>NC_069367.1:65452500-66077500 GCF_021730395.1 Mercenaria mercenaria
TTACGTTTAAAAATACTACAAGTAGTGATTGTTCATATTCTCAATATAAGTGTTAAGACTGAAAACTACATAAAAACTATTAACTTCTATACCACCCTCCAGTCCAGTCATTTGAACTTTGTTGTTTGCCATTAAATGGCTTATGACCAGCTCCTCTGTTGGAGTTAGACATACCGATGGACAACCCCCAGTCTTCGTGTTACTGTCATACTTTTCTTTACCTACAAATGAAGCTTGAAATAACAATTAGGTATATTATTAGCATATTTTAATGTAAGTTAACTTGACTGAAAAATAAAAGGAAAAGGTTCCATCCATGCTAAAAAAACAAAGGCAAATATCAGACAGAGAATGCCACGTACCAAAAACGCAGCCTCCCCAAAACGAAGCACGCAGACGTGCACATCACACACACACACACAAAGCCAACACACGAGGACAAAACAAACAAAGGAACACAGTGGGGCACCGCCTTGGAACGGTCAGTGGCAAAAACACCACTGGGGAGCTTAAACCAGTTTATGGTGCGCACCAAACCTCACTCTTAACCCCACCATGTTCCAAAGACACGGGACAGTGTAAATAAAAGTAATTCCCTCCAGGTGAATCTCTAACACACGCAATGGAAACAAAAAGGCATGGCATGTAAAACACAAAAATGCTCGTGTATAAATATATAAAAAGCAAACCTTAAGAACCAAAAACGTATGTACTCAATGCCTTTGCAGAAGACAGAGCAAAAAGAGAAACACCCTTAAGGGCCAATACATGAAAAAGATTTCGACTAGTTCCATCTTTAAGTAAAAAATCTTTGGTCTGACTGATCCACTGCATTTTTAATTGCACTTACTTGTATGGACTTTTAGCTTTATTTGTAGAACCATTATCATTGTTCCATATTCCTTCAACCAAAACAACTATAATTGCAACACCTATAATGCGACAACTTAGAATACATGTTTACCAGTGTCATGTATAACTAACATTATGTGCCTTGAAATGAAAAAAAAATCGTTAAATTGTTATTTTATTTTTTTTTTTCATTCTGTTTACAGGTAGTCTTCAAAAATAGTAAATTACATAGTGAAAGTAAATTTTGACAATAAGAAGTTATCTCAAGTTTTCTCAATGTCGTATACAAAAAAGTAATCCGCACAACCGTTGTGTGAATTATGAAAATAATCAGCATGATCGCCTTGCGGATGAGGAAAATTATCAACACGACTGTCATGATAGTCTCGACGGCCAAAAATTTTATGAAAAATAGCTAACCTCTGCTTTTGACATTTCCAAACATCTTTTTTATTTCCATCGGTGTTCGGAGACATAATGCTTGCCCAGATCTGTGAAATAAGATTGGTGTGAATAAAAAAAAACAATAGAAAATTGTTAGCATAATTATGTAACTCACCTCACTTAAATGTAGAAAACTAGGAAGTGGATAGGGGTACGGTAACCGGACATCTAGACCCAGAGTCTATAGACTCTATAGGTCCGGTAATCAATATACATACACTATTATGAACTGCATTACCAGTGTATAAGGTAACTGCTGGTGAAAATGATGATCAGTTTTCATATAGTTGCTATTATTACAGTTTTTGTTGGTAAACATTTTATTAATAATTAGTTCTCACTCGGGTTCGAGGCATATGAAATTTGAACAGTCATTTCCGTAAGTCACCGTTATTTATTTAATCAAGCAGTAAAACGAATTCAACAATCCATGAGCACAATTTATGTCTTAAATACTAATTGTTTGTCGTTCAGATGCCCCCTCGTGATATAAGTCCTTCGCATCTGAACTCCCAAAACAATGACTTTATTCAGTGACAAATCACAGAATGATATATATTATTTCTTAATTAAAAACGACGAGAAAAATACGACAGCAAAATTTTGAAATCTTCACCCGTTTTTAAAGATAAAATGTATTCTCCTCTTTGTAAATACCGTTCTCTGTATTCATATTGATTACTTGACCACTAGACAGCCCCTGTACGGGTAAACCTGTAAGGTCTGTAAAACAACCTTTTTATGTAGTCCAACAAATTTGACGCGATCCTAAGTAATATGGAGTTATTTTTCTTCTGGGCAATATCTCCACTCGCGCCAAACACTAGAAGTAGAAAGACCATAATAATGTAAATGTTCAATGCTGCAGACGCTTTATGTCACGAATTGGACATAAATTCAAATAAAACTTAATGTATCAAAAGGGGATTCAATTCCTCGTTAAATTATGGAAAAAATAAAATAATTTCCAAAATTACGAATTTTCTGGTGATTTAAACCTATGTATGTACTGTACAGGATTAACGTTAAACGCCTCTACACAGCAATGTGCGCAAGCGATAAAACCAATAACTTTACATGACTGTACTGTCATTTATCCTCCATTATTTTGGTCCTTCGAAGTTTTGACGGTTAGATTACCAATTACAAATATAATCTGACTGTTGAATTATTATAATACAGCAGTTACCAAAAAACCTTCTGTCTAATACATCTACCATTTAGTCAAACCCCTCAAGAGCACAAAGACGTTCCAGCAAACGGAAACGTGCTATGTATTCACACTCAATATAATACGAAAAATACACGGTATTTCTCGCTGAACATTGATATTTTGTGCTTTTTCACAGATGTGTTGAGAGATGGACACGGGAAATTACGTCACTATCGATAATAAATACAGAGACGACTGAAGCTGTTCCCCGTACCTTACCGTACCGATTTGTCTGTCATGTCGGATATTTATTTATTTTTAGCTCACCAGAGCACGAAGTGCTCAAAGGTGAGCTTTTGTGATCGCCCTGTGTCCATCGTCCGTCAGTCGTCCGTCCGTCGTCGTCAACAATTTGACTGTTAACACTCTAGAGGTCACAATTTTGGTCCAATCTTAATGAAGCTTGGTCAGAATGTTACCCTCAGTAACATCTTGGACGAGTTCGATATTGATTCATCTGGGTTGAAAAACTAGGTCACCAGGTCAAATTAAAGGAAAAGCTTGTTAACACTCTAGAGGTCACAATTTTGGCCCAATCTTAATGAAGCTTGGTCAGAATGTTACCCTCAATAAAATCTTGGATGAGTTTGATATTGGGTCATCTGGGATTTAAAAACTAGGTCACCAGGTCAAATCAAAGGAAAAGCTTGTTAACACTGTAGAGGCCACATTTATGACTGTATCTTCATGAAACTTGGTCAGAATATTAATCTTGATGTTTTCAATGCCTAGTTTGAATCTGGGCCATGTAGGGTCAATAACTAGGTCACCAGGTCAAATCAAAGGAAAAGCTAGTTAACACTGTAGAGCCCCCATGTATGACCACATCTTAATGAAGCTTGGTCAGAATGTTACTCTTGATGATCTATAGTTCATGTTCAAATCTGGGTCAGGTGGGTTAAAAAACTAAATCACTAGGAAAAGGAAAAGCTTGGTAACACTCTAGAGGCCACATTTACAATTGTATCTTCATGAAACTTGGTCAGAATGTTAATCTTGATGATCTTCAGGTCAGGTTTGAATCTGGGTCATGCGGGGACTTAATCTAGGTCACCGGGACAAATTAAAGGAAAAGCTTGTTAACAGTCTAGAGGCCACATTTATGACTGTATCTTCATGAAACTTACTCAGAATGTTAATCTTGATGATTTTTAGGTCAAGTTCGAATCTGGGTCATGTGGGATAAAAAACTAGGTCACCGGGCCAAATCAAAGGAAAAGCTAGTTAACACTTTAGAGGCCACATTTATGACTATATCTTAATGAAACTAAGTCAGAATGTTAATCTTGATGATCTTTTGGTCAATAGGTCAGGTGAGCGATACAGGGCCTTCATGGCCCTCTTGTTTCATCTAGTATGTTGTTTCATGCAAATTTTAAAATCTGCGAATGTATCTTACATTTTTTACAGAAATAGCTAGCTCGAATTGGCACTAAAGTATGTGTCTACTCACGCATTTAACTGGCTGGCGATATCTTGCCAGACCTCCTTTTTTTCGCCCCTTGAGAGGCACCGCGAAATTTGCCGAAAATAATATCCGCTTGACTGAGAATTAATTCTACAGCAAATGACCGGTCTCCTTCCTCCCAGTTGGCAGATCGTTTCTGTACATTCTCCATCGGGCAGACGAAAACGACATCTTTGACAGCGATTCGCGGATTTTATCAGTTTTCTTCCTTCTACCGCACAAGCTCTGAAGAGCTATCGTAATTGTAACTTATATCAATACGAATATTAAAATATTTGAGTCGATAGTTTTCACTCAACTGAGCAATAACTTAAGACATTTGTTCAAACGCTCTCAAACGTAATCTCTCAGATGAGTCGTTTATCAGACATGTTATATGAGTACTTTTTTTTGTGAAACCGGGGCCTGGTTTTACAATGCGCCCTTGATGTTAGGAATGCTGGTTAGACAAAGTTTATGAATTCATATACAGTAAAACGGATGTAAGTAGATTTTATAACTTGACATCATCGTTGTCTTTTAAATAGACGTTGAGTTAACAGTATAACGGCATGAGAAGTGGATGCTAGATCTACTCTTTAACCGCTTTATATACAGTTTGATAAAAGCCTGCGCGCATAGCTCAATAGGGAGAGCGCAGATCTACGGATAGTGAGTTCGATCTTCGGGCGGGGCGTATGTTCTCCGTGACGATTTGATAAAAGACATTCTGTCTGAAAGAATTCGTCTTCCACCTCTGATTTATGTGGGAAAGTTGGCAGTTACTTGCGGAGAACAGCTTTGTACTTGTACAGAGTCAAGGAACACTGTTTAGGTTAACTGCCCGCCGTTCTGTTGAAAAACGGCCGTAAACCCAAAACAAACAACAAAAAAAGAGAAAAAACAGTTTGATAAATAATAAACTCTGTAAAAAAGATCATTTGGAAGCAAAGAATGCAACCAAGAAGAATAATAGCAGACTCGGTCTGATTGAGTCTGTTCATAAGAGGTAATGAAATGTGCAACACCTCTCACGCCCTCTAGCACCGGCTTAAGCGGAAATCTATTACCCTATTGCAAGTCCGCAGTCCGTAGTCTTCAGTACAGGTCGAAGTAGCATAAAACATCTCTAATAATGGCTTCACTTTATGAATCTGATGACTATTAGCTCTGGTATTTTACTAGCGTCAGCGAGATAGTCTGCCCAGTTTTAAATTCCACATGTGTTAACTCTAATAACCAAGATAAAAGGCAAAAGAGGCAATGTGCGAACACATGCCCGCTACACGTTCTCCGCCGCGACATTTACAGTATCATGCTAAGATATCAGTTTAAAAAGTCTGATCCACAAAAGATATTTCATTGAAGACGTTTGCCGGTTTTGAATTCTAACACGTATCAAGTCATTGTTGTCTGCAAGTACTTGTATGGAGACATTTTCAGTATGTCAAGTAGTGCATTTAATCCTCGGTAAATAGCGGAAAATTGTCAAGTTAAACATCATTAACAGATTTCCAGCGTGCAGGTTTTTTTCTTCAACGTACGATTTTAAAGTGTTACACTAGATGATGAATGCATCTCTCAAGCCATACTAGTATCATCGTCTTTGTAATAAATCTACTGTTGTTTGCAACCTCGCAAAACATTTGTTTCTGTCCTTGATTGATAAAAAGATAGCATGTAAGCTCTTATACCCAAATCCTCCAGTAGTGAAAGAGAATGACGAAATCCCCTGTCAACAACAATTACATCGCCTTCCTGATAGTTTCTTTTTTCCTCTATTTGTGTTTAGTGAATGATTAAGAATGAACGGATCGTTGTTGTTGGTTTTTAATCGGCAAAGTAATAGCTAATAATAGTGGCAAAATATCCTGTTCTGTTGTTATTACAATAACCATGGGCATAGCCAATGGATGACACTGTGCATTTAGTTTAAACGACTGAAAGCTAAAATTGTTGCTTTTTGAAAATAAAGGTATGTACTATCAAGAACGAGTATCAGTTGCCTGTCGTTAGCAATAAAACTAGCAAACTACTATTCGAACTGGCAAAGACTTTGCTAATTGTTCTGTATGACTGTTTATAATGTCTTCCCGTGTCAAACTTTCAATACCCAGATATAAAGGTACAAATCCTTTCATCGAAGTCTGTCGTTCAGAAATGGCACGTCGGATTCTTGATCTGCTAGTGCATAATAAATTACTTGATAAGCCAAACTTCCTCTTTAGCTGAAATATACCAAGAGAAGAATGTGCAGATCTAGCTGGTGTATTTCAAATTTTGTCTGCTTGTAGCAAACAATCCATATTTACCAGAATTCGTATGCTTTAATAACTACAAAATAAATCTGCAACACGTCAACATTTCTAACAACTTTTAATATTTCCATTTTAGTCACATACAGCAATATTTTCTAAACATCAAGAAGCTCTTTTTTATTATTACGGAATCAGGTCCTTATATACTATACCAAGTTTAAACAGTTCAGGAAAATCACGTGGAAAACGAGCTAATTATTAGGAACCGGCGGAATATGAATATCAAACTAAGTACGAATAAACCCTGTCCCACTTTCATAATCAGAATCCTTCAGGTAGTCAAAATCAGTCATGTTTTGTATGCTATGAGGCATTTCCAACACCTGTATTAGAAGTGTGAGGATCAATAACCTGTTTACATACGCATTTTCAATGACTGGCACATTTTCAGAAGAATTCTGTTGGCGTGTGTTCGGGTTTAACGTCTTTTTCAACAATTGTTAAGTCATATAAACGACGGTTTTTACTTTTTACCAGTGAGCACAATGCTCAACTTTATAATGCTGCCTCACTGGAATATCACGCCGTAGACAGGGGATATGATACCCCACCCAGTCACATTATACTGACACCGGGTTGATCAAGCGAGGAAGCTATTAGTACCATTTTTACGTCTTTGTTTGACGCGGCCAGGGATCGAACTCGCGACCTCCCGCACTCGAACCGGACGCTCTATCACTAGGCTACCGAGGACTGAGAACTCCTTCGTACAGATTAGTCAAAATCTAACCCTTTATATATATTTTTTTTTGTGTTGAAATTTCTTAAGTCATTTACATTGATGGTACAGAGAAGAAAGTTCCATTAAAACCCGACAACTGGTTTCAGCATTTACCAATCTACTTTACAACACAACACTTGCACGGCGCTATTCATAATTCACTTACCATAATAACTAACAACATGGATAGGCCTCTCTTCTAATTTTCGATTTCCCGGCAAATTTGCACAGCGTCATTTTGAAGAATTATTGTAAAAGTCAGTTTAAGGGCAGCGAAATGTAGTAGTCAAGTATATTCTTAGACAGATTTTCCGTTAATTTTACTTACTGCAAACTTACAGCTAAATCTCACTGCTGAGACCTGGTTTAAGTATTCTCGCTAAAAACTGAGATTTACGTTGAATATCAGAATTTAATGATGAACACCATTTTAAGAGAAACATGTTATGCCATTTGCATATTTAGGGCAAACTTGAGAATTCTTCTGGAAATTTGGCTAAATCATGATTTGAAGGTTGGTTTCGCACCAGGGACATCATAACGGAAAGTGACGGCTTTCCGAGTACTTACAGGTGTCCGTTGAAAAGTAATAAAAATAAGAAAATTAAGAAAATATGGTGGCATATTTCTGCCACGAGATAGCTAGGTAGCTATCACGATAATATTGTAAACTTTCCAGGAAATGTATGCATTTTTCTGAAAACATTTTAGCAATAAATAATATTTTCTAGATATTTTTGTTTATTTCCTGAAAATGTTTTAGTGCAAAATTTCGCGCTGCTTAGAACTGCCACAAGATGCTCGGTAACTATCAAGATAATATTTTAAACATTCCAGCAAAGTTGTACATTTTTCTAAAAGTTATCATGATAAATTATTATTTTTTCATATGCTATTTATTTCCAGGAAATTTTTGGCTATTGCGATAATTTTTTCAGAAAAGTTAGTATAATTACTGAAATATCAAGATAGCTTATCTAGCTAATACAAGGCAGTAGTGGGCGCTTACACAAAAGGTATCGAGATAATAAAGTAAATTATCGCAATAATATTTCCAGGAAACCTTCCACTATTGAGATAAATTTTTCAGAAAACTTCGCCTTATCAAGATAATTTTTTGAAGTATTGCGATAGGTACCTAGCTATCTCGTGGCAGAAATATGCCACCATAAGAAAATAATAATTCTGTCAAACTGAAATTTTGCAAAACAAAGTGACTTATGAATAGAATATAATTTTATTTCAGTAACTTATACATATAAAGTATCTCGTTAAATACATACATTTTAAAATATATAAATAATTTCTAGGTCACATGATAAACTTATAAAAACAAGGATAAATATCAAATCTTAAGTAGAGAAAAAAAGAACAACATATAGCATATTGAGGTCATATTTGATGTGTGGAGAATAGACGAAAATACATTTTGCTATATCAATACATTTTAAATATAATAATTTCTAGGTCACATTTCAAACTCATAAAAAGGATAAATATCAAATCTTAAGTAGAGAAAGAAAGAACATGTTGCATATTGAGGTCATATTTTATGTGTGGAGAATAGACGAAAATACATTTTGTTATATCAAAACAAACATGGCATACTATCATATGTTGTGCAAGTTATACAGGTCATAGAGTACCAAATAACCCCGAGAAACTTATCACAGTTAATTTATACATGCATTAAGAACGCTGATAAAGTCAATTGTACTACGGATGTCTAAAATTTTACCGTAATGTTTTTGTTTTATAGTGTATTGTGCACATGGTAACAGAATAAACACTGCTATTTTCATACTAACTGGCACTCAGCCCGATAAGACAATTTTTTGTCCATGCATTTTAACTACAATACATATTACCATACCGATCAAAATAAATGTCGAACAGTCGACCAATGTACCCACCATAAGCAGAGGAGCCAAGCCACCAGGAGAGGGTCGCATTTAGACCGTCTTCATGGTAGCACACCCTGTGTTATACAGTGAGCAACACATGAGTGTCCCCTACCCCACGGCGGTATCCACCGCAGGTGTAGGTTCCCCATGGTTGACAACTCTACCTTGGCAACTACAATATCAACTGCAGCGACTCGTCTCTCTGTTTACCAGCTAGACTAATATATTTACCTAAATTTACAAGAATAGATTTATTGTTTGACTGCAATAATTCAACTAATTTATACATGCTTGGTCTGATGTAATAATAACGTTTAATAAATCAAAGGCGAAGTTCTTGATAACTAGAACATACTAAAATAAAATGAAACTCATCCTCGATCTCACCTATGTTACATAACTGACAAAGTCTTTCATTACGCTGTATCCTATTACGTCCATATCTACCAGTTTCTATGCGTAGACTATGTGCTGATATTCTTAGCCTACTGATATTCTTATGTTGAGATTTACAAACAATAGTTTTAAGATAGTGTTCCATGCAAAATTGTGGTTTGATATTCTTAGCCTACTGATATTCTTATGTTGAGATTTACAAACAATAGTTTTAAGATAGTGTTCCATGCAAAATTGTGGTTTGATATATTTATACAAAGTGTTCAACACTTCTGTACAATCATTTATTGTAACCAAATGATTTTGAAACCTTTGACATTCGTTATAGGTACGAAGGTGGTAATTCGCTGGATATGCCTCTGCGGAGCCGATTACACCGTGACGTCATTTGACATTCGCCGCGTTCGTTAAAGAATATAAATGGCACGCTTTTCTAATTTATTTCTAGAATTTATCTTTAAAAAATGTAATCATTTTTTCCAACTAGCGGGAAACCTCTCTTGGGGGACTTTTAATTGATAAATGATTTTGAGCAACCGGATGACATTCTCTTTTCACTGCAAAGAAAACACTTTCTCGCCAGCAGGTGCGCCTTGATAGCTTCCAGTGCAAGTTTTGAATCCATCACATATGTGTATGTTTACTCCTCGATTTTCGAGAGGGCCCATTCTGGCTTTCTCTTCGAGCGTCCTGTCGCGTTGTCGATTTCGTTTTGATGCGTTGGCACGCGGACCAAAACAACACACAAAACTTTCAAAATTTTGTAATTTTGGTGTGTTGGCTTGTGCGCCAGGACGACACAAAGAAACGTGTTACATAAACCGCGCACAAGCTAACGCAACATAAAGAAATGTCCTAAATCAGCCACTATAGATAAACTAAAGACATGCCGGCACACGAAATATTTGAGGTTCAGATGTTATCATCGCCGAAATAAAAAGTATGTTTTAAAGGGTTGAATACATTAAGAAAATGCCAGGTATTAAATGAAAAAAGTACATTATCAGTTGGCATTTACGCGGCAATGTTTTTCGCATGTATTATTCATATTTTTATTTGTAAAATATCGAAGGCAATGATAAAGGTACTACTGCAAAACTATATTTTCTGGGGAAAAGCTTACAATAATATTTATCAAAATGCCTGTCAATAACTTTCTTTTTTCTAGACCATGACAGATTAACAAGCAATCATATAAATAACAGGATAATAGGATGGCGATAATTTCATCCTTTTGCCCTAACACGTTATCGCTGCCCTACAACTCTACTTTCTCATCATCATCCTACAATTCTATTGTCCTATCATTGTCAATTTGTCATCCTATTATTGTGTTTTGATTTTTGGGCGATGGTAAGTTATGAATAAAACAGGATTCCGTAATATTTTTCAGTAATAAAGTATTTTGGTATTGGTATTTTGTTCTTTGATTTCGAACCAAACGTTAAATAGATATTCTGATCTAAATATATCAGGGTTGCCAAGATTTTTGCAATAATGAATACGTGGAAAATTAATGTAAAGCACCTGTTGTCATTAGATTTCTATAATTTTTCAACATGTTTCAATGTTGAACAAATAATGAAACTTCAATGGTAAGTCAATTGCTATTTAAAAAAATACCAGTATAGTTGCAACCTTGGAGCAAAGTTTTTAGTTTTTACTTTTGCTTCCAGCAAATAGAGCATTTGAAAACACATATGACATCTGTGTTGCTTAAAACAAATTAATGAATTAAGCATTTAGTAACTTACACGCACGTGGTTGTATGTTATTCGTAGCTGTTTAATCGTGACTTTAGCACCGCCACGATCGTTTCTGGCCGACGCAATTGTCAAATTTTGTCAATGTCTCAGAAATGATCAATGACATGTAAATGATCTACCGTGAACTGAAAGGTATAATCAATGATACAAATATTTGGCCTTATCTGTCTTTGGATGAAAAATGACAGAGTGTGGAACGAAGAGCGTCGTAAAATGCAGCACTGCCGAATTGAATAGCTTCTTTTAATTAGTATATTAGTAAATGGGTGCTGGATTTATTTTTGGGTCCTGGACTGTCTATTGATTTTTTTTCATATATAGCATCATTATTGACCAAACAAATGAGCCGAATGCCTATGACATCAACTAAATAAAATGATGAAGTGATGATCAAATGTGAAGAAAATGAAAATGCTAACAGATGCAAGGGCCATAACGCCACTCTAATCACCTGACAACTCGTTCTGTAGATTCCCATTAACACTTGAATTGAATACTACGTCTTCAGAGTTAGCGATTTTGCCAACACGTATTCTGAAATCACATGTAGATGAACTTCTCTCTAGTATCACTAAATTGGTGAATCTCTCATTACAACAAGGTGTTTTCCATGTGAAATACAAACAAGCAGTTGTTAGACATCTGCTAAAAAAAAGCAGGTCTTGAACTAGAGCTTTCCAATTATCGTCCTGTGAGTAATTTATCATTTCTATCAAAACTTACTGAGAAAGCTGTTCTTTACAGATTAAACAAGAATGAACATCAAAACAGTATTTTGCCTAAGAACCAGTCTGCATATAGGAAATACCACTCCTGTGAATCTGCGCTACTTCGGATGGTCAATGATCTTCTAAGTGGTATGAAGAAAAAGAAAGTCACAGCCCTTATTGCGATTGACTTATGCGGCATTTGACACTGTCGACCACGACATTCTTCTAGATGTCCTAAAAGCACAATATGGCGTCTGTGATACAGCTCTTCGATGGGTAGACTCCTATTTAAGGCCTCGTACTTGTACGATTAATATCAACAACGTATATTCATCAGACCGCCATCTTGAATGCAGTGTGCCCCAGGGCAGTTGCTTTGGTCCGTAGCTGTATCTCACCTATGCTGGAACTTTTTTTGATGTCATTCCAAAATCTTAAAAGCTTTCGTCCTACATCTGTTTCCCCAGAATCTCAAGCGATCGGAGACCTTGATAGGTGCGCAGTTATAATCAATGACTAGATGAATAGAAACAAACTGAAAATGAACACTTCCAAAACTGAATTTATTATGTTTGGTAGCAGACCTCAATTGAACAAATGTTCTACAAATTCCATTAACATTGCTAGTGATGATGTCAAACGTGAAAGCACAATTAGATATCTCGGTGCATTTCTCGACGAAACCTTGAACTTTAAAGATCATGTAAATCGCAAATGTCGTACAGCCATGTTGAATTACCTGCGAATTAAGAACATCCGAAAATACTTAACAAAAGCAGCCACTGAAATTTTAGTTTTGTCTCTAGTTATTTCACGTCTGGATTATTGCAATGTCATACTGTATGGTGTAGCTAACTGTGAGGTGCGTAAGATGCAACGTATTCAAAACATGTGCACAAAACTTGTCCTTAACAGGAGGAAATTTGACAGTTCTAAACAAGCACTGTATCACTTACATTGTTTGCCGGTGAAAGCAAGAATTGAGTTCAAGATACTTTCTTTCATTTATAGCTGTGGCACTGGCAGAGCACCTCTGTATTTAACAGAACTGCTTACAGAGTATATTCCTAGTAGACAAGGTTTGAGATCGTCTGAATGCCGTTATGTTGTTCCATACAACAAGTACATAAAATTCAATGATAGAAGTTTCTGTACTATTGGTCCAAAACTTTGGAATGAACTGCCGTTAGAACTACACAAAAGTAAATCACTTGACACATTCAAAAAAAAATCTTAAGACTGTATTTCAGAGATTTCATGGCATTGTTTTAAATTTTTTGATAACTGTTTATTATGCGAAAACAGCAGGTGATAGTTCTTAAATTTTTGTAAAAGGTTAACATTTCAACATTTATATTTCCAAGGTTTTTTAATTAAACGCACTTGTTGGTAAGGCTCTATGGGTAGGGTAGTGTGTAGTATTTCTTTTTTAAATAGTAAATGATGGCACCATTAACCGGCGGGGGGAGGGGTGAACCTCTATATGCAGCTCGTCTGGGCGAACCATGTGATGCTTTAAGCACTGGTTTTCGCAATAGGGGTAAAATGACCTCAAGGGGAGGGGTGCGGTCATGACTGTTTGTTACAATAAGGCTGTTGTTATTATTACTATTGTCATTATTAATATTGTTATTATAATAATAATAATTATTATTATTATCATTATTATGTACAACGCCATTGAATATATCATTGTATAAAAATAGGCTTTTAATCAAATTATTCAGTTTCAGTTTCAGTTTCACTTGTTCTTAAATTTAGCTGAATATATGCATGTATGGAGACAAAGAGTGGAGAAGTTTTGAGGCGGACATACATAATATGTCTCATTTTCAAACGAGACATATATAACTGGCGTTAAAACAATATGAAATTAAAGTAAAGTAATGGGCATGAATGGGGTCCATTCAATAGATGTGTAATAGAGTTCCGATTGAGCCGGTGCTAGGGGGGCGTGAGAGTTATTGCAACATGAACAGACTCAATTAAACCGGGTCTGCTATTATTCTGCTTGGTTGCATTCTATGCTTCCAAAGGATCTTTTTTACGGATTTTATTTACTATGAGGACAACAATACATGTATGCTTGTAGAATGACAGAAAAACGTTATGACATCTTCTTTTATAACAAAACATTTTGAATTTTGCGTTTGTGGATTCTACAAGAATATATTTGCCTTTGATTCCTGCTGAGATTGAATTTGAAACTGCACGTGTATATATCGTTTTATTTAATTGTTAAATCTTATCAAAATTATGTCCTATAAACGATAAGCTTACATCATGGGAACATTTTAATTAAAGCTTTTGTAATGATGACAATCTAATACCTAATTATTACGTTAATATAATTTGTTAGCCTTTAATCACATTTGACCATTATCTGAAGGTTTAAACCTGTTCTTGACCCCTTGATATTTGTGTAATGTCAAATAAAATGATACTTACGCAAATTTAAACACGGTGCGGTACCAATCTGGAAACCTGTGTAAGGACATTTACAGGTATAGAGACGGACAGACAGCGGAACAGAAATATTGGAAGATAAGGTTTCACACAGAGCGAGTCCTTTAATACTTATACATCGTTTGAGAAAAAATAGCTTAGCAAAACAATTAAAGAACTAAAAGTAAAAAGTACCATAGAAATTATTATCCAATTTTTGTATATTCTGACATATTCAAGGGCCGTAACTCACATATATACATACTGTTTCATTTCTGAGCATCCTGACTGATTAATCATTTCCTCCGATATACATTTCGCATGACATTGTGGGACATTTGTATTTTATAAATAAGTATATGGTAGGTTTTGTATACCAACACCTTTTATAAATGATTTCGAGGGACATAACTCTTTTAATGACCCTTCTAATTTATTAAAAAGAGAGTGAGTAGAGTTCGGTTCTACATCTAAAATGTTTCATTATAGATAATAGTAATGTATCATATAAAGAACCAAACAACTCTTCTATAATGTGCACGATTCGAGCCTACTTTCTGACTTATAACCTCTACTATTACTAGTATAGCACACCTGTATAAGAAGAAAGTATTAGTACTAGATATAGACATAGTATTAGAGATCAATCAATGACACAAATTTTAATCCTATGCTGCATTTACCTGTACAACTGCATGACACAAGTTAATAGGAATAATGACTTAAATGTATGGTTGAAAACTTAGTGATAAGTCATTTCATTGTAATGTCAATTTCTTTGGTAAATACTAAAGAGTTTTTTTCTAGTTTTTATAATCATATGATTTGTGATATGGTACAAATAACATTATATCTAAATAACATCTTAAATAGTGGATCTAAATTTATTTCATTAGACTTATTACACTTTCTGACGTCACACAATAATCGTGTATTTGACAACTTTTTAGCATTGAGATAAGTTCTTCCGGCATATAATCCAGCTATAACTGGGGATTAAATATTTATCAACGACTTGATAGGTAGGACTATCTGCAAGAGCAGCTGGATGGAAATTAAATGAGAAGTTTCGGAAAATCTTGAATAATATGCTTCAAAATGATCAAATCAAGACTTAAGTATTATATGCTGTCTTAAAAGTTATATATCAGCCACAGGCATTATTTTCTGATCGCCCTCTGTCCGTCGTCCGTCGTCGTCCTCCGACATCAACAATTTGACTGTTAACACTCTAGAGGTCAGAATTTTGGCCCAAACTTAATGAAACTTGGTCAGAATGTTACTCTCAATACAATCTTGGACAAGTTTGATATTGCGTCATCTGAAATCAGAAACTAGATCACCAGGTCAAATCAAAGGAAAAACTTGTTAACATTCTAGAGGCCATATTTTTGATAGTATCTACATGAAACTTGATCAGAATGTTAATCGTGATGATATTTAGGTCAAGTTCAAATCTGGGTCAGGTGGAATCAAAAGCTAGGTCACCAGGTCAAATCAAAGGAAAAACTTGTTAACATTCTAGAGGCCATATTTTTGACAGTATCTATATGAAACTTGATCAGAATGTTAATCGTGATGATATTTAGGTCAAGTTCAAATCTGGGTCAGGTGGAATCAAAAGCTAGGTCGCCAGGTCAAGGAAAAGCTTGTTAGCACTCTAGAGGCCACATTAATGACTGTATCTTCATGAACTTGGTCCGAATGTTCATCTTGATGATTTTTAGGTCAAGTTCGAATCTAGGTCATCTGGATCAAAAACTAGGTCACCAGGTCAAATCAAAGGAAAAGCTAGTTAACGCTTGATCACAATGTGAATCTTGATGATCTTTAGGTCAAGTTAAAATCTGGGTTAGGTGGGGTCAAAAACTAGGTCACCAGGAAAAATCAAAGGAATAGCTAGTTAACACTCTAGAGGCCACACTTATAATCATATCTTAATGAAACTTGGTCAGAATGTTAATCTTAATGATCGTTAGGCCGAGTCAAAATCTGGATCAGGGGGTGTTAAAAAAGTAGGTCGCCAGGTCAAATCAAAGGAAAAGCTTGTTAACACTATAGAAGCCACATTTTTGACTGTATCTTCATGAAACTTGGTCAGGGTGTTAACCTTGATGATCTTTAGGTTAAGTTCGAATCTGGGTCATGTGGAATGTGACCTACTGACCTACTTTCTTGTTTTTAAGATACAGCTTTGAAATTTGGATGACATGCACAGGTTTGCACACCGATCTTAAAATTGACTTTCAGTGACCATGAATGTGACCTACTGACCTACTTTCTTGTTTTTTTAAGATACAGCCTTGAAATTTTGATGACATGTACAGTTTTGCAGACTGATCTTAAAACTGAATTTCAGTGATCATGAATATGACCTACTGACCTACTTTCTTGTTTTTAAAGATACAGCCTTGAAATTTGGATGACATGTACAGTTTTGCATACTGATCTTTAAACTGGCTTTCAGTGACCATAAATATGACCTCCTTTCTTAATATTTTAGCATCAGTTTGACATTTGAAAACATGTAACTCATATTACTCTGGTGAGCGATCCAGGGTCATCATGACCCTCTTGTTTTTTAAATTATTTTTCATAATCTTAAATTATAGGTACTATCTCTACTAGATACAAATGGGAAAATGATCTGAAAGATACCTTCGGGTAGATTTGATCGCAAAATTACCTGATTTAATGATCACCATGTTAAATAGTTTTACAAATTTAATTAGAGAAGTAGCAGATCCTTTTTTCCAAAACTTACATATTAAGTAAAATGCATATTTCATTGCAGATAGTTGTTCTATAAGTGATGCAGACTGGTTTGATTATTTTACCAATATTCGAAAGGTGATCCCAAAATCGTAAATAATTATAAGGGAATTGTCTAAGTTATTAAATAATAGAATTGAAACATTTTGTTACAATTATTCAGTCATTTCTTATTGCCAGTTTGGTTTTAGAACAAGAAAGTCGACTGTTGATGCTGTGTATATTCTGCACTCTGTAATACAACATCACCTGAGTAATAATAAACGCCTATGTAGGATTTATTAATTTGAAATCTTCTTTTGATAGTATTTGTAGAAATTCACTATGGTTGAAAATGTACAAACTTTGCGCATTATAAAGGATATGTATAATAACGTAAAATCATGCGTAAGATGCTGTAATTCATATTCCGATGTTTTCCAGTATGCATTGGGCTTACGTCAAGGGGTGGTAATTTCGCTCATACTGTTTTCTTTCTTTGTAGAACTTGAATTGTACTTAAAAGACAATTTCAGTTCTGGTTTATTGATTGACGACATTGTATTGCCGATGATATGGCACTTATGGGTAAAAAAAGAATACAGTGGGGATTAGAAATAATTGTTTTGAAAACTAGAAGTGTTGTATTTAGGAAAAGGGGAAAGCTTTCGCTGCAGAAAGATGGTTTTACGATGACCAACCAATAGAAGTTGGAGATTGTTTTAATCATCTTGGTACAATGTGATATAGGGAGTTTTGCGTTAAACCAAGAACATTTGATTGGTAAAGCATTAAAAGCTTTAAACGTTTTACTGTATTACTGTAAAGATTTTGATCTTAAACCAATGTTATTATGTCAGGGGTTTGATTTTTTGTAGGCTCTATTTTGTCATACTCTTCTGAGGTATGGTGCCACAATAGGTCAGACGATATTGAGCTCGTACATATGAAAGTTTGTAAAAGAATCTTAAACGTTAGAAGTAGCACTTGCAATGCAAGTGTTTATGGTGAGTTAGTTAGGCACCCTCTATATATTGATAGATATGTGAGAATAATAAAATATTGGTGCAAATTAATAAATACTGATGATATTATATTAAGAAAAGTCTATGAACAAGGTGTATCCGATTGTTATATAAGTGAGGAAAACTGGGCATCGAATGTATGTTCTTTCTGAATATTTCAATGGTACTAGTTTGGTAAATGTTTCTAAACCTGTATTGATAATGACTAAGGCAACATTATATTGTGTTTTAAACATTTGTTGTTTATTGTGTATGACGATGTATCATGTACAAGTCTTAAACACCAATCGTACTTAGAAAACATGGTGGTTTATGACGAAACAAAAACAAATATTACTACGGAAATAAACTTGACATTTTAAATGACTTTTATTATTTGTGTATTGCTTTCATCAATCATATATGTGGCTTTGAACATAACCAAAATCTCCTTTTTAGAAAAGCATTGAAAGTTATTAAATTTCCAGCAAATACCAGTTAAAGCCTAATGTCAATTTTCAGTTGTTTGATTAATTCGTTTGATCTGTTAGAAATATTGGGATTCGGTAGATCAAATGATATTATGAGAATAGATTCAAAATGTGGTAAAAGTACAACGAGTACATTTGTTGTATATGAGGAGCTTGTACGATATTCTCTTTATATTATGAGATATCAAAAAGTAGTGGATTATATTTCTAAAAACTGAAAAAAGTTTTGAAAGGTGTATATGAAATTACATAGCTGGTAACAAAAAAATTAAATCAAATGTAAAAAACCTATTCTCTGATTATGATTTAATGTATGTGTTAGGGAATAACCTGGTATTGTATGTGATAAGGAATGTATATTATTTCTCGATTGCTGTATAAAAGGCTGGCATATATGTAAACAAAATAATGTGTAAAGTATTTTGAGTATGATGAACACTTGCCCAGTTATCTAAATAATTATTTAACGAAAATAAGACTGCCGTCTCATTCTTTCAGAATTCAAACAGGTTGATATGATACAGCGAGAAGCAAGAAAATAAACTATGTATTGTGATAAGCGGACATCAAAGATGAGTATCAGTTCATTTTGATCGCCCATGTTACTGTTGAGTTATTAAAACTCTACAAAAGAAAGTATCACTATGTTAGACCAGGAACATTTTTATTTATTTAATTATTAAACACTTGTACACACGTGTGTAAGAATCCATTCTGTTATAGGAGGTTTAAATGAATATAATATATTATGATCTACGCTTGTTGAATAATTGACTACATGATATGTAATTACGTTTGTAAATATGTTACGATAATTTGTCAATGGTACAAGTCAGTCGGAATGTATGTTCTATTCTGTTCTTTTTTATTTTGACATGTTAATCAGGTTATCCGAATCAAGAGGACGAAGGTACGCTGTCATTTCTATATTTCCTTTGACAATATTAAATTCTTTCGTAAAAATGAAAATGATACTTTAACGGATCTTTCGGAGAATGTTTATAGAATCGTGTTTGTTATATACTACATAAAATCTTCCTTCTGTTCAAGTGGCACAGTGTCATGCATATATGGTGTTTAATGCAGCTGTTCATCGGATATGAAAAAGGAGTTTTGTTGTGCTCTTAACTCATGGTGTAACGTTCATAACCATAATAAGCGTTGTGACATGAATAATTACAAACTGTTATTTATTTTTTTATTTATCTATAACTTTTTTCACACTGTCCCATAACTGTAGGAGTTACGAGTGATCAGGGGTGCGCTATACAACATTCAGTTTATAATTGCCGGTGGATTGTGTTTTGACACTAACCGTTGATCCAAGGCGTTGCCCGACTATGATTTGTAAAATATGTTTCGCTCTGATTGTCGGTATGTTGTGCTATGCTCTCTGTATGTTATTCATATACATATGTATAGTTGCTTAAATGCCTAGATCCACTCTACTATAATATCCCCCCCTTCCCCCCCCCCCCCGCTCCCCCAATCCAATACACAACTGTCGACTTATCAGCTGCTGATCAGCGATTATGCAGTAGTAGCTGGTTGGAAAGCAACTTGCACAATAGGGGTTCCCGCTAGACCATTAAGATGTGTGCAGTGGAGTTTAAAGAAATTTATTTTCCCTCAATGAATGTAGAATAACAATGATAATAATAAATAAATAGATGATAATTATAATAAATTATAGTAGTAGTAATAATAAAACACAGGTATTGTGAAAACTCACTAATTACTTTGCACCTGCCAATAATGAAAAATACAGTACTTACAAAAAGAATGGGAAAATGAATTTTTCTTTTAAATGCAATCACCACTATCGGTATATAAAAGGACAGGATAAAATCAAATTATTATGTTTCATCTTTACTGGATTTTAAATTTCAATAATAAGTTGCATAAAAGGTACCTTTTCATGCTTTACTTTATGACACTGAAATGCACATTGGGTTTTCATTCATAGACAAGTGAATGTCACATTTTCCTAAAACAAAATTTGAATGTGTGAACACTTCAGATAGAACTTGAAAAAAAAAACACTCCATTTTCCTTCTTAAACATGATGAAATCTGATATATATTCCTAAATAAGTTAATAAGTTTCTTATTATTGAACAACGAGTATTTGTCTGTCAATAAAGAAATGCCGAAAAATAGATATAATTTTTAAAGTTATCACATATTTATGAAATAAAAGTTTGATAATAAAATATCCCGTTTACTCTACAGTTAGAAGGTAGACTTTTTCAATAAACAATGACCCCTGTTTATTTGAACTATACTGTGAACGTTATTAGCCCCCAATTGTGCTAATGAAGACAGGAATCCATTAAATCATTTCGTATCGTTAGATTCCTAATAAAGTATAATCGTTTTCATAGAAGATTCTATAAAAAGTTTAAACTGTCATATTTAAAGACAATTCCCGTCTGGACTGGATGGAACAAGTTATTTTCAGACAGACACACTATAGGTATAATATTCACCTACCTATCAAGCGTCTTCCCCGTTAAATATTAACCATCGCTGATTGCTAATAGGGATATCAGCCTCACCGGATAGCTTGCACTGAAGTCCAACGTGCCTGCCACTGACTCCCACATTATGAATGAAAATGAATTTGGTTTAGGACTAGTATATGGTTAGATATATGCTTTTTGGTTTGTCCACTTGTCTCACTTGTCTGTTAAGAACCTTTAGTAGTAAGTGTGTAGAATGTTTTCCGAGGGAACAATGGATTAGTTAAAACGTCTTTTAGTTGTTCGGCAAGACAATTTGGGAAGTATTGATAAATAATCTGAATTATTGCACGCGCCATCGCCACTTACCTTAAAGGCAATATTTTGTTTCTGTGCGTAAAAGGTAGTTTTAAGAAAGGTGGTCTGTTTATAGGTTTAGCTCTTCCGTTTTCTAATGCTTGTTTGATATACTGACAGCTTACTTAATCCTTCCCCATAATGTAAATAAATCATCAATGGTATTTTCCCTTATATGAACAACATATTAAATATATAAAACACAAAGTTGCAAATGTCATGAAACGTAATTGCTGTTCAAAGTAAAATCCCATATACTTATATTAATTTACAACGTCTTACTGAATGCTGTGAAAAGATTACAGAAAAGCATGTGAACATATCTGTTAGAAAGCGAAATGTCATCTACGGACGCTCAAAATTCAACTCACGAAGTCGGCTGGCCGGGGAAAGCGTGGATGCATTCATGACAGGCCTTCACGCCCTTGCTGAGCATCGTGAATTTGGAGGCTTTAGAGACGAACTTATAAGAGATATTATTGTCGTGGGATTAAGGAACCACAGACTATCAGAGAAACTTCAGTTTGACCCAGAACTGACACTCGAAAAGGCCATGACACAAGCCAGACAAAATGAGTGAGTTAAAGCACAACATGAGGTGATAAGATCAGGGGACACAAACAGAGTGGACGTTGTCAAGAAAAAGAGCAGTAGTCACAAACATGCTACAAAATCTTTAAATGCACGTAACTCCAGTGATTCGGGAAAACATTCAAGTGAGTGCCGTAGGTGTGGTTCGAAACCTTGACATAAAAGTAATCAGTGGCCAGAAAACCAAGCAAAATGCGCAAAATGTGGACTAACTAGTCACTACGCAAATGTTGCAGAACAAAAGTACGAGAAATAGTATCGAATGATCAGAGTGACGACAGCTCGATGAGCTCAGACGAATCTGAGTCATTTATCGGATCAGTGGAAGGCGCCGAAAGTAGACCGTGGACAGTGTTATCAGTAGAGCATACACCAATAACATTCAAAATTGATACTGTGGCGGACGTCACATGTATTTCAGAGGAGCATTACAATCGGTTAGGAAATATCCCATTGATGAAATGTCACAGATCAATATCTGGTGTAGGAAATGTAGAATTATCAGTGCTAGGGAAGTTTCAGTGTGAAATAAAATCAAAATCAAATATTTGTTTAGGAGGTGTATGTTTCAGGAGGTGTACTAAAGCAATTAAAAGAGGCTGTCCTAGGTCGTCCGGCGATAGAAGCGCTTGATTTGATAGACAAGGTAAATATTAATTCTATTAACGCGTCGCCCGAAAATATTCACCCGAAATTGTTTGAAGGGCTTGGCAAGGCTGACTGGGAATACAAAATAGCATTAGATCCAAATGTCAAACCATATTCTCTCTCCGTAGCCCGTAGAGTTCCTATTCCTTTATTCTTGCATAAAAACTACTTTTTTTTCACTGGATCCGCCCATGTATTAACGGGAGAAAAATCGTGTGCAAACAAGGCAATTCACGTGCTGTTAATACCCGATTTTTATTTTTGAAATGCTTTGCCAGGGATATATTTATGTATTTTTACGTACACTGATATTTGGCATCTGCGTCTTGTTTCTTCCTTAACAACCTCATCTTGTAGCATTATAAATACAATGTAATCCATAGTATGTTTAGCTGTATCTGTTTCCAACCCCAAACGTACTTCCCCCATCAATGTACGCCCTAGCTTCTCTTAGAGTTCACCCCCTTTACAAAGCGTCTGTTCAGTTATTGTAAATAACTGTGAATAAATAAGTATCGCGTGTAACTTGTGCTATTGTTCGTTTTTAGGTATTATATTTATGATTTTGGTAAGTATCAGTCTGTATGTTTTTATCTAATTTCTTGAAGAATTTATATAAACAGCTTGGAAACTTGACACTACGTTCGTACTTATCCGTACTCCAACTGCGTGCCCGTACTCAATATAACTCGAATGCAAAGTTATTATTCTTGAAATTGTGATCGAGTCCACCAAATTGTGAAATGATATGAACAATTATTGGTAATTTTATGTTTGTAATAATGAGAGATAAAAAATCGCTTAAAAACCTTCAGGAGGTGCTTTTGATAGCGTTGTTTATTTCCGGGCCCTGTTTACGGATATTTAAAACATGTTTACCGTTTCCAAGAACAACTGGAATGGTAAATAAAAAATGTACCGGAATCGTCAAGTCATCACGTATGAAAACAATACATAAATCGTCGTGAAATATATTTTTATGCAAGAATAGCGACAACACACGTTTGTTTTGTGTATTAACATCTTGGGATATGTTTGTGACCTCGACCTTCAGTTTCGGTGACAAACAATCCCGCGGGCTTCTGCAGATGTTAATACACAAAAAAACGTGTATTATCCCTACAATGAAAAAGGTCAAGACCGAATTACAAAGAATGGAGCAAATGGGTGTCATATCTCCGATAGACGAGCCAAACGAGTAGTGTGCCGGGATGGTAGTCGCGCCAAAGTCAAACGGCGAAGACATTAGAATTTGTGTAGACTTGTCCAGCCTCAATAAGGCTGTCAAAAGGGAAAAACACCATCTGCCATCAGTAGATGAGTCATTGGCAAAACTTTCAGGGGTTGCTGGTTTAGCAAAATTGACCTGTCAGCAAGTTTTTGGCAGATTCCACTTGCAGAAGAGTCACGCCCACTATGCACCTTCATAACTCCGTTTGGGAGGTATTGCTTTAACAGGGTTTCTATGGGTATTAATTCAGCACCCGAATATTTGCAAAAGAAACTGTCACAGCTGCTCGAACCTACTGTAGGGGGTCATATGTCAGATGGACGACTGTCTCGTCTCAGGTACCACTAAAAGTGAGCACGATACCAGATTGTTTCAAGTGTTACAGATATTACAAAATGCAGGCATTACACTGAACAAGGCAAAATGTGAGTTTGGTAAGCAATCAGTCACCTTTTTAGGGCATGTAATTGGCCAAGGTACAACTGAGGCCGATCCCAGCAAGGCCCATGCTATTCTTGAAATGCCGGAGTCACAAAATATAGCTGATGCACGCCAAGGTCTCGTAAATCAGCTAGGGAAATTCTCACCAAATCTCCTTCAGGGATTGTTATTCATTCTAAACTCTCAGCCTCTGTCAAGATGAGAAGTATCTTATACCGCGTTGAAGGTTTTGGTTCACTGACATTCGGGTCCATGCTAGGTATCCCGTCCTTTTGTATTCTGGGACCTCCAGTGCCTTTTTAACTGGCGCTTAACATTTTCACTTAACAAATTGAAACTGATGACTGATCTACCCGAACGCCACTTTTCACAGAATGGTATTACAATTATTACATTTCATGAGTATATATAATAGAGTACCGAAATTAATTCTTTCACCTCTTCGGTTACATTCTGCATCTTCTGTTCATCGGCCTAACGATAACAGTACTTTTTTAAGACATACACCATCGATCAGTCTTTCTCCACTTAAGCTACATTCTGTTCAATCAGTTTATATTCCACGTACTAGTTTAAACTATCCAGCTGTTTTTCGTAATAATCTACGTATTTGTCTATCACCTTTAGCTTCTACTATACTGAAAAAATATAAAATTAAACATACAAATTTTCCACAGAGATGCAGAGAGTACCGTTCTATTAACAAATGCAATTCTAAGAGGTGCGGTTGTTGCAATCATTTATCGCACAGGTCTACAATTACCTCAAACGTTAACGGCAGAACTTTTAATTTGGTACTTAATTCTGACGTTGATTGAAATACGTCCCACATGATATATGTACTGACTTGAAACGCACCCAATTGTGGTATTCAATATGTTGGCCAAACAGGGCGTTCTTTAAAAATTCGTTTCCGTGAACATTCATACAAAATGCGTAGTCGGAACAAGTTTACTACATTTTTATACCAACACTTTCGTAAATCTGGCCATACATTTGATCAGGTAACAATGCAACCAGTAGAGCAAATCGTATATGATACTAATTCCACATCTAGTTTTAAAATTAAAGCCAGACATGTAGCAGAATTCAAATGGATTAAAAATTTACAGTCACCGTTTCCGTTGGGCTTAAATGATAATATTTATCAGGAAGGTAATATCTCTAAAAACCCTGATATCGATATCTTTTCTATTTTAAATATTAGGAAACGCAAATCCAGGTCTCATGGAATTAGAAGAAATGGTAATGTTAAACGCAAATCTAAAGTCAATATATCTGTTGCTGACCTCGATTTAATTCTTTCAAACTGTGGTAGACATTCAATGCTTTCTCGTCTTTCATCTTTATCTGTACAGTCTCTTAAAAAGCTGGACGAGGAAGCGGACCAGTATGTTATTCAAACAGATCCGTTTTACACTGTATCATATCTTATTCAAAGTTACACACAACATGTTCTCCGTCCACATATTGACATCCAATCTGACCATGAGAGACATTTTCTTAAAATATATTTCATGAACAAAGGTATTGACTTCATCGATGTACCTAGTATATTTCGGGATAAACGTGTCATTGATTCTGTGCCTAAATATTTCAGAAACTCCGAAGTTCCTATTATCTGTTATAAATATAAAACACCTGTAAGAAATGTTATTTTCAATTACAATAAAATTGTTTCCGACTTAGATGTTCAAACAAATACTCCTTCTTACTGCGAATGTAAAAACTCAAATTTTTGCTATTCAGATGCAGGTCATGTCATCACTGGTAATTTTGATATTATTAAAGACAAACGTATTCGTAATTTATATTTTAAAGGACCTAAATATAGAATTTCTTCAACTATTGATTCAAACTAATGTACACCTACTTCCACCAAAACCAAAGTTTACTTTAAGACATTTGAAAAAGGAAATCCAAGAATTTCATTCTAAGTATGTCTTAGTTCCAGCAGACAATGCGGCCAACAACAGTATCATCATTTGACGCCTGCATTATATTAATGTTTTACAAAACGAACTAAATAGCACTAAAACTTATACATTGAGTCCTTCTTTTGAAAACAAATTGGTTACTGATCACATCACTGAAGTTTCTAATTTAAAAGTTCGTATCGATGATCAACAAATTAAACTACCGACCATGTACTTGATTCCTAAATTGCATAAACAACCATATAAAGCTCGCTTTATCGCTAATTCAAGCTCTTGTACAACTACACATATTTCAAAACTATTAACATCATGTCTAACTGCTGTGAAAGCCCACGTGGAAAGATACTGCGATAAAGTATACGAAAACTCTGGTAAACACTTATTTTGGTCGTTTAAAAATTCTGGCGAAATCCTGGATAAGTTGAAAATTAATAATTACAAGGTATCTACAGTCAGTACATACGATTTTTCTACTTTGTATACCACTTAACCACATAACTTAATAAATGACAAATTAACTGCCCTAATTCAAAAGACTTTTGCCAGAGAGAATGCTACATTTATCGCTTGCAATTTTGATAAAGCTTTTTTTACTAGCAATATTATTAAACATTATACTATGTGGACCTGTGACGAAGTTTGTAAAGCCCTTTCCTTTTTATTAAACAACATTTACATCAGGTTTGGGAATGCAGTTTTTTGACAAGTTGTTGGTATTCCCATGGGAACAAATTGTGCACCCCTTGTCGCAGATTTGTTTTTATATTGTTATGAATAAGACTTTATGTTGAGCCTTTCTCCAGATACGCAAGCAGATATTATAACTGCATTTAATAATACATCACGCTATCTGGATGATATTCTTAATATGGATAATCCGTTTTTTGGTCATTTGGTGGGTACTATTTATCCTAGGGAGCTTCAGTTAATTAAAACTAACAATTCGGATACTGATGCTTCATTTTTAGATTTACATCTCTCTATTTATGACAATATTATACATACCAAAATTTATGACAAGAGGGATGATTTTAATTTTAGTATTGTAAATTTTCCCCATTTGGATGGGGATGTACCTCAGGCTACATCTTATGGGGTATATATTTCTCAATTAATCCGGTTTGCCAGAGCGTGTAGTCATGTCAAGCATTTCAATGAACGTAATCAATATATTACAAGTAAACTTCTTCAGCAAGGCTACCGTTATTACAAATTGCGTAAATATTTTACTAAATTTTATTATCGTAGTTCTGATTTAGTTTTAAAATTCAATAGTAATTTAAAGACACTTCTGCGAGAAGGTATTTCTAAACCCGTTTTTTATGGGGATGTGGTTTACAAACTCCGTAAGATCTTGGGTCATGGTAATTTTCCAAATGTATTTGAAAAGATTATCAAACGTTTTATTAAAAGAGGTTACGACCCAACTGTTTTGAGACATACAGCATGTTTAGTGTTCAACCCGTTTACAGTTGGACACTACGCTTCCCTCTTTGATTGCGTCAGACGGAAGAGAGGGAGGACTCTATGATGAGCAGTTTTTAAATCCTACCAGGACTGAACTGTTTTGATATTTGTCTTCTGGCCTGTTTCGTCGGGCCCTTAAGGGTGTTTCTCTTGTTGCTCTGTCTTCTGAAAAGGCATTGAGTACATACGTTTTTGGTTCTTAAGGTTTGCTTTTTATATTTTTATACACGAGCATTTTTGTGTTTTACATGCCCTGCCTTTTTGTTTCCATTACGTGTGTTAGAGATTCACCTGGAGGGGATTACTTTTATTTACACTGTCCCGTGTCTTTGGAACATGGTGGGGGTAAGAGTGAGGTTAGGTGCACCATAAACCGGTTTAAACTCCCCAGTGGTGTTTTTGCCACTGACCGTTCCAAGGCGGTGCCCCACTGTGTTCCTTTGTTTGTTCGTTTTGTCCTCATGTGTAGGCTTTGTGTATGTGTGTGTGTTCCTTTGTTTGTTCGTTTCGTCTTATGTGTTGGCTTTGTGTGCGTGTGTGTTGTTCGTTTTGTCCTTATGTGTTGGCTTTGTGTGTGTGTGTGTGTATGTGTGTGTGGTGCACGCGTCTGCGTGCTGGGGGTTTCGTTTTGAGGAGGCTACGTTTTTGGTGCGTGGCATTCCCTGTTTGATATTTTTCTTTGTTTTTTAGCCTTAACGTGGATCTGCGAGAAATTCGCAAACTTCCTTATAGGGATAAAATTCCAAACAGAAACAGACCACAAGCCTTTGCTTCCCTTATTAGGTACTAAGGATTTGTCAGAGTTACCTCCCAGAATTCAAAGATTTCGCATCAGACTTATGAGGTTTGATTACACAATTCCTCACACTGCAGGTAAAGATCTGGTAATAGCAGACTGTCTGTCAAGAGCACCAATTAGCAGTCAATCCCAACAAGATTTAGATTTTTTCCTAGAGAGTAATGCCTTTGTAATTGCCTGTTTCGTCGGGCCCTTAAGGGTGTTTCTCTTATTGCTCTGTCTTCTGAAAATGCATTGAGTACATACGTTTTTTGGTTCTAAAGGTTTGCTTTTTATATTTTTATACACGAGCAATTTTGTGTTTTACATGCCATGCCTTTTTGTTTCCATTACGTGTGTTAGAGATTCACCTGGAGGGGATTACTTTTATTTACACTGTCCCGTGTCTTTGGAACATGGTGGGGGTAAGAGTGAGGTTGGGTGCGCACCATAAACCGGTTTAAGCTCCCCAGTGGTGTTTTTGCCACTGACCGTTCCAAGGCGGTGCCCCACTGTGTTCCTTTGTTTGTTCGTTTTGTCCTCGTGTGTTGGCTTTGTGTGTGTGCACGTGTATGTGTGTGTGTGTTTGTGGTGTGCACGTCTGTGTGCTGTAGGTTTCGTTTTGGGGAGGCTGCGATTTTGGTACGTGGCATTCCCTGTTTGATGTTTGTCTTTGTTTTTTGTAAATCAGGTAATTAAAGGTCTTCCCGCTTCAAATGACCGACTGGAACAAATTAAATCAGCCTATTTTGAGGATGAAATTTGTAAGTACCTTTTGATCTACTGTTCTGATCAATGGCCAGAAAAATCTGCACTCCCCGATAAATTGCAGCCATTCTGGCAGTACAGGGGTGAATAAGGATCTCTTACTCAAAGGTTCAAGGTTAATTGCTCCAGAATGTCTGCAGAATGAGATCCTGGAGAAAATTCATGAAAATCACCAGGGCATTGCGAAATGCAGAGAGAAAGCAAAGGTGTCAGTCTGGTGGCCTGGGTTATCAAAACAATTAGAATAACTGGTAAAGTCCTGTCCAACATACATAGAGCAGTCAGCAGATCAGGCTGAGCCCGTGAAGTCTATGGAATTTCCCAGTCGTCCTTGGCAACGCCTTGCTACGGATTTGTTTGTGCTAAAAGGCCAATTATATTTATTAGTGGTTGACTACTTTTCGCGGTACATTGAGATATCCAAACTGACAAGTTTAGGTTCAAGTGCTGTCATAATGCATATAAAATCTATATTTGCGCGCCATGGAATTCCAGAGTACGTACACTCTGATGACGGCAGTCAATATAATTCTGCATTTCGTGACTTCGCGGCGAAATATAGTTTCACACATATAATGAGCAGCCCACGTTATAGTCAAGCAAACGGAGCAGTCAGAACAATTAAGCAAATGCTTAAAAAGGCAGACGATCCTTATTTAGCTTTGTTAGCCTACATGACAACAACACTTCATAATGGATTTTCGCCTTCAGAACTCCTGTTTGGTAGAAAATTACAAAATACTATGCCCATCAATCCGGATAAGTTACTGCCTTAATGGCCAAATATGGAAAAGGTCACTTGTACGGAAAACGCGCTCAAGCAAAAGCAAGCTAAAAGCTACAATAAACGTCACCGCGCGCGAAACCTTCCTCAACTTTGTGAGGGGGACAGGGTATGGATAAAAGATCGAGAGAAATGGGGCACAGTAGTTTCGGAAGATAAAAATCCGCGGTCTTTTAATGTAGAAACTAACAATGGTATTCTTTGAAGAAATTCTAGATTTTTAAGGTCTGTTTACATTTCTAAACATGCAACAATTCCATTGAAATGTTACCAAACTGTTAGGTATAGAACAGCAACTGACTTACAAAAAACGTGACAAAACCATTTAAACTTGAAAACATTTTTTATGTCCACCATAAACTGTCAAGTAAAGACGCCATTCATTAAGCTTATTTGATTATTGACATACAAAGTTTATGGTTGATTTGCTATTCAATAAAGCATATGAGGACGTGGGAGAACGTTAACATCTATTACTTTAATTAACTGCTTTGAGATCATGTTTTACCGTCTAGAAAGGTTCATATACGTATCATATTACATACTCATTTTTTAGTTTTCATGAAGTTACAATGGAACCGGAAAGGTCAATATTTCTTCAAACTGACGTCAGAATTTCATTTCGGGTGCGTGACGTCATTTTGTATAAAAACAAAGAAAAATATCAAACAGGGAGTGCCACGCACCAAAAGCGCAGCCTCCTAAAAACGAACCCCCCAGCAAGCAAACGCGTGCACCACTCACACACTAAGTAACAATGCATTAATTATTTTATTTAGGTCACTTTTGTCAAGTTTATTCCAGCTGTAGAAATTCGTAATATGTATGTAATATTAATGCGTGTAGATATAGAGGATATTTGTTTGTTTCAGTGTAAGGTTGACATTTCTTTCACAAGTGGACACCAGGTGCAAATATTTTCACCAGTGGCATAGCCACGAGTGAAAATGTAACATATATTGTTCATATATGTAAAATATATTTTATCTTACATAAAACAAATGCTACTGTGGAAATACCAAGAATATTTTCCCTAATATTCCGATCATTCACATAAAAACATGTAATAAAAGTATGTAATTGACAGGATACGAATTATATGACCCAGGGAAGTGCCGTTAGCATCTTGAGCAATGAAACCTTGGGTCCAATCGCTAAGGTGACTATGTCTCAGACTAGCTGACAAACTATGTAGAACGTAGAGCTGGTGAGACCGTATATCTCATTTATAAACTTCTTATTTCTGGCAACCTCGCCTAAATGATTCGTGTATCAATGATTCGTAAATCATTTCAGTTATGAGTAAGATAATTTCAGAGATCAGGAAAATCACTTAATGTTTCAAACTATCAATCTTCAACTAATGATAATCTGCGCAAACTCTTATAGGCTGGAGATACTATACTTGATTGGTCCTTTTGTTGAAGTTCCCGCCAGACGATGTCTTTGAACCAACAACATACGAGTCCTATCGCATATATGTTCAGCATATGTCCTCTTAATTGAAGCTGCAACTCAATACGATTGCCCTGACTACTGGATGCTCAGCGCCTATATGCTAAAACATATAGCATTAAACTACCATCTAATGGCATACAGACACTAAATAGGAAAATGGCGCGAAAAAAATGATAGTCGCATATAATGGCGGATACAAATAGTCCTCAGTTCTGTAAAGCTATTTTCCTTCTTTTCTTTGCATTTTTCTTATGCGTTTTGCTAAAATCACATGGCAGATCTATGCTTGACATGTAGGTAGCATTTTCATAATGACAGTACATGTATTTTTCATGGAAACTTAGATCATACACCACCACTACAATTTGGGGTCTCATTTTTAGCTGATTTTGCAGTTTGTGTGTTTGACTGAAAATACTTTTCTTGCATCAAACATGTCCCCCACTTTTCTTTTGATTTTTATTCAGCACTGACAATATTCTTAAAGCAAATGTAAGTTACAGACATTTAAAATGGGTCCTGATGTGTGCTGCGGCCATTGGAAATATGTCAATTTTATATAGCATAAAGAAGAACAGCTATTTAGTGTGTTGTAACCTATAGGTATGACCCTCAACGCCTTGGCTGTACTTCGCCAATAACGTTGAATCTCGTCTGTAAGCTGGAACTCTCCTGCTGTCTCAAACCATATGTCTCTGTGCTCAGCCTTTATTTGCTATCGTCTATCCCGTAAAGGTTTAACTTCTTTGCGCTGTCCCTATAACTGGAAACCTAGTTCCAATACTGCAACTCTTCTTTAGTTACAAAAGTCTTCTATTATATAATGACATATGTAGCTGCAATAGCTCACTTATCAAGGTACTGGCATTAATCATAAGTTGAATCCTCGATGAGTTTACACCCATCGCTGGATACAGAATGCGTCTACTTATCTAGAGCCCTAAAAGAAGTGCGCTTTGATTGATGTTATTTATAGAATTTGTTTCTGATTAGTCCAAATTCGAACATAGTATTTTATAACGAGTACTTGCTCTAATAAAAAGTCAGTTCCCTTTTACTAGTGTATATGTGTGATGCTGCTATTATTGTAATTGACCCAAATCGTCCGTAAAAGACCAAATTCTATTATTTACAGCAATTCAACCGTAATTATAGCAATAAAAGCATGCACTGTCTATGCTTGTGTATCACGTTTCAATACATCTAAAATACAAATTATTCTGACAGTAATAACAAAGAAATTAGCTTTGCATCAAGAAATATGCGCTCTTTTCTTTAACGGAATATTATTCCGCTCCTAGAACTCATGTATATTTCTTGATTATAAAGTTATTACTTGATTAAAGTATTAAAATTAAAGCAAAAGGACAGCAAAAACTATAATCAAAGACTCACCACGACCTATTTACCTACTTTTCCCTCCCATATGAACGTCGTTAAAATCATTCTGATAATACTGGTTTAATACAGCTTTTTTACAAGATGACAGGTGGACAATTTATGTTCTCCATAAATTAATTTATTGTCACAACTTCATCTGCAAACGTATTCAGTCAATATCTTTTCAGTATAGATTAGCCATCTAACACTGTAGAAACAAAGTGTGGTCTAAGCTCAATTTAATACATCAAATACGCATAGTGCTACATTCATTAAATAAAATGTTTAGACATCAAACACATTCTTAGGCTTGGCCTTATATATTTCACTGACAATTTTTCACTAGATACTTTAATTTCTCAAATTGTTCATGTAAATCATGTATAATTACCATCAAATCATGTATAATAGTAGTGTATAAAATACCGCAACGGAGCCCTATTTGACCTTATTTAACCTTTTGACCACTTCAAAAAAAAACAAAGTCAAGCAATTAAAAAACAAAAAAAATAAACAAGTTTTCATAGTACTATATGAAAACCTATAGTAAAATATGATTAAACACTTCCACCAAATATTTGTCAAAATCCTACCACGAAAACAGGGTCAGTTTAACCTCACTTTACCTATTATCCCTATTTTGTAAGTGCACCTTAACCTTACCCTAAACTTATAATACTAACTCGCGAAGCTGGAACCTTCGGTTGCACTCGGTACACCTGTACCCTCAAAATCTTTTAAATCTTTAGTTAAACCGAATGAAAACCTCTGATTTAACTAAAGATAATTTAAAATGAAGAAAACATGTATTTTTATTCAAAAATAGTTTCCACTTAAAAACTTTAAACACTACACCGAGAGATAAAATGTAGAATAGGTTTGGCCTAATATAACATACAGGAAGTAAAATATAGTGTGGTTGAATTTAGACTACATTTATTTTCTGTTTAAATCACTCTTCTACTTCCTTGTTTTGTAATCCTTCTACATAGATAAAACAAATGTTAAAGACATTAGAAATGACACAAAATGTACACAGCACCAATAAATACATTAATAATTATCCATGAAATAAGAAAATTTCAAACTAAAAATAACACAGACCGGGAAAACCAAATGCTAAATATAACAAGGTCAGGTTATTTACAAATCTATCTCCCTTTAATAATTGAAATTAAAAAAACAAGTAATATCTCCCTTTGATAACTGAAATTCATACAAATTATTTTAATTAATATTGGAAGAATAAAATTACTTTAGGAGTTGTTATTATTTAAAAACAAAAAGTAATTGAATAAATTATAACACATGAAAAATAAAATTATGATAATTTCAAAACAATAACATTATTATAATAAAGAATATACGTTGTATAAGAACGGTTTCAACTTTTATATCATTGAGTCGAGTTGTGTTACGCTTTGTTCCGGAAGTTAATCTGACGTTTCCTTGTCTGTTTAAAGGTAGCTTGCAGTATGGTTTGTGTACTGGGTCGTCTTGTCTGTTAACGGTTACAGCCTGCTGTTATGACATTGACTGGTTGTGCACATAAAGAATTCTTCCGTCAATGTCGTGATAGCACTGAATTGCCTTACTTCGTTCTTGTCTCTAGTTTCGAAGGTTTCGGGAGGCAACGAACAATGGGGTTGAAGGTGATTCTGGCTGCAAAACCGGGCAGGTTTGATGATTAAGGAGAAACCAGCTGTATGGTGAGCCTACAGATGAGGTCTCTTAGGAAAGACTAATGGTTCACCCCGGCGTCGGGTGTGCACGTAATACATTCTACCTGGCGTCGGGGTTAAAATAAATGTACGCAACACGGCTTTTGCACTTTTTTAACAACTATTAAACAAGTATTACAAGATTTAAGTACAAACAACTGAAATCACTCAACCGTTTGAGTATTCCATAGGCATATGCATGATTGAATATCATAATACTTTTATGTTATGAAAATCACTCAACCGTTTGAGTATGCCATAGGCATATGCATGATTGAACATACGCTTTTGAATATTGTTCAACCATGCATCGTCGAATGGTTTCAGTTGTTTATACAACATTTACGAACATAGTTCTTTAATGTTATACAACATAACTGCGTTAATGTATTAGAGCATTTAAGTATTATCATTATTCTGTGTTAATCACAATTTTAGGAGGGCGTAGGTTCGAGTCCTACCGGAACCCATTTTTTAGTAAAAATGTTTTTTTAATAATTTTAAATACATATAATATAAATGAATCAAAAACAAATATATTGTGTAAAAGAAAGGAAATTTACTGATAGTATAAATCCTCAATATGTTACAACAAAAAATGGTAGACTTATGTTAAGAGCTCAGTGTGCATCCTGTGGTAATATAAAAACACAATTTGTTAAACCTTCTGGAGGTGCAATTGATATTCACAAAGCAATGTTACCTTTATTACCTAAAAAGGGGTTAACACTTCCGGGTTTTCGCTATTGTGGGCCTGGAAACGCTTTAGATAATGGACCCCTGTCAATGAACTGGATGCAGTATGCAAAACTCATGATATCTGCTACGGCAACAATATTGATAAAGCCAAATGCGACAAACAAATGCTTTCAAACTTAAATAACACTAAATCAAAAACATTTGGGGAAATGATTGCAAAACATTTAGTTGTGAAACCTATAATTAAAACGAAATACAAACTTGGGCTGGGACATAAGTCAAAAAACGGGAAAAGGGGGTAGAGTACACCCCCGAAATAACTGTACCAAGCTACCGCTGGAGCGATGAATTAGCAGAAGAATTACACAAACCAATTAAAAGAAAATTTAGGAAACGGAGAGTGATTGTTCATGATATTGATGATACTTGGTCAGCTGATTTAGTTGACATGCAAGCTTTTTCAAAATATAATAAAGGAGTAAAGTACTTGTTAACCGTTATTGATATATTTAGTAAATATGCTTGGGTTATTCCATTAAAGAATAAAACTGGAGAATCTGTTACTGAAGCATTTGAAAAAATAATTTCTGAAGATAGAATTCAGGAGCGAAAGTCCCCGAAGACTGCAAGGATTCCAACAAATTTATGGGTAGATGAAGGAAAAGAATTTTATGATAAAAAGTTTGAATCATTTTTAAATAAATATAAGATTAATATGTACCATACATTTAATGAAGGAAAGGCTGCAGTTATTGAAAGATTTAATAGAAGTTTAAAAAGAATAATGTGGAAATATTTTACAGCAAATAATACTTATACTTATTTAGATAATTTGCAGGATATGGTTGATAAATATAACAAAACAAAACATTCTAGTATAAAAATGACACCAACCGAAGCTAGTAAAAACTTAAATAAAGGTACTATTTACTTTAATTTATATGGTAATTTAAAGATACCAAAGAGTAAAGCAAAATTTAAAATTGGTGATCGAGTTCGCTTAAGTAAACTTAAAAGACATTTTGAAAAAGGATATACGCCAAACTGGACAGAGGAAATATTTATAATTTATGGAATTAATAATACAAATCCCAGAACATACACTATTAAAGATTTAAATGGTGAAATAATTCAAGGTTCATTTTATGAACAAGAACTTTTACCTACTACACAAGAGGTTTTTAGAATAGAAAAAGTTATTAGACGAGACTATAAGAAAAAACAAGCTTTAGTAAAATGGAAAGGTTACAATGAAAATTTAATAGTTTGGTTCCGTTTAGTGAATTGGAAGAAATTTAAATTGAAAAATATTAATATTAATTATATAAATGAGTAATAATAATCTAATTTCTAATAATAATGGAATAGAAACAATAGATCAGTTAATTATTCACTTAACTAAACTAGCTGCTGCTTACAGAAAAAGTTATAAATTTTGTGGGAGAGTAAGTACTGGGTTATATATTACAGCAGGTATCTTTGGTTGCTCAGCTGCATTAGCACTTGTTCCAGCTATTCCTATATTTGTAGCAGTTGCTGGCGCTGTTCCAACAATAATTACCATATTTACTAATAGACTAAAACTTGACGACAAGAAATTTATTTTAAAAGCACATCATCACAAAATAAAACAACTTATAACAAAAGCACGAATCGGAAAAGTAAACAAAGAAGAAGAGAAAAACGTTATTCAGGATATTTTTACAATACTATTAGAAATGCAGAAAGAAAAAAATTATTCAACACCTCTTGAAATGCATATGAAGGAATTTAAACTTAACGGATATAAAAGTAAAAAAGAAGAGTTGTATTCAAGATTATTAAAGATTTTTTCTATAAGTATTTTATATAAATGAGAAAAATTATATCAGTTGAAGGTAATATTGCATCAGGAAAAAGTACGTTTTTAGATATTATTAAAGAATATAATCCTAATTTTAATATAATTCCAGAACCAATTCACGAATGGCAAAATGTTATAAACCCAAGCGGAAATTCATATAACCTTTTTGAACTTGCTGCTCAAGAACCTTCCAAATATTTATTTCCTTTTCAGCTAACAACTTTAAACAGTCATATAAAAATGTTATCTTCTGCTAAACAGTTTGATGGTGTTTCTGTCCTTGAACGTTGTTATTTAACTAACAGTAACGTTTTTACAAAACAACATCACGACAACGGTGTTATAAATGACCCCGAGTGGGCAGTATACAATCTTTTCTTAACTGATCATATTATAAAACCATACGGAAAAAACCCAATTGATGGATTTGTTTATGTTAAAACCGACCCAGAAATATGTTTTAAAAGACTTCAAAAAAGAAACAGAACGGAAGAAAACAGAGTTGGTTTAGATTATTTAGAAAAACTACACAAATTACACGAAGAATGGTTAAACAGAATGTCTCAAGAAGGTATTACAATTTTAACAGTTGATAACAATTAGAAAAAATGACTTTAAAATCTTATTAAAAAGATATAGATAATATAAACAAATTTCTCAAATCAATATAATTTCTTTAGGTGCGTTTTTAAAAAAAAATTCTATAAGTATATTATATATAGATGGTTAATAGAAAGATAGATAGAATGATTATGCCAAAATTATCTAGCACTTTAGAAGAAATAATGAATCCAGACAAAAATTCATATAAAAAAGTTCTTAAAAGAAGAAATGTTATTAAATCAAAACTTGATCAAATAGTTAGCGATGAATATAAAAATCATGACATTGATAAATTACAAAATGTTATAGATCCTTATCTTTTAAAAAATAATTTATTTGAATGGAACTGTGGTTGTCTATTAACTGAAGAAGAAAAAGCTGAAAGATTATGTGATTGTCCCAGACCAAATAATATTCGAAACAATCCTAAAAAAGTTATTGCAACCAATTGGGATACTAATGAAGAAAAAACATATAAAAGCACTTATGCAGCATCCAAAGACTTTAATATTAATTCAGGGTTAATAACAATGTGCTGCAAAGGAAAAAACCAAGTTAAAAGTGGAATATCAAAAACCAGCGGAAAAAAATATAAATTTAAATATTTTAATTCATCTTAAACTTTATTTATTTTATTATTTTTTAATCCTTTTTTCCTTAGTGATTTTTTTTCTAAATATAATATATAGATGGAAATTGAGAGATCTGCAAAACAATATCATAAGAAATTTGAAATTAAAATTACATATAGACAAGATCCAAAGAATCAATTATATTTAACTATAAACGACTTTTATGAAATACTTAAATCTGAACTTAAAACTTTAAAAGGTATAAAAATAAACGTTGTTTTAAAATTAACTTTTATAAAAATGAGTGCAACTGATACAATATATAAATCAGCTTATTTTCAATCAAAGGCTTTAGAAATAATTAATACAAATGAAATCAAAAACACTTTACGCCAAGCTTTTGATGAAATAATAATTAGAATTGGTAATTGGATTTCAGAAGGAAGTAGCTGGAGAATAGAGTCAGTTGATGCATATTATATAAATAGATACAAGTATAATCCATTGGCTGCTTCAAGTTATTTAGAATTACCAAAACCATTACAAAATTCAATGAAAGGATTGATAAATATAAAGAATGATGATAACGAATGCTTTAGATGGTGTCATTTAGCTTATAAATTTCCTGTAACAAAACATTCTGAAAGAGTTTCAAATTATAAAAAACATATAAACGATCTTGATTATACTGGAATAAAGTTTCCTGTTACATTAAATCAAATACCTAAAATAGAAGTTTTAAATGAAATATCATTTAATATATTTGGTTATGAAGAACCTGCAGGTATTTATCCATTGTACATATCAAAATATCAGTACGAAGAACACTGTGACATGTTGCTAATTACTAATGATAAAATAACTGATGATGACTGTAAGAGGGCTAAAGCCACTGTAGTCCAACATTATGTTTGGATAAAAGACTTTAATAGATTAATGTTTAATAAAACCAAAGATCAACATAAAAAACACTTCTGTAAAAGCTGTCTGCAACATTTTACTCAAGAAAGAATATTAAATGAACATATTCCAAATTGTTTAGCTATTAATGGTACCCAAGGTGTAAAAATGCAAAAAGAGGGAAGTAAAGTACAATTTAAAAATTATCATAAAGGTTTAGCAGTACCTTTTGTAATTTATGCTGATTTTGAATCAATAACTAAGAAAGTTTTAACCGCTTTACCATCAACTGAATCTTCATTTACTGAACCATATCAAAATCATATAGATTGTGGTTACGGTTATAAAGTTGTTTGTTGTTATGACGATAAATATACTAAACCAATCCAGATTTATAGAGGTCCTAATGCAGTTTATAAGTTCATTGAAAAAATGCTTGAGGAAAAGGAATTTTGTAAAGAAATATTTAAAGAACATTTTAACAAAGATTTGAGAATGTCTAAAGAAGATGAAAGTGAATTTAAAAAGCAGAAATCTTGTCACATGTGTGAAAAAGAATATAAGGAAAATGAAAATCCTGTTCGAGACCATTGTCATATAACAGGAAAATTCAGAGGAAGTGCTCACTCAGAATGTAATATTAATTTTAGACTAACACACAAAATTCCTGTTATTTTTCATAATTTAAGAGGTTTTGACGGTCATTTTATTATGCAACAAATAGGAAAATTTAAAAAAGAAATTAATGTTATTCCTAACAATATGGAAAGATATATGGCATTTATGATTTCCGACTTGGTCTTTATTGATTCATTCCAATTTATGTCTCAATCATTGGATAACTTAGTAAAAAATATTCCAGAATTTAAATACACATCAACTGAATTTAATTGTGAAAGTGTTGAATTATTAAAGACAAAAGGTGTTTATTCATATGATTACATGGATTCATTTAAAAAATTCAAAGAAACAAAATTACCTTCTAAAGAAGATTTTTATTCAATTTTAAATGAAACACACATATCTGACAACGAATATGAACTTGCTAAAAATGTTTGGAATAAATTTAAAATTAAAACAATGGGAGAATATCATGATCTATATTTAAAAACTGACGTATTACTTTTAGCTGATGTATTCGAAAATTTTAGAAAATTATGTTTGGAGTACTACAAATTAGATCCTTGCCATTATTTTAGTAGTCCTGGTTTAGCTTGGGATGCAATGTTAAAAATGACTGGAATTAAGTTAGATTTAATAACTGATATTGATATGTATCTTTTTATTGAAAAGGGACTGAGAGGAGGAATAAGTTATATTTCAAACAGAAACAGTAAAGCAAACAATAAATATATGAAAGACTATGATCCTAAACTTGACAGCAAATACATTATGTACCTCGACGCCAATAACCTTTACGGTTGGGCCATGTGTCAACCTTTTCCCTCTGGAAACTTTAAATTTATATCCGAAAAACAATTCAAGAAATTAATTGCAAAAGGTAAAACTAACTTTATAATTGAATGTGATCTTGAATATCCAAAAGAATTACATACTGTACATAATGATTATCCTTTAGCTCCTGAAAAAATTATTATACCAGATCAATGGCTTTCTGACTATAGTAAATCTATTAAAACAGAATTTGAAATAGGAAAAAGTAATGTAAAAAAATTAATTCCAACTTTAATGAAAAAACAAAATTATGTAGTTCATTATAAAAATCTTGAACTATATACACAATTAGGGTTAAAAGTAACAAAAATACACAAAATATTAACTTTTGACGAAAGTCCTTGGTTAAAAAAATATATTGATTTTAATACTCAAAAAAGATCTAAAGCAAAAAATTCATTTGAAAAGGACTTTTTTAAGTTAATGAACAACTCTGTATTCGGTAAGACGATGGAAAATTTACGCAAGTGGGTTAATATTAAATTAACCCATGATGAAAACCGTTTATTAAAATATATAGCCAAACCTTCATTTGTTAGTTCAACGATGTTTAACAAGAATTTGTTTGGTATTCATAGAATAAAAGAAAGTTTGTTATTAAACAGACCTTGTTATGTTGGAATGTGCATTCTAGATTTATCAAAATATTTAATGTATGATTTTCATTATAATTATATTAAGGAAAAGAACGAGGGTAATTGTAAATTACTATTCACTGACACTGATTCATTATGTTATGAAATAAAAACCAAAGATGCATATGAGGATTTTTATAAGGACAAAGATTTATTTGATAAAAGTGATTGTGATAGTAATTCAAAATTTTATTTCGACAATAATAAAAAAGTAATTGGAAAATTTAAAGATGAAGCTGCCGGCATTCCCATTGTTGAATTTGTTGGATTAAGAAGTAAAATGTATTCATATTTATTAGAAAACGAAGTAAATGTTAAAAAAATGTAAAGGAATTAAAAAACTTGTTGTTAAGAAAACAATAGTTCATAAAAATTACAAAGATACTTTGTTTAATTCAACCCAAACTAATCACACCTTTAAAGTGATTCGTTCTGATAAACACAATCTTTCCAGTTATGTTATAAATAAAACATCTTTATCATGTTATGACGATAAAAGATATATTCTTGATAATGGTATTGATACATTAGCTTATTCTTAAATTAATTCTTAAATTAACTCTTAAATTAACTCTTTAATTATAGAACCATAACTTGTTAACTGAATATTCATAACGTTTAAAAAATTAATATAAATAACATCATTTATTTTAAATTCATTAGCATAATTAATAGAAATAGATTCATTTTTTCTGTTATTTTTTACGTTGTAACTTTGAAGAATTACGTTTTCTTTATTTTTTTGTTGTAATTTAGCTTCTCCTTTATCTAATTTAATTGCATCAACAAGAATAATTAAAATGCAATTAAAATTAATTCTTACATTATTACCATTTTGAACTAAACCAGGACTAGCATTTACAGTTTTCCATTGAAATAATCCACTACCGGTATCTTGAGTATAACATGTTAGAAACAATGGAGGTTTCCTTATTATTTGTTTTTCTATTTTATTTACTTTTTCATTAATATTATTAAATATTCCCATTATATGAATTATTCCAGTTAAATAAAAACACAATAATTAAATAAAGTTTTAATTAAAGTTGTAATCCAAAAATTTGCTTTCTTTATAATTTATATATTCCTCCAAAAGTTTGTTTTCTTTATAATTTATATATTCCTCCAATATGTAGAATTTGACATAACTATCCGACATAAGAATAAATGTTATTTCTGTAGATGATGAATCGTCATAATCGTCATTTACGAATACTTTGCTTAGTGTAGCAGACCCTTTATTTACTAAAAATGTAACAGTGTCTAATCGGCCTAAAGTATCAAATAAATTGAGCAAACAGGCTGATTGGTTCGATAATGACTGTCAGATTGCAAAAAATAATTATTTGGCTGCAGTCAATCGATATAATTGTCATAAAACTGATGAAAATAGGTCTAATATGTGTACTTTAAAGGGCGTTTATAAGCGTCTTGTAAAAACTAAGAAAAGGCGTTATGAGTTTCAACGCATAAAAGATATTGAACGTTTGAGACATAGCAAACCTAAAGATTTTTGGAAATTTTTCAAGGGTAATAAGAAATCATCAAGTAACAATATTTCGCTTGATGAGTTTTATAACTATTTTTCGACACTGAATGATAATTTACCTAACTGTGTTAATAATGACGCTGAAACCTTTTGTAATAATCACGATTTTAATGTTGATGATTGTATTTTCGATGAGTTAGATGTTCCGATTACGGTATCAGAAATTATGAAGGTCTTACATACTCTTAAAAAAAATAAGTCTTTTGCTGCTGATCAGTTACTAAATGAGTATTTTATTGAGACATCAGATATTTTAACATCACATTTGGTTGATATTTTTAACGGTATATTGAATTCAGGATTTTTTCCTGATAGTTGGATGGAAGGCATAATTGTACCATTACATAAGAAAAACGATCCGGAATTAGCCAGTAACTATAGAGGTATTACATTAGTTAGTTGTTTTTCGAAAATATTTACAGGTATCCTTAACCAAAGAATTAATATCTGGATTGAAAGTAATAATATACTTAGTGATGCTCAGTTTGGATTTAGAAAGGGTCGTTCAACTGTTGATGCCATTTTTGTATTAAATGCACTTATTCAAAAAGTTTTAAATAATAATGGCCGTCTTTCATGTGCTTTTATTGATTTTCAGAAAGCTTTTGATAGTATATATCATAATGGATTGTGGTTCAAATTATATAAACTAGGAATTGCTGGTAAAACTCTGCGTATTATTCGAGACATGTATTCTAAAGTTAAGTCCTGTATACGGGGGTGTAAGACGTATTCGGATTTTTTTGAATGTTCATTTGGGCTTAAAACAAGGGGAAGTAATTTCGCCCGTTCTTTTTTCTCTTTTCCTAGAAGACATAGAGTTATCTTTGATTGACGGTGTCGACAACGGCTTCAATTTAGATGAGTTTACTTTTATTTTATTGTTGTTCGCCGATGACATGGTCATTATTGGTAAGAATCGTGAGGATTTACAAAATCGTTTAAATTTGTTAAAAGAATATTGTGTAAACTGGGGTTTACAAGTTAACCCAGATAAAAGTAAAATAGTTGTTTTTAGAAAGCGTGGGCCAGTTAGACGTAATGAAGTTTGGTATTATAACAATAAGACCCTCGGAGTCGTTGACAGTTATAACTACTTAGGAACAGTGTTTAATTATACTGGTACATTTCTATCAAATCAAGAAACAATAGCTGGAAAGGGCCTTAAAGCTATGAACGTTCTGCTAAATAATATTAGCAAATTATCTCTTAAGCCTAGTACTGTTTTGCAATTATTTGACTCATTTGTTATGGGGTTTTGGTAAATCAAAACCAATTGAAAGAATTCATATGAAATTTTGTAAATTGCTTCTTCATGTTAAGACATCTACTTGTAATTATGGTATTTATAGCGAACTAGGCAGATACCCATTATATGTAAACAGATATGTACGTATTATAAAATACTGGTTGAAGGTTGTTAAGTCTGATAATATTTTTATACAAAGTTTATATTATTCTTTAGTAAGTGATATTGAAATGGGTAGAACGAATTGGGCATCTAACGTTAAACAATTATTGGATAGTTACGGGTTTTCGTATGTATGGATTAATCCAGATATTGTGGATCTCAATACGTTCCATATTGTATTCAAGAATAGAGTGACTGAAAACTTTGTACAAAATTGTTACAATGGTATTAACAATAGCAGATGCTTATGTTCATATAAGTTGTTTAAAACTACATTTGGATTTGAAAACTATTTAGATTTCTTATCACCTAAACTTAGAATTGCATTTTCTCGTCTTCGCCTTTCATCGCATCAATTAAGAATCGAATCTGGCCGTTATGGCTCTAATAGGGTTGAACATAACCAAAGATATTGTTTATTGTGTAATAGCGGCGATATAGAAGATGAGTACCATTTTATTATTAAATGTCCAGTATATGACACTATTAGGAAATTGTATATCAAGCCATATTATTATCGTCGACCTAGTGTATACAAGTTTACTCAACTAATGCATAATACTCAACGTTCAGCTTTATTGAAGCTTAGTAAATTTATTCATAACGCTTTCATATTACGAAAAGGTCTTTCTGTAGCTATACAGTAGGAGTTTAATATAATATGCTATTGACATTACCTTCATGTTTACAAACATCATGATCTGCTGATGTATATAGTTTTATTTATATCTGTAGCCGGAGCTATGGTTACTTTGTCATGCAGTCGTACCAGTGCTGCATATATCCACTTAAGGTACCTCTCTTTTGTCATACTGCGGCATATATTAGCACTTTCTAGTTATTTACACTCTTCGTAACTATTCATGCCTTGTTGTTGTTTTTTTCTACAAGGCATGTTTAGGTATCATGTATCCGTGCTTGTTCTCCGTTTGTCGCACGCGCCTGATTATCCTTACATTTTCGTTTCGGTAAGGCCTATCGCATTTCTATATTTTCTTTCTTAGTTATTTTATATGTGAGTACCTATTAGTATCGTTAATCATTATTACTCGATATACTATTGCATTTGTATTCTGACACAGTATTATACTCGGCAACTTTATCAGCATAGCACCGATAATGATAGTCACTTGTTTTGTCTTAATTATTTCACTGGTTACTTATCTAGGTGTATATCAATGCTAGTACTGTACCCATAGCTCCGACGTCAACAATGTTCCATTTGCTTTGCATTCATATATTGTATACTGTAAGTAAATATCACATGTTACGGTTGCTATTTTAGTTCACCCTCTATAAGCACATGTATTTATTTCACTATCTGATTTTGTTCACCGTCCTTAGTGACACATAAATATACTCTATACTGATGCTATGTAACGAGAAACATTATATTGTTTAAGTTACTGGAAATAAAGAATATGTTCTGTTCTGTTCTGTTCATAAGGATGAATGTCAAACATTGTCCTTTCTGTTAAATAAATTTTGATTTTTTTCTGATACATACATACACTGCCCGCTTCGGGCCCACTATCATCGATCTTGGATGTTATATTTACACTCCCACCGGGAAATGTACCTGTAAAACCCTCTTGCCACCACCTAAAAAGAAAATGTGATATTTTGCATTTTGTCGACTGGTGGGACGCCACTATAAAAAACCTGATATCTATTATACAAATTCCGGCTTTTTTTACTGAGGACACATTTTTTAATAATACATCCGGTACAGCTAGTTTATACTCTTGGTTTGTGTTTATAAAATCTGTATAATCTACGATATTTCCAGATACCAAATTAAATGCACTAAAATAACCCGCACCACTGTTAATTATATTTTCATATAATGAATATATCCAGACACCGTGGCGATCAAAATACTTTTTCAATTTTTTGTATGAATATGCTACAATGGATTCTCCTTCATCATGACCGCTGTTATATTCAAAAAGAAACACTTCACGTCTTACTTTCTCTAGTTCTTTTTCCAATTCTTCTCTATCTTTTCTATCTTTCCTTTTAAGTTTAAGAATTATTTCAGCTAAATCATCAAATCTTTTTGTTGTAGCAACTTCAGAAGCAGATAAATTGTGAACAGTATTCTTTGTTTTAGCTAATTGTGTTTCATGTTTTAGAAAAACATTTTTTACTTTTGTAATTTCTTGGGTATTAGTAGAAATTTCTTGAGTATTAGCAGTGATTGATTCTCCTTCTTTAGTTGATATTTCAACTACAGAGTCCAGATCATTTATTATTTTTTTAATTTTATTATTAAATTCGCTGATACCTTTTTCTAACATTTCTGTAAGTGTACTTAATTCCGCGTACTTTAAATTGTGGCGTGTGTCAACAGTACTAATCAAGTTCCGAAGTTGTTTCGTAAAATTTTCTAGCTGATCATTAATTGTGTTAATTGCTTTAGCATTAGCAGTAATTGATTCTCCTTGTTTAACTGATTTTTCAACTACAAAGTCCAGTTCATTTTTATGTTTTTCAACTTTAGCATTAAATTCATTAATATATTCTTGTAATTTTTTTGTAATATTACTTAAGTCTGCATACTTTAAATTATGACGGTTGTCAACAGTACTAATCCAAATTCGAATTTGTTTTTTAAAGTCATCTATTTTAGAATTGAGCTCTTTTTTAAGGTTATCTAATGCTGTGTCATGATCATCACCTCTTTGTGAAGCTGCCTTTTCCAGTTCAGATTTATATTCTGCAAGTTTATTTGAAAATGTATCGAGTAAATCTTGATTCCCTTTTACCATTTCAGTATTTAGTTTATTTACTTCTGTTTTGATTTCTAACTGATACATATTTTGTAACTTTTTCTCAGCTTCAATAATCTTGTCTTTTAATTATTCGTGTTTAATCATACTATCTTTTAATTCCTTGTGTTGATTGTGTAAAATTTCTAAATTAACCCGGAATACTTCTTTCAACTGACTATCTGTCAAATCAGATTTCTCTTCAAGTTCTTTAATAGAATCAACTATAGCTTTCATTTCTTCTCCGAGTTTACCTTGTAATTGAACTATTAATAATGAATTGTTTCTTAAGTCTTTTGTTAAATCTTCAATATTCTTTACTTCTTCTTCTTATGTCTGTTTTATAGATTTGATGTCTTCAAGATTATAGTCATCTATTACACTTTGAACTTTTTTATACATAAACCGTCTTGAAACTGCATCGTTGGGTTTATCTGGATCTCCTAGGTTGATTATTTCATTACCTCCCATATCTAATGCTCTGTTCATTGTGTTATCAAGTTCCTTATTTCTGTGAAGATATGATTCCGTTTCCTTTTTAAGTTTTTTGAATTGTTTTTTAGTAGCATAATCACTTAAATCAATATCAAATTTAACTTTACTTATACTGTCAGGTTCACTTATTTGTTCTATATTATTAAAAACTCTCATTATATATTACCAGTAAAGTTTTTTCTAAACTTCCTTGGTTTGTCAATATATAAGAAATCATATTTTCGATTTGTTGCATTAGCAAAAGATTTAGGGTTAATATTTTGTTCATTACAAATCATATCATTTTCTCGTTTACCTGGACTTTCAAATAAAATATAATGTGAACAGTTAATACGGATATCGTTTGGTGTTTTATAGTAAGACTGACTTAAATAAATAACACAACAGTTTTTGTGACGTCCTTGAATAAAGTATTTTGTTATTTCATTTTGAACCTTTTAATCTTCACATACAAAATCATCAAATATTACTACTTTTTGTTTTTCTGATTCAAGATTCTCACAAGGTTCAATTTGGTTGGAATCGGCCGAATATTCAAGTATTTCATTTGGATCTACTTTAATTTTTTTTGCAATTTGGTTTAAGTTGTTAATTAAATCTTGATATTTAGATTGTTCTACGTTTTTTAGCATATAGGTTTTAATTTATCATAATATATAAGAGGTTTTCGAAGTATATGCATTAATGTATTTGTTTTTCCAGATCCAGAAGATCCACTTTATTAACATTCTAAAACATGAATCTGGCATATAAGGATAATGTTGTTTAAAGTTATTAGATTTATCACTTTTTGTATCATAATTTGGAATTTCCATTTATATATAATAATACATTATCTTACATTATATTACATTATTTTACATTATTTTACATTATCTTACATTATCATATAAATGTAATCAAAACTTAATGAAATAAGAATAAGAAAAAACTTAGTCGGGCAAAAGATGAGAGCTCTTAGAGAAGAAATAATGAGAGAAAAAATTAAGAAAGCTACAAATCGGGATATGTACACTGGAATTTATAAACCAATTACTGAAGGAATAGGAAGTCAAAAAGAACAATTATCAAGTCAGTTAAAAGCATTACTTGGAATAAAACAACAATTAGAGTCACTTGGTGATGAAATGAAAGACATACAAACATACCAGGGTTTATCACAGCTATTCCAAGAACCGCAACCAATTACAGGGTCTCCTGGAGAAGTTGAAAAATCTAAAAGACAACAAGAATATATACCAGTAGATTGGGGAGATAAACCTGTTAGATGGATACCAGGAGATAAATTAAAAGAATTAGAAGATTATGGAAGAGAAAAGATGGGAATAACTGAAACAACTGATGATACAACTAAAGATACAACTGAAAAATCAGAAGAATTGGAAGCAAGACCAAAAGAATTTACAATTGATTTTAATAAAGACATTGATTTAGAACTTTTAGGTGAAAAATATAATACACCACAAGAAGTGTTTGAATTTTTTCACAGCAAATCTAAAGATCCAGATGAAAAAATGACTAGAGAAGAAGTAGAAAATATCATAGAAAAGGCATCAAAGGATATTAAACAATTGGGTAATGAATCTGGTGCAATAACTAGAAAGAAAAAACCCACAGATCTTGATCTAAAGCAAAAGAAAGCAATTATAGCTAAGTCGGATAATTTAAGAAAATATAGAGAAACTATTAGAAATATTCTAAAACAAGGAAAATATATGGGAAAAGGAATAAGATATCATAACCCATATAAAGTTTCACCAAATGGTCAATATGAAAATTAATTATTGATCTTAATAAACTTTATGGTCAAAACAAATTAATTGCTAAAGATAGAATAACTGGAAAAGAAGTAATAAACACTAAAGTAGATAATGATTTGATTGATTTGATTAATAAAAGATATAACAATAATAAAAAATTCATTCTAGAAAAATATTTAAAGAATTAACAGAAAAATCAGGATTACCTATCAATAAAAGATCTATGAAATTTAAAAAAGTAATTAGAGGACAAGGTTATGACGTTTGTCCATGTAATCCGGAAGAATTGGTTAATGACTTGGAGTTAATTTGTGGTTCAATTAATGCTGGAAATAATAATGAAGAACTAAAAAATGAAGGTATTAGCATAATTGATAAACTATTAAAAATGAATTCACTCTTACCAAAAGAACATGAAATGTTATATAAAAATTATTTTTCTTGAATTTAAATTTTAATTATATATAAATGGAACAAAAAATAGTATTAAGTTCTGAAACAGTTAAAGATAAAAACAAAACTACTCCGAGTTATTTTACAATCAGATTTAGTCGTTCTTTAATTTTAGATAAAAATAAAACTTATGTTGTTGGTTTGGATAGTATTAACACTATGACCTACTCTTGGCATAATATTAGTGATGAATATGACAATAAAAGAATTCGTTATAATAATGGTAAGGGTAAGGATTAGAAAGATATCATATTTACAAATGGTTCTTACAGTTACACAGATATTAATAATTATATCAGAGAAACATTAATAAGTAATGGTGATTATGAATTTGATAAATCAGACATTGCTCCAATAAGTTTGGAATTTGATTTAAGTAGTTTTAAGATTTTGATTTCAATTAAAGATAATTTTATGGTGGATTTAGGATTGTCAAATTTTCATACATTGCTTGGATTTGAGAAAAAAGCTTTAAACAAAACTGAATGGGGAACTACAACACCAAATATAACTAACTCTGTGGATACAATTTACATTCATTGTGATCTAATTGATAATTCACTTGTTGATGGTAATTTCAGTGATATTATCTATGCTTTAAGTACTGCAGATTTAACAAGAGCTTATCCATTTACAAAAGAACCACAAAGAGTTGGATATTCTGAAATTAATAAATATATTATAAATTCAATTAGAATATATATTACGGATGTATTTGGTAGAATAATTAATTTTAATGAGGTTGAAACATGTTTTACACTAATTTTAAAAGAAATATAAATTTTAGTTTTATATAATGTACAAGAAAGTTTATGTCAAAAATAAAGGAATATTTATTTATGTTGATGCTCAGACTGAAGAAGAAATCATACACGGTACAGGTATCTTTGACAATTTAACTAAATTGTTTTCAAGTGGAGTTGCATCTTCAATTAGCACAGCTGGAAAAAAAAGCTTTTGAAACAGCAGGAAAAGCAGCACTTGAAAGTGGAACAAAAAAGGTTGGAACAGAAGTTGGAAATTTAGCTGCTAATAAAATTGATGAAAAATTTAAAAAGAAACCTGCTCCGGCAGTTGGTAATTTAATTGCCAAGGAATTACAAGAAAAGAATAACACTTAAAACAATAATGATAATGAGGAGGATATAAATATAAAATTAAATAGAATATTGTCAGGATCTGGAACTTCAACTCAGCGTCAACGTATTAACAGATTAATTTATAAAAAATAAAATAATATATAATATATACATGTTTAGAACAAAACAATATTGTGAAAGATATGAATTAACTCCTATTCAATTAGATACAGCTTTAATATCTGTCTTGGGAAATAATGTTAAGCAACAAAAAAACGGATATCACTTTACAATTAATGATAGAAGCTCATATTTTGATTGGTTTAATGCTTATTTTGAAGTAAGTTTTAAAGTAAATAAGCTTGCTAACGGTAATAATTATGCTGATGGAGATCAAATTGCTCTAATTAATAATGCAGCTTCAATAATTGATCAGTTAGTGGTTAAACAAAATGGAAAAATTGTATATGATTGTAATAATTTATACAAGGTAAAAAATGTAAAGAATTTAGTTGAACTATCCAATGATTATGCAAAAACAACTGGAACAAATGAATTTATTTATTTAGATACTACTGATGTTGCTGAAAGTAGAAAAGATAATGACAATTATAATAGTGGTTTTGCTTCTAGGAAGTTATCAATCCAGGGTGGTAATGAGGTAAATGCTAAAATTCCATTAAATAATTATTCATTTTTTCAGGGTTTAGAAACTAATATTATACCTCCAAGTCAAATTCAAATAACACTGCAGCTGACAGATGATGATGAATTAATTTTTAGAGCTAATGCTGCTGATGCTGGTAGAGTAATTGTAACAAAATTAATTCTATGGGTTCCACGTTTGATTTTTAATGAATTTGGACTTAATCTAATTGTTGAAAGACATACAAAAGCAAGGTGGTCATACCTTCGGGAAATGGTGACACAATCTACAGATACACAACAAACTAATATAACCTTTAGAATAACAGCTGGTATAACAAAACCACAACATGTATTTGTTTATTTACAACGACCTGATAAAAGTAATTCACAAGAACATAACCCACATTTATTAGATACATTTAAAGTTAATGCAGCAAATAAAAATTGCACTTTGAGCTCCTGTCGTCTTGAAGTTGGTAATGGTGTTTTTTATCCAGAAACAGAATACACAAGTATATCAAGAATATACGATGATGTAATTAATTATTATTATAAACAAAATAATAAGACTACTGGAAGTCTGCTAAATATATTAAACTTTTATAGTTTATTTGGATTTGTTCATTTTAACTTGGAATATAAAAAGGAAGTAATAACAGAAGATCCTAAGCATATTACATTAACAGCTAAATTAAATATTCCACCGGCAGCTAATATTCGTGTTTACGCAATTGTATTGTATGAAGAAACAGTTGAAATAAATACTATTGGAATGAACTTGTTATTGTTTAAAAATAAATTAAATATAAATTATATATAATGACATCAAATTATATTGAATATATAGTTAACCTAACAGATGGACAAAAGAAAAATTTAGCACAAGCTTATAATAATAAAATTCCACATACTTTTAGATTAAAACATGAACAATTACGTGGAAACTTTCCTTCACTTTTAACAAAAACACAAATTAATCAAATTGAAAAGTCTATTAGAAATAAGAAGGGATTAGAAATTTCAATTTCAAAAAAAACAAATGTCCAGTCAAGGTCAAAATGGTGGATTTTTAGGAGCTTTGGCTGGTTTGATAGGAAAAACAATTCTTCCAATGGCAGCGAAAATAGTTCCAAAAATATTAGCCCCTCTACGCATCGGCGCTTTGTCTGGGCTTGCCAGTACTGGTGTTAGTAAAATACTTGGAAATGGTATGATTTCAGTAGCTTATGATAAGAAAAATGTTATATCACCATATCTTACACCTAATCAAAGAAAGCAACTAGTAGGATCTGGGGTGATTAAATTAACATAAAAACAAAAACAAGACGGCGGGTTTTTAGGTGTGTTGGCTGCTAGTCTAGCAATACCTTTGATTACATCTTTGTTAAGTGGTAAGGGACATGGCCAGGGTATACAGATTGATTCTCAACGGAGACCGTACAGACGAATTCCTATAGTAAAAAAAAAATAAAATTTATAAACAAACCAATTTCTAACTTTGAAATTGAACAATTGGTAAAACAATTAAAAATTAAAAAGTTTAGGGGTGGATTTAGTAGAAATAATTTACCAAGAGTGAAACTCTCGGAGACCACAGGTTTACCAAAAACGAAAGAAAAGATTGAATGTGGAATAATCAATTTAGATGATTCTGTTGGGTCTGGAACACATTGGGTTTGTTACTTAAATAATATGTACTTTGATTCATTTGGACTTCCTCCGCCGGAAGAAGTAATTAAGTATATACCAAATGTAAAATACAACAATGTTCAATATCAAGACAAAACAAGTACACTCTGTGGATATTATTGTTTATTTTTCATTAAAATGTTACAAGACAAAGTACCGTTGTATGATTTACTGTATAAAATACTAAAAATTAATAATGTAAAACAAAATGAACAAACTATTATAAATTATTTTAACTAATAAGGACATGTAAATTTTTCTTCCGGGTTTTAAACTTTGTGCACTTATAAAATAGAAACAAGAGGTAAAGTGAGGTTAAACTGACCCTGTTTTCGTGGTAGGATTTTGATAAATATTTGGTGGAAGTGCTTAATCATATTTTACTATAGGTTTTCATATAGTACTATGAAAACTTGTTTATTTTTTTTTTTTTTTTTTTTTTTTTTTTTTTTTTTTTTGTTTTTTAATTGCTTGACTTTGTTTTTTTTTAGAAGTGGTCAAAAGGTTAAATAAGGTCAAATAGGGCTCCGTTGCGGTATTTTATACACTACTTATAATTAACATTATTGTTCCTTCTCGTGAGAAGGAGCACTTATGGTGAACATGTCACACTTGACTGAGCAGGTAAACAAGGGTATCATCAAAGGCATCCGAATTCCATTAGACGCCACCATTTTGTACTAGTGGATATTCATTAGAAATAGCCTCTTTGCCAATGTGTTTTTACTCATCTTTAAGTCAATATTTAGTGAAATACAACTACACATAATGCATTTCTTCACTTTACTAAGCTATAAATATTTCGAACTTTGTAATTTCATGCCTTTTGATTAATTGTTTTCTAATTTTTAAGTTGTGAACTTTTTGTACGCACTTTTTTCAAATCCGTCAGTTTGTACGTGCCGACTTATACAAAAGCCCCTTTTCGGTTCAGGAGCTGTATCCATTCTTGCAATGAAATTACTGGCATATGGCAGATCTTTTCTTCCACTGTATAGCTAATTAAAACAGGGAAACATATGACCAAATTCTGATCTGTGCCAGTTGCACAGCAGTCGAGACTGATTCCCGAAATTTTGACAGAGATATGGTATTTATTATTGTACCGTAGGATCGCTCATCAAAAGGTGTTTTTTTGTTGTTGTTTTTTTTTTTTAAGTTAAATAAATGTTTGTGTGAAATAACTTTAATTATTCTTATAATGAATAGATAAGAATGCACGTAAACTAGCAAAACACATAGTTCATAATTATTTTATAAAAGATCCCTTAAAAAGAATATTTAATATGCGCTAGAAGGAACCTTTTGGTAAGCTAACTCTTGTGGTAATACAAATGAATACAAACTGATGATTTTATAAAAAGGGATTTGACAAAATAATCCCTGTTTGGGGGTAGTATACGCCATTTTGGGTGTCCTTATTTTGACTAAATAACGGAGGACTATTTAGGAAATAGTCGAATTTGTAAATAAATGCTAAGGTTATGACATGGATTAATCCATGCATTGACAAACAAACGAATAAAATACGTAAGCTATTATTTCAATTTTATTCCAAGTGCATTATATAAACATGGATTAATCCATCTGCAAATATAACATCCATTGCTGATAATGCCTTTACAATAAAACTCCAATATTTATCGTAGATCTTCAGGTAACAGTGCATGGATTAATCCATCATTCAGTCCCAGTCATTTCCAAATAATTTCTACAAAATATAGAAACCAATGCAATCTTAAGCATGGATTAATCCATCATACAATCAGCAAAACTCTAATAAACAACGCAATCGACTGAAATCAAGAATTGTTCCAACTTTATCTCATTTTAGTTTGATCAAATACATGATCAGTCCACTTCAAGTGTAATATAAAAGATGGATTAATCCATCCTTTCATCTTGGATTGATATTACAATGCCATTACTGTCTGTGAATGCACACTGTAGGTTTATCTAAAATGTAAAACCAAAAACATGGATTAATCCATGCATTGACATTATAAGAAAATCAATACTTCTACCGAACAGTGCCAGCATTAATTATAGAAAAAGATGGATTAATTCATCCTTTCATTTTAGATTGTTATTACAATGCCATTACTGACTGTGAAATGCACACTGTAGGTTTATCTAAAATGTAAAACCAAAAACATGGATTAATCCATGCATTGACTTTATAAGAAAATCAATACTTCTACCGAACAGTGCCAGCATTAATTATAGAAAAAGATGGATTAATCCATCCATATTTTATTTTTGTGGAAAAAATATTGTTCCAACTATATCTCATTTTAGTTTGAACAAATACATGATCAATCCACTTCATGTGTAATATAAAACATGGATTAATCCATCCTTTCATCTTGGACTGTTATTACAATGTCATTACCGACTGTGAAATACACACTGTCGGTTAATCTAAAATGTAAAATAATAACATGGATTAATCCATGCATTCAGTCTTTAAGGAAACCAATATTTCTACTTAACAGGGCTAACATTAATTATAAAAAAAGATGGATTAATCCATCCCCATTTTATTTGGTGAAAAAAATATTGTTCCGACTCTATCTCATTTTAGTTTGAACAAATACATTATCAGTCCACTTCATGTTTAATATAAAACATGGATTAATCCATCCTTTCATTTGGACTGTTTACTGACTGTGAAATACGCAATGTCGGTTTATCTAAAATGTTAAACCAAAAACATGGATTAATCCATGCGTTCATTTTATTATGTGAAAATCAATACTTCTACTAAGCAGTGCTAACATTGATTATAGAAAAGGATGGATTAATCCATCTCTATTTTGTGTAGTGGAAAGATATTGTAAGACCGTCTAAAATGTTAAGAAAAAGGCATATATTGATCAGTCCATTTCAACTTGTAAAAACAAATGCTAATATTGACAGAAAAAGATGGATTAATCCATTCCAATGTTATGTTTGTGAAACCCCTCACAAGTAAAATCAAACACAAAGATTAATTCATCTTTTTTCTATCTTGTTTCCATAATTGCTACACACATTGTTGATATCGATAGAAAAAGATGGATTAATCCATCCCAGTTGCATGTATTGAAAAACACATAAGCAAACCGTATGAAACGTTTCGAATTTATGTAAAATCATATTTTTTCATTTCATTTCATTTATTGGCAAATCGGCATTACAAATGCCTTTGACCATTTACAATATGTTTATTCAATATGGTCAAGACATACAAATACATAATTATATAATATACACAATTACACAAAAAATATCACTTCAATGAAACATTTATACTGTGCAAACATAAATTCAGCTAAACATTATATGAAAATTTAAAGAGCAGTTAAATCTTCAAGAGTTTGTTCACGTAGTTTAATAGCTTCGCTTATATATTTCGCATTTCTTATCAATCTTTTCTTGCTAGTAGAAGACATGATATATATGAATTTATTAACAGACGGCCAAGCTGCATTGATACAATATTTCTGTCTAATATGTGAATACTTATTGCAACAAAGCATAAAATGGTATTCAGATTCAACAAAATGACTAGAGCATATTTTACAGATACGATCTTGTCTATCATAAAAGACCTGGATTAATCCATCTTTTCTACTTCCAAGTTACCAAACCTTTTTTAAATTCAGTGTATTAATATAGAAATTATGAATTAATCCATCCCTTATTTTTATATTGAATTCTAATGTACTTTTCTTGTTGATACACTCTTACGCTACAATGACGTCATGTTAACGTGCAGTAACTTCAATGTTTAGGTTGCGACCAAGAAAAAGCGCTACTATATTGTATCTACTGTTTTAGATTAAGGGCATATTAGAATCAAAATAATTTATAACAAAACCTAGTTTTAACACTGTTTATACATTCGGGCGATAATACGTCGCAAAAAAATCATTACGCCTGACGTATAAACGCCCATCCTGCATGAATAGTGTTAAACACTATTTTGCTATAAGTTATTTCTTAAATAAAAGCACATTTGCGGATCACATTAACTATATAAAATCAAAGACACGGATTAATCCATGCTTTCTCAAGTTTTTACACTCAATGTTGATATTAATTGAAAAAACAAAGAAAAAAGATCTATCAGTCTGCATTTATGATTTACTTATAGTATAAAAACATCGGCTTACCATATCAAAATAAAAATGAAAAAAATCAAAGACATTGATTAATCAAAGATGGATTAATCTATCTGCATTTCTTTTAGTGCAAAAAAAACAACATTTGCTGATCTTACCAAATAAAAATTTAAAAAAGACATGGATTTAATGCGATTCTTTCACTGGTTGTTGGTGCAGATGGAATTTCCGGCCGAGGCTCTGCCGAGTTACCGCGTAAATATATACCTGAGGGCCGGATATCTTCACCTAAAACCAGTGGTATAATCTCTTTCTTGCAGATATCATATTTAGAAATAATAAGAACGGCTTTCTTTTTAGAACTATTTCTTATAGCAGTGTATTTAAATAAAATACGGGAAACCAACGTCCATAAATATAATATAAATTACTACATAAATCTTCTACATATAAAAAGGTAAAGGTAAAGTTCTTGTTTATTAAAAGGGCCACCTTTATTGTGAGTACCAATTGCCTCCAAAATCCTACTACTATGCCAGGCGCCAGGCGGAAAAAAAAGTCGGTAACCATTTAACTAGCTCGCGGCTCACGAAACGGCCTTTTCGGAACGAGTCCCATTACAAACATTCTACGGACGAACGCTCCTCATGGGACTCGAACCTTCGACCTCCCTATCCCGATGCGGACGCCTTACCCACTGGGACACGGTAACCGATATATATATATATATAGTTCGTAGTACGTCATTTACAGCACGAGAGTCACCCAGTGTGTAAGATGGATTTTTCCAGCAGCGGTAAAAATACCGAAATTCCCCGTCTCAGGGTCACGCTGTCGATCGCCACTTGAGCCATTTGCGACAAAAAATTAAATGTGGCTCCGAAATTTTCTAATTGGCGAAAATGGCCCGAAGCTATTTTCTGTCCTCAAAACTAGGAATATTGCCAGTTTTACGAACCAAAAGGTGTGAAAAATTGATAATCTGTGTAGACACAACATCCGTTATTGAAAGGGAGGGAGCCAATTTGAATTTTTTTATTTGATTAGGCAGTTAATTGGCGATAATTAGATTATGAATAACAAACTAGATAATTATAATCATCATTTTGTGCACTTGATACGAATTTTATGAGCAGTCGGCCGTTTAACGGTTTATAAACAAATTTTCTATGATTGCCGAGGGTTATATTTTTGGGCAAAAACAAATAAAATGCTTTAGACAAACAGAATTGTAAGTATTGAATAGCTATGATGATAGAAAAGCAATAAAACATAGGTATTTTATCAAATATTTAATTCTAACTTACGTTTTCCGAATTTGTCACCCGTTTTCGCGACTGTGATTTTCAGATATTTCTGTCATTTCTGACGAGATTTTTTAGTGCAATCTTAATAAAAAGCCAATAAAAAGTCTACATTTAAGAAAAAATTGACAACTGTTGCTAAAGGAGCACTTATTTTGAAGTATTTTTCGAGAATAAAACATGCGAAGGCATCGAACCCCACCCACTTATAGGCATTTTTTTTTTTGACATCTTTATTTTAAATGTGATTTTCAGAATTTTTTATTACAAGGAAATGGCAGATGTTTATAAAAATGATCATTTTAGAAATTAACACAAATTGATTTTTTAAATAGCTTTTAAAGGGTTACTAAGAAATATGTAATAACTACATTAATTTCTTGAGTAGTATGAGTACTTTGGTACATAAAAGTAGTCCTCAAGAACGTCAATGCTATGCGCTTCGCCGTTGTTGGCCTCATAATTTTATCTTCGGAAAAAGCAGTGGCTCAGAGAAAAAAATTCCCAGTGTGACCACTGCGTCTGGTAAATAATCTCCAAACCTTCTTCAGTGTACATTCAGTTCAAATGATTTCCAAATAATTTCAACAAATATTAAAACCAAAAGAATCTTAAGCATGCATTTCAAAATCTGCCTTAATTACATGTGTATAAATATTTATTTCAACGGCCCGGCGTTAAAGGCCTAGATCTTGGTAGTGGGCCAAGTGATTTCTGTCTTCATTGGTACAGTTGGGGGCTGATGACTGTTCTAATAAACTAGGGTCAAGTCAGTCTACCTTGATTAAACATCATAATAAAATAATAAGAAACCTATTTAGGAATATGTTACAAATTTCATTAATGGTTTTTAGGGAAAAAATCAAGTGGTTTTTTTTTTCGAGTTCTGTTTGGAGATGTGCACTAATTCAAAATCTTATAAAAATGTAACATTTACTCATCTAAAAATTTTGTTTTCATGCTTGCAGAATATTGTGAGTAACATTTGTCTCAGATTGAAAACCGTAGATTTTCAACAACAACAACAACAACAACAACAACAACAATAATAATAATAATAATAATAATAATAATAAAAATCAACATTCATCGAAGGAAAATCAATTTCTTTCAACTCTACTACACACGTCTCCACGGTCTAGCTGGGACTCCTTCTGTGCTAATTGCCCTCTAATCAGCTACTGTTACATAATCGCTGATAAACAACAGATAAGATGGGAGTTGTTAATTAGATTGGGGGGACACATATATAGCAGTGGATCTAGGCCTCTACAATGCAGTAGCTGGATTAATGCTTAAAAATGCGCATAATACCACTTTTATGAATTTTGTACATGTATATAAATGTAATGGATGAAATAAGTACCCGCACGGTTATAAAAGTTCATCCTCATAAATCGCTGATGAAACGACTACTGATTCAGTTAGACTGGGTTTTTTTCTGACTATTTATGTAATGGTGGTAACTTTGATTGATATTGGTTTATTTATCAACTAGAAGTAGTACCATATATATAGTTTACGCGACTATTAAAATGTTATATGTGTGTATACTATGTATACGTTACAACGATGTACGTATGTACAAGTTGAAATAAATTATATGTTCTGTTCTGTTCTGTTTCTCTGCAAATTCTCCCATGCTGTATTGGTCAAGATGGCAGAAGTTTGTTTTTTTTTTGCCGAGGCAATCCGGATTCGACTCCCGGCTAAGACTGCATGTTCTAATGTTGATTAAATGGCCAGGTTTCATAAAAAAAATCCAAAAAAAAAACCCGATCATTTTAGCCAAAATCTGGAGCCCAGATCCTCAAATATTGATAGAAAAAGATGGATTTTCTGTAGTAAAACACATTCGTGGACTATTTCAAATGGAAGCCAAAGACATGGAATAATTCAGTCTTTCTTTTTGCGCTTTTCCAAAATTAAAATAAAAAAAAAACACATTCACGGACCATCACAAATTCATCCATCCTTTCTTGCACTTTTCAAAAAAAATCTGCATTCAACTTTGATATTCATTGATAGATTTTTCATTACAAGCAATTAAGAAGGATTTATATAATATCATTTTCTTTACATTCACAGATCCTTACATACGAGAGAGCGCTATACAAATGGAAAATAATTTTTAATCAATCCCAATCGCAGACATGTTGTAAAAATATATCCTTCGGCCATTTCAAAGGCCAAACGTTTTACATTCTTTCAAACTTGTACAAGTTAAATGAACGCTGATATTGACGGAAATAGATGTATAATACAAATATTTCAAAGACATGAATAAATCCATCATTTCTTCTTGCGCGTGTCCGAACTTTTTTGCCACTTAATGTTAATATCCGATTTAATCCACCCCTATTGTTAAAATCAAATGCATGTATTAATCCACTCTGTTGTCTGCACTTTTACAACACTCTTATGATAATATGTCAACATCTAAAGATTCGAACAAACACGCTGTCCTTCATTCAGTTGATAAAATATCGTCTGCTACCATCTTGATGATATAATATTTTGATTATTAGGTAACAGCAGTCATTCAGCATTTACTTATAAAATCATTAAATGAAATTTGTGTTCATATCCTTTGATGTTTTTTGTTTCCAAGTAATTCCGCAGATGTTTTATGTATACAGTGTTCCAAGATTATTTTTGTTTCCGTGGTATTTTGTTTCCGTGATACTGATATTGTTCATGATCATTAACATGTTAACACACTTTTAATCAAATGTTACATAGGCATTAAACTGATTAATCCATCTCAACAGTTTCAACATTAATTTACATTAAAATCATACACATTAATTATAAACGGCAAAGTACCCTGCGCCGCTAACTGAATCGTCCAATCAGTGGGAACACGCATTGTGTGTTTATCTAGCCCGAGGCGATAACATCCTGTTGAAGTGACCGCACTCGAGAATGTACTCTGTCATTAATTCTTCAGTGGAAGACTTGGACAATAGGGTAAGTACATATTTTATTTATAATTATCTTTTAATTCTAATTAACTGAATTAGAAAAAATATGAATAGTGCGTCTTTTTTTTTTGTTTTTGTTTTTAAGAACACATCATTAAACATTTTTGTGCATCCGAAACACGAGTTTCTTCGTATTTAAATGAAAATGTAGATCTTATGAATTGCTGTATAACGAAATAAAAGTGAATGAAGAACATTTCAACTGACTAAATTTTGAAAAATCCAGACTATAGCCGGAAACAATTCATTCATTCATTCATTCCATCAATCAATCAAAATTCATTTAAATATCATTTCATTAGTAATCGACATCAAACATTGATGTTACAAGGGTTTGAAATAAAGTCGAAGAAAAAATTTTATCGTGCAAAAGTTTTTCATGAATGCCATTGGAATTAAACGAGAGAAAAAAGTTGCAAGGAAGAAAAAAGCAGCTGCAGTACCGATAAAAAGTTTCATTTCGTATAAGCAAATTTCTTTACGAATGAATTGGGCGACACAGACATTAATTCATTCATTCGTTCAAAATTGTAATCTCAAAAAATGCATTAATGAAGTTTAATATATTTATGATATTTCATCTTAAGAAATTGGGTAATCTAAGCGTCATATTATACTGTCAAAATAATGCTATTTCAAGACTTAAGTGTAAGCAGTTTTGATGTATACGTAATATTGTTTCGAAGTTTATATCAAAATTGTATCTGTCAGTACGAAATAAATTAACCACACCCAGTGACCCATTCCTTTGTTTACCTAGGGTCTATATATTTCGGAAGACTTGCATGAACATATATATCTCCCGGGAAGGTCTATATGTGCACGTAAACCGGTATTCTATTACACTAGCCAGACCTGTTCACGTGCACTTAGAGACATGCGCACGTGCATCACAAATTATTATGAAAACAGAGGTCATCTGTTGATAAATTATTCGAGTAGGTCTGTAATTCCGATCTTGTAAAGAACAACAACAAAAAAAAACTGTCAAACTAGAATCATTCCTTTCATTTTAACTACCACTGATTAGGCATGTATACAATATTACATAATTATTTCGAATGATTGGCAACTCCAGTACAGAATAATGTATATTAAATTGGTTCCAGGATGAAATACGGAAGCTGAATGTTACTCTGCATAATATCTTAAATTTCATTTAGGTTAATCTATGAGATTTGGATACTTTTAGATTTTATTAAGTACTAGTGCGCCTTCCAATTTGCAGCTTTATCTTCTTTACAACATTTATTCATCAGTCGGCTGTTACTGCAGTGTATTTTTCTTTCAAAATTACATGATTCCGAAAGAGTGCACTTGTGATACACAGTAAAATGTGCATTATATACAGGCACGAATCCAAGATTAGCGCGGAGTTTCTAGGGGACCCGTGATCCATGAATATGCTCCCTCGGACAATTGTTTTTGATGTTTAATTGAAATAGTGCAATCTCATTTTAATCTGGGCGTGACTATTTGAGGCATAAAAGCAATATGAGCTTCGCCATGAGAAAACCAACATTTTTACTAAACGACCAGCATGGATCCAGACCAGTCTGTGCATCCTCGCAGTCTGGTCAGGATCCATGCTGTTCGCTAACGGTTTCTCTAATTGCAATATGCTTTGAAAGCGAACAACGTGGATCCTGACCAGAATGCGTGGATGCGCAAGCTGGTCTGGATCCATACTGGTCGCAAAGCCACCATGTTGGTTTTCTCATGTTGCGGCTCATAAGATGAAGTTGAGACTGTCGTCCGGTCCCTACATTTCAGCGATTATAAATTTGCGAGCGAAGCAAACCAGATATATCAATTTTAGGACATGAAATGTATGCTTGCCGCCCCGCCCACTCCCAACACACACATACAAGCACAAACACAAACATGCACAAGGTAATAATTTTTCAATACGGACGAAAGAAATTTTTATTAAGGAATAGCTTATAGCAAAACTGTGTTTTAATGCTATTTATACAAGATAGACGGTTGTACGTCTGGCGTAACTGTTTCACAGACCGACCGCTTAGCTCAATAGCGGGAGCTCAGATCTACGGATCATGGGTCGTGAGTTGGATCCCTGGACGGTGCGTATGGTCTCCGTGACGATTCGATAGAATACATTGTGTCTGAAATCATTCGTCCTCCCACTCAGATTAATCTGTTGACAGTTAATGCTGAGAACAGGTTTTTACTGGTACACTGATAAGGCTAACTGCCCTCCGTTACATAACTGAAAAACTGTTGAAAAAATGACGTTAAACCCAAAACTAACAACAAGTAATAATTTCACGAGGGCGCAGAGTTAACCGGACATCGACGGCCTTTAAGTGTAAGAAAGACCTGCCGACAAGCTTCATTAAACACCTCAGGCGCTCCGCGCTCATGGTGTCACATGCAGGAAGACCTCGTACTCGGCTGATAATCTATTCTTTAACATGTTTTTAAAAACATAAAAAAATAAATACGTGTTTTCATAATGATCTGAAATAAATCAAACATAAATATGTGTTTTCACAATGGCCTGAAATAAACATGTGTTTTCATAGTACCATGTTGTGGCAACGTTAAATGTCGCAACGCCGCTAAATGTCGCAACCACCGTTAAATGTCGCAAGGTTGACGTTAAATGTCGCAACCACCGCTAAATGTCGCAAAATCGTTTGCCGCTAAATGTCGCACCTTTAACGTTAAATGTCGCAAAAATTTGCCCACCGTTATATGTCGCAACACCAACGCTAAATGTCGCAATTCTATTTGACACTATGACTATCAATTCCTTGTGTATATTTACTTTTTTGAGGGAAGAAAAATTAGCAGGGTTTATGTAATACAAATAATTATCTTAATGATAAGTGCTGTTACATATAGCAACAAGAGGGCCTTGTTGGCCCTAGATCGCTCACATGAGTTCCCACACCTTGCTTTAGCAGTCATGCAAGAAAAATATTTGTGAAATTATTTTGTAATAGGGCCAGTATTTTAGGACAGAAATATTCTGAGGTTTCTTCTAACTAAATACGATTTGGTAATAGTGTTGTATGTTTGTGGGGGTTGGGTATGGGTGGGGAACGGGATGAATAACGACACTGAAATCTAAGACACAAACACACAGCACCAAGACAATTAATAGAAAATATAAATATTTACATGTTTGAAGGGTGGGAATGGGGTGGGGTGGAAATAATACCCATGGCTGATTAATAGAAAATCTTCGTTTTCTACAGCTGGTACAAAACACAGTCTTCGTTTCGCGTAGTTGAACATCCTGTTGTGTAACAGGCCTGGATTGTTGCCCGAGCCGATTCCTCCACCCAAACCCACCTTTGTTGGCTTACTAGTGACTTATACTAATCAAAGTTGCACCCAACTATTTTGGAAATAATATTTTCTCAAAATGTTGACCCAAAACGCCCCAGAGGCGAACATTTTATACTTATATTTCAAAATTCCCCAGGGGGAAGAACCATTGACCACTTAAAAAGGGGGAGTACCCTCCAGTACCTTAAAATTAAGAAAAAAATGCACCAGAGGCAACAGTTTATACCTGTTTTTTAAACATTTCTCGGGGAGAGACCCTTAGCCCTCGAAAATGACAGGGATAACCCCTCCCATACACCGAAATTTTGAACAAAAAATGCAATAAAAGTCCCGCATTCCATACTTGTATTTCAAAAAATTTTCCATGGGAAAAGACCCTAACCACCTAAAATAAGGGGAGTGCCCTCTAGTACGTACCTAAAAAATAGACCAAAAATGCACCACAGGCCAACATTTCATACCTGTATATAAAAAACGTTCCCACAAATACGGACAGAGGAACCCCGTATCTACCGCACGTCGCCGTGACGCTTTTTGTTTAAAACTGGTGAGCCCCCCCCCCCCCACCACCCCCCACATTCTCCATCAACAATTTCTGGCCCTCGGCCCGTTGTGTAACGAAATTCAGGTCGACTAAAACATGCGATACAACGCGCGACATACGGAGCCCGAGCTTAATGTCTCATGAGCTAAACAGGACTCCATTAGAATTACATAGTTCGGACCTGAAATAAATCTAGCACTGTGGCGAGTACCACGTTAGTGCTCAAACCTTTACATATGAAATATAACGTATGTATGGTGCGGTACCACTGAAAAGCAAACGTGCAAATTAGAGTGAAAGGTCAATTCAGCCCTTCCCAAATCAAGCACGCATTACCCAGTCTTGTCTCTAAGTTGTAAAGACTGTTTAACTTACCTTATTTTGCTGTGCGACATTTAGCGTTGGTGTTGCGACATATAACGGTGGGCAAATTTTTGCGACATTTAACGTTAAAGGTGCGACATTTAGCGGCAGACGATTTTGCGACATTTAGCGGTGGTTGCGACAATTAACGTCAACCTTGCGACATTTAATGGTGGTTGCGACATTTAGCGGCGTTGCGACATTTAACGTTGCCACACATGTAATAGATCCAAAGATTGTCGTTTTAGCGAAGGCCAGAAGGCCACAGGGACATGTCGTTCATTGCGATCATTTTAAAATGTTTTAAAAATCGAAATAATAGAAAAGTTTGAATGTATGTACATTTTGCTCGTTATCAAACGATATCATAAGTGTTGCCACAGTGAACGTATACCTCCAGGCAAGGAGGTGGAGATACTACCTCCGCGCTCGTGCTCTCGGGTTGTAAATCCAAGGGAGACTAATAATACACTTGATCATGTCATAAAAGCATTGCTATAGCATAGATGCTTGGTCTCAGTCCTCTCTTAATTGAAGTTGCCTCGATAACCTAGTGGTAGAGCGTCCGCAAAGTTTTTAGCTATGAAATGTTAGCAGCTACAGTTAAATATTTCACAAGTAGTTTCTTAAAAATTAAGTTAAGCTTTTTAATTGATGCGAAAAGTTAACGGACTTGAATACTGGATGCCTGTAAAAAAATTTAACACAAAAAGATTAGACGGTTATGACGATTATTTTACTTGTCTATAAAACACGAAGGAAGAAACATCAAATAAAAATCGTTTTAGATTAAAAAAATAAGTCCTTGCAAAAATATTATACTGTCCGCGAGACTGAAAATCAAAATCTTTATTTTAGCAAACACATCATTTTCACACATTTGGACAAAATTAAAACATTAAGTTAGAAAAATATCGATCGGAACTTGTACAGTCACAAAGAATACGGAAAGTATAAAATTATTTTTTGAAATAAAAAATAAACCTGTCATGTCACTGTCACATATTTCATCAAAATGTACATGAGAGAATTATTTTGCATTTTAAAGTACAGTAGTCCTAAATATAGGTAATCAAGCAGCCAGATAATGGCGGAAAGAAATAATCCTCCATTTTTCCCAGTAAAAGTGGCATTTTCATGTTTTATATAAGACAGGTCCTTTTTTTATTTCATTATTGACCTATACCCGACATTTTGGTAGCATTTCAGGGAGTTTTTTTTTTTTTTGCTTTTAGCTTTCTACTTTTCTTGGTGTTCTCTTGTGGTTTATAGGTCATTTAGGAACACAAGGCAAGTGATCCTTTTCTAAAATGGGTCTGGGTATATTTTACAGCTCGCAGAAGATTGCTAATTTTATATAGAAGATACAACTTTTTTACTATTTTATACCCTTAAATAAGTCCTAACATTGCAGACAGGTTATGGAACACTAATTAAGGGCAATAACGGCAGACAGGTTATGGGACACTAATTTTGACAAGGTATCGCTACGGAGCTGGGCTAGGTTTGGTTAAGATTACATTTTGGATGTATTTGTGACATTTTGATAGAAGCAGAATGAGAAGTGTACTCAATTAATTTATTTGTTTGTTTAGTTATTTTGGTGAAGTAAAACTACATTTTAGTAGGAGTAATAACAGCAGATCACATCACTGCATTTTTATGTACTTTAAAGTAAACAATTATGATGGTAAAATCTTTCTTTAAAAATCTCTACCCTTTTTGTCTCAGTTTGAAGACAATTCTTAATGCGTGTACATTATTTCAGGTTGACACACGATGGAAATATGCTTATGTGAGAAGTTTCCAATAGTTTGGCCTGGATATTTACACGTTCCGGGGTATTTAGCAGATACTGACAGACAGCCTTTTTATCATTCAGAAGTTCGTCAAAAGTCAGAGATGAACTACCGGGGAACCATGGTAAACCTCTGGTATGCGAGAATGGCAGACTGATATTCGTATTTCAACAGATTAAATTACACTTATGGAGATCATGAAACTGAATATTTCCATGGGTTTTATCGTTCATAACTCTACTCTTCATAGCAGACGGCAAATAGAGAAGTCTATAGATCTTATGAAGACATTTTTGCATGTCTGTGAATAACGAAAATCTGAAAGAAGTGATGCTAAATTGATTTGATGCGTAAACGGCGCAGGATTTAATGCGTGAAATGTTGTGTATTACTATTAATTAGAAACAAATATCAAGAAATGCATGACGTAGTATATTACTGATCATTTTCTGCTGATTTCGTTTAGTCAAAAAATGAAAATAATATATTATCGTATGAAAAGCTGTATAAACTGAACAATCCGAGCTGAAACAAAACAGAAAGTTTTACAGTTTGATATTTTATCAAACAGGAAGGAATGCTTTGTGTATGGGAGCCATCGTCGAACAATTTTAACGCTTAAAAGAATTTTGAAAATCGGACGATAGGATATTGGGCACACGGCAGTGTAAAATCTAAAACCAAAATAGCCAGCCATGGTGGCAGCAATTAGAAGGGTGTATAACCTCAATCACTGATGAAATATTTATTTACCAATCAGCCTTTAACCTAGATTAATTTCTAAAGCCCACTGAGTTTATGACACAAAGAATGCGAATTTCCTTCGTTCTAATTGGGAAAAAATGAGAAAATATTTTTGGACTATTATGATTATTTTCCATTTAAACCAACCAAACATGTATGAGTTGATAGAATGATCTATCCTTTGTTCTTGAAAACCTATTTTACTGTTTTCAATTTTTTTATAGAGGGATGGATTACTCTCTGCTGTAGCATAGAAATCATGTAAGGTACGCGCAACGAGAAAGGGTGGTTTGATTTAACATTTGAGATTGTCAGCAAATGTTGTTTGTTTTTTCTCACTACATGAAATATGGATAGAATAACCAATATTACCATTGTATGTAGAAATTTTGGAAAACGTGTTGGAGTAAAAGATGGATTAATCCGTGTCTTTGATTTTACGACCGAGACTGTTTTAGAATTGCTTCCACTAAATGAAAAATGAATCCACCTTTTTATCAATATGTGCATCGCATGTAGAAGATTTTGAAATGTACAAGAAGAAATGATGGATTAATCCATGTCCGCGAACTGGTTTTCACTACATGAAATATTTCGAATTGCTTTATCTTTTATCTAGTTTTGAAAACTTGAACACCAAAAACGCATGGACTAATTCATGTTTTGCATATATATTTTAGATGGTCTTACAATTTGTTTTAATATATATAATAGGGGTGGATTAATCCATCTTTTATTCAATATGTGCATCGCACGTAGAAGTTTTTGAAATTTTGCAAGAAGAAACGATGGATTAATCCATGTCCGCGAACTGGTTTTCACTACATGAAATTGTTACGGATTACTTTATCTTTTATGAAGTTTTGTAACTTGCACACCAAAATGCATGGATTAATCCATATTTTGCATACATATATTTTAGATGGTCTTACAGTTTGTTTTCATTATGTACAATAGGGGTGGATTAATCCATCTTTTTATCAATATTTGCATCGCACGTAGAAGTTTTTGAAATGTGCAAGAAGAAACGATGGATTAATCCATGTCCGCGAACTGGTTTTCACTACATGAAATTGTTACGGATAACTTTATCTTTTATGAAGTTTTGTAACTTGCACACCAAAATGCATGGATTAATCCATGTTTTGCATATATATTTTAGATGGTCTTACAATTTGTTTTCATTATGTATAATAGGGGTGGATTAATCCATCTTTTTATCAATATGTGCATCGCATGTAGAAGTTTGTGAAATGTGCAAGAAGAAATGATGGATTAATCCATGTCTGCGAACTGGTTTTCTCTACATGGAATTACTTTACTACGGATTACTTTATCTTTTATCAAGTTTTGTAAACTTGCACACCAAAATACATGGATTAATCCATGTTTTGCACATATATTTTAGACAGTCTTACAATTGTTTTCATTATATATAATAGGGGTGGATTAATTCATCTTTTTATCAATATGTGCATCGCACGTAGAAGTTTGTGAAATGTGCAAGAAGAAATGATGGATTAATCCATGTCCGCGAACTGGTTTTCACTACATAAAATTGTTACGGATGACTTTATCTTTTATCAAGTTTTGTAAACTTGCACACCAAAATACATGGATTAATCCATCTTTTGCATATATATTTTAGACGGTCTTACAATTTGTTTTCATTATATATAATAGGGATGGATTAATCCATCTTTTTATCAATACTTGCATCGCGTGTAGAAGTTTTGGAAAAGTGCATTAATCCATGCCGAAGAACAGGTTTTCATTACATGAAAGAAAAAATAATTTACCAAGTTTTGAAGACATGCACTAAGAATGCATGGATTAATCCATGTCTTTGATTATATAATTTAGACGGTCTTACAATGTTTTCTCATTGCATATGATAGGGATGGATTAATCCATCTTTTCATCAATATTTGCATCGTATGTAGAAGTTTTGGAAAAGTGTAACAGGTTTTCACTACTTGAAGAAAATAATTTATCTTTATCAAGAAAGAAAGGATGGATTAATCCATGCTTTTGACTCTACATATGAGATAGTCTGCTAATGTGTTTTCCACTACAAATATTGGGATGGATTAATCCGTCTATTTCTATATTAACATTGCTTGTAGAAACATGTAAACATGCGCGAAGGAAGGAGGAACATATCTATGTCTTTCATTTTCAATTTTAGCATTGACTTTACTACATGAAATGGAGATGGATTAATCCATTCTTTATATTTTTTATCAATATTTGCATTTATATGTGCTAGTTTTCAAACATGTACACAATATAGATGGATTAATCCATGTCTTACATTTCCTGCATTAGATAGGGATCCATTAATTCGTCATTTTCTACTATCAATATCAGCAATGATTTGTAGATGATTCGAAAACATGCAAAATAAATGCATGGATTAATCCATGTTTTTTATATATATATATATATCATACCAGGTTTATATTACCATGATTATGACATATATCAACAGTCCAAATGAAAGGATGGATTAATCCATGTTTTATATTGAACATGAAGTGTAATATTTCTTCAAAGTATGGAATTCATCTGGACTGAATAATGGATTAATCCATTCATTATCAGTAATGATTTCTGTATTCGCAGATGAATTAAACAATGATAAATGGAAATTATAGCTTCTTTTATTCGGGGTTTTGCCAATGCATGGATTAATCCATGTCACAAATTCCGCGTTTTTTTGCAAAATTGACAATTTCCAAAATAGTCCTCCGATATTTGGTCAAAATAAAGACACTCTAAACGGCGTATACTACCCCCAAACAGGGATTTTTTTGTCAAATCCCTTTTTATAAAATCATCAGTTTACAGTTAATCTGTGACGCGTCTTTAAGGTCGTTTAAAATTGTGGTAGACTAATGCGTATCTTGTAGCTGTTAATGCAGACATCAATTACTGGATTATAGAGAGGTTTTAGGAATCAGTTATTACCAGATTTGCCAATCGATATAATTAATGTCAGTATGTTATGTGCATTTGTTTCTGCAAGATAAAAATAAATTTTACCTTATGCCCCAGTGAGTTTACATAACCATAGAAATTGCGTTTCTGTTCCATTGTTATGTTGCGTTTGTTGGTTATATAACTGTAGGATTGAATACTTCGTTGCGTGCTAGATCATAATCACGTGGCATATTATGGTATATTTTAGTCATGTTAATGCCTTTATCAATATTCCAAAAACTACCGGTTTACAAAAGTAGAATGTACTGGAACATTTCTATGGTAACAATAGCGTAATAATGCAGATAGAAAGGTACATAGTATAACTGTCTTACATTTTTGATTATCATATAAATATACAGAATATTTTTTGTGCAAACTTAATTAGATCTATTTAATAACTAATCTAAGTATTAAAAGTTTTATCATAACCCAAAGCTGTTTTTTTTAATATAAGCAAGTGCAGTACATATTATGCTATTGGAAGCATTTGTCTTGCATTTGTCTTGCAGTCTGTATTTCACTTCCGGATATTTTCATCACGCGACTACACCAGCGAGTACCCGCACACTTAACACAAAGAAATTTCGTACATGCGTTTACGATTCGAAAAACAAATCAGGAAGTAAAAAAGTACGCAAAAAAAATGACTTGCAAATTTGAAACGTTAGAAGCTAAATGAATCACGTGACCGGGGACAATTTTATTACGTAATTTTTTTGGCGGGAGTCTATTTTTAGATGATGCATATTCATTTCGTTAATCTCGATTCTTTACTATTATATATTCAATCGAGGAGTTACATGATTTAAACTTTATTATTTTGTCTTCTTGTTCTGTTATTTTACGTAGTTGTATTGCACTATTTAAAGACTTGAATAAAGATTGATTATGCGTAAACACATATTGGGCTAGAGGCTATCTGTAATGAATATGCAAGATGGCGACGCCCTACGGGAAATCGGATTCCTTTGACGATACCCTTGTATCCATTACATGCTCAGTCAAGTGTGACATGTTCACCATAAGTGTTCCTTCTCTTGAGAAGGAACAATGAGATAATGTAAAACTATGAAATGAGCATTTAATATGTAGGAAGAAATTCAAATATAGATATGTTATCATCATCATATTGCCATGAATTAGACGATGGTATGCAGAGGGACATACCGCGAGATGAAAGACGCCCATTCTTCCATTCCTGGACACTTTTTCTTCGTTTGTTTCTTTCCGCGCCATTGAACATTTTGTCCAAACAATGGAGGCGATTCATGGGAGGAGATATCTGCGTTGAAAGACTCTATTTGTTTCTATTTGCCACTGTTAAATGATCAATGAGTTCAAAGAAAAACTAAACATAAAGATCATTTTGTTTTGACGCAGTTCTAAGATTTATATATGTAATTGTTTGTTCAGTAGAAACAGGAATATCAGAAGGGTCTTTTACAATGATACTGTCTGTAAAATGAGTATTTTCACGAGTATAATATGAATATTTTATATTTTTGAGAGCATATGATCACTAGATCACGTGCGAAAGCTATATTCCATCAATATAATGAGTTATTGAAAGATTTCCACAACTTAAAAAATTACAATGACGTTTTAACAGACGTTAGCTGTTTCGAAGAGACATTTATGATGTATAATCATTTCAGAAAATTTCTTCCTAAATCACTTCAAGAGCTAGTCATATAATGTATTTTAGTCATATTCCCTAGAAACAATCTAGATTTTGTCAACATACTATTTTAACAATTAACGAGTCAAGAAACATCAGACAGAAAGATGTTTTGTTTTGTTTTGTTGGGTTTAACGTCGCACCGATACAATTCAGGGCATATGGCGACATTCCAGCTTTGATGGTGGAGGAAGACCCGAGGTGCCCCTCCGTGCATTCTTTCATTACGGGCGGGCACGTGGGTAGAACCATCGACCTTCCATAAGCCAGCTGGATATTATTAAAAAGGTTAATTCTAAATTGTCTATGAAAATATTATGAAACAGTATATTTGTACAATTTTTGTAAAGGGCCAGAAGTTTCTGACAATGAATTTGAAATTGGGCATGCTGTTTCTGACACAAAAATTTTTAAAGTTTGCAATAAACACATACAGGGAAGACGTGACCATTCCCCCTGACAACCAAGTTTTTTTAACAATCTTGGTAGAGTGTCACACAATGACCATTTATGTGGAATTATTTTAAAATCAGGCCAGCACTTTCCTATAAGAAATTTTTTTAAGTTTCCACCATATACATATAGGGATAAGTGACCCCCACCCCCTGGCGGCCATGTTTTTTAACGACTCGAAATAATTTGAACATACTTGACAGAGGGTCACACTGACCATTTGTTTGATGTTATTTCAAATTCAGGCCAGCAGTTTCAAACAAGAAGATTTTCAAACTTTCCAATATATAGATATAGGGAAAAGTGACCACTAACCTTGGCGGCCATGTTTTTTGACGAATCAGAAAAACTAAAAAACTCTTGGTAGAGGGTCACACAATGACCATTTGTCTGAAATTATTTTAAAATCGGGTCAGCAGTTTCTTACAAGAAGAATTTTAAGGTTTCCACTATATACATGTAAGTAAAAGTGACCAGGCCCTCTGTCGGTCATGTTTTTTGACGAATCAAAATTATTTAAACAATCTTGCTAGAGAGTCACACATTTGTGTGAAATATTTCAAAATCAAACCGGCAGTTTCATACAAGAAGATTTGAAAAGTTCCTAATATATACACATAGGAAAAAGTGACAACGTCCCCTAGTGGCCATGTTTTTTGACGAATCGGGATTATTTGAACAATCTTAGTAGAGGGTTACATAAGGACCATTTGTGTGAAATTATTTAAAAATCGGACAAGCCATTAAGGAGGAGATGCCAAGCGGAATCATTTGAACAACTTTGGAAGAAGACAACCCAATAAACATCCAGTCCAAGTTTCATCAACTTCTACCAAATGGCTTTTTAAAGGAAAGTGTGGACGGTGAGCGATCACAATACCTAACCCCGAGCACTTCGTGCTCGGGTGAGCCAAAACCTGACCGAATAATCGGGCACTTTATTGTTTATATATTTGTGCATTTGCTTAGTTTGGTTTTAAGGGTATTTTCAATAGTTGTTACTGCGCAATCTTCTGAGATTTTATTAAGCGAAAAATATTCTGAACAATGTCCATTAAGATTGGGTCAAAATGTGATTTCTGGAGTATTACAGTGAAACTGTTTTGTTTGTTTTTTTTTTTGCGGGGGGGGGGGGGAGTTGTTAGGTTTAACGTCACCGACATAATTGTAAGTTATATGGTAAATTCCCAGCTTTTCATTGTGGAAGAAGACCCCCATGTGCCCCTCCGAATATTATTTTAGGCATTTGTGGGCACTTAGGTAGAACCACCAATCTTTCGCAAGCTTGTTGGAAGACTTCCCTACATGAAAGAATTCTACACCCCTAGCAAAGTTTTGAACTCACAGTGGTGAGGGGCAAGTGACTCAAATTCAGCGACCTTGGCCACGGAGACTTCAAACTGTTGATGAAGGATGATGCACGATGGCGGTTGCTTAGCTCTTATGGCCCCTAAAAGGGGTTAAGCAGAACTATTTGAAAAACAAAACTTGAGAAATATCCATGTAAAGATCCTTCGGACCAAGTTTTGTGCAGGTCCATAAAAAGTTTACAGGAAGATATTCTTTGAAGTTCTTTCTAGTTTAACGCTGGGGTCAAGCAAAACCTTTTGACCAAACATAATAGCTGATGAGCCGTAGGGTTGATTGGTACCATCTGGGTGGATTAATTCTCATAGTGATTTTGGCAAGGTAATTACAACCCTAGAGTTTGACAATATGTGATAGCATTGTATCGGTGGTAGCTTTTTGTTTGAAATCATCCTGTTTATATGCCCTTAGATACACTTTTTGGATATTTGCCAAGTAACAGATTCCTACTCAACCAGACAACATTTTGGTATCAGTTGCATAATTTGTTTCTCAATAAAAAGTACTCAGCATGCTTAAAATGAAAAATGTGTTATTGATGATACTTATAGAACAGTACCTATAGCCATTGTGATAAGTCATACCACTTTTAGAAAAAAGTATTACATTATCATTTATTGTTGATAAGTGAATACAAGATCAGAAAGGCATATATTTACTTGATTTTATAGAAAATTTATTTATGTCTAACAATTTTATTTTGTCTGTGTATGTTGTGTTTTAAGGTATATTAATAGGAAATACTATTAATCGCCACCCCCCCCCCCCCCCCCCCTCCACACACACACACACACACACACACCTAATTAAGCAAAAAAAGAGAAAAAGAAATATTGACGATATACGGAGTTTGTGCTATGTCACGATGTTTTACTTGTTGTTATAAATTGTGATAAATTCCAAGAATCAAACAAAAGTAGATGATAGTAAATAATATTCATGAAAAAAGGTTAATGTTTGTCCATACAGTTTCTTAAACAAAATACAAAATTTCGCGCATTTAAATACACAGTTATGCATGAATGAAGAAAACAAATATCCTTATTACAAAATATCTACCAATAATGCACCTGTCAATATTTTGCCCGCCCGGGGGAGCGGCGGGCATACACGGGACTTTAGACAGAAGACCATTCACGACAGGCGGGAATTTGACAAACATTTGATGTACCAACCAGGCTCTAGGGTGGGATTTAGACAAAAAAGGTTGTCCCTAGGGTGGGGATTTAGACAACAAAATTTTTGAAATGTCAAATTCCCCTGGGTCGGCCCGCCGCCCCCCTGGGCGGGCAAAATATTGACAGGTGCATAACACGGTAATAACATAATTAACCACGTGCAATTTTGTGAAGATGACAATGAAATACAATGTCCAGCAACAAATATTGGTGTTGCACACGAATGAAAGCCATTACTTCAACACAATGTGATGCTGATATACACTCATGAGCTTAAAAAAACGCCTCATCCATATATCGTGGGCTGAGCACGAAACTGTTTCTTGTTCCTTCTTTATATACAGTTACAATAGTTTCGAACTCAGCCAACGATATGGCAATTGTTTCATTCTTGCAACTTGTATTCAAATATTTCGATATCAATGAAAGTAACTGCTCAAATTTACAATAACTACTTCGGACATGGCAATTTTCCCCAACACGTAAGCATATGCTTCATGTAAACGGTGGCCAAGAAGGGGGAAATGTTTATTTTAATAATTAATTGTATAAAAAAAAGTTAGAGATGAAAATATAGTTATCAAGAAATACTTCATTCAATATGTATGCAACAGTTACGGTTTATATATATATTGCAGTTCCTTAAGGTATTAGGTCACTAATAGAGAACCTCCTTTTTGAAGAGTATTCACTTCCTACCATAAACCTACTTTTACTGCAATTCTTAGGGGGGCGTAGGTTCAAGCCCTACTGGGACCAAATTTTTTTCCCCTTATTTTCCTTTTTTTCTAGTAAGTTTTTTCTTCTTTCAAGACTTATTATTGATTTCTTGTACAAAAATGGAAAAAGACGAATCTTATAAGCGATTTCTTGGTGTTCAAAGTGAATTTACCACTTAAACAGAAGGGGTAGAGTTACACATCTTTAAAGATATTGAGTTACACGCGGTGAAAGTTCTCTATTTTGCTTTCACTCTTAGATTATATATTGTGGAAGAAATTTAGGTAGGTTTTACGTCTGCCCTAAGGTTATTTTTAAATGGAGTAAGCAAAATTCAAAACAGAAACATAGCATTCGACCTTATTTTTTCAATGTTGAAGTATGAATTCTGTCTCATTAAATCCGTTTACTTGAGGCACCATTGAAAAAATGATACCGACATTCTTATTTTGTGTTTTATAATTGTTTACTAATAGTTTGATGTTTCTTTTATTAAAATAAATGGTAAAATGAGTTCTCAGCAAACGTTTTGGATAGTGGCTATCACTTTAAAAATCGTCTCTACTGGAGCTTGAGGAGATACCATAAGTTATACAAAATTTATAAAAAACGGCACGGTAAAAGTTGTTTAAAAAATGCAAAAAAGTGCAAAACACGGTTACCTTTCAGAATATACCAAGCAAAGGCCATTTTGTAAACATTACTATTAGTGATCTAATACCTTAACTGTTCTTTACTATGTCGAAAATGTTTATAGATATTTCTTTCAAAACTTTCAAGTAAATTCACTAAATAGAGACTATTCAAAAAGTAAGGAAAGTAGACATATTTTCCTTGTACATTGCATCTACTCTGAAAGGCTAAAATTTTAGCAAGATCTCTTTAATAGTTTTAAGTTATGGCCCGGACACAGTTTGATAAAGATCAATCAAGCCTTACATGAGAAGTCGTTTAAAGGTATTTCTATCTTAGCTTTAGTGGCACTTAAAAGGGCCAAGTGTCCCTATTTGAGCAAAATTGCGAAAGTAACTTATAGTGACGGTACAAAGTTTGATAAAAATCCATCGAATAGTTAATGAGAAAAAAATGTTTAAATTTATTTCTGTTATTAGTCCTAGCGGCCCTTAAAAAAATGTCCAAAGGGAGACCATACCATGATGCTATAGACCAAAATTTAAATTTAACAAGAGCTTCACCAAGCGGGGCAAAATACGCCTTAAGGGTTGTATCAGAGGAGGACGGAAGCAAAATTTATAGAAAAAGCTAAACTTAAAGATTTTTTGGTGGGAGTGGTGGTGGGGGGGGGGGGGGGGGGGGGACAGCGGAGCAGAGTTTGTGTATGCTGTTGTGGTGACAGGATACTAAAAGACAAGAAAATTAAGGAATTTATTTGCTTATACTAGCCTGTACTCCAGGTTTCAAGTCAATACCATTAATATTTTTATGTTATGCTCATGAAGCGAATTATGATGCGCAGATGTGACCTTGACCTTTGACTTATCACCCTGGTTCGTGGACTCTGCATATTATCCCGTTACCAGCTACCTACATCCTAAGTTTAAAGGGTTAATAAGTTATGCTCTGGACACTAAATATGACGGACAGATTTGACCTTTGAGTTCAAATGGTGAATTTGATCTTAAACCTACACACCAGATTCATGTTCTCTTCACATTGTCTCATAAAAATTGGTAGAGGACCTTACAATGATACAACAGACCAAGTTTGATGAAGATCCATCAATTGGTTCATGAGAAGAAGTCGTTTAAACATGTTTCAATTTTTAGCTCAAGAGGCCCCTAGAACGGGGTCAAGCGCCAATATTTGAATAAAACTATAAGAAGACCTTATAATGATGCTTCAGACCAAGTTTGATGAAGATCCATCAAGCGGTCCATGAGAAGAAGCTGTTTAGAAGTGTTGTTTTTTTTTCTATTGTTAGCTTTAGTGGCCCCTTAAAGGGGCAGAGTTCACGCATATTTCGAAGAGGACGTTGTAATGATGCTACAGAACAAGTTTGGTGAAAATCCATCAAGTCGTTCATGAGAAGTAATCATTTAAATGCATTTCTATTTTTTAAATCTAGCAGTCCCTAAAAGGGGCCAAGCCAAAATATTTGAACAAACTTGATAGAGGACCATGCAAGGATTCTACTGAGTCCTAGATTGGTGCAATTATGTGCAGTAGTTTCAGAGTAGACTGAAAGAAAAGTGTGGACGGACGGACGATGAGCGATCACAATAGCTGTCATTCCGTTTGTACTATGTGGGAGGCATGTGTGAAGGGATATGCGAAGTTTCCGTTTAAAAGTGTTGTTACTGAAGTACTAACTTAAGTTTGTTGAAAAAAGTATGTACACAAAGGGACAAAAATAAATAAAGTTTGATAAAAATATATTTTGGGATGGAGTTGCTACACGGCTAATAACGCACAAAAAGCTTCCACCACTGCAATGCTATCACATTGGTTGTTTACCTTTCCAAAAATAGCAACGGGTTTTATTCCCTTTGGATGGTACCGCTGGCCAAAATTATCGTACTATATAGACTTGACGAGTATTGAGAAAAGAAAAACACTTCTAAAATTAAAATCATTGTTAAATACTGAAAATAATATTTAATGCAATTTCATGTTTTTTTATATGGTAATAAATTCTTACGTTGTATCATGTATTGTATACACACAGCGTCCGGAGGCTACACGACCATTGTGAGATGATCACAATTAGTTTCATTATGTTGTGTTTCATAGTTTATTTAATGTACACTCCGTTCGTATATTTACAAATACATGAGATATATACAATATATTCATAACTAATATATTATATATAAGCAGATACTCAAATGAGGGCAACATGCTGTGTTATATTGTGTTGTGTTGTGTTGTGTTGTTGTGTGATGTTGTTATGTTATGTTATGTTATGTTATGTTAGGATTATCGCTGTTTATGCATATCTAAACCCTTCCGAATAACATACATTTACTAAAGCATTATTTTTTGTTATATTTTGCGGCATAGGACAGGGGTAACACGCGCATGAACACCAGAAAATAATAATTTAGTCCTAAACTATATTCCTAAACCTACTTCTGCCTTTAATGATTATACTTTTAGCATTGAAACAATAAATCATCAAATGTTTAATAAAAACCAGCAAAATGTAAGTGTTCACTATTAAATCTTAAATCAGAAATAAGGAAGATATAGCTACTTTTTATGACTGCCAGACACGGTCTAGGTAGAGGAAATAAAGATCAATATAATTGCACCTTTACTAATCCTACCTGTTCTGTATTACAAAAGTGTTCTATTGTGGCATTTTGGTACAAGCAAGACTGTATTATCTGCCCTATAAAATACTTACTGGTATTTCATTTTATTATCGGCTTGTTAAAAGTTCATTTTTTACAATAAGTAAGCTGACAAACTTATATGAAGCCGATTTTAAAGGGTAAATAAAACACATATGAATCAATCCTAAATCCTTTTGTTGTGAAAAAAAATGTATGATATTGTGTTTTAAACCGTTTTCATTTTCCACACAACTGTGTAATTGCAAGGGAGGTAAACTAACTTATTTCAAGGACTTAAAACTTCATTTAATGTATTTCTATCGTTAAAAGTTTTAGGGTCTATCGCTACACGGTCATGATGTCAGGTTTAAAATACGCGTATGAAACCAATAAGCGCTAATAAGCGGTTCAGCACTGTTAGACAAGGCAAATTGGTTCAATCAATGAATTAATTGACTTAATATATTTTTTACTGTTTGTCTTTTTCTGTTGTTTCGCATTCAGATCACTGAGGAACTTTCAGTTTTGTCGCGTCAAAAAGAGATTTTTAACCGTATTCCGTATATGTTGCCTTAAATCGTTTAGGCTATTCTAATACGTTTGATTAACAGTCATCAGGAGAGAGAAAAGGCTAGAATGCATTTTTATGTGAGATGAAAGACGCCGCATTCTTCCATTCCACCTCACTGGACACTTTTTCCTCATTTGTTTCTTTCCGCGCAGTTGAACATTTTGTCCATTAATGATGGAGGCGATATTTATGGGAAGAAATATCTGCTTTGAAAGACTCATTTCTATTTGTCACTGCTAACTGATCAAGGAGTTCAAAGTAAAATGATACATAAAGGTAATTGTTGACGCAGTTCTAAGATTTAAACATGTAATTGTTTGTTCAGTAGAAAAAGAATATCTAGAATGATGCTGTACAATGATACTGTATGTAAAATGAGTATTTTCACGAGTACAATATGAATATTTTATATTTTTGAGAGCATATGATCTCTAGAATTCACCTGAGAAAGCTATATTCCATCAATGCAATTAATTGCTAAAATATTTTCACAACTTCAAAAAATACAACGACTTTATGACAGACGTTAGCTGTTTCTAAGAGACATTTATGTTGTATTATCATTTCAGGAAGTTTCTTCCGAAATATTGCAAGAGCTTGTCATTAAATGTATTTTGGTCACAATTCCTGGAAACAATCAAGACTTTCTCAACGAACTTTCTTTTAAAATTTCCGAGTCACGAAACATCAAAGATACACGCTTTTGTGTGCTTATTAAAACTTCAGTCGCTTATTATATGGTTATGTTCGCGAAAACGTACATATTCAAATTAACTTCGCTGCTGGTTAATGAGAACAGATGGCTGCCAATCAAGAGCTAGTGTTCGTCGTAACGTCATTTGAAGTTATTCGGTTATTGTCAGTTATTAGAGAGACAAAATACAACTGCGTTAACTTATTACTTTATCCCTGTGATATTTTTAAATAAACTCAATCCTGTGGCTATTTTCTATGAGGAATAGGTTCTCAGTGAGAAAAGTAAACGCTAAAATTTCGGGTTTTTTTCTACAATTTTAAAATGATGTAATATTAAAAGTGTGTGGCAATATATTGTACATTGATATGGTATGGAAGCCAGTCAAAAAGGTTTGGCTTTCAAATTTTCATATTTGCGCCTTTCGTAGGAATAGCCAAGTTGTAAATATATGACCAAGGATAGATGTCAATATTCTATAACCGGTGTCGTATGTATTGTCAATGGTGGTTCATGAATCGTACAGTTTAGAATGTGTCTACCTAAATGATTTCATTTTAAATTTAACTGTTTCATACGTTCGGATATATATCATTTGACTTCAAGTACTAGCTCCAAGGTTAACCCCTTCACATTATGAATGTTGGGACGTCCTAGAACTTATTAGTAAATAATAAAGTGATTGGAATTCGAAATCCATCTACTGGCTCCGTGAAGCAATTTTAGCACATTATTTAAAAATAATGCACAGTCCTTAGTTTGATTTTTCCATGCCGTTTAATTCATTGATTTGAACGTCACAACTTTCGCGCGAAATGGCGGCATATGATGACCTTCTAAGATTGCCCTTCCATATAACGTTTTTGCCTGTTGAGTGACTGGGGACCCTGTCAGTCAATGAAATGACCTGATACAATTAATTGGTACGTGTACTCCAATTCACCCAACTCAAGACCGAGCACAAGCTAACTCTGGCCCGGCAGCATTTATAAGCCAGTAAGACATATTATTTTACCAATGATGGTCACATTATCACAATCTATGTAAACACATAATCTTGCGTGCTGGTATACTGTGATTCAATCCCACCAATCAAATCGCATGCATATACTACTACAATTCAAATACAAGACATTTTCTAATAAAAAAGCTATATACGTCGGTATTATTCAAGATGCTACAAATCATATTTACCTCTTGAGAGCATTTTGATGGCCGCAACGCTTGGCTAGTCATTCTTGCTTACATTCCAACGAAATAGGAATATGTAGATGGAAATGAAATGGCCAATTTAAAACAAGTCGTTAATTTGATCGCAGTTCATTATTTCGGAAAATATGTTTTGTAAGAAATGAAATCTGAACGATATGGTAATAAATTTTAATGTTGTATCATGGTATTGTATACACACAGCGTCCGGAGGTTACACGACCATTGTGAGATTATCAAAATTAGTTTCATTATGTTGTGTTTTAAAGTTTATTTAACGTACTCTCCGTTCGTATATTTACAAAAATATGAGACAAATACATTCATAACTGATACATTTTTAGCTCACCTGTCACAAAGTGACAAGGTGAGCTTTTGTGATCGCGCGGTGTCCGTCGTCCGTCCGTCCGTCCATGCGTGCGTCCGTGCGTCCGTAAACTTTTGCTTGTGACCACTCTAGAGGTCACATTTTTCATGGGATCTTTATGAAAGTTAGTCAGAATGTTCATTTTGACGATATGTAGGTCAAGTTTGAAACTGGGTCACGTGCCTTCAAAAACTAGGTCAGTAGGTTTAAAAATAGAAAAACCTTGTGACCTCTCTAGAGGCCATACATTTCACAAGATCTTCATGAAAATTGGTCAGAATATTCATCTTGATGATATCTAGGTCAGGTTCGAAACTGGATCACGTGCCTTCAAAAACTAGGTCAGTAGGTTTAAAAATAGAAAAACCTTGTGACCTCTCTAGAGACCATATATTTCATAAGATCTTCATGAAAATTGGTCAGAACGTTCATCTTGATGATATCTAGGTCAAGTTTGAAACTGGGTCACGTGCCATCAAAAACTAGGTCAGTAGGTCAAATAATAGAAAAACTTTGTGACCTCTCTAAAGGCCACATTTTTCATGGGATCTGTATGAAAGTTGGTCTGAATGTTCATCTTGATGATATCTAGGTCAACTTTAAAACTGGGTTACGTGCGATCAAAAACTAGGTCAGTAGGTCTAAAAATAGAAAAACCTTGTGACATCTCTAGAGGCCATATATTTCATGAGATCTTCATGAAAATTGGTCAGAATGTTCACCTTGATAGTATCTAGGTCAAGTTCGAAAGTGGGTCACGTGCCATCAAAAACTAGGTCAGTAGGTCAAATAATAGAAAAACCTTGCGACCTCTCTAGAGGCCATATTTTTCATGGGATCTGTATGAAAGTTGCCTGAATGTTCATCTTGATGATATCTAGGTCAGTTTCGAAAGTGGGTCACGTGCCGTCAAAAACTAGGTCAGTAGGTCAAATAATAGAAAACCTTGTGACCTCTCTTAAGGCCATATTTTTCATGGGATCTGTATGAAAGTTGGTCTGAATGTTCATCTTTATGATATCTAGGTCAAGTTCGAAACAGGGTCATGTGCGGTCAAAAACTAGGTCAGTAGGTCTAAAAATAGAAAAACCTTGTGACCTCTCTAGAGGCCATATATTTCATGAGATCTTCATGAAAATTGGTCAAAATGTTCACCTTGATAGTATCTAGGTCAATTTCGAAAGTGGGTCACGTGCCTTCAAAAACTAGGTCAGTAGGTCAAATAATAGAAAGACCTTGTGACCTCTCTAGTGGCCATATTTTTCATGGGATCTATATGAAGGTTGGTCTGAATGTTCATCTTGATGATATCTAGGTCAATTTCGAAAGTGGGTCACGTGCCGTCAAAAACTAGGTCAGTAGGTCAAATATTAGAAAAACCTTGTGACCTCTCTTAAGGCCATATTTTTCATGGGATCTGTATGAAAGTTGGTCTGAATGTTCATGTTGATGATATCTAGGTCAAGTTCGAAACAGGGTCATGTGCGGTCAAAAACTAGGTCAATAGACCTAAAAATAGAAAAACCTTGTGACCTCTCTAGAGGCCATACTTGTGAATTGATCTCCATGAAAAATGGTCAGAATGTTCACCTTGATGATATCTAGGTCAAATTTGAAACTGGGTCACGTGCCTTAAAAAACTAGGTCAGTAGGTTAAATAATAAAAAGACCTTGTGACCTCTCTAGAGGCCATACTTTTCATGGGATCTGTATGAAAGTTGGTCTGAATGTTCATCTTCATGATATCTTGGTCAAGCCTGAAACTGGGTCAACTGCGGTCAAAAACTAGGTCAGTAGGTCTTAAATTATTAAAATATTTTGACCTCTCTAGAGGCCATATTTTTCAATGGATCTTCATGAAAATTGATCTGAATGTTCACCTTGATGATATCTAAGTCAGTTTCGAAACTGGGTCACGTGCGGTCAAAAACTAGGCCAGTAGGTATAAAAATAGAAAAACCTTTTGACCTCTCTAGAGGCCATATTTTCATGAGATCTTCATGAAAATTAGTGAGAATGTTCACCTTGATGATATCTAGATAAAATTCAAAACAGGGTCACGTACCTTCGAAAAATAGGTCAATAGGTCAAATAATAGAAAAACCTTGTGACCTCTCTAGAGACCATATTTTTCAATGGATCTTCTTGAACATTGGTCAGAATTTTTATCTTGGTAATATCTAGGTCAAGTTTAGAACTGGGTCACATGAGCTCAAAAACTAGGTCACTATGTCAAATAATAGAAAAAAACGACGTCATACTCAAAACTGGGTCATGTGGGAAGAGGTGAGCGATTCAGGACCACCATGGTCCTCTTGTATATATTATGTACATACTCAAATGAGGGCAACATGTTAGTTTTGTTATGGTATGTTATGATACGTTATGTTATGCTAGGATAACTTTTACTTCTGCCACATTATTTAAACCTTTAATAATTAAAAACAATATATCATCAAATTTTGAATCAAAACCAGGTAGTGATCTAAATCAAAATGTAATGTTCACTCTTAAATCTTAAATCAGATATAAGGAAGATATAGTTTGTTTTTGTTTATTTTAATAATGCCAGACACTGTGATGATGTGGGGTTGAAATACGCGTCTGAAACTGGTAACAAAGCGGTTTAGCACTGCTAGACAAGGCAAGTTGGTTCAATTAATAAATTAATTATATTTTTTACTGTTTGTCTTTCTCTGCTGTTTCGAATCAGATCACTCGGAAACTTTCAGTATTGTCGCATCATAAAGAGATTTTTAACCGTATTCCGTATATGTTGCCTTAAATCATTTAGGCTAATTACGTTTTATTAACAGTCCTCAGGAGAGAGAAAAGGCTAGAATGCATTTTATGTGAGATGAAAGACGCCGCATTCTTCCGTTCCATCAATAGACACTTTTTCTTTATTTGTTTCTTTTCTCACCATTGAGTATTTTGTCCATTAATGATGGAGGCGATTTATGGCAGAAAATAGCTGCTTTGAAAGACTCGTTTCTATTTGTCACTGTTTGATAAATGATCGATGAGTTTAAAGTAAAACGATATATAAAGATAATTGTTGACAGTTCTAAGATTTATATATGTCATTGTTCGTTCAGTTCAGTAGAAAAGGAAGATCTACAACGGTGTTTTACAATGATACTGTCTGGAAAAACATGAGTATTTTCACGAGTACAATATGAATATTTTATATTTTTGAGAGTATACGATCTCTAGAATTCACCTGAGAAAGTGATATTCCATCAATGCAATGAGCTGCTAAAATATTTTCACAACTTCAAAAATTACAACACCGTTGTGACAGACGTTAGCTGTTTCGAAGAGACATTTATGTTTTATCATCATTTCAGAAAGTTTCTTCCGAAACCATTGCAAGAGCTTGTCATTAAATGTATTTCGGTCACAATTCCTGGAAACAATCCAGACTTTGTCAACATACTTTCTTTTACCATTTCCGAGTCACGAAACATCAAATAAGAAAAGATACATGCATTTGTGTGCTTATAAAACCTGCAGTCGCTTATTATATGGTTATGTTCGCGAATACGTGCATATTCAAATTAACTTCCTGCTGGTTAATGAGAACAGATGGCTGCCAATCAAGAGCTAGTTTCGTCGTGACGTTATTTGAAGTTCTATTCGGTTATTGTCAGTTACTAGAGAGACAAAATATAGCTGCGTTAACTTATTTCTTTATCCCTGTGATGTTTCGAAATAAATTGAATCCTACGACTATTTTCTATGAGCAATGATTTCACAGTGAGAAAAGTAAACGCTAAAATTTCTTTCTTTTTCTATAAAAGTGATGTAATTCAAAAGCCTGAGTATTTGTCACGTTTTTGTGATAATATACTGATCATTGATATGGTATGGAAGCAATTCAAAAATGCATGGCTTTCAAGTATTCAAATTTGCTCCTTTGGTAAGATGAGCCAAGTTGTAAATATATGGCCAAGGATAGAAGTCAATATTCTCTAATGTCTATATTCTAGAAATACCAACGGTGTCGTATGTATTGTCAATGGTGTTTCATGAATCGTACTTTGTAGAATGTGTCTACCAAAATGATTTCATTTTAAAGTTTACTGTTTTATACGTTCAGATATATATCATTGGACTTTAAATACTAGGTCCAACGTTACCCACTTCACATTATGAATGCTGGGAGGTCCTAGAACTTATTATAGTAATAAAGTGATTGGGATTCGAAGTCCATCTACTGGCTCCGTGAAGCAATTTTAGCAAAACATTATTGAAAAATAATGCACAGCCCTTAGTTGGATTCTCCATACCGTTTAATTCATTGATTTGAACGTCACAACTTTCGCGCGAAATGGCGGCATATGATGACCTCCTAAGACTGACCTTCCATATAACGTTTTGAGCGCTGAGTGACAATTATTTGGTACCTGTTATCCAGTTCACACAACTCAAGACCGGGAACAAGCTAACTCTGGCCCGACTGCGCAGAACGTCTAAATTTATAAGCCAGTAAGACATATATTCGCTGAAACAATCCTTATCACAATCAATGTAAACACATAATTTTGCGTGCTGGTACACTGTGATCCAATCTCATCAATCAAATCGCATACATATACTATACAATTCAAATACAAGACACTTTCTAGTAAAAAAGCTATATGCGTCGGTATTATTCAAGATGCTACAAATCATATTAACTTCTTGAGAGGATTTTGATGGCCACAACGCTTGGCTAGCCATTCTTGCTTACATTCCAACGAAATAGGGATATTTAGATGGAAATGATTTCGGCAATTTAAAACAAGCCGTTAATTTGATTGCAGTTCATTATTTCGGAAAATATGTTTTGTCAGAAAAAAATCTGTACGATATGGGAAACTATCTATGAAATGTCGTCAATAAAAATTGACGAATTGCCGTCATAACATTTTTGTTCAACGTTCAGTACAATAAATAGAAGAAAAAATAATGCAAGTTGTGTAGGCGTGTTTCATACATGAAAACATATCACTGCCAACTATAACTTAAGTAATTACAAATAAGCTAAAATAATTATTATCAGTATAAATCATTTTGTTATTACTGATGAATATGGCATGTCAAACGTTGCTAAATTATATATGTATGTTATTATTATTGTATATTTGTTATTGTTATTCAATGTCTTGTCATTCATATTCTAAAAGTCATTATTGTTATTCTATATTTCGTTATTCTTATTGTATCTTTGATATTGTTATTCATTGTCGTGTCATTCATATTCTAAGTCTTACAACTGTTATTCTATAAGTCGTTAATTATTCTTATTGTATGTTCGATATTCTTATGGTAAACGCCATTATTGTTATTCTATATTTTGTTATTCTTATTGTATCTTTGATATTGTTATTTAATGTCGTGTTATTCATATTCTAAGTATTACCATTGTTATTGTATATTTCGTTATTCTTATTGTATGTTCGATATTCTTATGGTAAAAGTCATCATTGTTGTTCAATATCTGACGATTCTATTTATAAAACGTGTCATTCTTATTCTATGTTATGTGATTGTGTTTGTATAGCGTCGCTGTGCTATTTATATCGCGGAAAATCGCACATACAATAAGAATATCAAGCTTACAAAAACAATAATGAATATACAACAACAATAACGTCTTTTACAATAAGAATAACGACATATACGATAACAATAGCAAATTTTAGAATATGAATGACACGACATTGAATAACAATAACAAACATACAATAATAATAACATACATATATAATTTAGCAACGTTTGACATGCCATAGATGAACTCGTAACAAAACGATTCTTGCAATTCTGTTTATTTTTCTTATGTTTTTTGGCCGAAATTGATTCCACTTGACGTGGCGCCAAAACAGACGTGCATGGTAATGTTTGCAACTTCATAGGTAAAAGGTTTCACTAATAACCCAAGAAAACAGTTACACATTCATTCCGGGGATATCTTCTACTTTAATATGATATATGATATCAAAATCATATGCGGGTTGTAAAAAAATTACAAAGTGCTATTCTACCTTAACTACAGTATTATTACAGTATTGTTAGGTATGATATTTTTGTATGTATTATACAGTGTAGAGATAATGGCTTATGAAAAAAAAAACAATGCACGGGTCAATTACTCTACACTAAACTATCGAAGCCAGTTTAGCTGAACCTAAAGCTGAAAAGACAGAACTCGACCAAACAACAGGATTTATTACTACTTACGAATATGACTACTCAATTCGATACTTGTTTTGTTAGCACCTAAAGTTTGTTAACCTTTAGCCAGCTGGCGGCAAGTGATTCTGCGTTTGCGAGATGATCCTGCACATCCGTGCAGGCTCATCTTGGTCTGCACTGTTCGCTATTCAGTCAGTAAATTTGCAGTGAACGCCCCTTCAAATGATTAATGGTACTGCCCAAATTGAATGAAGGACCACTCCATTTTAGAAATTTAGCAGGCTAAATGTTAAGATGAAGCAGAATATCATTAAATACGTAACAGCAAATAGAAGTTTGCTTATCGTAAAGTTGTTATTATTATAAAGACTGGAAGACAGTGTATTGCATACAGTTCGAGAACGTTTACTGTTGCTCTACAGAGACTCATAAATGTATAAAACGTCAAAGCTTAGTTCATTAAGAACTGGATATAGAAGCAATAACGTTTATTTCTATAACATCCTTGTCAGGTTTATATAACAGATATATTACCGTGGAGATATATTTCTTAGATGAATGCAGACCATCAAAAGTCTTAAATGAATGCAGACAGATTTTATGTGTTTTATGAGGGAGACGCGGTTTTGCTATAAATTATTTTGATTCTAATATGTCTTTTATTCTAAAATTTAGATCAAATATGACAGAACTGTTTCTTAACGAATGTATGGCGCCGAATGGAAGGTCGTCACGCTCATTTGTTTATAAACTCCTGAACCGGAAATAGTAATACGTCTTGCGGTTCAATTAGAGCGCAAAGGATGTCGAATTATTCCACGTGATTATTCTGCACAGCGAATAACCAATTCAGTGCGTGTTTAAAGTAATCAAGAAAGTTGTGTTATGTGACATTTTGTTTTAAACATGTTTTTAAGTAAAATATTTGATTAAATTTGAGAGCGCATTTTCTCGATGCATACATAGCGCTAAACATCACATCGATGTGATGTGAACATAATATCGTGGTGATGAGTCACCACTTCTTTGCGAAGGGCCAATTTTGGGCCGATTGCTTTTACTACGTTGAGGGCCAATGGCCGATTCGGGCCGATCTGTACAGAACATTTACACTGTTCATTTGATTGAGCTGAATTCTTTTTTTCAACGCAGAAACACAATATTGTTACTATGGATATCAAAACATAACAACGTTACAAGCATGTGATGACGTCAGTTTTGAGATGACGCTACACAAGAGACGTCAACCTAATTATACTTCCCGCGAAGTAATGAATAGATTTCATTCGTTTGAATGTAATACGTCTGACCGAAGATATCTTCATACAATATAACTTTTACAGAAACGTCGAATTTTTCAAGAAGAAATATCAAATTAAGATGTTCTAAATATCTAGATATATAAATTTATTGAACAAATAACAAAAGTGTATAGTGATGGTTACCTAGGCTGTATTCAAAGTAGCAACTAAGATATTACTTAAAGTTCACATATATTTTTTTTTATTTCAATCAAAATATACGACATACTGTCGGAAAAGTTTGTTCAAAGTATGAGACATTACATGTTCTTTATAAAAAGAACGGACAAACTAGTATCTTGTCGAAATGTTTTCCCTTTTAGGACTGTTGTAAACTGTCGTAGATTTCCTTTGAAACATTTTCAATATTGTTATAGTTATACAAACACAACACCTGCATTTGTTTTTTTTTTAATATAACAGTTAGTGATATATATATTACATATGTAAAGAAATATGATTTTAAACTAAGTAATACTCGCAAGAATTTGTTATTATGGTTATCAATGTCTTCAGTCACGGAAAACCTTACTAATATATTTACTTCAGGCATTTTAACGACACTTTTGCGTGTAGACGTCATTTCATGAAATTCAGATTTACTACTCAATAAGACGCAATTGTTTTATTTGAAGTGTGACTATAAATACCTTGAACTATTTTGTTAAAACGCGGTTTGTATTTCACAAAAAAAAACACGAATTGACAGAAATCAAAATCGGTATGCGTTGGATGGAAATCCGATTCCGTATCACATATATGCCTGGAGTATCATCAGTAATTATCACTTGATAGATTAAACAATTGTTTCAGCGTTGTTTCAGTCACTTTTGGTACCTGTTCTGTTGTGTTCTATAATCGGTTAATCATTATTTTCACACTTTTCTCATATATTAACTTTTTGAAACCTTGTTTTGTACCGTCATATTACAATGTTATATTCCATGTTCGGCAATGAACATATTGTATGTTTTTGCCTAAATAAACTATCTTGAAATCTTGAATCTTGGTTCAACAACAAAAACAACGGTAGCATGTTCTGAGCTGTATTCGGCTCTCGTGGATTTTACAAGGCAGGATTAAACTTGGCGCGTGCACGACTCGTGTGATCGGGGCATGGCAAAATTTACTAGAGTTGAATACAACATCCTAGATAAAGTTGCCGTTATAATAAACCTTATTAATACACTCAAATTTAATGTTATTTGAGTGATTAAGTTAATTAGATGGATTTGCTGAATTTGAATTATAACTTTTTTCTCCATGAATATTTCCTTGGATATATTTATTTGAAAATGGAATTTCTTTTGCCAAGAAATGGAATTTTTCAGTGATCTGACATTTGACCAAAGCAAAGTTCTGCCTTTATTATGGTTACATGTTAAAAGTATGATTATTTCCAATATATTTTGCTCACGGCGTACGGACTCTCAAAAACTAGGCGTTCAAAAATCAAAACAAATTTTTCTGTCGCGGATGGCTTGGATTTTCTTTGTTTATTTCCTTAATATCGCATAAAGTAAATGTATTTTTAATTTACGTATTGTCTAAGAGCCACTGTTTACGTAGATACCAAACATGCCTGATAAAACTCATTGAGAAAGAACAGCGCACGTATTAATTTTAACAGACGACAAAAATTAAAACAGCACATTAAATTAAGCATGAAAAGATTCATACAATGTATTGTCCTATTAAAATTTTCGAAAATGGCGTTCATGTTAATAAGCAAAATAAATTTCAGATGATGAAATTAAAGACCTAGACAGATTTACCATACCCCCTTTTGAATCCCCCGCCACGAGTGTTGGGGAGTTGTAGGAATGGTATCCGTCCGTCCGTAACAATTGTGTCCGCTCCATATAACTTAAACCCCTTAAAGGATTTTCATGAAACTTTGGTCAAATGATCATCTCATCAAGATGATGTGCAGAACTTATAAGTCAGACATGCCGACTAAAGGTCAAGGTCATAACTCAGGGTCAAAGGTTTGAGCCTTCCATTTTGTGTCCGCTCTGTATCTCATAAACCCACTGAAGGATTTTCATGAAACTTTGGTCAAATGATTACCTCATCCATCAGGACGATGCGCAGAACTTATGAGCCAGTCATGTCGATCATGCAGTTTTAGTCAAGTGGACAAAAATAGTGTTCTTGTGTACTTTTCAACAAAATACTGTATAAATTCAATATCAATGAATTATATGACAACAAAAAAAAAGAGGGTATTTAGATATTTTAGATATCAGGAAATCATTGCTATATATTTCTTAAGAAAGCTTTGAAACTAATAGTTATTGACAGATCATAAATTAAGGAAACACATAAGCGTTAGTTGTTTTTACTGATTTTTCCATTCAAAATCGAAAAGCTTTTGAAATGGGGTATCTTAGGTAAACTGCCTTAATTATAAAACTTTATATTTAACGACTGTTAAGTATTTATTCCAGTCCATGGTGTACCGGTCAAGACTGTAAGAAAATATTTATGGCCCGGGTTCGATTCCCGACTCGGGTTTGTCTTTTTTCTTTTCTTGGTTTGGAATTTTTGAAGTTAGTTTAGAAACAAAAACTCACGTTCTAATGTTCATAATATCACCAAACTTCAGTTTTAAAGATTGGTCATTTTTAACCAAATTCTGAAGGTCAGTGCCTTTAATACTTTTTTAATAAATGAACCTGAAACACTGTTAAAATTAGATTGGCTTTCTCAAAGAGACTGGGCTCCAGATTTTGGCTAAAAATGATATTCCTTTAAATTTGATTATTATTAACATTATAACATAAATGTTTATTTCTATTTTTAAAAAAGCCACATGATGCTCCATGCATGATCTTGATCATGCAGTTTAATTAGGAAATATAATATGGAAATTCATGTAAATAGTATTCTTTATATTTTCAGATGCTATAGAATATCAAACTCAGTGCTTAATTAGAAAATACAAAATGCATAAGATATATAATAATTTTACTTGAAGTTTTCATTTGCCACAATTTTGAAACTATAAACAACCACTTCTTTTTAAAATAAATTTGCACTATGTTGAATTATAAACAACAACTTCTTTTTGTAATAGATTCAATCTGTAAAAATACATGTACAGATCAAAATGATCCAGATACAAATACATCACAGTATATCACTATTGTGATGACCTGTGGTCCCATAACTCTGTGAAGCAATTCACCTTATCACCATAGCAGTAAAATTCCTGCTATGGTGATAACATTAATTGCTTCACAAGTAAGCAGGAGCCCTAGTAGTTACTACTAGGACAAGCAGTGGTTACTACTAGGACAAGGCAGTCTGAACACAGCTATATCCCCCGCCGCTGTTATGGATAGTGAAAGGGTTGATAGTATTAGGTGGAACCATTAAACATTTGAGTTATGACCTTGACCTTAAGCTGGCAGGGGTGAATTTTGAATTGTGCACATTGTCTTGAAAAGGGAATATTATAGCCAGGTCATATTAAAATCCTTCAAGGGGTTTAGGAGATACAGTGCAGATATAAAATGGAAAGCTTTGACCTTGAGTTGTGACCTTGACCTTGAGCCAACATGGCTGACTCATGAGTTCTGCACTTCGTCTTGATGAGGTGATCAATTGACCCAAGTTTCAAGAAAATCCTTCAAGGGGTTTAGGAGATACAGAGCGGACACAAAATGGAAGACTCAAACATTTGACCCTGAGTTGTGACCTTGACCTCATGCCGACATGACTGACTCATGTATTCTGCAGATGGTCATTTGACCAAAGTTTCTTAAAATTCCTTCAAGGGGTTTAGGAGATACAGAGCGGACACAAAATGGAAGGCTCAAACATTTGACCCGAGTTGTGACATTGGCCTTGAGCCGACATGGCTGACTCATGTGTTCTGCACATTGTCTTGATAAGGTGATCATTTGACCCAAGTTTCATGAAAATCCTTCAAGGGGTTTAGGAGATACAGGGCAGACACAAAATGGAAGGCTCAAACCTTTGACCTTGGCTTGTGACCTTGACCTTGAGCCAACATGGCTGGCTCATAAATTCTGCACATCGTCTTGATGAGGTGATGATTTGACCAAAGTTTCATGAAAATCCTTCAAGGGGTTTAGGAGATATAGAGCGAACACAAAATTGAATGCTCAAACCTTTGACCTTGAGTTGTGACCTTGACCTTGAGCCGACATGGCTGACTCATGGGTTCTGCACATCGTCTTGATGAGGTGATCATTTGACCAAAGTTTCATGAAAATCCTTCAGGGTGTAGGAAATACAGAGCGGACACGAAATGTTACGGATGGACAGACGGAAGGACAGAAGGATGAACGGAAGGACAGATGAATGGACAGATGGAGACCATTCCTATAACCCCCACCATTCAAGGCGGGGGATTAAAAACTGGGCAAAAAGAACATACTGTTAAGGAACAAAAAGACCTGTTACACAGGGTTAGACCCCTACTGGAATGTATATTATATTACTTTTCATGAAATTTTGTAATTACCTCACTTTGAAATAAAAGTATTTAAAGACTGGACTATTTCTTTTCATTTCAATATAATTTCTAGTTTGACATTTGCATGTGATAAATATTGTAATGTTCCAACTACCTGAAACAAAATGCAAGTTCTAAAAAGGTGTACAGCTTCAGAATTCATCTATTTTCAATCTACCTTGGATACTTAACCGAGATAGGCAAGGGGAGGTAATAATAATTTTATATACTTGCATTTCTAATGAATTATGGCAAAATGTATACTTGTCAATACAAATCTTTGACCAAACTTAATGCAATAGTGCTTACATTCATGTTATTCCTTAGGAAAAATATGTTTATTAAATTTATACATATGCTAAAATAACGCTATCTTGGTTGAGCAACCAGGATAGGAAAATCAAATTTTAAAGATACTTCCAGTGAAAATCTAACATGTATTAAAAACTCAGTGAACACAAATATATGTAAATGATTAGTGGTTAAAGTTTCAAACAATTCGATTGGTTGACCAAAATCTGATTAACCGCCTTCAAATGATGCTTATCTTTAAGCTTTAACTCATTTTATCAAAGTCTAAACTGTTAATTATTTTGAACTTCCTATGTATTTTGTAAAGGAATTGGTCATTGTAAGAAGCATTTGCCCCTGTAATCAAATATTGTACATTTAAAACAGTGATACTCTGTATTAATCGTGAGGAGTGTAACAATAAATATAGAGATTCTTGATTCCTAATTGATTAATATTCATATTATGATGTTTGGTCTTAGACTGTTGCATAATGTTTGTTTAAACAATACTAATAAATGAATACTTTTTCTGTAGTTTTTAAGTATTTGGTTATAACAATTAGTATCCCATTTTTTCATGTTGATAAAGTTTTAAACAAGCTTTCAATTTTTTTTTCTTCAGAATTCAATCAACATTTGAATACATGTTCACTTTACAAATATCATTGTCATTCATGTAGTTTTGGTACATTATCTTAAATGTCTGATTGTAAATATGTGAAAACACATATTTTGTCAGGAGTGTAACAAAATTAGGACATTGATTAAACTGCTTCTTTCAATATTTAAATAAATACATTCACTTAAAATCTTTTAAGGCTGTTTTATTGACCTTTTTACACATGACTGGCAATATGATTGTACATAAGGTTCCCTGTGCATCACATTAAATTAATTTCTAGATTTAAAATCTGAAAACAAACAGACAAAGCCAGTGAAAAGGGTAAATATCATTATTAATTCTTAAAATATTTAGCATTAGTAAGACTAAAACTGATTTTTGATATATTATCAACAAATGGATAACCGGAATGAACAAAATCAAGAGTTTGATATCAAGATTACTGATCACTGAAATATCAATGTTTCTTTTAACTTTTTTACCTGTTATAGTTTAACAAAAATTCAATAAAAAAATCATTATTTTTTCTAACTTGACCATTTCCAGTTTTGCTAAATTTAGTATCTGAGGATTGGAATAATAACAAGAGATCTAAGAGTGATCTTGGCCTCCACCATTGAGCCATTTTTGAATGTTCCAAATTTCAAGACTAACTCAAGGTCAAAATCAAGGTCAAAGTTCATTTCTGTACACAAAACTGTGCATGTGGTCCATGCATTTGGTCCAAATTTAAAAGTTGTAGCTTGAGAAATGTGAAAGTAGGTCACTAGATCAATTTCAAGGTCAAAGTTAATTTTGGTACACAAAACTATGCATGTGCTTCAAATTTGAAGACTGTAGCTTGAGAAATGTGAAAGTAGGTACTAGGTAAAAATCAAGGTCAAATTTCAATTCAGAACACAAAACTATGTATGTGGTCCAAATTTAAAGCCTGTAGCTCGAGAAATGTGAAAGTAGGTCACTAAGTCAATCTCAAGGTCAAAGTTCATTTCGGTACACGAAACTATGCATATGGTCCAAATTTGAAGGCTGTAGCTTGAGAAATGTGGAAGTAGGTCACTAGGTCAAAATCAAGGTCAAATGTCAATTTAGAACACAAAATTATGCATGTGGTCCAAATTTGAAGCCTGTAGCTTGAGAAATGTGAAAGTAGGTCACAAAGTCAATCTCAATGTCAAAGTTCATTTCGGTACACAAAACTATGCATATGGTCCAAATTTGAAGGCTGTAGCTTGAGAAATGTGGAAGTAGGTCACTAGGTCAAAATCAAGGTCAAATGTCAATTCAGAACACAAAATTATGCATGTGGTCCAAATTTGAAGCCTGTAGCTTGAGAAATGTGAAATTAGGTCAGTAGGTCAATCTCAAGGTCAAAGTTCATTTCGGTACACAAAACTATGTAGTGGTCCAAGTCTGAAGGCTGTAGCTACAGAAATGTGAAAGTAGGTCACTAGGACAAAATCAAGGTCAAATTTCATTTCGGAACACAAAACTATGCATGTGGTCCAAATTTGAAGCCTCTAACTTCAAAAATGTAAAGTAGGTCACAAGGTCAATGTCAAGGTCAAAGTTTATTTCAGTACACAAAACTATGCATGCGATCCAAATTTGAAGGCTGTAGCTACAGAAATGTGGAAGTAGGTCACTAGATAAATTTCAAGGTCAAAGTTCATTTCAGTACACAAAACTATGCATGTGCTTCAAATTTGAAGGCTGTAGCTTGAGAAATGTGAAAGAAGGTCACTAGGTCAAGATCAAGGTCAAAGTTCATTTCCGTACACAAAACTATGCATGTGGTCCAAATTTGAAGCCTGTACCTTCAAAAATGTGAAAGTATGTCACTAGGTCAATGTCAAGATCAAAGTTTATTTCATTACACAAACCTATGCATGTGGTCCAAATTTGAAGGCTGTAGCTACAGAAATGTGAAAGTAGGTCACTAGGTCAAGATCAAGGTCAACTCATGTCAAGGTTCATCTAGCCACTCAAAACTATAGATGTGGTCCAAATTTGAATGATGTAGGTTATGGACAAGAAGTTTTCCCTAGATATAAGTCTATATAAACCATGTGACCCACGGGGCGGGGTCATACTTGACCCTAGGGGGATAACTTGAACAAACTTGGTAGAGAACCACTAGATGATGCTACATTACAAATATCAAAGCCCTAGGCTTTGTGGTTTTGGATAAGAAGATTTCCAAAGTTTTTCCTTATATAAGTCTATGTAAACCATGTGAACCCCAGGGCGGAGTCATATTTGACCCTAGGGGAATAATTTGAATAATCTTAGTAGAGGACCACTAAATGATGTCACAAATAAAATATCAAAGCCCTATGCCCTGTGGTTTTGGACAAGAAGATTTTCAAAGTTTTTCCCTATATAAATCTATATAAACCATGTGACCCCCGGAGCGGGGCCATATTTGACCCTAGGAAAATAATTTCGACAATCTTGGTAGAGGACTGCTAGATGATGCTACATACCAAATATCAAAGCACTAGGCCCTGTGCTTTTGGACAAGAAGATTTTCAAAGTTTTTCCCTATATAAATCTGTGTAAATTATAGAAATAAACAAAGGGCCATAACTCACTCAAAAATTGTTGAACCAGACACAACTAGGGTACCAGTACATCATTCTGACAAAGTTTGGTCAAAACCCCGCCATTAGTTTCTGAGGAAATGCCATAACGAGAAATTGTTAACTGACAGAAGGACGGACGGAAGGACAACAGACCACGGATGCAGAGTGATTTGAATAGCCCATCATCTGATGATGGAGGGCTAAAAATAAGTGCATCTGACATTTTAGGTTTCAAAGTAAGTATTTTTGTCAACTTCAGTGCCATTTTTTTAAACAGCCCATATACAGAGAAAACTAGCCCCACCTCTTTGTGGCCATGAATTTGGTAGAGGGTCACCTAAGTGATCTTCAGTGAAACTATTTATAATTTGTCTAGAATTTTGAGAGAAGAATTTCCATATAGACATATATATAGACATATACAGAAAAATTGACCTGTTGTCAGTGTTTTAAGACAAATCAAATTGATAGAATATGTAAAAGGGTCACCCAAAGAACAGTGAATCAGATATGGAATTATTTTGAAATGAGCCACCAGTTTCTAAACAGATTTTCAACATTTTCCATGTAGCAATATATAGGAAAAGTAACCTTGCTCCCAAGTGGCCATGTTTGACAAAATGATATGAAGAATTTGGCAGAGGGAAAATTGTTGAGTAATTATCACTCAATAGGGCAAACAGATTCAGAGGATAAGACCCTTTTGGTTGCCACAGCAATCAGAATTCTGCTTGGATGACCTATATTTGAAGGAATCTGAAAGTGAACTATCAACGGAACATTCCTATGAAGTTTGATTGAAAGTGGTTTAGATGTTTCTTAAAGAGATTGTTGATGACAGACAGATGGATGAACAGTTGACCAATGATCCTTTAAGCTCACAATGATACTAAATCTGCAGTCAATAAAAATATCAATATTCAATATCAACCAAACTATATTTCAAGATAGAAATACCAGCAAACAAAATTGAAATCAACTCTCTTGCTGTCTAATGTCAATACATGTACCAAATATTGACTCAATTTGACAAGTGTTACCAAGATATGGATTTGGATTGACAGACAGACATGGTTAAATCCTTTTTAATTGCTCTGCTTTTCACAGTGGATAATAGTAGACATCTACAAAGATAGAATGAATTGTACATGTAAATGGTAAAAGATGTAACTCTATGATACTAATTTTAATCTGCATCTTGAACAAACCAGAAAGGTACTATAATAGCATTGGTTTCTATTGAAAATGTTTATCTTACTTTTTTGCCAATCTTTGGTTTTCTGCATAATAAATAATGCATATTTCTGGAAAATAACTGATCTCTCCTGCAGTAAGAAAAGCCTACTTATATCATGTTATAAAATGTCAAAGCAAGGTTGGAAAGAGAAAGACTAGACAAAATGCTCAACTATTTTGGTGCTGGATAGTGAAATAAGGTGCTATTGAGGAAGTTGCAGCTATCAGTGGTGTGTTTATGACTCCAATGCTTATGACTGTATTGGAGAATAGTTTAAGTCTGAGTCAAATGTATTTATAAAGTATATAAAACATTAACTGGATATGAAAAGGACCTAGTTCATTGAATATTTCTGCAGTATTTATGCTCTAGATATGCTCAACTAGGCTTGGCAATGATCACTTTTTGTGAAGTTTGGTATAATTCCTCCTGGTAGTATCACAGCAGTTGCCCAGACAGGGTAAAATACAACAAATCAAGAGCCATAACTACACTAAAAATCACTTAACTGGAACAGTTCGACAATATACACAATGAGGCTTAGCATTGATCACTTCTGTAAGGCTTGGTGGAAATCTGCCCGATAATATGAGAACATCATAAAATTTGATGATTTATTTATTTGGGTTTTATGGCGCACCAACACAGTATAGGTTATATGGCGCTAAACAGGACTACAAATTTTGGTTCCACATCTCATTTACATCGAAATAAAAACATGAGTTATAGAATCAAAATTTGCATACCTACTGGAATCACAGAGTTATTGCAAAACCAAGTGTTAAGACCCTATTAGTCGCCTCTTATGATCATGCAAAGGTAAGGCAGTGGTTCCAATTCTTTTCATACACAGATCGTCCCAGAACCACATGGGGCAAAATTTGATGAATCAATGAACATACAACTCCACTGAAAATCAGAAAATGCCCAAGATATGCACAACTTCACTTGGCAATGATCACTCTTGTGAAGTTTAGTGCTGTTTGACCTTTGACCTATTGACCCCAAAAACAACAGGACTCATTAATTTTATAAGCCCAATTATGCTGTCAAAATTGATGATTCTGGGTCTAGTGGTTCTAAACTAATCAAGCGGAAACCGTTTTCATGGTTCAGGCCCCTGTGACCTTGACCTTGACTTACTGACCTAAAAATAATAATGGTCATCTACTTCATAAACCCAACCATACTAAAGGTTCTGGGTCAAGTGGTTCTCAAGTTATTGAGCGGAAACCGTTTTAAAAGTTCAGTCCCCTTTGATCTGACCTATGACCTAGTGATCCAAGTTGCAATAGAGGTCTGGTCAATCTACATGTACTTCACAAGTAGATCATGCTTAAACGTTTGAATGTTCTGGATTGAAGTAGTTCTCAAGTTATTCGGAGGAACTGTTCACTCTACCTACTGACAGACCAACTGACTGACCAGGTGCAAAACAATATACCCCCATTTCTTTGATGGGGGGAGGGGGGCATAACAACAGAGATATAGTAAAAGCGCATCAAAATTCACCTGAAATTCTAAGTAAAGTGTGGGCATTTTTCCTGAAATATTGATGCAAGAGGGATAGCTCTTCATCATATAATGTAGGTGATGATGTGGAACAACTATGTAAAGTCTGAATCAAATCTATTTAGTAGTAACAAAAAAAGTGAATAAGAGGGCCATGATGGCCCTATATCACTCACCTGAGTACCATTGCTCTTAATGATAAGATTTGACATAGATCACATAGGCATACACATTAAATATCATCAGGTTAAATATTTTCTTGTAACAGTCCCTTTTGACCTATGGGTCACGTACTAGTCAGGGCCAGTCTCCATACCAAGTTTGAGGGTCCTAGGCTCAAATGCTGCATTTTTGTACTAGCATGACTATTCCTTACCCTGAAAGACTTAAATAACATTTAAAACCAATCTCATTAGATGCTGCTGAGGTATATTCTTTTACATGAAATAAAGGGAGGTAATTTATCATAAATTCAGTAAAAAAGTTATCTACCCTGATTGCCCGAATCCATCTGATGTCATAAATGACATTTCAAATCAGAGTCTTCATTGGTTACTGAGACACCCATTTTAACTGGAAACAAAGGGAGGTAATTTGATATAAAATCAGTCCATAGTTATCTACCCTGATTGTCTCAGTCCAACTAATGACAATAATGAAATTTCAAATGAGTCCTATAAATACTTACTGAGATAAATCCATTTTTATTAAAATCAGAGGAGGTAATCATGCATTGGTATATGCATGTAGAAGATACAGAGTACAAGCCTTTACAACAATATATTAGAAAAGTAAATAAAAGTAGAAATTTCTTACCATGGAAGACATAAATAACGTTTCAAACCAATCTCATTAGAAGCTGCTAGGTATATTCATTTACATAAAAAATAAAGGGAGGTAATTTGTCATAAATTCAGTATCTTCACTGATTGTCCAAGACCATCTGATGGCATAAACGAAATTTCATATCAGTATCTTCATTAATTACGGAGATATACCCATTTTAATTTGAAATAAAGGGAGGTAATTTGACATAAAATCAGTCCATAGTTATCTACCCTGATTGTCTGAGTCCAACTAATGACAATAATGAAATTTCAAATGAGTCCTATAAGTACTTACTGATATAAATCAATTTAGATTAAAATCAGGGGAGGTAATCAGATATAAAATAACTCCAGAACCTATGATTGGATCTGATGGATTCATCATGGAATCCAAGATTTATTGTTGTTGAAGATATTTTGCAAGTTTGTATCAAATCAAACTATAAATGAAGTCTCTATATGGCTGTTAAAGCCAAAATAGCAAATTTTGGACCTTTAAGGGGCCATAACTCTGAAACCCATAATGGGATCTTGCCAGTTTTCAAAAGGAACCGAGATATTATGCCAATACAAGTTGTGTGCAAGTTTGATTAAAGTTGATTGCAAAATGTTGTATCTATCGTGTTCACAAGCTAAAAATAGCAAATTTTGGCCCTTTAAGGGGCCATTGTTCTTGAACCCATGATGGGATCTGGCCAGTTTTCGAAAGGAACCAAGATATTATGCCAATACAAGTTGTGTGCAAGTTTTATTAAAGTTGCTTGCAAAATGTAGTCTCTATCATGTTCACTAGCCAAAAATGGCAAATTTTGGCCCTTTAAGGGGCCATACCTCTGGAACCCACAATGGGATTTGGCCAGTTTTCAAAAGGAACTGAGATATTATGCCAATACAAGTTGTATGCAAGTTTGATTAAAGTTGATTGCAAAATGTTGTATCTATCGTGTTCACAAGCCAAAAATAGCAAATATTGGCCCTTTAAGGGGCCATAACTCTGGAACCCATGATGGGATCTGGCCAGTTTTCGAAAAGAACCGAGATATTATGCCCATACAAGTTGAGTGCAAGTTTGATTAAAATCAAATACAAGATGTGGTCTCTATCGTGTTCACAAGGAAATTGTGGACGGACGACAGACGGACGGACAACGGACGACGGACGAAGGGCGATCATAAAAGTTCAGCTAAAAAGTAAAATGGAGGGATAAATTATGTAATGTAGGTGTAAGCAGGGATGCTGATGCAGGCACTGCGTCAGATAGCTCTCTATATACTTCGTATAGGTGTGCTAAAAATGTAAAGGTGAAAACAGAATTGCAGTTTCAGCATTTTTCATATAAGCAGGAATACTGAAAACGTAAGAAGAAATTGTATCTGAAATATAATTTGTTTTTCTTGAAAATTTCAGTTTTGTAGATTCCTAACCTTTAAAATAGACACCATCAATATGATACCAAAGTGCCACTATCGTGCTTTTGATTTTAACAGCTGTTCAAATGGAGAAAATGCACTATTACACTATCAGAAAAGCAAAGTTTACATTGCTGCACGTGAGCCATAAAGGGAGGTAATAAAAAATTGGACTCATTAATACTTTCTACTTAGTATTTATCAAATATCCATATGAAAAATAAATGAGATAACAACTGAAAATAAAAAATTACATGAAATCAATATATATTTTATCTTCATAACAAAAATGTGGCAGCCACATAATAAACAAAGCCATATAGATAGCCCAAAAGGACTTTTTCTAACAGCGAGGGAAAACAAAGGATGCTTAGTAAAAAGTATGAAATTGCAAAATCTGTGTAGAGTATAATAAGTAAGCTAATTGATCCTATCATGTTTTATTCCCATGCATATGGGTAATGAGAAGTATTGGTATTTGCATATGTCACTGGGTTAATACTACAGTTAACAAGCTCTGTGTAACTACCAGTTGAGGTAACTTTCACATTATTTACATTAGCACGAGCACTTTCAGTATTTACAATCACTTTGTCCACTTCATTCCCTGAGCTTGATGCTGTATTCTGTCTACAAATGGATAAATCATATGCACCTTCTATCTCATTGAATGGATAACTCTTAAAATCTTTATCACACAAGTTACTTCTTTTCTCATCTGAAAACAAAGACTTATTGCTTGTCATTGACTTCCAACCCTTTCTCATATCATTTGTCAGCAATATCCTATCTTTTGTCAGTAATGATCCATTATTTGACAGAGTTTCCGCATAATTTAAGTTATTTGATACTTTGTTGAAATATGACATTCTTTCATTTGATATCTGTTCCGTGTCATCTGGCAAAAATACACCTTCAGGTGAAAATTGTAATGATCTCTGTTTCATATCTCTTGTTTCGTCATACACCTTGTCAGTATTTTCAAGCAAACGTATTTTATTGCTTGACAATCCAGTTTCTGATATTGTCACAATGTCTGCACATTTCACTTGTGTTTTATGTACATTAACAGAATGCTTCTGAATGTTTTGTTTAATTGCACACCTATAATCACACAGTGGACATTTATAAGGCTTTTCTTTCGTATGTGTACGTATATGCATCTTTAAAAGTATGTTGGTTAGAAATGCTTTTCCACAACTGTTGCAAACAAATTTTTTATTTTTCTCATTATGTCTCCTTTTATGGCTATTAAGTGCATGTTTATTTTTACATATCGTGCCACATATGTCACACACAACAGGTAATTCAGAGTGTGTTCTTTTGATATGCTGTTGTACATGTACTTCTGATTTAAACATGCCACCGCAGAGATCACATTTAATCTGAGGCTCATCTTCTGTGTCTTTACATGCATATTTTTGATGTAGTTTGAAGGATTGGTAGCCACCTGTCAATATTTTACCACATTCTTCACACTGGTAAGTTTGTAATAAAGACAAGCTGTCATTATGCTTCATTTCACGTTTATGTTTCCACAATTCTTGACCTGAAACAAACAATTAATTAAGAAAATAATAATTATCATGGGAGACATATAAATGACTTATCACTGCACTTAATCAATATTAATAGCATTTACATAAAGGTAACAACAAAAAACCTAAGAGCAGTCTGAAAGATAGCTATATACCCTTCTGCAGTGTTTTATAGTGAAATAAGATCATAACTAATTAAGGAATCTGAAGTTAAGATTTTGCACATTCAGTCACTACAAATTATTGATGAAACACAACTCTCTTCAGTCATTGAAAAAGATATGCTCACAGTACTGTCCATCAAAAGACTAGCCACTAGGCTGATAATAAAGAATTTGTCTCAAAATTTCAACTTTTGTAAATTAAATGTTTCTTTTATTTTATGTAATAGTGACAAATGCAAGTCTATTTTATAGATTTCGCAGAGAACTGGTTGTAATATTATATGATATTGGACATAGGGTATTGACTGGCTATATTCATAATTTTACAAATAAAAATTAAACATGAGCTGTCCGTAAGAGAGCACGCTCGTCTTTTCTCAGTGCTTGACTCTAAATGAGAGCTTTGCCAGTACAAGGGGCTTAACTCAAACAAATATATAATCAGAGTTATGGGGATTGTTTCTTCTGGTGTAGACTTTGATAGTAAATAACTATTTTAAGTTTCAAATCAATAGCTTTGACAGTAACAGAGATATTGGACTTTATATAAAACAAAAATTCCAAGTTAAAAAGGGGCATAACTCTGTCAAAATTCAAATCAGAATAATTAGGATTGTTTCTCCTGGTGAAGACTTTGATAGTAAATAACTGTTTTAAGTTTCAAGTCAAAAGCTTTGACAGTAACAGAGATATTTGACTTTATCAAAAACTTTAACCAAAAAATTCTAAGTTAAAAAGGGGCATAAATCTGTCAAAATTCAAATCAGAGTTATGGGGATTGTTCCCCCTGTTGTAGACTTTGATTGTAAATAACTATTTTAAGCTTCAAGTCAATAGCTTTGATAGTAACAGAGATATTTGACTTAATCAAAAACTCTAACCGATTGCGAAGCCTGGGCGAGTGCAATAGCTCTACTTTTTCTTCAAATTGTCGAGCTAAAAAATAATATATCATAGTCTAGGAGCTAGTCTATGCAACAACAAAGATAATTCAAAAATTATTTCAGACAGATTAATGTTTCTTTTGCTATCCACTCTGCACTTCCTCAAGCTGCCATCTATCAATACATAAAGTTTCATTTCATTCCCTTTGATCTGTATGATATGGTTCAGACAAAAAATTAAATACAAAATGGAAAATAATCTGAACAAGAGCTGTCACAAATGGTGACAAATGCCCCCGCAGCACCTTGACCTTTGACCTGGTGACCCCAAAGTCAGTAGGGGTCGTGTACTCAATAAGTACTATCAGCATGTGAAGTTTGAAGGTCCTGGGTGCAGTGGTTCGCGAGTAAAGTGCCTTCATGCAAAAAGTTAGCGTTGTGACGAACGAACGAACGGATGGACAGTTGAAAACTAATATGCCTCCCTTTGGGGGCATAAAAAATATTCACAAAAGAATTATTGTGCACTCTGCACTTCCTCTCACTGCCAGTTTAACTGGATTTAAAACTGTCATCTTAACAAAATAAAACTGAGAAAACAAGAGCTGATTGTAAACAAAAACAAACAAGAGGGCCATGAAGGCCCTGTATTGCTCACCTGACCTATTGACCTAAAGATCAACAAGATTAACATTCTGACCAAGTTTCATTAAGATATGGTCATAAATGTGGCCTGTAAAGTGTTAACTAGCTATTCCTTTGATTTGACCCCGTGACCTAGTTTTTGACCCGACATGACCCAGATTCGAACTTGACCTAAAGATCATCAAGATTAACATTCTGACTAAGTTTCATGAAGATACAGTCATAAATGTGGCCTCTAGAGTGTTAACAAGCTTTTCCTTTGACATGACCTAGTGACCTATTTTTTGACCCCATCTAACCCAGATTTAAACTTGACCTAAAGATCATCAAGATTAACATTCTGACCAAGTTTCATTAAGATATGGTCATAAATGTGGCCTCTACAGTGTTAACTAGCCTTTCCTTTAGTTTGACCTGGTGACCTAGTTTTTGACCTGACATGACCCAGATTCAAACTTGTCCTAAAGATCATCAAGTTAAACATTCTGACTAAGTTTCATGAAGATACAGTCATAAATATGGCCTATCGAGTGTTAACAAGCTTTTCCTTTGATTTGACCTGGTGACCTAGTTTTTGACCCCACCTAACCCAGATTTGAACTTGAGCTACAGATCATCAAGATTAACATTTTGACCAAGTTTCATTAAGATAAGGTCAGAAATGTGGCCTCTACAGTGTAAACTAGCTTTTCCTTTGATTTGACCTGGTGACCTAGTTTTTTATCCTACATGACCCAGATTCAAATTGGACCTTAAGATCATCAATATTAACATTCTGACCAAGTTTCATGAAGATACAGTCATAAATGCGGCCTCTACAGTGTTAACAAGCTTTTCCTTTGATTTAACCTGGTGACCTAGTTTTTGACCCCAGATAACCCAATATCAAACTCGTCCAAGATTTTATTAAGGGTAACATTCTGACCAAGTTTCATTAAGATCGGGCCAAAAATGTGACCTCTAGAGTGTTAACAAGCTTTTCCTTTGATTTGACCTGGTGACCTAGTTTTTGACCCCAGATGACCCAATATCAAACTCGTCCAAGATTTTATAGAGGGTAACATTCTGACCAAGTTTCATTAAGATTGGGCCAAAATGTGACCTCTAGAGTGTTAACAGTCAAATTGTTGACGACGGACGATGACGGACGACGGACACAGGGCGATCACTAAAGCTCATCTTTGAGCACTTTGTGCTCAGGTGAGCTAAAAACAAAAAAAAGTTCTACTAACAGCCTTGTCAACTGAATGACTATAAAAGTTGAAAAAGGGGCATAATTTTGTAAAACCGCAAAGTACAGTTAATGAACCTGTAAATCCAATCTCAAATATCAGAGTGAACAAGTGTGTTTAGTTTCAATCCATTCCCATTAGTTGGTACTGAGACACCAGATTACATACAAAAACGTAACCAAAAATTACTAAGTTGAAGAAGGGGTCTAATTTTGTAAAGAAGAAAAATTGAGTTATTAAATTTATGAAGTCTGACTATTGTAGGTCATGGGGTTCTTCAGTTAACCAGTGGAACCATGTGGCAGGACAGACATCCTGACTGACAAGGAACCATGGGGCAGGACAGACACCCTGACTGACAAGGAAACATGGGGTAGGACAGACACCCTGACTGACAATCAAATTACTATGCCACCCCTTGTGTGTGTGGAGGGGGGGATAAAAAGGGTGGTAACTAATAACTTTTGCTCTGCTCTCAGCCCCACGGCTTTCTATCATTACATCATGCTTCATTACAGCGGTTTTGAAGTTACCATCTAGACAAAAGAAGCTTAATCATAAAAAGGGAGATAACTAAAAATATTTAGGATACAGTTAAGACAGGATTTAAGGCAGTCACACCTACATCTTCCTATAAGGAATAAATATTGAAGCTATTTCTTGAGTTTCAAATACTGTATTCTGAAAGCTTTCGTCACAGTCAGTTTTTGTATTAATGAAGTATTATTTGAATATAAAACAAAATGCAAGAGAAAATAGGAGAAGCAACAGAAACCAAGTGACAATCTTTCCACTAAACATACTGTTTAAACAGGGAAAAACAGTTACATTCATTATTTTGTGGGAAAACAAGTACATTATCCCTGGCTCTAACTAAATATCATAATATTTCTGGTTTAAAAATCACACTGTAAAACAAGATGAATTTGTGATAAAAATGAATTACTTAACAGGTACAATGTATATATTGGTGAATCCTTGTTATGATGAAGTATATTTCTTCATGTATTTGCAAATTATTATTCATTAAGCTTTCTGTTGGGAAAAGTGTAAGCTACATTAAAATGAAACTTACGTGTCTTGAACTCTGCACCACAAACTGCACACGAAGGTCCGGGCATACACTCTCGGTGATCTGAGTAAAAATGTCTCCTCAATAGTCTCCTGCTTGGTAATATTTTACCACAAGCAGTGCATTTTATATGTCCCAGCTGCTCTAGCTCCTCAGGACTGAGATTTTTCTTCTCAGAAAACTTTGGCTGCACTTTCGGTGGCTCATGCTTTACTTCATTTCTGTGCTTCCATAACTCTTCCACTGTAGTAACAGAAATAAAATTGGGTGATTAGTTGACTAGCTATTTGTAAATAAATGCTCTTTTTCACCAAAATGACCATTAATTTTCTTGAATTTACCATAGCTGAATTCTTCAACATCAGTTTAGTTAAGCCATGTTAGATTTAACAAATAATCAAGGCCTCAGAGTGATTTGTCACCTGATTTATCATGGTTCAGATGGCAGAATTGAACCATAATTATGCTAGTCCTAGTGGTTAAATATCTTAAGCATCTGACAGTTCTGACTCATGTGGTACCTTATCGTCTCTTAAAGGCTGTTTATTACTATATTGTGTTAACTTATTGTCTGCTAGAGTCTATCTATTTCTCTATTTGTTAACTTATTGTCTGCTAGAGTCTATCTATTTCTCTATTTGTTAACTTATTGTCTGCTAGATTCTATCCATAACTCTGATATTACATCATTGTCTGCAAGAGGCCGCACATTACTCTATGTAGATTTTAATAAAACTTCTCCCAGCTGTTAATAAAATATATGACCTTTAATCTTGTGAAATAAAATTTGTATGTCTGCGTGCTTGATTTTGAGATATTTGCCAACAATTAAAGAGATCCACACATTTCAAGCTGATTTTAAGACACTACGTGGAATTATATAACAATATTTAATCGGGTAGACGGGTAATGCTGTTTTTATAAATTTACTCACAGTTTGCCTTTAATTCATAAAATGATTATTACTTATGGTCTATCGAACATGCAGAACTTCCTTAAATAAATTTGAGACAGAACCTTACAACCGTGCTAAATACCAAGTTTGATGAAGATCCATGAAGCGAAAGATGAGAAGAATCTGATGTCATTTAAAGGTTTGCCTATACTTATCTGCAGTGGCTCCTAAAAGGGACAAGCATCCCCATTTGAAAAAATTGGTGAGGACTTATCAGTGATGCTACATATCATGTTTGATGAAGATCCATCAGGCAGTTCGTGAGAAGAAATCATTTGAAGTTTTTTGTGTTTTTTATTTTCAGCTTTATCAGCCCCTTAAAAGGTCCAAATTTGAGAATGAACCTTACAAGCATGCTAAGACCAAGTTTGGTGTAATTCTGACCAGTAGTTTCTGAGGAGACCTTTTTCAAAAATGTTGTCAATTGTGGATGATGGATAGAAGACACCGGACCATCCATCTTTATTAATAGCTCACCCTGAACCTTCTTTTCAGGTGAGCTAACAAAATATAACAGGGGCTGTCACAGGAAACAGTGTGTTTGGCTATGTTGATGCTGGATAGTGAAATACAAATATACATCTGAGGACGGTGGAGCTACCACTTGAGTGTTTAATGACTTCAATGTGGATGAAGACATATATAGGACAATAGTTTTAAGTCCGAGTCAAATGCATTTAGTAATTGAGTTATAGTGAAAATGTATTAAAATATTAACTACATGTAAGTATGAATGGGACATAATCCATGGAATATTTCTGCAAGAATAATGCACTATGTGTCATATAACGTGGTTGATAATGTTGAACAACCAAATTTAAAGTCTGAATCTAATCCATATAGTAATAACTGAGATACAGCCAAAGTGAATCACAACTTTAACCTGAAATTCTTAGTAAAAAGGGGGCATAATTCATACAATATTGGTGCCAGAGTTATGGACCTATGTCATACACATGTATGATGTGGGTGATGATTTGAAACTATCATTTTCAGTTTAAATAAAATAATGCAATAAGAACAGAGATACAGAGAATAAGCATCAAAATTAAACAGAAATTCTTAGAGGGGTGTGGAAATCTCAATATTTTTCACTTGTCCACGTGAGATAAAAATCCACTTGCCCGCAGTCAAAATTCACTCGTCCAGATTTTCAACATTAAAACCTGCACTAAACTGCCAATAATTCATTATTTCGGGCAACTGTTTTTATGGTCTACAGGTAGAAACAAATGCTAACATAATACATGTATAGTGTGTCACTGTAACTCAATAACTGTTGTGACAAAAAAAACGCTATCAACACTTTTGGCTGTATACAAGGCTGAAGTCGCATCTGCGAGACTGGGGAACCTTCAACAGATTCAGTAAAACAAAAATGCCATGCAGAAACATTGCCCGTGCGAAGCCAGCTGAAACTCTTGACATGATCTGACTTGTTTATAATCATACTCGCGATCTCTCTGTGCTTCTGATTTTTGTTATTAACTGATTATTGGTGACCAAAGTTCTATTAACAAATGTGTCCAAAAGTTTGCGAGAATTGTTTATGTTTCCAGTTTCTATTCGTAAAGTTACCGTGTGCAAAATCACGCGAGACCGAGACCAAGAGCTAATCAGAACGCGGAAAAAGATGCTAAATTTAGAAGCAAGTGTATGGTTTTTCCAAAACTGCAGCAATGGAGAGGCCCTCAGTGGGTAAAACCTGGATTTCGTAGATAAGATTATTTTATCACCTACATAAACTTCTAGCAACAGTGTTACTAAATTATTCTTGCTTTTTGCTCAATTCATACCTGAAAATGTATGCTCGTCTACAGACAAACGGAATGAAAAAATGCACTTGTCCGTCGGCAAAAAGTCCCAAGTCGGACATAGGAATTCCACACCCCTGTCTAAGTGAAAAGGGGACATAATTCATGACATATTTCATTTTGTATTACAGTAATGGCCCTTTTGTCATATGATGTGGGTGTTGAGGAGGAAAAGCTATTGTAACTTTGGAGTGAATCCATCAGGTAATAACAGAGATAACACTTGAAAGTTCTTCAAATCTTTAACCAAGGTGCGGACGCTGACACAGACACAGACACCAGGGCGAGAAGGATAGATCTCCATAAATTTATAGTCAAGCTACAGAGAGAAAAACAACTCACATTTCTTAAACATGCATGGACAATCCTTGCATTTAAATTCAAACCATTCGTCCCCATGGCGACGCTGACAATGCCGCAGGAGGGAAGGTTTAGACGCAAGGTACCTATTGCACATAGAACATCTGAACTTTGTCTTCTTTGATTCATCACTGCTTCTGTTATTTATACAACTAGTGAGTGATTGTGAGTGATATTCACTGCTTTTTTTACTTGATTTTCCTTTACCACTGGATAGTTCTTGTTTGTTATCCTTTTTTCTGTGAGATGATCTAATCCTCAACTTATTAGACAATTCTTCAATAGCATCTGAACTAGAACTCCCCATATCATTGTCAGCATTCATATAATCACAATCAGTATCTTCATTGTCGGATGACTGTGGCATATTGTCAGAACTTTTGTTATTATTGTCAGATCTTTTGTTATCGTTGTCAGATACAACATGCAATTCTTTTTCTGAAACCTGTAATAAATTGTCAGAAATGCTGTGCTCGCTCTCAGAATTGTCAGATTTATAGTCAGAATGTTGCTGTTTCTCACTTGATGCTTCCTGACAAGAAGTGTTTATTTCTGCCTTAATATTTATACTTTCTGACTTGACCTCTTCGAAAACTGAGTCACGACAGCTACCATGATGACCCGCTCTACTATACTGATCCACAGTTAAAAATATATCTGTGAACCCACTCTGTATAATGTCACTCACATTTTCAGCTGCCACAACTGCAATGGAAACATTGTCATTATTATTTGTCAAGGATATCATTTTGCCAATGTTATTATTTGTCAAGGATATTTTTTTGTTACAAACAATCTATATATATGCAACTGCGAGAACTGGTACTTTTGATGCAAATTACTAGTAAGACAGCAAAACTTGGTACTTGTCTTTTAAAGACCCTGGTCATAATGTGTTTTAATCAGACTTTCCATGTCATGATGTGGGTAATTATACCTTCTTGCACTGGAAAAGTCAGAAATAACAGTATCTTTTACAACATTCAGGAGGCCCTAACCATATGTGTTCTTTGAAAACAAGATTAATACAGCATTTACAACAGAATTTTATATACACACCAATTACTTACTGATAGACCTTATACATGTTTATGTTCTTGAATATAACATATTGTTATTTGTTAAATTAAACTGACATAAAATTTACAAACATGAATTTTTAATATATCATTACAGAACCTTACTTTACTTTAGCAGCAGCATTTTTTCATTAGCAAAACTGATGCTTTCATCAGACTAAAGATTGATTATTACTATTTTCTTAATCAGTAAGCTGAAACTACTGTTAACCAATACAGGTATAAAGCAGTATTGTTACAAACTCTACCCCCACTGTTTTAGGCAGCACTAATAATATTTAGAAATATTATGAAATAAAACTGAATTATTATTAAAAAATATATCTATTAACAATGATTACAAAACTTCAACAATACATTACCTTTAAGCCAGCATGGCCACTTTTTATCATTAAACAATAACCTGATGGCACTCTCCTGTTCTCCACAGACTAACATAGTTATATGGTAGAAGTTCATTTCACCCATATTTCTTCTCTTCAGTATAACACAGTAACTCCTGAAAAACATCAAAACTGTTTCAGCTAGCCATAACAGAAGTCAAAAGAGTTATTGTTAACCGAAACCCCACCACCTCCACCATGTGCATCATCTGTAGACACCTTATTAATGATTCTCAGCAAGTCCATATTATGTGTCACAACTAAATGGAACTTCACTCATGCCTTTCCAATGATAATACAAGTTGAAAAACATATGGTCTATAATAAATATGTCCCTTTTTTCTACTTGGCAGTTTTTGTTTTTTTTTCAACAAAATTCTGTTCACAAATATCAGCAAGTTAATATCTCAGTAACTACATATCAACTGAACTTCTGACTGTCACACTTCTTTGCCAAGGTAATACCACTTGAATGGCATAGGTCCTGTAACTCTTGCTTTCATTAAAAAAAAATAATGTGAAATAATGCCCCATTTTGTAGTTTACATTTTTTTCTTCAAAAATATTCTGTTTGTGGCTGTCAACTGTTGAATTAGTATCTCAGTAAATACACATCACTATCACAACTAAATAAAAATTCACACATTTCTCTGACATGGTAATACAAACTGAATGACACAGGTCCTATTTATAACTTGGTTTCCTTTTGACAAAATTAGGCCCCTTTTTTGTATTAAGCTACTTTTCATCAGGGTTTTTTTCTCAACTCTTGTCAGAAAGTTTGAATCCCAGTACTTAACAACACAACACAACTGAGTGAAACTATACAAATTTCTTCAACATGATTTTACCATGCAACTGAATGACATAAATTCCATAACCCTTGCTGTCAATTTGGTAAAATTAACGCCATTTTTTCTACTTTGCCATTCTTTTTTAAATTCCTTTGATTAGGTCAGTGACAAAACAAAACATCCACCAGATCTAAATGATTCAGCGGAGGACAGCGCGATGGGTAAATCACGACTACTCCCCTTACAGCAGTGTCACAAACATGCTAGGTCAGCTGAGATGGCGTACCCTTGAAGATAGGAGATCTGATTCACGCCTCCTTATGTTTTACAAGATAGTGAATGGTTTGGTTGCTGTGCCACTCCCCCCCTATGTCAGCCCCCCATCCCATCTAACAAGACATATCAAAGAAGTATAAAATACACAGAATGGCAACTGGCTGTAATCTCGCGTGAGCTCGTGTCAGAGCGTGATTCGGCGTTATCTTACTAAAAACAAACATCGGCGAGCATGGAGTTACAATTTGTACCTTTAAAACTACATTTAAAATACATGTTAGCTTCTAAAACAAAATTAGTTTAATTTGAAATGGTCTTTAGACACGAAGTACACGTTTTTTTTGCCATCGAAAGAAGCGTGGTCATACGGTGATAATTATTTTACCGATGAATAATTGCTTTTGCATACAAAATGGCGCGTGGAAAAAGCGCCACTTCCAGTAAAAGAGATCTCGTTTTTTTGTCACGGGAGGTTGGCGAGATTTGCTCTATATGCCTTTCAAGTTGCCAATCTATTTATTTTCATAGCTCTTTGGACATATGCATCCCCATTCCTATACTCAGATCCTCACTCCCTGTAATTACTATAAGTACTCTTTCTTCCCAGCCACCATAGTACTTTGGAATGCCCTTCCAGTACAACTTGTGCAAGCTCCCACCCTGAATCAGTTTAAACAGGGTGTGACCAAACTTGTACACAATGCTTAACATGATAGACCTGTTTTTAAACTGCTTTTATCTGTAGATCCTTCTTGTTTTTAACACTATCAATTGTATTTATACTGCAATACACACCGTGTATTACTTTTATCCTTCTATCCAATCTACTTTTAACTTCTTGTACAGGCGCGCAGCTGCACATAATACTCGCAGAGAGGAGCGCTGCAGTATAAATAGATAGATAATTATATCGGTAAGACTGACTAAAAGTTATTTATTTGTTCTTGTCTTGACTCTGTCTGCCGATGTAGAATTAAATCCGGGTCCAGATTATCCATGCGGAACTTGTGGTCTAAATGTCCTTGACAATGACCCTGCCATCTTGTGTGACAACTGTAACATCTGGTTCCACATTCATTGCGAAGGATTCAGTCAATCTCAATATTCTGATTTGGTATCTAGCAATCAGTCCTTCTCCTGGCTCTGTACGAACTGTGAGTCGTCAAATTTTTCCACATTATTAAACTCTTCATTGTCATCCCATGAATCCCAAAATAGTTTCACCCTACTGTCCGATCCTGCAGTTCCCGTTATTCCAAACAAAACCGAGAAAAAGAATGTTAAAAACTTTTTCTCCTGCCTGAAAGTCATGACCATAAATTTTCAATCGACTGTAAACAAGAAATTAGAATTTCATACTCTCCTTGATACAGAAAAACCTGATACAGTTTTTGGAACCGAGTCATGGCTTACATCCAAATATACCGATAGTGAAATTTTCCCACATATTTTAGGTTATACCCCCTACAGACGTGATAGGAACACAGGTAAATCTGGGGGTGGGGTCTTCATACTGGTTAAAAACTCAATCGTAGTTTCCGAAATGAAAAGCTTACAAACAAACTGTGAAATCATTTGGTTAAAACTGGAATTGTTTGGATCACAACCTCTTTACTTAGCATCATACTATAGAAGCCATGAATATGATGAAAATAGCATCTTAGAATTGTACAAGTCACTACAAATGGTAAGCAAACTTAAAGGTAAAGTTTGGCTTACCGGCGACTTTAACTTCCCAAAATTAGCATGGGACGAGAGCATCCCTACAGTCAAGCCCGGTTGCTCCCTCCCCAAACTTTATGAAGACTTCATATCTTTAGTAAATGATTTCTCACTACAACAAATGGTAAATTTCCCCACAAGGTCAAATAATACTCTAGATCTGTTTTTCACATCCAACCCTACCCTTATTAAATCCGTAAAGTCAGTAGCAGGTATCTCGGATCATGATATTGTCCAAATTACCTCTGAGGTCAAACCCCGTCTTAATAAACAAAAACCTCGTATTGTACACTTATTTCGAAAAGCCAACTGGGTCAATTTCCAACAGTTTGTAAAATCAAAGTCACCTTCTATGTTTAGTGACTTCCATTCCAAATCTATTGAAGAGCTGTGGATAGAATTTAAAGATCTTATCCATGAAGGAATAAATCTTTTCATTCCCTCCAAGAGGTTGGGTTCTAAACCATCTCTTCCCTGGATCACCCAAGGCATCAAGAGACAAATCAGAAAAAGTAATAAATTGTACAAAAAACAGAAAAACAGTTCAAATTCAAAGGTCAAACATCAGTACAAAAATTTCAGAAACCAGGTCAAAATGGAGATAAAGCAGGCCCACACAAACTACCTAGAATATGTCCTAGAAGCACACTTACGTGATCCAAATAACCCCAAACCAGGTCAAAACTTCTCCCATAAAAAGCTCTTCTCAACTATCAAAAATGCTAAACAGGACACTCAAGGCATTGCCCCACTATCGGAAAATGATAACCTTATCACAGATAGCAGGGGCCAGGCAAATGTTCTCAACCGCCAATTCCAGTCCGTCTTCACTCCAATGAATCCCTTAAAACTAGGTCAGCTATGCTTAATGAAAACTAAATACCTGTTTAGCAATGCCCCAAATCCCCAATACCCAAAAATGTCTGAAATTTCCATCAGTGTAAATGGTGTCCAAAAGCTTTTGTCCACATTACAGAGTGACAAAGCTTGCGGTCCCGATAACTTAAAACCGGTAGTCCTGAAAAACCTAAGTGTACAAATAGCCCCCCTGGTTACCAAACTTTTCCAAAAATCTCTAGAAACAGGCACTATCCCTTCCGACTGGTCCAAGGCGAATGTCACTCCTCTCTTTAAGAAGGGTGACAAAAGCAACCCTGCTAACTATAGACCCATTTCCCTGACATGTGTTCTTTGCAAAGTTATGGAGCACATTGTCGCATCAAACATCACTAAACATTTCCAGGTCAACAACATACTTTATCACCTTCAACATGGCTTCAGGTCAAAACGGTCATGCGAAACTCAACTGTTAGGACTTGTCGAGGACCTATCCAGGAATTTAATTCAAGGTCACCAAACAGACTTAATACTCCTCGACTTCTCAAAGGCGTTTGATAAGGTTAATCACCTAAAGTTACTATATAAGCTGCACCAACATGGCATCCAGGACTGTACACTACAGTGGGTCAAATCATTTCTCATCGGTCGCCGTCAGTCCGTCTTAGTCAATGGTGATAAGTCGGATGAGGTCCCGGTCACATCTGGTGTCTCAATCCATCCAAATGTACAGTGATTAATATTTCCAAGTCTAAACACCCTTACAAATCCACTTACACACTACATGGGCAGACACTAGAAACCGTGAGTGATGCAAAATACCTTGGTGTTAGCATCACTTCGGATCTAAACTGGAACAAACACATAAACCAGGTCACTTCAACAGCTTGTCAAACACTTAACTTCATTAAGCGCAATATTCCCTCCAAACAGCAAAATATTAGGGAATTTGCCTACAAAACCCTTGTTAGACCACAACTAGAGTACTGCAGCTCAGTGTGGAGTCCACATACACAGCTCAATATACATAAAATCGAGATGGTCCAACGCAGGGCCGCTCGATGGGTCACCAGTGACTATTCAAATTACAGCAGTGTCACACACATGTTAAAGCAATTGGGGTGGCGTTCCCTTGCAAACAGAAGAAATGATGTCAGGCTACTGATGTTTTACAAGATTGTCCATGGACTGGTTGCAGTGCCAATGCCATCTTATATTTTACCTCCTACCCGGCTCACTAGACACATGCATTCCCAATCTTTCCGGCAAATTCAAACACCCTGTAATTATTACAAGTTCTCTTTCTACCCGGCTACCATCATTCTCTGGAATTCTTTGCCGGCTGACATTGCTCAAGCACCTACCCTGGACCAGTTTAGGCAAGGGGTAACCAAACTGGGCCAGGACTTCTGAGTGACCAGGCTGTTTTTAATCCTTTTACTGTACATTTCGCCTTTTTATTAGCACTATCAGCTTTTTCTCAAATTCTCACAAATACTTTATGTATTACTTTAATTCTCCTGTACATTCCTGCTTTTAAACTCTTATGCACTGACGCGCACCTGCATAAAATACTCGCAAGGGTGTCATGCAGTATTTATAGATAGATAGATAGATATCCTGATCCTCTTATATCCGGTTACTACTTCACAACACCCATTACATTAACAGTACAATTTTCTGCTATTATGCAGATGTTTATAATTAACATAGATACTGATAAAATTAACTTAAACTGATATGCAACTTATTCAACAAATAATTCCTTTAATATATTCATAAATATGTTGTTTTGGCTATTCACATTCACCTTTTCTTCTTAAATAAATCCCGTTTAAATACCGTTATGTACGGTACGCAGATAAACAAACGAGAGAATGGATAAAATGTCTGGGGGTTTTTAACAACAACCTACTGTGAATGCGGTCTAAGAATTGAGAATTTATAGAATGGGTCAAGTCTCTCGGCTAAGATTTTCAGGCTGGGGCTAGACTGAATGATTACAGACAGACTAGTCCAACTAATCGTACGCTAGTCGCTCTATTGTGATAATTAGTCAAAAGCTCTCCTCCACGACGTAGAGGCAGACATACGGTAAATATCAGTCTGTGAAATCGGTCTGCCTTGCAGTCGAAAAATTGAAACTACAGGCAGACGTAATACCACTGACGTATACCTCTAGGAAGGAAAGAATTTAAATGATTATAGGACTTTTGGTCTGAAACTGAATGGTTTCCATTAGTCTTATCACTAGCTCAAATTACATGATAATTAGCTGAGGGTCAGACTCCCTGCATGTTGTCCCTAAAGAGAGCAAAAAAAAAACAAAAAAAAAACACACACATACGCACGCACGCACGCACGCACACACACACACCCACACACACACACCCACATAATGGTCTGCTAATGTGCCTAATAAACAACTGTTACAGCTAGCTACAACTGTAACATTAGGGTTTAATGTTTTATGAAGATTTTAATTTTCGGCTTTTGATATTGGATATAATACTATATATATGACGAGTTTGCAAGACAATGCAGTATGTCAAGATTGCTTGTACTTTAAGCAGTATGTATAACCAGGGCCGGATCCAGAAATTTTTTTACAAGGGGGCACTAGTCTTGAACGAAGAGGGCACCGCCGAGGCGCATAGCAAGGTACTGGAGGGGGTGCCTTCGCCCATGTTAGGGATTCAGGGGTCTCCCCCTGGATTTTTTTAAATACATGTGCATTTATTGGTAGGTGTACTCCTCTCATATTAGGGGGGTCATGGGGTCTCCCCCTGGAAATTTTTGAAATACAGGCATGAAATGGTGGCCCCTGGTGCATTTTTAGGTCTAAATTTTGGGGTATTGTAGGGGTACGTTACTCCCCTCTTGATTTGGTGGTCAGGGGGCTCTCCCCATGGAAAATTCTGAAATACAGGTATGAAATGGTGGCCTCTGGTACGTTTCTGGGTCTAAATTTTGAGAAAAAAATATTCCTTTGCCAAAATAGTAGGGTGAATCTTTGACGAGTATAGGTCACTTCTCAGCCAACTTGGGGGGGAGGGGCACGGGCCCCCTCAGCCCGGCCCTTGATCCTGGCCTGATGACAGTGTAAAATTTATACAACTGCTGCAAATGTATATTATCACAAAGTAGTAGGTGCATTCGGGATTATATTTTATTTCTAAGGATGTATGATCAAATTTGTTCTATAGTTAAGAATATATCCATATTCTTTGAGCTTACAGAACATTAGTTACTTAGACAAATAAGAGCAGAAAAAAGCACAGGTCACTGCACTCATTTTTATTCTAAAAAAAAGCAAATGTACCTTTATTTTCCAATAATGTATGAAAATCCATAGTAAACAGAATACACACAATTCATGATAATTTTACAAGGCAATTGAGATAAGCTTGACAGGTCATACGTTTGTTTCATTGAGCCCAGGGGCCGTATTCATGACGCATCTTAAGTATAAGTATAAGAAATCGATTATTTTCTTAAGTATTACTTAGGTAAGAAATTTATTTTACTTAAGTATATTTGTTATTCATAAAACAACTTAATAAGTAATTCTTGGCTTTTATTGTGGACGAAAACATTAAAAAACAACATTAATTTCAGACAGATACAACATGCACAATTATGTTTAAAGTGCTTTTATCTGAAAAACAACACTTTAATCGTACTCACGACACCATTTTGTTTTCTGACTTAAGTCATTTCTTACGTATCTTAAGTTTCAGTTGTTTTATGAATAGGACTTAAGTTTTTTACTTAGACTTAAGCTGAAATCACCACAAACTTAAGTAAAATCTTCAACTTAAGTCAAAACTTATACTTAAGAAGCTTTACGAATACATCCCAGAACTATAATGTATCATGTTTATCTTCATATACTGATAATGCAGACATGCTGAGTAACGCCAACAGTCGTATGAACAGACATTGTTTATATAAATGATTTACTGAAAAGGTAGAAAACTTTTAAAGAGCGTAAAAATGTCATATTATATTAATACTTAACCACAGCAGAACCGCACTACACACCTCATAATTATTGTTCTAGATATTCACTATATTAAAACAGTATAGTATAAAAATTCACATTTGTCAGGAAACCCGCCCGCTTAGCTGAAGGGAGAGGGCAGATCTATGGATCGCGGGGTCGTGAGTTCGAGCTCTGGGCGAGGCGTATGTTCTCCGTGACGATTTGATAAAGGACATCGTGTCTGAAATCATTCGTCCTCCACCTCTGTTTTATGTGGGGAAGTTGGCAGTTACTTGCGGAGAACAGGTTTGTACTGGTACAGAATTCAGGAACACTGGTTTGGTTAACTGCCCGCCGTTACATAACTGAAATACCGTTGAAAAACGGCGTTTAACCCCAAACAAATAAACAAACAAACAAACAAACAATCACATTTGTCAGGATTAAAGTCGATGAAGCAATCATGTTCACATATCTCTAGTGATTTCAGGTCCTTTTGTAATGTTTGGGCATCATGTGTGGATAGGTAGACAACAATATAGTTTACAAATAATATACTTTACCTTGGGCCTTGATGCTTACCAGGACGGGTAAAGTGTCTGATTTTTATCTTTAATAATAACATGTTGGTAACGCGGTCTTAGAAATGAGTAGAACCAGTTTGTGACCCCCTTACCTTACATCTAGCTTCTGTAGTTTAAGCACAAGTTTGTGATGATCATCCTTATCGAAAGCTTTACTGAAATCCATGACAATTAAAAGCCCAACTTTTACTACCCTGGCAGTAATATTTGTAGGAGGAGCCTATCAAATAACAAGGCTGTCTGTCAGCTAAAAATAGCTTACTTTCAATGATTCACTAGCAAATGAAAACAATGGGCAATTGAAGAAGAAATGTGAACTTACATATTCTTCATAACACTCATTTGTCTCTTCAGATATTGCTAACATGCCCATTACTTGAGATAATCTAGCAATCAATATAGAAATATTAAACTCTAAAAATCTGGGATGTAGAAAAATACACACACATCAGCAAGTGTTGTTTTTATAAGGTCTTAAAATAATAAGTTGTTTGATATGTTTTTTCAGAGTATGTTTGTAGTTTCTCTACATTTTGATTTAAACAAATTTTGTAAGTGGCGATATTTGAAAAATATGAAATTTTATCGCGGATCAGCAAACATGGGGAATATATGAGGAAGATAGAAGGTAATAAGAGATGAAAGGGGGTTAATTCCTAGCTTTTTCGTAATAAGAACTATTTTGTAAGAATGGAATTTTGTAAGTGGCAAAATTGGAAAAGAGGCAATTTTATATAAAACAGAGGGAATATACGGGGAAGACAGGGGGTTGTAAGAGGTGAAAAGAGGGTAGTCCCTGGCGTTTTAACAGTCAGAATTGTTCTGTTAGTCTTGGAATGTAATTGATCGATCAAACAAGGGGCATATTAAAACAGAGCGATTCAATGGGGCCCATGTCTCCATCATATGTATAAATAGACTCTAAATGCTAAGTATAGAATTGGATACCGATTTAGATTCATGAAGGATGGGCTTTTACGCTACTCGTCATTATTTTTCAATTTTAATGTCCATTGTAAGTAATACTTACAATATGCGGGCTTCTTGCGAGCTGGACAGAAAATGACACATAAAAGTTGTGAAAAAAACCTGTTCCAGTCAGTAATTTTAAGTATACTGTACTTAATGCTACGTCCAGTACAACCTGTCCGGTATCTGCCATATCTCTGTTGTCTGACCTTATTCAAGACTGTCATGGCTCTTCCGGGTGAAATTTACTAGCATGGATTCACAACTGCGTTTTGACCAGAAGCCATATACATGAATGTCAGACGGTTTGACCCCTTGACATTTTGACCCCTTAAATTTTTTTACCAAAGATGACACCTTGACCCCTTAGTGACACTTTGACCCCTATTTTCAGTGACACTTTGACCCCTACATTTTTTTATTTGACACTTTGACCCCTTACATTTTTTTGTGGCTAGGGGTATATTTTTCTGCAGTTTAATTTGTTAATGTGCATGCAAGTCATTGATAAAAGCTGTAAATGGACAAGTTCTAGGCTATGAGTAGGTTACAAAGTATGGTTTTAAATTATGAGTGTTGGTTTACTCGTGTTGGTATTATTAACAATGATGTTTCACAAACGTTTGCAGGTATCTAAGCAATTATTTAGATGAAATTACTAATCCTGTTAGTAATTAGATATAAATAAATTCATTTATTAATTGAAATAAAAAATAACTCTCTGTTCGAAACTTCTCATTTACTGGTATTCTACTTTATTTTTATAAATAAATACAAGTAACGCTAAACTATGTACATGGAACAGAAAACATAAATATAAAACATTATACAAAAGACAGAATACTGTAAAACATACAAATCAAACAAAAGACAACAAAGACACAAATAAGAAAAATACATCACTTAAAACATAAAATACATTGAATAAATACACTTTGTACACTATTTACATGAAATAGACAACATAAATATATAAACATTATACAAAAGACAGAATACTGTAAAACATACAAATCAAACAAAAGACAACAAAGACACAAATAAGAAAAATACATCACTTAAAACATAAAATACATTGAATAAATACACTTTGTACACTATTTACATGAAAGAGACAACATAAATATATAAACATTATACAAAAGACAGAATACTGTAAAACATACAAATCAAACAAAAGACAACAAAGACACAAATGAGAAAAATACATCTAAATACACTTTGTACACTATTTACATGAAATAAACAACACAACATAAATATATAAACATTATACAAAAGACAGAAGACTGTAAAACATACAAATCAAACAGAAGACAACAAAGACACAAATAAGAAAAATACATCACATAAAATATAATACACTTTGTACACTATTTACTTGATACTGGTCAGTCACTGGCACTGTTTTTTCAATTTAATTGAGGATTTACATACGGCCATAGATCTCACCAACCTGTGCAAGAAAGTCTTCGCACACAATGTCATGGTCATCGTATTTGTCCCAAAGATCGCCAATACGACTGTCCATTGACACATACACTTGGCGGCGGTTCCTTATCACTGCCTGTTGAGACACAAGAGCAACAGTGATTGAAACCAACTTTCCTTCCTGATGAAGAAGTGGAACTAGCACGTAGAATGGCAGCGTGCTGCGTCCAGCTTTCTGGTTGAGGTGCCGGTGCCAACCCTCACAGTCGTTGTTTGTGCGTACAGGCTGCTTGTAGACACTCCACTCATCGACCGTCCACACACTTGAGCACAACCACTGGTCCCAGACGTATTGGAAAAGATCCCGCACTGGCTGCGAGCTGGTCATGGCCCGGTCCCTCAGACGTTGGAACGCTCTCTCGATGTCCCGACCTGGTAGAAAAGGAAGAGCAAGTAGCTTGCTTATCAGCTGGTGAACGGTTGTCCTGTCCTGGTAAGTTTTGGCGAGACCATGCTCCTTCACATGACGAATGATGGACTGAGCCCAGTGGAAAGCACACCCATGTAGAGATGTACCTGGGAAGACCTCCCGAAGAGCCTGCCACAAACCTAAAATTGATCAGATAAACCGATTCGTTGGTGGTACTGTCGGCGACTGGTTCAGCAGAAAAGTCTGCAGAAGTACCCATACTCAGACTCAGGTTGAAGGCCCCCGGTGGAGTGGCGTCGCTGCTATTCTGCTTACATAGGTGACAAGTAAACGCTAGCTCCTGACCAAGTCGATTTGCTCTGCGGTACTGAACTCTGGAGATTTCTGTAACAATCAAAGAACTGAAATATGTTTGTTTGCAACTTGCTAGTTTAATTTAACCTTAACAAAACTCGTATATTATTTCTAATATATTTGATATGTGAATATAAATTAATTAATTCTTTTATAATTTTTAGACAAAACAGTAAAAAGATTCGTATATAATTATAATAATTATAATAATATGATATTATAATAATAATATGATAATAATAACACTTAATATTTCAGTCATGTAGATCGGTACCATGTTATGCATAGATTTGTGATATTTTACCCTGTTCTTAATTTAAGCCATTTTAGATCATTAAAAAGTTCTAATGTAGGTGACTTTATCGGTCTGTTAAGTATAATCTTGGCCGCTCTTTTTTGTATTACTTGCACTTTATTTATGTAACATTTTGTATCTTTTCCCCAAATAGTACAACAATAATCGAGAATGGGAAGGATATATGCATTATAGTACATCAATAATAGGGTAACATTTTTAAAATTGCACTCGTGCTGTATCAAAGAAGTTGTATCGATATAAAAATGTGTGTAAGGTTATTGAATTATTATGGTTAATTTAATCACATTACTGTTTTGCTCACATTTTCTATAAAGTTAATTCACTATCTTCAAACTTTTACATATATTCAACTAAGATAAAAAACATTTTGATTTTAAGGAATTTTCATTAAATATTAGCCTGATATCCTTAAAACTAATTGCATGTTGTGAAGGTGAGACCCCATTAGGTAACACTTAAAGGACACAGGTTTATTGTATTGTACCTAGATTAGAGTAATTAGGGGCACACTTCAGTTTATAGTGCAGTGTAATCCAATTATCACACCACAGTAAATTTTTAATCCAATCACCACCCTATTGATGGAGTTCAAGTATGCCTTTAAAGAATAAATTAAATGATAGATAAATTTCATAATCTGTTTAAAGAATAATTGTAATTGAAGTTATTTTTGAATATTTTTATATTTGAAATTAGATTAATATTGAAATATCATTTTTTTTTTTGAAAATACATTGAAAAAATTGATAAACGTGAAACAAAATGCTATTATAACAAGTGTTAGACTTTAATTGCTCAAATCTTATTAGTGAATTTTACACTCCACAAAATATATATTCATTTATATTAATCAATCAACAAACACATCCTTGATATTCTATCTATTCTGACTGCAATAACTACAATACTATTATACTTAGTAAATCTTATAAAATAATTTTTGCATAATTTATCATTGACATTTTTAATGCAACATGTATAATATTTATAGCATAGTGGAAAATAATTGCATTCATTCCAAAATCTTACCAAACATAGCCAGATATGTTTAATTCCGATAAACAGTTCAAATGAATAAGTCAGATTCAATTTATTATGAGTAAACAGAACATTAATTAGACAATGCAGTCCAGATATACAAATGAATTTACAAAATACAATATCAATTTGACTCAGTTAGATATTAATATAACAATGTATTAGGGGTCAAAGTGTCACTATGAAAAAATTGAAAATAGGGGTCAAAGTGTCAAGGGGTCAAGGTGTCATCTTATTTTATTAGGGGTCAAAATGTCAAGGGGTCAAAACGTCTTGCTACCATATACATATGTTGATAAGAGCACAGAATGTTATGTTTATCATGGCTAGACTTTAGAATCTGTCCGTAGCTATTCTCGTTATTTGGGCATTCTTTTATTTATCGATATGGTAGCATGGATATATTTTCCTCGCCAGGTTTAGAAAATGCGGGGGGTGTGGGGGGCAGCAGCCCCCCAATTATGAAATATACAAACTAAAAAAGCCTTACCTTTATTTAAACCATACAGTTACTGGATATTGCAAATTATGCAGATTTTACCTACGGACAGATTCTAAAAGTGCTCCGTTTATCATAAAAGCACATATCATTAGATACCAAAATATGTTTCATTAATTTTCATGCAATAATGACTCTCTCGAATTCTTAAAATGGGTCCTTGTTATTAATTTTTTTTTTGGTTTTTTTTTTTTTTTGGTTTTTTTTTTTAAAAAGAGAGCCTGCACAGTGTAACATGTATAGGGAATAGTTATCTGACCGAAAGAAATAACGGGTGGGGACGGAATATATCAACTTCGTTGAAAACAACAACAACAAAGCGGAAACAGAAGGTGAAATAGAATTTAGCGATTGTATGCTTTAGTCTATGAAATCAAAGCATTATTGTAAATACAAGTACATAAGAATTTTCTATTGCAAACGTACATCAATGTGATATTGAACACATTTGACGTAATATAATTGCTGAATTATTTGTGATTTCGGATAGGCCCGGTACCGGACAAAATGTAGAAGGAAGTGTCTAGGGGTACGGATCCGTACCTCTAGAATCTGATTCTAGAGGTATGGTAGTGTTTCCTGCAGGCCTTTTTAACATGGCGCAGCGCCATGCCCCGTTTGAAGTGCCGCCAAGCTGCCCTTCAAACCGCCCGTTTGCGCCACGTGCCCTTTTATTCTATGAAGCTTGTATATTTATCTTGACAAGTGCCCTTTCAAAACCAGTCTGGAAAGCCAATGTCCGCGGGCCATATTCCGTGTATTGTACCGTCAATTAGCAGCTGTGATCAACAGGTCGACACGTGGGTGCATCAACCGTGAATGACCCTGATTAAGAACTGACAGGATTATTCAATCAATTACTGTTTTATGATAGTTTAATTGGGAACAGTAGACGAAAATTTGTTTGTTTTTAGCACTTCGACGGTGAAGCAACATGTAGCCTTTTTACGGAAGATATGATTGAAACGGTCAATTAAACGATAATTATTTTATAAGGTTGTAATCATTAAAAATGTAGATTGATTATCGCACATTTTCGATGCGCTAATTAGGCCTTTAAAAATAAAATATTGAAGGTTTGCCGATCGCCGACCAACCCATGAAAATTGACCAGACTCGAAATATTTTATATCGATTTTTCTACAAGATTTATTTTATTCCTTTACGGATATCATTTATAAAAATAATAAGATAAACGTTTAAGCTTTAGAATGATACCAAATTCATTAAAATCGACCGATGTCTTGATTTGTAATATTACGAAGCACATTCATGACGCGCCGATGCAGAAGTCGTCGCCATCTTGAAAATTTGAAAACGTACATCGGTATGAAAATAACCGATAACTTAGCGATTAAGTTATAAAAACTGATCTAGATTTAAATGAATATACTAAAAATGCAAGGCCCTAGTTTTGTTTTCGTTAATAATTTGCCAAAATGATTTTATAAGGCCGAAATTTAAGATGAAAGTGCACAGCCGCATGCGTCAGGCAAGCCTAAATTTTGAGTTATTACTCGCATTGAACCATTGGTATTCACATTTATGTTTATATTACTGAATAATGTGTGATTAGACGAAAAAAAAAACCAGACTCATAGTCAGTCACTGTATGTATCGCAAAAACATCCGAGCAACGGGGGAGTGATAAAAATAGTGGCAGACGATCTAATCTAGCAAATTTCACAGCATGTATTTTTTACGTCGCATTCTACTTTCGTTTTCGCATGCCCAAAACACTAGCAAAATATAACTTTCCGACTCGACCTGTCGTCTAAATCTTACTGGCAAGGAAGAACAATGGGTTTAATCAGCAATATAGGTACAAAGTCATTGATTACATGTAGATTTGACGAACTTCTCTTAACGTAAATCAGTGGTGAAATGATATGATTGACAAAATGAAGTTGCGCACTGATAGTTGTTCAATAGGAGAGATCGTGTTTGTATACAAATTCTATTTTTAGAACTGATAAGACAATGATCGGGTGGGCAGAAAACAGAATTCGTACCTTTAGACAAGCCTGTTAGGGGTTTTCTAGGGGTACGGACCTCCGCTTTTCTAGAGATTAACGGTCTTTTACATCTCAAATTTTGTTGAAAATGAAATAACAAATAACATTTCAACAGAATTCACCTTAAACTTGGATCTAAATGGTTTACAGATAACAACATTCATCTGATTTGTTACATTTTCTTTCGGAACGTAAATAACCGAGGAACACCAAATAAATCACGAGGATTTGAACGGCGAAAAAAAAAATATAAAGATTAAACAAAATAATGTTAAATATGTTGGGGGAAAACTATTTTTAATTGATAATTAACCCTTAGTGTATCTATGTTTTTCACACAATTGGAAGCTGTTACGAGATACATGGGACGTTTTCACAAACAGTTTCTTTTACTTAATGTCGCTTAATTGATTATTAAACAATCAGTTCCGTGCCAATTATCATTATACCTTGTCAGTCAGGGGTGTAACTGTTTCAAGTTATTGCAGTTTATAACCCATTTGAGTTATTGCTTATATTTTCATAACTTGTTTCAGTTATCATAAAATATTACAAAGCCCTCATGTGCCAATTCCTCATTTTGAATGTGTCTAATGTAATTATTTCCCTGAATCCTTGAACTCTCATCTTTCCAGCTATGCAGTAAATTTTTTTACGCATGGCTGATAAAGTTTTACGCAAAATGTTTAAAGCCATAAAATTCTTAGCATCCCATTATGCTTATCAGGTCATGATCAGACTAAAAGAGAATTTGATTAACCACAGATTGCTACTTATCTCACTGTATAGGTCACTTTGTGAGAACAGCAAAAAGACTTTTTTTGAATAACTTACCGGAGTTAGCTCACATTTTATAACTAATACAGGTTATAAAATGCATGAAAAAGTAACTGAAATAGGTTACATAACTTAAAACAGTTACACCCCTGACTGCTTGTTAAATAACAAAATAAATTGGTGCATATTATTATGCCTAATTTATTTATTTATTTATTTGCTGATCGAATTTCAAATAGAATTCATTTAAGGGATAGATTCATTCATTAATCTAGCTGTTATCAACAGTTTATTTGACAACAAACTAATCAGCACGGAACAGTGTATTCATTTGGAGTTCCTCGGTTATTTAGGTTTTGAAAGAGAAGGTAAACAATCGGGTGAACGCTGGTATCTGTAAACCAATTAGATCCAAGTTTTAAGTGAAGACTGGTTAAGACTTACTTGTTATTTCATTTTCAACACAATTTAAGATATAAATAACCCTAAATCTCTAGAAAAAGGAGGTCTGTATCCCTAGAAAACCCCTAACAGGCTTGTCTAGAGGTACGGACCCGTACCTCTAGAATCAGATTCTAGAGGTACGGATCCGTACCCCTAGACACTTCTAATGTAGAAATAGGCTAGGTCAGCAGCGTTTTCACTTGCAATTTTGAGTTGCAGGTCAGAGACCACCAATTCAAAAAAGTACAGGGAACTTACTGGGAATGAGGTAAGTGGATACCTGGGAATTAAGATAGCGTCTGTGCGTTCTGATTGGTCAGTAGCTTAAGATACTTCAGCGAACCCGGTTTAGATGCTGGATTTGGACAGGAGCAACTCTGAAGCTGCATCTAGGAAAAAACAAAATATGATAAAGCGGCATTTAGAATTTTGGAAGCCAGGACTAATTGGTCAGTGATGTCAACACATTCGATGTAAACAAACCCAAGAAGTGATTTATTTTTTTCAAAATTGATACTTTTTACTGCATTTACAGTATTTTATTGTACATTTTGACAAAATTTGCTACATTTAAATTTTTATGTGTATTGAAAGAAAATTTTATCAACCGAATTTCTCCCGCCATGCCAGCGATGTAAACGGGATCATCTCATTCACACGAAAATTGCTTCAATAAAGTATCACTATTCATATGTGTTTCGTCGGATATTTTGGTAGAACTAAGATAGTTCTTGAGAAACATGTACTTAGATATACATGTTTCGATTTATGGAAGGCTGTACATGCCATAATTGTAAAATGTAAGTCTATGGGTTATCATTTGGTGGTCTCTAATTTGCAGTCCTAGTACTCCCAAAAGTAAAAAAGTTGAAGTCCTAACTAGACTGACGGAACTCTTTCGAATCAGAGAATTAATCAAGGTATGACCACATGAACACCATTTTAAAATTACACGAAGATTCAGATCTCTTTTTCTAAAATGTTCTATATTTCTGCCAAGTAATTAGTACATGAGAAAACAATCGAAGTTACTTCAAACACTTTATAAACTATTGGTTTGCAACCAGAGATTGTCACCTGTGCAAACATGCCGACAGCGACAATCACATATAATTGCGTAGATCATGCACATCATCATGCCTTTGGCTCAGGATGTAGTGCAGACGAGTAATACTGTCTATACGCGCTATCAATGACAATCAGCTGACTCCGCCCACTAATATTGCTCTCTGGAATTTACCAAGTGCCAAACATTGTGTATTTGCAGGTGTTTGTAAACAATTAATTATGGAGTGTAAATAAGCTTGCGTCCCACTCTTCATAAAACAGGCGTATTCCAGGACCAATTATGGTTGATAAAAATCTGTTTTCATATGATACCAAATCAAGCCATAATGAAAATTACACAGTGTTGTAATAAATAAATAAGAACTGGCTGAGGTGTGTAGACTGGGGTACATGTATGTAAGTACAGCGTTTCTCTTTTATCTGTTTATACTTTTACATTTTACTTACATTTTCAGTTTCAAAACGTGTTGTGAAGGGAGAATGTAGCAATGGGTGAAGTGAGCCAGTACCATGTTACAATGTTGATATCTACCAATCAAGAGGATGCCATAAGGTTGTTGTTCAAACAGAAAAACTGGACATGTTTGCTAAATGGTAAATGTGAAAAGCCTACTTTATTCTTCTGTATAAAGACTTCTTCCAAATAAACATGCTTTCCGATATTTTCCAACAAAGAACAAACAGAAAAACTTTAAATGAATTTTAAAGACTCACCACGACCCAGTGACCTACCTTTTCCTCCCACATGAACTTCGTTCAAATCATTCTGATAATACTGGAACAATACAGCTATTCTACATGATGATAGGTGGACAATTTAGGCCCTCCCTGAATTAATGTATTTTCACAACTTCATCTGCAAACTTATTCAGTCATTCTCTTTTCAGTATAGATTTATAAACATAGAATAATTACTATCTTACACTGTAGAAACAAAGTGTGGTCTAAACTCACCTTAATACAGGCCTTTTTTTATGCTGATTTTAGGGCCGAAATTCGGCCCTATTCCCCAATCTAAAAAGTATATTTTTTTCCCCACCTTGGCCAAAAATTCCCCATGCAAAAAAAATGAAATTAGTTTTGATTTTCAGTCCTGATTTTAACAACTTTTCAGCAAATATATTCCTCCAAACAATGATTTCGCGGCGTACCCTTCCCCAAATTTACAAAAAAAGGGCTGTAATACATCAACTACTGTGCATACTAAGTACATTAATTTAATAATATATTTAGACATTGTCTTGGCCTTCTATATGCCACTGTCAGTTTGTAACTAGATGCTTGTTATTTCTCATTTTACTACTGTTTGCAGATCAAATTGCCCTTTCGTCTTTTCTTAAATCGATAAACTTGTACCTTTACAGCGATGCTGGAGCTATTTTTGGATCTCGTCAGATACAGGTAACTCCGCCTTTCCGATACGAGTAAAAATTACTGAATGAACTTGTTTACATAGGCTGCCTGACGGAGAAGGTGTTTAACTGGATTGTAACAGTGGTACTAGAACTAATCTTCATTTAAAATTTAAATGAATCTTGCCACAATGCAAACTACATTTAGGTAGCGTGGATATGAAAAAAAGACACCCTCTTGTACATTACAGGCCTTTTTCTGCCTAAATTTCAGTACCTTTTGCTGCATACTTTTGAATAATGTACCTCGTGTTTAGTTTTTTAACAATAATTATAAAAGGTGACTGACTCGAGTTGTTGGATTCGCTCATCGTTGATTGAAGGGCATAAATTTGATTCCCGGAACCGACCATGCTTCCTTAATTGAAAAAAAGTAGGCAATTTCTTACGGAATATGTGAGTCTTAGTCTAACTAATTTGACGCGATCCTAGGAAACAGTTACGAGTAGTTTTCTCCACTCGAAAGAAATTGTCATCGCCAGATTTGGGTTTAAATGCTGATATTGTTGCGAATATAAGATAAATTCAACTAAAACTTACATGTATCAAAAGGTAGTCCAAATAATTTTACTCAAGAGTTGAATATCGTTATATTTTTTGACTGGTTGATATCCCCTTTTAAGGTAGACAACGTAATATATCAAAATGTAAAATCGGTCTACCCGAGGTCTCATTATATAGACTAATCAAAAGTGGGATTCAGTTCCTCATTAATTTATGTAAAAGTTAACATAATTCCCCTTAACACGATTAACGTAACATATAATGTGCAAGCGGTAAAACCAATAACTTTACATGACGGTGTACTGTTATTCATCCTCAAATATTTTGGTCCTTTTAGAGTGACCGTCACAAATACATGTATAGAACAAACTAAACATCGAATTATTTTGACTTATGTGAGTCTATAAAAGCTTATCAACTGCCTGTATGTAAATAACTGAAATAGTATTTAAACAACTTCAAATAAATAGGCCTAGTAGATAAATTCACATACAAGTAGAAGCTAAACCCCACCAAAAAATAAAATAAAAAACTAAATCTATAATCATGGAGCTGGATTTGCGATAGTTAAGCTACGGAAGACTCTGCAGAGGTTTGAATATCAAATAAATCAGTTTTATGGATATGACAATTAGATCTACAAGTGTTGCGTAACTGGAAGGTTCAATGATATTTTTCTATAAAACCTTATATACCTTGCATGGATGGAAATTCGTCGATAATAATTGTCATAACAAACAAAAAACGCTGTTTTCATTTGAACCTAGTTGAAATACCCAGCATTCTACTTTTAAAACATATCCATTATCACCTTATTGCACTTTACAATGTATGCAAGTATAGAGTCAGAGCGCGCGCTTTGTGTGACATAAAGATAAAGAAAAAAAGTTTTACAACAAGGTGAATGAATAATTTCTTGCGGATGAGGCGGGGTTAACTTTTTGGGATTACTCCAAAAATAGCTTCAGCTTCACAGTTTTTGTGACGTAAATGTACAACTCTATCGATCTGAAAAATGTTGAAGGGGCAATTTGATCTGTAAACAATAGTAATGCAAAGCATGTATAATTACCATCGAGGAAATACAAAAGAATACAGTTATTTTATTCAATTTGTGTATATTATTTCTTAAACAGATTATTCAGTATTGCCGTAATGATAATATGTCACCTCAAATATTGATAATATACTTGGCACAAAAAAAATGTGGATAACAATAACAGGTTTTAATCATATACCTACAAATTTTCTGTCCGAAATACAGCTTGTATTTCATTTACAAATTCAAAACTCTGTATTCAACTGCCATCAGATATGGAAAAAGTATTCAATGCTGGGACTACCTGCTTTAACGGTGACTTCAAATATGATATAAGAAATAATGTAACGATGAAGTCTTGAAATTCCCTGGATCAAAAAGTTCGTTCTTTCAAACAAATTTTCAGTTGTTTTTTTAGCTCACCTGTCACATAGTGAAAAGGTGAGCTTTTGTGATAGCCCATTGTCCGTCCGTCATCGTCTGTCCACAATTTTTTGTGAACACGATAGAGACCACATTTTGCAACAAATTTTAATTAAACTTGCACACAGCTTGTATTGGCATGTCTTGGTTCCTTTCGAAAACTGGCCAGATCCCGTCATGGGTTCCAGAGTTATACCCCCTTAAAGGGCCAAAACTTGCAAATTTGGCTTGTGAACACTATAGAGACCACATTTTGCAATCGATTTTAATCAATCTTGCACACAACTTGTATTGGCATAATATCTCGGTTCCTTTTGAAAACTGGCCAGATCCCATCATGGGTTCCAGAGTTTATAATGGCCCCTTAAAGGGCCAAAATTTGTTATTTTGGCCTTTGCAGCCATGTAGAAACTTCATTTATGGTTTGATTTGATACAAACTTACAAAATATCTTTAACAACAATAGATCTTGGATTCCCTGATGAATCCGTCAGATCCAATCATAGGTTCCAGAGTTTCAGTCCCTGATTGACCCCAGAAAGAGCCAAAATTTGTTAATGTTTACCATGTGAACACGATAGAAGTGACATTTTACATTCGATTTTAACCACACTTACACACAGCTTAAGTCACAATAAGATCTCGGTTTTTTTCGAAAACTGGCTAGATTCCGTCATGGGTTCTAGAGTTACTGGCCCTGAAAGGGACAAAATTTTCTATTTTGGCTCTTTCAGCCATATAGAGGTTTCATTTATGCTTTGATTTGACACAAACTTGCACAGAATGTTTATCTTGATGCTCTCTAGGCCAAGTTAGAAAATGGGTCATGTCGTGTCAATAACTAGGTCACCTGGTCAAATCAAAGAAAAATCTTGTTAGAGGCCACATTTATGACCATATCTTCATGAAACTTGGTCAGAATGTTTATCTTGATGATTCCTATGCCAGATTCACAACTGGGTCATATGGGGTCAAAAACTAGGTCATCCGGTCAAATCAAAGGAAAAGCTTGTTAACACTACTGAGACCATATTTATTACCCTATCTTCACGAAACTTGGTAAGAATGTTTATCTTGATGATTCCTTGGCCAAGTTTGAAACTGGGTTATGTGGGGTCAAAAACTAGGTCACCACTTAAATCAAAGGAAAAGCTCATTAACACTGTAGAGGCCAAATTTATGACCCTATCTTCATGAAGGTCAGAATGTTAATCTTGATGATTTCAAGGCCAAGTTTAACAGATGAGCGATATAGGGTCATCATGACCTTCTTGTTTTGTCTAAAGTTGTAGTCAATTTTGACTGATATAACACTAGAAATAGGTATAAGTTAGATAATTCATAAAAGTGTGTTACCGGCTGGTATCATCATGCGCGGGGGAATCTCAGGGAACGTAATTTGGGTAGCAAACGAGCCTCTACTAGGTCGTTTGCTATCAAATACGTTCCTTGAGATTCTCCAAGCATGATGATACTCGCGTTAACACCGCGTAATGTATTGCTCTAAACTGATTTATTGCATGATTAAAAACAGTAAACTGAACACATTTTTTAAAATCTTAAATTTAAAATATTTAAAAATATTTCCCTCTTGAGCTCCTTAGAAACATTTCATGGTAACCCCAACTACATATAAAAGCCAAGATGGCTGGCAGGTTTTTTTATAATTATGCATGCTTCACATCAGAGATCCTTTTTCAAATTTTAAATAAACAACTGAAAAAAGTTATAAAAAGTGCATAATAGCATTGAAAATTCTTTATCAATTGGTGTAATTGTTTTTCAAAACAAAAAAGTTGTGAAATAGAGTTCAAAAATGATTTTAACTAACTGCTAAAATTTGAAATTTGCCGGGAGTGGGGGGGGGGGGGGTTGAGGCGCACGAGGTCATAAAACTGGAGAAATAGGGACATGTAAACAAACCCACGAGCTAATTTTATCAACAAACGTTTCATGTATGTCGTGAAATAACACTAGACGTATTGTAAAGCTTTGCAGAAGAATTTGAATTTTATAAACTGAATGAATATCATAGTCATTTTTGCCAGTTACTATTTTTATGTTATTTAAAAAATCAAGTTTAAATCAGGATGTAGAGAACTAAACTACAGAAATACAGTAATAAATTATTTCAAATAGCTTATCATTTTCAATACCTTATCACAGCAACACTTGCTAATTTGTGTGTATTGTTCTACACCCCAGACAGAGAAAACTGTGAGCGATACCTGTGTGCAACGGAATTTAGAGCACGGCTAACCGTGGCGATACCAGAATTTAGAAAACACAAAACTTCAAAGGAAAATGCCACAGTCATGCAATAAGTACCATTATATGTATAGTAAAATGGTCACTAAAATAGTACCTTGATCTGCAATGGTACATTTGGTTCACGCAGATTTTGCCAGGCCAGATCCCAACTTGGTGCAAGTGCCCCATGGGATCCAAGCCTGGCAAAATCCACTTGAGCCAAATACAACAGTGCAGATCAAAGTACGGTTACAGGTATAATAACCCTGTAATGATAATTTAGTTATCCAGTTTTTGTGCTAAGCTGAACATCAGTATATCAAAAAGCTGTTCTTAGATAAATTATGGCAGTTGTAGAAAAAAAAAATCTTATTTATTTTATGGAATCTCAGTAGTAGGGTTGGGTAAAGCAACTAGCATTCAGACTGAGAAATATCATGATATTTTGCTCTATACTTCAAGTATCACCATATTTCTCACATCTTAAACTACCGGTACATACAATTCTTTACTTTAACAGCTGAGGACTATATTTCTCAATTACTTGATGTAAGTAGCAAAATATAGATCCTGCTGAAGACTGTGTTGACAATGTTTGAACAAAATGACATAAACTTGGCAAAATATATTTTTCAGCAACAGACACAATTAATATTGTTCATTCAAGAACTTCTTGAACATGTTGAAGTAAAGTTGGAAAATATTTATGTCTAAATTTTGGTATATGCAAACAGATATATCCAAAATATGTGGTACATGTGTTATGGTACATACTGATAGTAACCCACCATGGTAAAACTGGTACACTGGTGAATACTGCTTATCACTTCTCAACAGGATAAAAGGTTTCTTAAAGCAAACAGGTATAGCATAATTAAGAATGAAGTTTTAGTAGTGAGCAATGTTCAAGTTCTTTACTTATTTGCTGTTTTAGCTTGACTATTAGAAGAATAAGAAAGGCTATTGTACTCGTCACTGTCTTAGTTGCCATTGCTTTCACCTTAAAGTTTCATGACAAGTTTTTCAATTTCTATAATTTTATATCTTCTAAACTCCTTCCCCAATAATGATCAGACTTCACATAAGGGGTGGTCTTGGTAGGAGCAGTTCCCTTTATGTTTAGGGTCAGGTATGCAAAAGGTGATAGTACCTGTGATCAGATATTGTAATAGTGTTGGTTAAAGTTTTATGGCAAGCAACTCAATTTCATACATTCAGATTGACTACACGAAGTATATGGAGAGCTATTCTTGTCCCAACGTCAATGTCACAGCTTGGTTGTGATGCATTTTCACATTATCTTGGTTTTTACTTGACGTATTTGGTTCAGACTTAAAAAAAGAATTGTTCCTCATCATCACTCACATTATATGACACAAGGCCCACAACTCTGGCAACAAATTTCATGAAGTATGCCCCTTTTCCTATTTCAGGTTAAAATGTTGATGCATTTTCACTTTATGTCTGTTATTACTTGATGAATTTTCTTCAGACTTAAAATAATTGTTAATTTGTTACTCATCATCACCCACAACTTAGGATACAAGGCCCAACTCTTGCAGCAATATTTCATCTTTATTCAGAATTTCTGGTTAAAGTTTTGATGCACTTTAACTTTATCTCTATTATTACCCGGATTAAATAAAATTCAGTTATTTACTCACATTGTTTGGTCGTGTGTTCCACATTCTTCCTTTTTTATGGTTTAAATTGAATTGAATCAAAATTGAAACAGCTGTTTCACTTCATCTCCCACATCATTTGAGACACCATTTTTACATGAATTGTGTCTCCTTTTTACTTAGATTTCAAGCACTTTCAATCTATCTCTGTAATTTCTTTTAGAATGGCTTTGATTTGAATTTGAAATAGTTGTCATATATCATCACTCACATCATATTGATAGTATTGTAACAAAGGTATTATTTCTTTCAGTTTTGACAGAGGAAACTGTTACAGACATAATCCAAAGTGGGTTCACAGATATATTTCCAGAGGCATCAGAACTAGAGGGCGAGGCAATGGATGGATCCATCAGAGAGAATGGTCCTGAAATTGTAGATGGAGAAACAGAGGACAACCTCACAGAAGAACCCCATAGTGAATCAATGAAACTGAAAAGAAAAAGTTGTTCTGATGAGGATTATACTGATGATGAAAATGATGGTAATGGTGATATGAATGATGAGAATGACACATCTGTAGAGAACCTGAATGAAACGCCATCATTGGTCAACATCAATGATGAAACCATAAATAGCACAAGAGGTTCTAGCTCAAAAAAGTTAAAACCAGATAAGAAAGAGAAAAGTTTTAAAAATGTTAAGCGAAGAGTTAAATGTCCTCTGTGTGATTTAGAACTGGCAACAAAATCTATCTTGAAGAGACATTGTCTGAGACGTCATCCTGATGAATGGTTTGAATTCAAATGTGCAGATTGTCCCAGTATGTTTAAAACAAGTAAGTCAAAATTTAGTTTCCAGTCCATTTTATTAGCTCACTTGGCTCACAATGACAAGGTGATGTGTGACATATGAGAGTCACATAGCTCCAATGTTGATGTCACACTAAGACGTAAAGGGTTTTATATTATTTTTTGTGTTGTGTAAATCATATCCATTTTCTGCTGTCTGCCCTTAAGCCAGTAGGGGACCTGTATTGCTTGCACTTTATCAGTACAACTATGACACAGATAGGAAAAATGAATTTTATGTTTAAATACTTGTTGATAACAGTGAATTCTTTCATGTTAGATTGTCATCCTGCTGGCTTATGGAAGGTTGGTGGTTCTAACCAGCTGCATGCTGGTGCCTTGAAAATACTTGGAGGGACAATGGGGGTCTTCCTCCACTGTGAAAAACTGGAAATTCACCATCTGACTTGGTGTTGGTGTGTTGTTAAAAGATAAAATGTAAGGGTAGATTTCCAGGAAGCACAGAGCACCCCAAACACAGCCGAACCATGTATCGCAAAGTAGGCCCACAACAAAAAGAAGCTGTAATGGAAAAATATTAAAACCAACAAAAACTAACAAAATGTCGATCTGAACTTATTTTACACTTCAAAACATTTTTTAAAGTCATAATTATAGTATGCTTATAAAAATTTGACAACTACATGCACTTCACATATTTCAAAGTAATCCAGTTAAGTTTTGGATTACATATTTTTGAATGACTTGATAGGTAAAACTACAAACAAGGGCAGCTTCACAAAAAATAAATGTAAAATTTCCAAAACAGCTTATACAGTATACATAAAATTTATCAAGTCAAGAGTTTCATGTTGAATTTAGACTTAAATGGTATACAGTCTAACCTGTATTGGCAGTCAACTTTATATAGCATGTCCATGCTTAGAAAGGCCACCTTCTAGTCTGCCTAAACTATATAATGACCCTTTATATAACATGACCCAGTTAAACACAGTCTGCAGCCAGTAGAAAGTCGGCAAAATGTACTATAATCGTCACTAAATGTCTTTTGTTGTACTAAAAAGCTAAGATGCATGAATTTGTTCTACTGTGCAGATGTAAACAAACTCGCAGGTAATGTAGTTGTCTAAAGTTGTGGTTTAATAATTTAATTTGTTTGTCTGAATAAATCTGTTGTTAGTGATATGCATTTTTCACTCAAAACAGTCGTTAAAAGTTGCCATAGCAAAATCAGTGTAATATATCTGTTATAATAGGATGTCAGATTAAACCTTAAAGTTACTATCACCATTTACGAGACAGAATCTACAAAATGAGGGCAATACTGCAATAACTCCTATTAAATAAAGAAGGAGTTACAACAGTATTGCGCTCAACCCGCGAAATTTAATGTACTCTTGAAAAAAAGAGAAGTGGAAACTAATGTTTTGGAAAGAGGAACTGCTCCCATCAGTGTTGTTTTTATCTAGATTGTAATTTAAGATTAACTTTTAAGAAACCTTTTCTGTGTAACATACATAATACCAGCACTTATACTTTATTATAAACAATATTCCTGATGTACATAATTAGCATGATTAAGTCTTAAAACAATGTTTTTGTCCTACATTGAAAAACTTGGATATAGTGGTCACCTGTCTATATTGTTCATTTTCAGTCGTTCCCTCCAATGACAACCATATTTTCTTATTAAAGGTACTATGTCCATGTTTTCAAATTCTATTTCATTGAAGTGTCCCTGCAACCCCTGAGGCCATGAAAAATGCCAGTTTCATTGTAGTTGTAATTGCCCTTCTGTTTTCAGAGGAAGAGTTATGGAAGCATAGAGATGATGTGAAACATGAACCACCAAAGAAAACCCCGAAACAGTTTGAGAAGGATAACCACACGCCAGAGGAGCTACGAGAGATGGGACATATTGAGTGTAATGCATGTGGAAAGTTCTTCCATAATGACCGCATGTTAAGAAAGCATTTGTACCATTCTCATAGGGATATGATGCCGGTTCCCATATGTGCTGTGTGTGATACAGAGTTTAAAACACGTAAGAATTTTATGAGTATTTGTTAAAAATGTGTTCAGCTGCAGAATGGCATTTGATAAAACTATTGTTCTCAGGGTGATTCAGGTGAGCTATTTATGTAGATGGATTGTCATGCATCCAGGGTCCTTTTTCAACATTTTTACTTGATTTCATCAAACTTGTTTTCTCTTGGACATTGCTCAAGTATGTTGAATTGATTCCATATTTTCAACTTGATCTTATCAAGGTTTCTCAGAGTGTTTGTCTGTATAAAGGCTAGGTTAGGTTTCAGACTGGGTTGTATGAAGACTAGGTCCAGTTTATTATGATTGAATTTTAATTACATTGTTGTACAGGTTTTAGGGGCCACTAGAGCTAAAATAAGAAATACCTTTCATTGACTTTTTTTTATGGACCACTTGATGGATCTTCTTCAAACTTAAATTGGTCTGTAAAATTATTGTAAGGTTTCCTTTTGAATTTGTATAATTATATGGGGTCTCTTTTAAAAATTAAAAAAAAAACAAAAAACGTTTAAACAACTCATGAACTGCAAGATGGATCTTCATCAAACTTGGTATGTAGAATCATTGTAAGGTCCTCGCTCAAATTTGTTCAAATGAGGGCACTGGGCACTTGACCTGTTTTATGCTTTTGTATGCAAAACATAGATATAAATCATGATTCAGTGTGTCATTATGTTTATTCAAGATTAAATAGTCAAGGTCAGGTGTGGGACTTAAGACTACCATGACCCTCTTGTGTTTTTGTCTCTCTTTTTCTTGTGTGTGTGTGTTCTTTTTTTTTCAGTATTGACTTTTTAGCATGATTGTACAGATGTATAGCTACTTGCTAGATTTTGCTTTAAGACAATGCGCAGAAGCAGTGTCAAAACCACATTGGCTAATGGCCATTTTTCAAATATCCTTTGATATTGAATGGAGGATTTTTTAATTGTTAATTGCTGGTTTTAGTCATGTACTTTTAGTGGTTCAAAGCTTAAAAATAGTTAAAAATTATAATGGTGAATGGTTGAGTAAAATTAAATTTGCCATGTCCAGTTGAGAACTTTAGTTTAGATTGAGATATTGAGCTGAAATTTGTCCTGTTGAAAACTTATGGTCAGACCAAGCTAGGGAGTACATGTATTTAAGGGTCATATGTCAATGACACTCATTCAAAAGGTAGAAAAAACTGGTTGATCGGTATCGCATGTGAAAGTTGCCATATGACTTATTATTGTATCGGTGCAATGTTTAAACTTACAAAAACAAAAATCCATTATAACATTATGGTGTGTGTGGCCTTTCATAAAGCAAAGCATTTGTATATCTCCAACAACTTTCCTAGTTCCACCAAAATATCAGATATAAAACGAACACATAGTAATACTTTAAGATATTTTTGTGTGATTTACATCATTGGCATGGCAAGAGAAATCCGTTTGATAAATCTATTTTCAATACACATGAAATGTAGCAAATTTTATCAAAATGTAAAATAAAATACTTCGAATGCAGTAAAAAATTGCAAGCTTGAAAAACATATCCACTTCTTGGGTTTGTTGACATGACTGATAAACACTCAGTGTTAATCAATTTAATTAAGGTAGGAAAATGTCAAAGACTTTGTTACTGAAAACTATTAATATAATATCAGTCCAGAGTTAAGGTATTATATTTCACACAGTAACTCAAATTTGGATAGTGAATGAAACCTGGCCTAGATACCAGTACTTTTTAGGAAGGCCAAAGTAGAGTATTCATATAGGGTCAGTGAGGTCAAGGGTCAATAGTTGGAGAAGGAATTTCAGGCATATTTTGCATATTTTCAGGGCAGATGTTCCTTAACTATAAAACAGTTGTATTCATAAGTTCATCTTTGTTACAGGTCAAGAACTTTGGAAGCACAAGAAAGATACCAACCACAATGACTGTGTGTCTCTGTTAAAAAATTATCAGTGTGATGCGTGTGGGAAAATACTGAAGGGAGGCTACTATTCTTTTCTTCACCATCAAAAACTAGCATGTGGAAAGGAAGAGAAAGAACTGGAAGAATTGAAAGTACATCCCTGTGACATTTGCGGGTCTACTTTTAAAACAAAACACCAAATTCAATGTCATAAAAATGCAGTTCATCTCAAAGCACCAGAAGTCTGTGATATTTGTGGAAAGGTGTACAAAAACCAACTTGCTTTAAGAGTCCATAAGAAAAGACATGATGAGAACAATAAGAAATATGCTTGTGACGATTGCGGACGATCTTTCTTTAATAACACACTTCTCAAACAGCATATTCGCACACACACAAAAGAAAAACCGTTCAAATGTCCTATGTGTAACTATTCCAGTGCATGTAAAGAAAATATTGGAAAGCATACCCTTTCCGTACATAAAGTAAAGGCGAAAGCAATAGACTTAAGGAAAAAGAATGATGCACCCACAGTAATTAATACGGGTTATATAAAAGACAATAGGCAGAATGTTAATGTACCAAATGAATTCAATAAAACTACAGCTCCTATTGAACAACCATTTCATGCCCAGCTGGTAGATAGAAATGATGAAGGAGAAACGTCTGTGATGTTGACTGCCAGTGAATCCTCAACTAGAAGTTACATTGAACTGATGAACTGTGATATAAACCCACATACTTACACAAATATAGACCCAACTCAATATCAATACCCATGGGAAAACCCTGCTAGAAGATGATGTGCAAATGCAGACAATTTTGATTTTATTAAAGTACACATTTGATGAAGTATTTCATACCTGAATAAATGTAAAATTAACTTTCTAATGGCATTCACCTCTCTAATAAAATCTCTTTATTTCACAATGATTGAGGACTTACAGTTACAGGATTTATATGTATTATATCACGTCTATTCAGAATGTCTTTCTTTTTTGTGGCATTTATTGGCGATACCTTTCTTTGATACCAATGATGAGACAATACAATATGTGTATTAACATAGTTTCAATGTGACATCTTCAAGGTCTGTGCCACAGTTCCACAGTTTGTTAGTTGTGATTTCTTGTCTTGTTCATATATTTGTTATGTTTCTATACTATTTACAATTGTTATCATTCAAGTTACAGTATCTCATACATAATTATATTCAAGGTCATATATAGTCAATTTCAGGTAAGCGGCTTTATTGTATGAAATGTATAGTTAGAATAATAATGATTTTTATAAGTGAGATTTTATATATAATTTATTGTAGCATTTATTATCATTTGCATTGAAAACTGCATTTATATTGATTAATCTAGACTTGTAGAATTACATTATAGATAATAACCCTGAACCTGTGTTGTTGTTGAATCACTTTTGTTCATACAGTTGTAGATTTATAATACATAAAAAAGAAAAATATATTATTAAAGTGTTTAAAAAATTGCAATTAAAATATTCTTAATTGCTCTAACTCTGCATGGGTCATTTTTTTTTGAGTCGACTAAAGGCTGAAAGCCTTTTGACGAGTCCTTGCTATCCAACGATTCTCTAAATGGACCAATAACACAGTGAAGGATGTAGTTCCATTAGATTTCTCAAACTTCAAACAGTTCACTGCTGAATGAAGTTAAGTTGTGTCAATTCCTTTGCTATGACCAATATACGATGTAATCTGTCATATTATGACTTGTAATTGTGCAATTCTCGAATGTAACTCATTAAGCATAAATGTGCATTTTAAGATTGCGCAGGCTTACAAAGCTTGGTAACATCAGCGAAAGACAAAAAATAGTTCAGCAGGGCTCCAGATAAGATGCGTATTAGCATAAATTACGTATAGAAATAATGCAAATACGCATGTCTAATAATTTCTAAGCGTATAAAAACGTATATAAATTACAGAAACGCACACAATGCTTTTTAAAAAAATCTGAATCGTCTGGATGCGTTAGGTAACATAGCCGATCAGGCTTAATTCTCCCACATTGAACGTAAACACGCATCGTATGATTTCTATAAACTTTGCGTGGGTTGAATTTTGCAGTCAGTAAACGGATAAATTATCGGAAGAAGAAGCTCTTACTGGTTTGTTTAGTTACTATTGATATTAAAAATGATTTTAATTCTTATTTTTCGAGAAATAAACAAATCGGCGAAACATTAAATTGTATTTTCTTGTAGTTTTTGAAATCGAAAGTAGATCGTCTATGTTTGGCGAAACGAAACAACTTTTTTATGAAAAGATTTAAATAAGAGGTAATTTAACCGTAAACTTCAATGTCAGATACTGCCAATTGCTGCTAAATGTCTTCGTATCATCACAATTTGTAAAATATATTGTTCAAACTGGAGAAAAGTGTAATCGTATCCGGATATAATATTTTGGGTAAATATCGAGCTGTGTTATGAAATTTTAAGAAAAAAACTAAAAACAAACTGAAACTGGTAGACTATACTGTCAGTACATCAATCATTAGCCGACTCAGGCCATTCAGGCCTTTGATTTACAATTATGTCTGCTGAACACAGAACTACTTTTACCATATTTGGTCAATAAAACGAACTATTTGGTCAATAAAACATGAACTGTTACCTTGTGGTCAAAAACAGTCATCCATTTACTTGTTAATGACATTCTTTAAAAAAAAGTATATATGAGGGGTGTTCAAAAAGTTTCTAGACTAGTCCCATAACTTTTTTTTTGACATTTTTCTATGAAAATTTTGACACACTTAAACATAGCTATGAGTACATTCTATCAATTTATTGCAGACATGTAATGGTGCATACTGCACCAGTAATTACTGCCATAATAGTACACCAGTTATTGTACTTGTGTTGTAGACAGGCCTTTGTCAGCAAGTGGTTAAGGTAATGTCTTCAGATTACATCCCTTCATCTCATCCTTGCTCTGGTGGTTGTGTGAGGCAACCCAGCTTCCTATCCTTGGCTACCATTAAAGATGGAAGTGTTGAAGAGGAGCTGTGATTGCCCTCTGTATGACATCTGTGCTTAACAAATTTACTGTTAACACACTAGAAGTTACAAATTGTACCCAATCTTAATGAGACTGGGTCAAACTGTTAACCTTCATAAAATCTTGTGCATTAAATAGACATGGGTCATGAACCAAGGATACTATGTAAAATCATAGAAAACACACCTTTAACAAACATTAAGACATCAGATGTGAGGGAACTAGGCCTAATCGTAGAAAACTTTGTTAGTTCACCAGAGTTTACATTTTTGTAATTATTAGCTTGGCTATACGAAGTATGAAGAGCTGTCCTACTCGACTCGGAGTCGGCTTTTTTCCATGTCCGCACCTTGGTTAAAGTTTTGATGCACTCTTAATCTCAGTAATTACTTGATGGATTTGTTTTAAACTTAAAACAGTTGTTCCTCATCATCACCCACATCATTTGGAACAAAAAGCCATAACTTTTCGCAATATTTTATGAATTATGCCCCCTTTTTACTTAGAATTTAAGGTTAATTTTGATGCATTTTCACTATATTGCAGTTATTACTAAATGGATTTGATTCAAACTTAAAATAGTTGTTCCACATCATCATTCACATCATATGACACAAGGTCTATAACTCTGACACCAATTTTTATGTCCCTGAAGGTTGGTATATTAAAATCGCACTGTACGTCCGTCCGTCCATGTGTCCCTGTAAATTCTCTTCTGGGCTGTAACTCTGCCATCTATGAAGGGATTTTGAAATAGATTGGCATAAATGTTTACCATAATGAGACCCAGACCCCTAGCTCCAAAGTCAAGGTCACTCTTAGAAGTCAAAGGTTAACATGGTTTGTTTCTTGTCCATTTGTCAAGGGATTTTGAAATAGCTTGGCATAAATGTTCCCCATAATGAGACGACATGTCATGCACAAGACCCAGAACCCTAGCTCTAAGGTCAAGGTCACACTAAGAAGTCAAAGGTTAACATAGTCTGTTTCTTTTCCGGTCCATAACTCTGCCATTGATGAAGGGATTTTAAAATTACTTGGCATAAATGTTCCCTATAATGAGATGACGTGTCATGCCCAAGACTCAGACCCCTAGCTCCAAGGTCAAGGTCACACTTAGAAGCCAAAGGTTAACATGGTCTGTTTCTTGTCTGGTCCATAACTCTGCCATTTATCAAGGGATTTGAAAATAATTTGACACAAATGTTGACCATATTGAGATGTGTCACACTTAAGACCAAGGTCTCTCAGATCAAGGTCAAGGTCACAAAATGATTCATACCTAAACTATTCAGGCATATTTTGCACAGATAACTGTAGCATTCTTAGGCACGCTTTGGGGGCATTTTTCACCAATAGTGACAGCTCTTGTTCATGAGTTATGCCCCTTTTTACTTAGAATTTCAGGTTAAAGTTTTGATGCACTTTCGAATTCACTCTATCTCAGTTAATACTAAATGGATTTGATTCAAACTTAAAATAGTTGTTCCGCATCATCAACAACATCATTTGACACAAGGGCCATAACTCTGGCACCAATATTTAATGAATTATCCCCCTTTTTACATAAAATTCCATTGATGCACTTTCACTCTAACTCTTATCATTACCAAAATGGATTTGATTCAAACTTAAAATAGTTGTTCCACACCATCACTCACATCATATGATACAAGGGCCATAACTCCTGCAAAAATATTTCATGAATTATGCCCTCTTGTTGGTTAGAATTTCAGTTTAATTTTGATGCTTTTTCACCATTATGATCTCTGCTGTTGCTAAATGGATTTGGTTTAAACTTAAAGTTAGTTATTCCACATCATCACCTACACCATATGACACAAGGTTCACTGTGCTGGCACCAATATGTTATGAGTTATGCCCTCTTTTTACTTAGAATTTCAGGTTCAAGTTGAGATGCACTTTTGGTCTATCTCAGTTATTACTAAATAGATTTGATTCAAACTTAAAATAGTTATTCCATATTATTAGTCACATGATATGACACATGATGCATTACCATTGCAGAAATGAATTATGTCCCTTTTATACTTATTTATATGTTTTGATACACTTTATATTTCTTTCTGTTATTACCTAATACTATTGATAAGCCAATATCTCCATCTGCATGGAGTCATTAAACACATCTTCCAGATGTGCCCAATTTCACTATCCAGCATCGAAATAGTCAAGCGCGCTGTCTCTTGTGACAGCTCTTGTTAAAAAGAAACCTTGTCAAAAGGTTTATCTTAGTAAAATCTATATAACTATCAAAATGGAGAAATGTAAGGTCTAAAACTAGGTCACCATCATACCAGCCAAAAACATTTCTACACTCCAGAAGTCACATTTTCTACTAGATATACATGACACCTGACCCGAGTGTTTGTACTTAGTAAAGGTAAGGTCTGTGTAGAGCCATGTGGTGTCAATAGGTAGGTTACTAGATCAAACCATAGGAAAACTTTGTTGATACTGTAGTGGCCACATTTTAAAACATGATCAGAATGATTAGCATAATGAAACCTAGGCCATTTTCAAAACTGAGTCATCTAGTGTTAACAACTAGGTTACTGGGTCAAATCAAAGGAAAGTTATAATCTAATTTAGGTCACATTTTCCACCAGCTACTCGGACCTGATCATAAAACTGATCATTCTTAAATTAAGGTTGGGTTGGAACTAGGTCATTAGGGATCAGAAACCATGTTTCTAGGTCAAATAATAGTTTATTTTTTATAATATCTACATTTTCTACATGATATATTGTCTATGAGATGTCTAGGTCAAATTCAAAACCATGTCATACCAAAGACGTAAAAATGGTACTAGTAGCTTCCTCGCTTGGCGCTCAGCATTAAGAGGATAGTGCTAGGACTGGTCAGCCCGGTGTCAGTATAATGTGACTGGGTGGGGTATCATGCCACGTGTCTACGGCGTGATATTCCAGTGAGGCAGCACTATAATGTTGGGCATTGCTACAAGGAGACACCGTCGTTTATATGACTGAAAAATTGTTGAAAAAGACGTTAAACCCGAACACACACACGTCATCTTGGGTCATCAACAAGGTCAGTAGGTCAAATTAAGAAATATTATTGCGATAATTTACATCAGTATCTCGATATTTCTTGCATAAGTGCCCGCAGTTGCCATTTATCTGCAAGATAGCTATCTCGATACCTTCAGCAATTAGCTTGATATTCAGTCGAACTTTTCTGAAAACTTTATCTCAATAGCCTTAAGTTTCCTGGAAATAAAAAAAGAAACATATCTTGAAAACAATAATTTATTGCGATAATGTTTTTAGAAAAACGCACTACTTTTCTTGATAGTTTAGAATATTATCGTGATACCTACCAAGCATCTCGTGGCAGTTTCAAGCAATACCGCGAAATTTTGCGTTAATATATTTTCAGGATACAAATAAAATATCTAAAAATATTATATTTTGCTGAAATGTTTTCAGAAAAAATGCACAAATTTCTTAGAAAGTTTACAATATTATCGTGATAGGTACCTAGCTATCTCGTGGCAGAAATATGCCACCATAATTAAACGTGACTGAACGTTATTTTTCATATTCTGTTTTCTTCAGGATTCAACATTGACCCTTAAACCATTTGTCTCTTTCCTTGATTTTCGATTCAAAACAGAAAATATTTTCTCAAGTCTCCGTTCAACACTGATTTTCAAGCGATGACCAATACAATATGCCTGCCAAACATTTTAATGATGTCACATTTATAATTTGGTAAGTGACAACTAATGTTTTAGCGCATGTAAAATAGAAAAAGACAAAATTGGACTGGATGAAGTCACGACGTTACCATGGAAACTAGCGTTTACTTATTATTTATCCGAAGAAAACTTAAGTATAGTTTTGTTATATCAACTAAGTGTTCCCTAATCTACATTTTATAGCAGGTTCATTAATTTTTGACACTTGAAGAAATGAGAGCACTTTTACGCGTTGTTTTTATTGAATACCCCTCGTATATGTATGATGTACATATTAGCAAGACAAGGAACACTGAGGACAGGTAAAACTGGAGTGAAGAAAGTTCGGTACAGTTGAGCATCTTCATTAGGACTACTAAATGTGTGTAAGAGAACCCGCCCGCTTAGCTCAGTCTACGGATCGCGGGGTAGTGAGTTCGATCCTCGGGCTGGGCGTATACGTTCTCCGTGACTATTTGATAAACTACATTGTATCTGATATCATTAATCCTCCACCTCTGATTCATGTGGGGAAGTTGGCAGTTACTTGTGGAGAACAGGTTTGTACTGGTACAGAATCCAGGAACATTGGTTAGGTTAACTTCCCGCCGTTATATGACTGAAATACTGTTGAAAAACGGCGTTAAACCCAAAACAAACAAACAAATGTGTAAGAGATGACAGTGTGTTAGTAGCGCAGTGGTTAGCAAGCTAGACTATAATGCCAACGATGCCCGGCCACAGCTGATATCTCAACTAGTGCTCTACTGAAACTGGTATTGCTTCCAGTAGTATCGGTCTTTTCTTTTTTTTGTTGAATTTAAAGTCACACCGACACAATTATAGGTGATTTCCCAGCTTTTGATGGTGGAGGAAGACCTGGGTAGAACCACCGACCTTCTGTAAGCCAGCTGGATGGCTTCCTCACATGACGAATTCAAAGCCCGAGCAGAGCTCGAACCCACATTGGTGAGGGACAAGTGATTTGAAGTCAGCGACCTGAACCACTCGGCCATGGAGGTCCCTAACAGTATCGGTCTAGATGTTGGGAAGCTAAATATGGCGTAAAACCTGCCGTGGACTCGACTGGAAATAAGCTGTTCCATGCATTCCTGGTGAAGACTTTCTTCTACAACTAAGGCTAAACAGATACCTTTACCTTACAGATGTGAAAACAGACCACTTACTGGTCGATATCATTGCTCAAATGTACGTACCCAACATGTAGCGACTTGAACATATACTACCATAAATCAATGTAGGACCTACCCCATTGCCCCTAGAGCTACTCCAGATTTCAAACTGTTGCCAGGATATATACCTTCATTTACATGTATAGAATGTCCAGGTGGTAGGGGCTCGAACTAGATCGAAAACCTTCCAGATATGGTCAAAATAATGAAATATTCTAAGTTTGAATACTTCCCGGTCACCTTCTATGACCTCTCCTCAAAATCTAGATTTACCCAGGTACCCAGTCTTGGTCAGAGTCATTACTACATGTTCATGTAGGGCATGTCTATATTTCCTTGCCATATGGGCTCAAACTAGGTCCAAAAACTTCCAGACTTAAATATAGTTTAAATAGTGATATTTTTATGAGCAAACGCTGCCCGGTCATCTTAATCATATGACCCGATGGATACACCAGGTACCTACTCTTGGCCAGGACCTATACATCAACGTAAATTATTGTAGTTAATAACTCGAAATTTCGAGATATGTAACTCGAAATTGCGGCTTAATAACTCGAAATTCCGACATAGTAACTCGAAATTTCGAGATATGTAACTCGAAATTTCGACTTAGTAACTCAAAATTTCGACTTAGTAACTTGAAATTTCGACTTAATAACTCGAAATTTCGAGATATTAACTCGACATTTCGACTTAGTACCTCGAAATTTCGAGTGAGTACCTCAGAATTTTGAGATAATAGGTAACATACACCTGACACTAATGCTCTTCCGTAGATAATAAAGAATTTGTCACAAAGTTTCATATTTTGAAATATTACTTTTATTCTATGTAATAGTGATAAATGCCAGCCTATTTTAGAGATGTTCTTAGAGAACTGATTCGACAGAGGATAAAGACTATAGCTATATTCACAATTTAAAAAGTAAGAATTAAAAAAAGATATATTATATTCTAGGAGTGTAATTGTCTATGTAGCAATCGAATGGTATTGTTTTAACAAATATTTCAGTTAAGTTATGCTGTTGAAATGCATGAATAAATGCTTAAAATTTTGTACCAAAAAAATGACGTACTAGGTTTTCAAAGAACAGTGGCAATCTATAAATGTGTCTTGGTTACAAACTCTGATTATTTAATAAAATGTAAGTTTATTTTTTTGTCAGAAAATTCTCATTTCGACCCGTAGCAGAGCAAACTATGACCATTTGTCAAAAACTATGCACTTATCATATATAAAGTCGCCTCCCAGTCATAGTCAGTTATTGACTGTTGGGAGTACCATGTAGATGTAGGTGTATTTTGTAAATGATAAATACTATAAAGAGTATGGATATCATCCCGGTACGGCATGATTTTAATTCGAATATATGAGAGAATCTTGAACCTAAATTACAATTACATGTAGTTTATTTACGCTGCCGTGGCTGCGATTTTTTTAGAATGATAGATTTGTTGGTGTATAAATGCTTGTCGTTGCACTGAATTCACAGGTAATTTCATGTTGAACAGCTGAGGATAAGAAACTTATGTTATTTCCTAACTTAATCGCAAATTTCCACGAAATACTCATCATCAAAAAATATATAAATAAAATGCTAAACTGTTATCACTGCACATTTGTTAATAGATTATTTTGAAATTGGACAACACGAATTAAATTAGCCAGTACGTTGATACCGGTGAACGGAATGAAACGGGACTAAGGGTGAACGGAATGAAACGGGATTTGTTGCGGAATTTAGCGTAAGCACAAGTAAACAAACAAAATTCAATTCAGTATTTTATTTATCAATTTTCTTGCATTTTTACTTGATTTCTGTTATTATTGTATGCGCTACGCCTTTGTTGTATTTTTTGTACATTTTACGTTATTAAGTAGTGAGAAAACCTCAGTCAAAATCGCTTTACACAGAAAAGTTTACTAGTATTCGGATATACTCATTTCGGGAAAATTATAGAATTGTCAAGGGGTACGGACCCGATTGTATCTGAAGGCATATTAGACCAACTAAGTGTACGTGAGTCGCAATATTGTCATACTTTTTGCACAGGTCAATATCTCTCCTCCACATACCAGTCGAACTAAATTCCAACGTATACAGTTTGTTTTATATTGTGACGGTCAAACTGTAATGTCGCGGTGGCTGCAAAAGTCAGAAATTAAAAAGCAGCCACTCAGCGACAGTAAGCTTGTCTACTCCACGTACAACATAGGAAGGACCTTTTCTGTGGTGAACCTTTTTTAAACCACATTTTAACTCTTAAAAAATAAAAATATTAGTGAAAGTTTAAGATATCTGAAATGAATATCCATTTTTTCCTTCCATTCAATTGATCTTTATGCGAAAAATGGCTAAACACGAGTTTGTCGCTGTTTTAAAAAGTCCAAATAATAGGACGTTTCGGGACGGCGTTGACTGCCGCTGTCCTGTCACGTCCAAACTTATTCTGCATATTTCTGTTAGGAAATTCCCAATGAAATCCATTGGGAACATTTTCTGGTACATGTACAAAGTATTTGTATTGATAAAATAGATCTTTTATAATGAATTTATGTTGACATTAAAGCATAAACTTGCACTGCTGACATTTTATTAATGTATATATTTTGTGTTTTGTTTCTGCAATTTAGTGTCATTGGCAGTATGCTGTGTATTAAAACCGTGTCAGGGTAGATAGCTCCTCCCACACATCATATTTTCAATGATTTAACTCTCATTTAATCATCATGAGTTATAAATATTCAACCCATTTGAAGTTTCTGCATGAACATTAATGTATAGTTTATTAGAGTAAGTAAGTCTGACCAGTATATTTTGACTTTTTTTGATATTTTATTGTCTTCGTTTTCCTAGCAGTAAAATGCAGATATGGGTAAGGCTTAGAGGGATGACAACTGTAAAATATCAGATCATAAAATAAGTCATCCAGATAAGCCAATTGAGTAAGGCTATGTTTTAAACAATGTACATTAAAGTTCACACACATTTTACATGTCACCAATTCATGTCACATGATCGATAACGACCAACTGCACTGTCAGCTGTACTGAGTATAATGACGGACATGTAAATACAGCGAGGTTGCCAAATGAAACATATAGTGGTTACGCTTTATTAATGAGTTTTACTGTTATGTTTAAACAATAAATTTTATTGTAAAATGATTCAGTTTTATTTTATTTTACAATTTCATGGTGTAAGTATGTTGCCTGATCGTGTTTTTACCTAAATTTATTTTCACTACAGAAAAGGTCTTTACTGGTTTTGACGTAAAGAGAGGGGTTCTGCCCTATCACGAAAATATCTCGGAATCAGTTCTGACGTCAAACTATTGGGACTAAAGGCAGATCTGCAAGGGATTAGCTGAGTACAGAGATATTTTGGGTTATTTACATCTTTGATTTTGTTGCTAATGAAATATGAAATTATATTTATGGAAGTGTCATTTGGTATGTCAGTTGTGCTGATTATTTTTCTTATGGCAGTGGCTAGAGAACCAGAACCGGTTCCCTAGACAGCGAACTTATTCATCCGGAATCGGTTCTCTAGCCAAAGTATGTGCATAGGCTATGGAACCGGAAGTTTATTTGATTTTCTATGCATAAAGCTGCCGAAATTCACATTGTTTCTTTTGGAAGTTGTGCCAATAAGTATTGATCCATGGGTGTTTCGGTAATGTTTCTATGTTGAGGGTAGTTAAAAGGCTATTGGCATCATGTTCATTGTTAAAGATATTAAATCAGTCTAGACATTAATACATGTAATATATTAAAGGACCCCTATATTGAAACAACACTGCAACAAATGATGATATTACATACCATTTCTTTTGATATTAGTTGAATGAATTAATTCATCAATTGCAAAACAAATAAATAAAAAAATGCACAAAAAAGTCATGCCTGCATTCCTTATTAGTTAATTATATTTCACCTTTATGTTGTGTTTCTTACTTTTCATATTATGTATATATAATTCAGTAAAACATACATAAGTTCCTCAGCATGATAATAATAGCTATCGTAATTGCATACTGTCGCGGGTTGTTAACTTGCTAAAAGACAAATGCAAAAAATTGTCAAACAATCAGCACTATGGGGATCTGACTTATAAGCATGGAAAAACTTATAGCCATCGTAATTGTAAACTGTCGTGGGTTGTTAACTTGCAGTCTTAGCCCTTTTACAAAAATCAGTTTAATAATATTTGTAATTCTATTTTATAACATCCATACATCAATGAATTTAAGTTATCATTAAATAGAATAAGGGAAATCATAACATAAGATAGACTGATTGATTTTAGGATATCATCATATTAGCTATAGATATCTTAAATATGAATTACGATATCCAAAATACAGACATTTTTTCAGATATCTTAAAGTCAATTTTATGATATCATTATGCTGGGTTTACACTTAGCCACGATGTCCATGATTTAAAGAAAAGCTCAGAGCTCCACGATTTATTGCATGAGTTTTGTTTTACTACGCTTTCCTATGCTCTCAGTACGTTTTGTTACTACCTGTAGCGTTTTATTACGAAACCAACACGATTCTGGTCAAGATCTGCCACGATTTTCGTCACGTTCTCTCAACTTCTCTTAAGATTACCACAATATGCTATCACGTTTTGTCACGTTCTGTTTAGATCCCTCGCGTTATCAAGTTCTGTTAAGCTCTCCTACAATTTATGGCCACGATTTCATCAAGATTGTCACATTTTGAGCACTATTGGAGTATAAACAGGAGGCATGGGTCATCCTCTAATTCTCTCCAGAGATTCCAAAGAAAAACGAGCTATGCATCATAGAGCTGAACAGGATGCTGAATTTGCAATTTTCATGTATGCCTATAATAGTTATGTGTCGGCAGCAGCAACAAGGGACGGAATAGGGTAGGATAGAAGAGAGAGGAAGGAGAAGAAGACATAGAAGGCCTAATACCTGCTGGGTGAGACCATGGTTAAGTGGAAACCGAAGGCACCAGTTGGGACAATACACTCAACTTTTCAACAGAGAACTCAGGCATGAAGGCTCCAACATCAACTATGTAAGGATGCCTCCAGATCTAGTGGTACTTAGAATTGTGTTTCCAAATACACCAAGATCCCCCTACGATGGAGCATCAAGGTCTGATGCGCTACGCTAAGGTCTGTTAAGCTGCATTACGCTCTGCTAAGATTTCCACGCTCTCTCAAGATTTAAGATTAATTGGTTTGTGGAAAAATTTTTGACTGTCAAATATTTTGTCACGATCCTTACGATCATCACGATTCCACCAAGTTCCCTCAAGATCACCACGATTCGATCCCATGACCTCCCCCCATGCTCACCACACTTCTTTCAAATCGTGGAAATCATGGCTAAGTGTAAACGCAGCATTAAGTAAGTTGAAAATTAAAGCAATACTATTGTGTATGAAATATTTATATCCATGTATCAAATTTTTTTTTATAATGTCGTAAAATCAACACATTTTGAGATATTATTTGATTTATTGATATCATTAAATTTAATGTATTTTGCGATATCCTAAAATGAAAGAAGTATAATTGTATTTATATATATATAGATATCCAGTTTTCCATTTTGTGATATCCTTAAATCATTATGGTATCTTTTAATCATTTTAGGACATTACAATATACATTTAATGATATCTTAAATTGTAATATAAGTGATATAATTACATACACTACATTTTTAGATATCACAAAATACCTAAAATTCAGGATATCATAAAGTGAATTATGTTAGTTATGCACATTGGATAAACCGGAAGTAATGGCGTAATGTTATTTATCTGGATAGCATAAAATCTGGACCCACATATGAAAACAAACACCATTTTATTGATAAACGGCAACCCATGATTACATTTCATTAAATGGCAACATAACTGTGCATGGTGACCAATCAAAAGTTTAAATATGATATTAAAACATCTGACATGTTAAATGATTCAAAATATTGCTGTAAAATCAGTTTGAAATGTGCAGGTCTCTTTTATCATTGGCAAAAATATAAAAAAACAAGCAGACTTACTGTCACAGACATTCAGATTGTGAGAAGTTTCATTAAAATCTACATTATTGAAAAATATATATTGTTGAAAATGTCATTAAAAGTGGGAATTTCCCATAGAATCCCATTTATATGAAAACTTATGAGACTGACTGGTCCAAATATTTGAAATCAGTGTAGCAAAAAATCAAACACATGATCCTCATCATTTTTATTTGCAGATTTTTCTGTGTATATTCAGAAGTTTTGAAAAATCAGGGTTTTATATCAAATTCTATATTGTAAACAATAGAAAAAAATTTGATCCGAATGTGCAGAACTACTTTAAGGTTATCACTAATTTACTTTAGGACATCGTCATGATAACAGAACAGTGAATATATCATAAAATGACATCCCATAGTACACTGGTAGTCTGTATTTACCTGATGTCAATCAGGATGACTGGATAATGCAGTAATATAATTGAAAATTAGCTCCTCCTATTGAAAGTCGTGAAGCAAATATGTTTTTTTTCTGAGTCTTGAAAGCTAGATTATGCCCAGGTATCACATAAAACAAATGAAAAATAAGTATATGCAGTATAGAGATGAAAGTCTTGTTTATAGCTATAAACGTAGGTCACTTTTACTCATATTATCAGTTTCATTATTATGATATTGGCAGATATTTTTTGCCCATAAAACCAAATTATAGAGTTTTACTACTCCCGCACGATAATTTAAACGACAGCATGTTTGTTTTATTGTTATGGTTTTCATGCATCGTTGAACTCAAAAAGGTTGCAGTGATAGAAGTTATATAAGTGCATACTGTAATGTCACACAAAAATATTTTCTGTAACTATTGAAACGTTTTAATGAATAAAAATCATAATTGTCAAACATGTTATGGTTTGAGTTATTGTGCGGGATATATAACTATATTTGTATAAACACAAAATAAACAAGTGTATGTGTATAAACAGTGTTAAGTTCTAAAAAATAGTGTAATATAAATTTATAACTTAAAAAAGGCATTTAAATTAACTATATTTGGTGAAGGTTTCTATATTTAAGGATGAAAATATTTCAGTAAAAGATGCACACGATAATATCTTTAACAAATGTTTTGATCATATTTTACAAGTGTTGAAGTGAAACCTGGATTTCTTTTTTTATTTTAGCTGATGCTTCAAATCCAGCATGGGTGACTGTCGATATCACATCACAATGCTTGTCACACATGAAGAGGAGGATGCCATCCGATCATTGTTCAAACAAAACAACTATACCTGCTTGCTTCATGGTATTTTTTTTAATTTATAAAGTTCATTTTTTTCCTAAACTGGGTTCATACAATTTTTAGCTCATCTGATTTTTTGAAAAAAAATGATGAGTTATTGTCATCACTTGAGCGGTTGTCGGCGTCGGCGTTGCCTGGTTAAGTTTTATGTTTAGGTCAGCTTTTCTCCAAAACTATCAAAGCTATTGCTTTGAAACTTGGAATACTTGTTCACCATCATAAGCTGACCCTGTATAGCAAGAAACATAACTCCATCTTGCTTTTTGCAAGATTTATGGCCCCTTTTGTACTTAGAAAATATCAGATTTCTTGGTTAAGTTTTATGTTTAGGTCAACTTTTCTCCTAAACTATCAAAGCTATTGCTTTGAAACTTGGAATACTTGTTCACCATCATAAGCAGACCCTGTACATCAAGAAACATAACTCCATCTTGCTTTTTGCAAGATTTATTGCCCCTTTTGGACTTAGAAAATCAGTTTTCTTGGTTAAGTTTTATGTTTAGGTCAGCTTTTATCCTAAACTATCAAAGCTATTGCTTTAAAACTTGCAACACTTGTTCACCATCATAAGTTGACCCTGTACAGCAAGAAACATAACTCCATCCTGCTTTTTGCAAGATTTATGGCCCCTTTTGGACTTAGAAAATATCAGATTTCTTGGTTAAGTTTTATGTTTAGGTCAACTTTTTCTCTTAAACTATCAAAGCTATTGCTTTGAAACTTGCAACACTTGTTGACCATCATAAGCTGACCCTGTACAGCAAGCAACATAACTCCATCCTGCTTTTTGCAATAATTATTGCCCCTTTTGGACTTAGAAAATCATTTTCTTGGTTGAGTATTATGTTTAAGTCAACTTTTATCAAAGCTATTGCTTTAAAACTTGCAGCAGTTTTTCACCATCATAAGTGGACACTGAACATTAAGAAACATAACTCTATCCTGCTTTTTGCAAGAATGATGGCCCTTTTTAGACTTAGAAAATCATGGGTAGGACAATATTTCTATTACACAAAAAAAATCAGATGAGCGGCAGCACCTGCAAGGCGGTGCTTTTGTTAGCTCACCTGTCACATAGTGACAAGGTGAGCTTTTGTGATCACTCTTCGTCCGTCGTCAGTCCGTGTGTCCGTGCATGAGTGCGTCCGTCCATCCGTCAACAATTTCTTGTCTGCACGATAGTAGTTTCATTTATGATTTTATTTTAACCAAACTTGCACACAACTTGTATCACCATAAGATCTCGGTTCCTTTCTTGGACTGGCCAGATGCCATTATGGGTTCCAGAGTTATGGCCCCTGAAAGGGCCAAAATTAGCTATTTTGAGCTTGTTGCACAATAGCAGCTTTATTTATGATTTGATTTTTACCAAACTTGCACACAACTTGTATCACCATAAGATCTAGGTTCCTTTCTGGAACTGGCCAGATTCCATTATGGGTTCCAGAGTTATGGCCTCTGAAAGGCCCAAAATTAGCTGTTTGACCTTGTCTGCACAATAGCTGCTTAATTTATGATTTGATTTTTACCAAACTTGCACACAACTTGTATCACTATAAGATCTTGGTTCCTTTCTGGAACTGGCAAGATTCCTTTATGGATTCCAGAGTTATGGCCCCTGAAGGGGTCAGAATAAGCTATTTTGACCTTATCTGCACAATAGCAGCTTCATTTATGATTTGATTTTAACCAAACTTGCACAAAACTTGTGTCACCGTAAGATCTTGGTTCCTTACTTGAACCGGCCAGATCCCTTAATGGGTTCCAGAGTTAAGGTCCCTGATAGGGCCGGAATTAGCTATTTTGAACTTGTCTGCACAATAGCAGATTCATTTTTAGCTCACCTGAGCAATGCTCAGGTGAGTTTTTCTGATCGCTCGATGTCCGGCGTCCGGCGTCTGTCATCTGTCGTCTGTCGTCTGTCAACATTTAGCTTGTGTATGCGATAAAGGCTGTATTTTTCAATTAATCTTCATGAATATTGGTCAGAGTGATAACCTTGATAAAATCTAGGCCGAGTTCGAAAATGGGTGATCTCGGGTCAAAAACTAGGTCACTAGGTCAAATCAAAGAAAAACCTTGTGTATGCGATAGAGGCTGTATTTTTCAATCAATCTTCATGAATATTGGTCAGAATGATAACCTTGATGAAATCTAGGCCGAGTTGAAAATGGGTCATCTCGGGTCAAAAACTAGGTCACTAGGTCAAATCAAAGAAAAACCTTGTGTATGCGATAGAGACTGTATTTTTCAATTGATCTTCATGAATATTGGTCAGAATGATTGCCTTGATGAAATCTAGGCCGAGTTCGAAAATGGGTCATCTCTGGTCAAAAACTAGGTCACTAGGTAAAATCAAAGAAAAACCTTATGTATGTGATAGAGGCTGTATTTTTCAATTATTCTTCATGAATATTGGTCAGAATGATAACTTTGATGAAATCTAGGCCGAGTTCGAAAATGTGTCATCTGGGGTCAAAAACTAGGTCACTAGGTCAGATCAAAGAAAAACCTTGTGTAAGCGATAGAGGCTGTATTTTTCAATTGATCTTCATGAATATTGGTCAGAATGATTGCCTTGATGAAATCTAGGCCGAGTTCGAAAATGGGTCATCTCGGGTCAAAAACTAGGTCAAATCAAAGAAAAACCTTGTGTATGCGATAGAGACTGTATTTTTCAATTGAACTTCATGAATTTTGGTCAGAATGATTACCTTGATGAAATCTAGGCCGAGTTCAAAAATGGGTCATCTCGGATCAAAAACTAGGTCACTAGGTCAAATCAAGGAAAAACCTTGTGTATGTGATAGAGGCTGTATTTTCCAACTGATCTTCATGAAATTTAGCCAGAATGATTACCTTGATAAAATCTAGGCCGAGTTCGAAAATGTGTCATCTGGGGTCAAAAACTAGGTCACTAGGTCAAATCGAAGAAAAACATTGTGTATGCAATAGAGGATGTAGTTTTCAATTGATCTTCATGAAATTTGGTCTGAGTGATTGCCTTGATGAAATCTAGGTCGAGTTTGAATATGGGTTATCTGAGGTCAAAAACTAGGTCACTAGATCAAATTAAAGAAAAATCTTGTGTATGCGATAGAGACTGTTTTTAGCTCACCTATCACAAAGTGACAAGGTGAGCTTTTGTGATCGCGCGGCGTCCGTCGTCCGTTGTCCGTCCGTCCGTGCATCCGTGCGTAAACTTTTGCTTGTGACCACTCTAGAGATCACAATTTTCATGGGATCTTTATGAAAGTTGGTCAGAATGTTCACCTTGATGATATCTAGGTCAAGTTTGAAACTGGGTCACGTGCCTTCAAAAACTAGGTCAGTAGGTCTAAAAATAGAAAAACCTTGTGACCTCTCTATAGGCCATATATTTCACAAGATCTTCATGAAAATTGGTCAGAATGTTCACCTTGATGATATCTAGGTCAAGTTCGAAACTGGGTCACGTGCCATCAAAAACTAGGTCAGTAGGTCTAAAAATAGAAAAACCTTGTGACCTCTCTAGAGGCCATATATTACACAAGATCTTCATGAAAATTGGTCAGAACGTTCAACTTGATGATATCTAGGTCAAGTTCGAAAGTGGGTCACGTGCCATCAAAAACTAGGTCAGTAGGTCTAAAAATAGAAAAACTATGTGACCTCTCTAGAGGCCATACTTTTCAATGGATCTTCATAAAAATTGGTCAGAATGTTCACCTTGATGATATCTAGGTCAAGTTCAATACTGGGTCATGTGCCTTCAAAAACTAGGACAGTAGGTCAAATAATAGAAAAACCTTGTGACCTCTCTAGAGGCCATATTTTTCATGGGATCTGTATGAAAGTTGGTCTGAATGTTCATCTTGATGATATCTAGGTCAAGTTTGAAACTGGGTCAACTGCGGTCAAAAACTAGGTCAGTAGGTCAAATAATAGAAAAACCTTGTGACCTCTCTAGAGGCCATATTTTTCATGGGATCTGTATGAAAGTTGGTCAGAATGTTCATCTTGATGATATCTAGGTCAAGTTCGAAACTGGGTCAACTGCGGTCTAAAACTAGGTCAGTAGGTCTAAAAATAGAAAAACCTTGTGACCTCTCTAGGCGCCGTACTTTTCAATGGATCTTCATGAAAATTGATCAGAATGTTCAGCTTGATGATATCTAGGTCAGGTTCGAAACTGGGTCACATGCTGTCAAAAACTAGGTCAGTAGATCAAATAATAGGAAAACCGTGTGACCTCTCTAGAGGCCATATTTTTGATGGGATCTGTATGAAAGTTGGTTTGAATGTTCATCTTGATGATATCTAGGTCAAGTTCAAAACTGGGTCAACTGCAGTCAAAAACTAGGTCAGTAGGTCTAAAAATAGAAAAACCTTGTGACCTCTCTAGAGGCCATATTTTTCAATGAATCTTCATGAAAATTGGTCAGAATGTTCATCTTGATGATATCTAGGTCAAGTTCGAAACTGGGTCACGTGTAATTATAAACTAGGTCAGTAGGTCAAATAATAAAAAAACCTTGTGACCTCTCTAGAGGCCATATTTCTCATGGGATCTGTATGAAAGTTGGTCTTAGTATTCATCTTGATGATATCTAGGTCAAGTTCGAAACTGGGTCATCTGCGGTCAAAAACTAGGTCAGTAGGTCTAAAAATAGAAAAACCTTTTGACCACTTTAGAGGCCATATTTTTCAATGGATCTTCATGAAAATTTGTCTGAATGTTCACCTTGATGATATCTACATAAAATTTGAAACTGGGTCACGTGTGGTCAAAACTAGGTCAGTAGGTATAAAAATAGAAAAACCTTGTGACCTCTCTAGAGGCCATACTCTTCATGAGATCTTCATGAAAATTGGTGAGAATGTTCACCTTGATAATATCTATGTCAAGTTCAAAACTGGGTCATGTGCCTTCAAAAACTAGGTCATTAGGTCAAATAAAAGAAAAACCTAGAAGCCATATTTTTCAATGGATCTTCATGAAAATTGGGTCATGTGGAGAAGGTGAGCGATTCAGGACCATCATGGTCCTCTTGTTTTCAATTGATTTTTATGAAATTTGGTCAGGATGATTGCCTTAATGAAATTTAGGTCGAATTTGAATATGGGTCATCTGAGTTCAAAAACTAGGTCACTTGGTCAAATCAAAGAAAAAACTTGTGTATGTGATAGAGGCTGTATATTCAATTGATCTTCATGAATTTTGGTCAGAATGATTGCCTTGATAAAATCTAGGTCGAGTTTGAACATGGGTCATCTAGGGTCAAAAACTATGTCATATCTAAGAAAATGCTTGTTTTATCGCAAGAGACCAATTTTTTGGTCCAATCTTAATGAAAATTGGTCAGAATATTTGTTTCCATGAAATCACTAGGTCAAACATGTTTTACACTGTTATGGTGTGTTTCTTAGGTGAGCGACCTAGGGCCATCTTGGCCCTCTTGTTTATTAGCTCACCTGTCACAAAGTGACAAGGTGAGCTTTTGTGATCGCGCAGCGTCCGTCGTCCATACGTGTGTGCGTGCGTCCGTCCGTCCATGCGTAAACTTTTGCTTGTGTTTAAACTGGGTCACATGCCATCAAAAAGTAGGTCAGTAGGTCAAATAATGAAAAAACCTTGTGACCTCTCTAGAGGCCATATTTTTTATGGGATCTGTATGAAAGTTGGTCTGAATGTTTATCTTGATGATATATAGGTCAAGTTTGAAACTGGGTCAACTGCGATCAAAAACTAGGTCAGTAGGTCTTAAAATAGAAAAACCTTGTGACCTCTCTAGAGGCCATACCCTTGAATGGATCTTCATGAAAATTAGTCAGAATGTTCATCTTGATGATAGCTAGGTCAAGTTCAAAACTGGGTCACATGCCATCAAAAACTAGGTCAGTAGGTCAAATAATAAAAAAACCTTGTGACCTCTCTAGAGGCCATACTTTTCATGGGATCTGTATGAAAGTTGGTCTGAATGTTCAGCTTGATGATATCTAGGTCAGGTTTGAAACTGGGTGAACTGCGGTCAAAAACTAGGTCAGTAGGTCAAATAATAGAAAAATCTTTTGACCTCTCTAGAGGCCATATTTTTCAATGGATCTTCATGAAAATTGGTATGAATGTTCCCCTTGATGATATCTAGATCAGTTTCGAAACTGAGTCACGTGCGGTTAAAAACTTGACCAGTAGGTATAAAAATAGAAAAACCTTGTGACCTCTCTAGAGGCCATATTTTTCATGAGATCTTCATGAAAATTAGTGAGAATGTTCACCTTGTTGATATCTATGTCAAGTTCAAAACAGGGTCACGTACCTTTGAAAACTAGGTCAATAGATCAAATAATAGAAAAACCTTGTGACCTCTCTAGAGGCCATATTTTTCAATGGATCTTCATGAAAATTGGTCAGAATTTTTATCTTGATGATATCTAGGTCAAGTTCAAAACTGGGTCACATGAGCTCAAAAACTAGGTCACTATGTCAAATAATAGAAAAAATGACGTCATACTCAAAACTGGGTCATGTGGGAACAGGTGAGCAATTCAGGACCATCATGGTCCTCTTGTTTGAATTTAATCAAACTTGCACAAAACTTTTGTCACCAAAAGATCTTGGTTCCGGTCTTGAACCGGTCAAATCCCATAATGGGTTCCAGAGTTATGGCCCCTGGAAGGGCCAAAATTGGCTATTTTGACCTTGTCTGCACAATAGCAGCTTCATTTATGATTTGATTTTAATCAAACTTGCACACAACTTGTATCACCATAAGATCTCGATTCTTTTTTATACGCCCGCAGGGATGTATTATGTTATCGCCTCGGTGTCCGTCTGTCTGTCTGTGTGTTGGTTAGCAATTTCCCTTCCGCTCTGTAACTCTTGAACCCCTTGATGGATTTCAGGGAAACCTGACACAAATGTTCACTCATTGAAAGGATGTGCAGAGCGCATGTTTCAGATGGCTAGATTCAATGTCAAGGTCACACTTAGGGGTCAAAGGTCATATCACTTTGTTTTATGTGAATATTGCTCTGCATTTGCGTTGCATTATAGTGCTCTTGTTTTATTTGGCAGATCCTTCTTTTGTTCGCTTACAATATTTTCTTTTATTACTTCCCTTTTATGTTACTATGTATAGCTCATTTAGTAACTTTTTTATTATTGGCCATAGGGAAAAACTGAGACCACTTTTCTGTGGTACAACATAGATGGTACCTCCAATTTTTAGGTGTATTTTGACATATCTGTAACTTGTAATAATTCTTTCTTTTTTGTTTTTGGTTAAAGCAATGGTACTCAGGTGAGCGATATCGGCAGGAAGAAACAGTTATGTTCCATCTGAGTAAATCTCAAGATTAGCCCTTAACCTGCTAGATATCTATAATGAACTTGTCCATCTTTCAATTTGGACAGTATCGTTAACTGTTAAAAGAGGTGCTTACCAAAACGATACTGACTAAATGTGGAAGCTGATCTTGGTCTGCACTGGTCGCAAAGGCAGAATCACTTGCCACCATCAGGCTAATGGTTAAATAGCTTTTTACTGGAAGTATTAATTATTGTGTAATAAAAGTCAAGGTATAAAATTGTATTCATTTCTTTTGAATATGTGCTGGAAGTATTTCAAATTTATCTTTGCAATAAACATCTTTTGACTGTATCAGTATTAGGAAAATCTTTATAAATGAAAACTCATATTGATTTGAAAAAAAACAACAACTGATACATGCAGAATGAATCTGCAGTATACATCAGTATTGTGATTAACAAAAGTTTAGAATACTGACAATTTAACAGATGTCTGGAGGTAAATAGAAAAAATAGTAATGATATTCATTTCTCTGCCCATTTGTTTCCAGTGATGGGGTTACTACCAATTTTGAAAAATCTTGCTTGTTTTTTCCAAGTCGTTGGATTATAAGGAACTTAAAAAACGATAAGTGAAAAATAAATTTTAAGGAAAGTCAGCGAAAAAAGATTTCCCTGGACTAAATTTGAAATTTTAGCTTTAATTTGAGAAAACTTAAAAATATAAGGATTTTTTTTATACACCCGTCTGAGAGACGGTACTTGTTATGGGAATGCCCTTGGCGCGGCGGGCGAGTGGCATTCACAAACTTTGTCCAGAGCATTTCTTCTTCATGCATGGAGGGATTTGGATGTAACTTGGCACAAATGTTCACCACTATGAGGTGGAGTGTCATATGGAAGAACCAGGTGCCTAGGTCTAAGGTCAAGGTCACAGAGACAAAAGGTCAGATACAAGAATGACTTTGTCCGGAGCATTTCTTTATCATGCATTGGTGGATTTTGATATAACTTGGTATAAATGTTCACCATATTGAGACGGAGTGTCATGTGCAAGAACTATGCCCCTAGGTCTAAGGTCAAGGTCACACTTAGAGGCCAAATGTCTGATACAAGAATGACAACTTTGTCCGGAGCATTTCTTCTTCATGCATGGAGGAATTTTGATGTAACTTGGCACAGTTGTTCACCATAATGAGACAGAGTGTCATGTATAAGAACCAGATCCCTAGGTTTTAGGTCAAGGTCATACTTAGAGGTCAAATGTCAGATACAAGAATGACAACTTACCAAGCTTTTGACAGGCGTATTTTTTGACTATGGCACCCTTGTTTTATCATAGTAATGTTTTTTATTTTTATTAATAAGGTTGTTTCAAATGTTGTAATTAAAAAAGAAAATAGAAACTGGGTGGATTAGTCAGCTGTAGATGAGGGAGGTGACAAAATAAAGTGGTATTGATTAGCACTAGTCATGATATGGCCAGAAAAATGACAGAGAATTCAATTTTTTTGTGGCAGACATGTTTGACAGCATGACTGTTGTGTGTATGTGTGTGCTTTACAACTTCTTTATCTCTGATGGAATTTGACAAAAAAGTTTGCCAGATAATTAGTTATTGAAAGCCGATAACATGAACAACCAGGATTTTACGTAATTAATGGGGCATATATTGGATTGTAATTTTTATCTCAACACTTAAAACTGAAGGGGAAACATCAGTCTGTTCATCTGTCCAACTTTTTGTCTGCAGGATAACTATAAAACTGTTTGAAGGGAATTTCTGAAAACATCATACAATGGCAGATGCAATTTACAGAGGCCGTCAAGACAAAGTGGAATATACAAGAACGTTAACTCTACCTTGCTTACTTTTTGAATTATTTCCCATTTTACAATATAAGTTTTACTGATAACACTTGTCTTAAGCATATAACTCTAGTCCTTTCCAAGGGATATTGTTTAAACCTCACGGAATGACAGAGGTCATTGAGTGGAATGTTTAAGAACCATAACTCTGTCTTGCTTACTTTTTTAATTATCCCCCTTTTTAAGTACTTATAACACTTTTATCTCAAGCATAACTCCAAAATTGTTAAAACTTCACACAATAACAGAGGATATTGTAAGGAAGTGCAATGTACAAGAGCTAGAACTCTGCTTTGTTTCTTTGTAATTATCTGATTTACTTATAAAAAGTTTGTTCAGAGTGTAACTCCAAAACTAGAATCTGATTAAAATTTCACACAACACAGGCCATTGAGAGGAAGTGCATTATACAAGATCCATAAGTCAACTTTGCTTATTTTGATTATCTCTCTTTATTATACACCCGAAGGGACGTATTATGTTAAGACGCTGGGGTCTGTTAGCAAATTCGTCTCCACTCTGTAGCTATAACCCCTTGAAAGATTTCAAAGAAACTTGACACAAATTTTCACCACATTGAGACGTGGCTTGCTCTAAGGTCAAGGTCACAGGGATCAAAGGTTATATGACTATGTTTCGTGCCCGCTTTGTAACTCTTGAACTGCTTGAAGGATTTTAAAGAAACTTGGCACAAATGTTCACCACATCAACACGACATGCAGAGTGCATGTTTCGGATGGCTCGCTTCAAGGTAAAGGTCACACTTAGGGGTCAAAGGTCATACCTGAACTCCTTGAAGGATTTTGAAGAAACTTGATACAATTGTTCACCACATCAGGACAACGTGCAGAGCGAATGTTCTGGATGGCTTGCTTCATGGTCAAGGTCACACTTATGGGTCAAAGGTCATATGACTATGTTTCATTTCCGCTCTGTAACTCTAGAACTGCTTGATGGATTTTATAAAATTCTACACAAATGTTTACCACATCGAGTCAAAGGTCATAACCTTCGGGCGTATATTGCTCTGCATTGCGGTGCTCTTGTTAAATATACTTATCCAAGGCATAAATTTTCAAGTATTGAAGGGATTTTATTCAAACTGCATGCAAAGGTGGAGGATATTGAGAAGTATGTTTTACAAGAACCATAACTCTACCTTGCTTACTTTCTGATTTACTTCCATTTATTTAATTAACTCGTTGAACTTTTGTTTTGAGCAGAATACCAAAACTATAAAAGGGATTCTGCTATGATTTCACACAATGACAGAGGTCATTGAGAGGAAGTATATTATGTACAAGAATTATAACTCAGTCTTGTTTACTTTTTGAATTATGATCATTTTTTTACATTTGTAATGTACTTGTACAAGGCATAAAACAGTAGTGAATGTTATAAATAATGCATATAAAGATGGAGCATATTGTGGGGAAGTGTATTGTACAAGAGCCTTACCTCTACCTTGCTTATATTTTTAATTACCTCCCTTTATATTAATTACTCCTTAAATTTGGAGAAGGGTTTTTCTGAAACTTGTCAGATGGCAGAGGCTGTTGATTGGAAGTGTAGTGTACAAGAACCATAATATGCTTTACTTTGTTGAATTGTCTTCCCATTTAGTAAATTTACTTTGACCTTTGGAAAGTAATTTATTTAGTCTTAAAGAAGCATGGTAAAGAATAGTTATGGAACTGCAGTGTTCTTATAAACTAATATATACATATTGAACACAGTAGTTCTTGATAACTCTTTTTCCTTTTCAAACTAATATGCATAAAATTCTTAATTTCAAAATGTTTCCTTTTTTTTGGCCACCTTTTACACAAAACATTTGTTTCAGTGAGGGAAGGGACATGTCCAGCATGGCTCAATTTGTTTTGTCAGAATTATGTCCAGCTGTGATATTTCACATTTTACTTTACTTTTGAGCACAGTATTTTTCCTCGAAAGAATGAGTACATATTTATCAAAATGCAAATCTAATAAACTTTTTAGCTGACCTGAGCACGAAGTGCTGAAAGGTGAGCTTTTGCGATCGTCCGTCCATCAGTCGTCCGTCGTCAACAATTTGACTGTTAACACTCTAGAGGTCACAATTTTGGTCCAATCTTAATGAAACTTGGTCAGAATGTTACCCTCAATAAAATCTTGGAAGAGTTTGATATTGGGTCATCTGGGGTCAAAAACTAGGTCACCAGGTCAAATCAAAGGAAAAACTTGTTTACACTCTAGAGGTCACATTTTTGGCGAATCTTAATGAAACTTGGTCAGAATGATACCCTCAATAAAATCTTGGATGAGTTTGATATTGGGTCATCTGGGGTCAAAAACTAGGTCACCAGGTCAAATCAAAGGAAAAGCTTGTTAACGCTCTAGAGGTCACAATTTTGGCCCAATCTTGATGAAACTTGATCAGAATGTTACTCTAAATAAAATCTTGGACGAGTTCGATATTGGGTCATCTGGGGTCAAAAACTAGGTCACTAGGTCAAATCAAAGCAAAGGCTTGTTAACACTCTAGAGGTCACAGTTTTGACCCAATCTTAATGAAACTTGGTCAGAATGATACTCTCAATAAAATCTTGGAAGAATTTGATATTGGGTCATCTGAGGTCAAAAACTAGGTCACCAGGTCTGTTGAAAGGAAAAGCTTGTTTACACTCTAGTGGTCACAATTTTGGCCCAATCTTAATGAAGTTTGGTCAGAATAATACTCTCAGTAAAATCTTGGACGAGTTCAATATTGGGTCATCTGGGGTCAAAAACAAGGTCACCAGGTCAAATCAAAGGAAAACCTTTTTAACACTCTAGAGGTCACGATTTTGGCCCAATCTTTATGAAACTTTGTCAAAACGTTATCCTCATTAAAATCTGGGACGAATTTGATATTGGGTCATCTGGGATCAAAAACTAGGCCATCAGGTCAAATCAAAGGAAAAACTTGTTAACACTGTAGAGGCCACATTTATGACTATATCTTTATGAATCTTAGTCAGAATGTTAATCTTGATGGTCTCAAGGTCCAGTTTGAATCTGGGTCATGTAGGATCAAAAACTAGGTCACCAGATCAAATCAAAGGAAAAGCTAGTTAACACTGTAGAGGCCACATTTATGACCATATCTTAATGAAACTTGGTCAGAATGTTGATCTTGATGATCTATAGGTCAAGTTCAAATGTGGGTCAGGTGGGATCAAAAACGAATGTTTCTCATTGCAGAGTTGGTGTAGCCGTTCTGCGCATGCGCGGAATTATTATCAAATGGAGCGCACGGCAAAAATACTCATTTTTTTGCATGTCCGCACGCATTTAGTGTATAATGTGCATAATATACTGACTAAAGGTTAGGGTTAGAATCACCATGGTTACAAAAAATGTGCATTTAAGGTATTTTTGTTCAAATTTAGTTAATCCGGTAATACCGGACTCTGTAATATATCACGAGCGCACCAACTCTGTATTTAGTCACAGCCATCAAAAACTAGGTCACTAGGTCAGATCAAGGGAAAAGCTTGTTAACGCTCTAGAGGCCACATTTATGACTGTATCTTTATGAAACTTAGTCAGAATGTTAATCTTGATGATCTTTAGGTCAAGTTGGAAGCTGGGTCATGTGGAGTCAAAATGTAGGGCACTGGGTCAAATCAAAGGAAAAGCTAGTTAACACTTTATAGGCCACATTTATGACCATATCTTTATGAAACTTGGTCAGAATGTTGATCTTGATGATCTTTAGGTCAATAGGTCAGGTGAGCGATACAGGGCCTTCATGGCCCTCTTGTTATTACATACACATACTACATTCATGAAGATTATATAAATGTTATAAATTTGTTCATAAGCATGAGTAAAATTGAAAGTATCATCATTATTGAACATTTTAATGCAGTGGCACATATGATAAATAACAAAATATTAGCATTTGATGTTCTTACTGTAGTGTATATAGAATGTTATTTGTGATACCAGTATATTAAATTTTCTGTGTAATAACTCCATAATAAGGATTTCTTTCAATTTTTCATTTATTGTCACCCATACTGTCTGCATAATACACAAAAGAACAGATTTTTTTTCAGATCATTTTTTTACAGGAATTATTGACCTTAGATATTTTTAGAAAATATAAAATTAGGATTTTATTCCTTATTGTTTTAGGAAAATCTTGGTTGATTCTTCATGATGTGAATAATTTATTATGTGCTCAGATAAATAGACTTTTTATCAGCGGCTGTCTATCAGGCCAGATTCACTAGAGTTATGTCTCTTTGTAAAAGAATCATTTGAAACCTATCAAAACTGTAACCATCTAAACTGGAAAAGTCTGTAAATTGAGCAGCTGTTTGGCTCCTTTCATCAAAGTACGTGACATTGTATTCTTTAAGACCAGAATTCCTCTGCTTCAGAGAGCTGACAAATTTTTGAGAGTGTTTGAATATTTCAGTATGAAATTATGCTCCAAGACTTCCCTTTAAATTTTGCTTAGAGCATAGACCAGTTATAATTTACCTATTGAGAATGGAAGCTGCAGTTCTTATTTAAGCAACAATAAAGCTTAAAAACCAAACCAAGTGCAAAAAATACAAGCATAACTAAATGACAATAAACATACAAACATATGTTCATGAACAAACAATAAATACATTGTACATCTATTCCAGTTTTATCAGATGAAACAGTTGTAGACATATTCCAGTGTGGCTTCACAGATGTGTTCCCAGCTCCTCCACAAGATCAAGATAACTTACATGGTAAGCTTCAAGACGTAACGGTGGTAAAATCCGAAATTATTACTGTGGACATGGACAGTACTGCACCAGTTAAACAGAGACTGAGAACAGAAACCACAAAAGTCATGGATACTGAAGAACCAGATAATGCAGATGAATTGGATGTTTCAGAGGACACAGATACTGCAGATGAACTAGATATAGAAGAAATAACAGATGCTGCACATGATACTGATGTTGAACATGATTCGGATGTTACAGACAACACTGATACAGCTAGTGAATCATATGTGGACCTAAAAGGTCATAAAAGTAAGGACTTTCTTTTAATTGAAATAAGGTTGAGAAGTATTTATGCCATGAAAGGAATCATATAGTAAGAACATTATTAGTTAGTTTGTCTGACACAGTCCATAGCACATCCTGTCTCCACTAAAACCTTTAAGCAATTCAAGGGCTTGAAATGAAAATTAACACAAATGTTCAGCATGATTAGAAGGTGTGCCGCATGAAATTATCAGCTCTCTGCCAAAAGTTCCAAGGTCAAGGTCACACTTAGAGGTCAAATGTTAACAGGGTCTGTTTGTGTCTGGTCCATAACCCTGCCATTGATGAAGGGATTTTGAAATAACTTGACATAAATTTTTACCATAATGAGACAACGTGTTGTGCGCAAGACTCAGACCCCTAGCTCTAAGGTCAAGGTCACCCTTAGAGGTAAAAAGTTAACATGGTCTGTTTCTTGTCCGGTCCGTACCTCTGCCATTCATCAAGGGATTTTGAAATAACTTGGCATAAATGTTCCTTATTATGAGAAGACATGTCATTCCCAAAACCCTAACCCCTAGCTCCAAGGTCAAGGTCACACTTTGAAGGTGGACAACTGTAGCATTCTTGTGCACGCTTTGGGGGCATTGGTCACCAGTAGTGACAGCTCTTGTTTTCAAGAAATTTTTACCTGGGTAGATGGCAATATGGAAAATATATGTCACTTGTAGTTGCCAGTAAGTACAAAAATATGACCAAAAGTGGACCCTGTTATAACTTGAAAAGGTACAAGAGATTTTCCCCTGAAACTTGGTAAATACATTTGAATAGAAAATAGTATGAAGAACTTGCACTTCAGTTTTTTTTTTCTAATTTATCGATATGTCTGTCCAGGCATCAATCTTAAATGGTGAATTCTGGCATAAGGATGCATTTAATTTTGTCCATCAGTATTCTGTTTTTAGCTCACATGTCACATAGTGACAAGGTGAGCTAGTGACAAGGTGAGCTTTTGTGATCGCATTATGTCCTTCCATTCGTCCCTTGTCTGTCCGTCACAAGTTCTTGTGAACACGATAGAGACTACGTTTTACAATCAATTTTAATCAAACTTGCACACAGTTTGTATTGGCATAATATTTCGGTACCTTTCGAAAACTAGCCAGATGATATCCCATCATGGGTTCCAGCGTTATGGCCCCTTAAAGGGCCAAAATTTGCTATTTTTGGCTTGTGAACACGATAGAGGCCACATTTTGCAATGGATTTGTATCAAACTTGCACACAAATTGTATTGGCAAAATATCTTGTTTGCTTTTGAAAACTGGCCAGATCCCCTCATGGGTTCCAGAGTTATGGCCCCTTAAAAGGTTAAAATTTTGTTTTTTTGGCTTGTGACCACGATAGAGACCACATTTTGCAATGGATTTATATCAAACTTGCACACAAATTGTATTGGCATAATATCTCGGTTCCTTTCGAAAATGGCCAAATCCATTCATGTGTTCCAGAGTTATGGCACCTTAAAGGGCCAAAATGTGTTATTTTGGCTTGTGAACAAGATAGAGGCCACATTTTGCAAGGATTTGAATCAAACTTGCACACAACTTGTATTGGCACAATATCTCAGTTCCTTTCGAAAACTAGCCAGATCCCATCATGGGTTCCAGAGTTATGGCCCCTTAAGGGTCAAAATTTGCTATTTTGGCTTTTGAAGACTTCATTTAAAAATACAAAATATTTTTAACAACAATAGATTTTGGATTCCATGATGAATCTGTCAGTTCCAATCATAGGTGCCCGAGTGACGGCCCCTGAAAGAGTCAATTTGTTAATTTTTACATTGTGAACATGATAGAAGTGACATTTTACATTTGATTTTAACCACACTTATACACAACTTAAATCACAATAGGAAAATCGGCTAGATTCCATTATGGGTTCTAGAGTTACTGCCTCTTAAAGGGGCTAAATTTGTTATTTTGGTCCTTTCAGCCATATAGAGGTTTCATTTATGCTTTGATATGATACAAACTTGAACAGAATGATTATCTCAATAATCTCTAGGCCAAATTAGAAACTGCTAAATGTGAGGTCAGAAACTAGGTCACCAGGTCAGATCAAAGGAAAAGCTTGTTAGCACCCCAGAGGCCACATTTATGATTTTATCTTTATGAAACTTTGTCATAATGTTTATCTTGGTGATTCCTAGGCCAAGTTCAAAACATGTGGGGTCAAAAACTAGGTCACCGGCACATTGACAAGTTAAAGGAAAAGCTTGTTAACACTATAGAGGCCATATTTATTACTATTTTCATGAAACTTGGTAAGAATGTTTATCTTGATGATTCCAAGGTCAAGTTTCAACAGGTGAGCGATATAGGGTCATCATGCCCCTCTTGTTCTGTCTTCCCATTGTTAGGCAGTAAAGATAGGGCCTATTTTAAATTTGAAACTACTATAGATTTTTTTCATGGAACATTGCATAAAAACAGTTGCTTATTTGGAGAATGCAGGTCCTTTAGGTTAGTTTCTTTCAATATTAAACAAAATGTGATTCTTTTGGAAACAGACAGGGAAATTTATGCATTATATGGTAGGTGACTTATACTAGTTTGCAGTAGTGTTTTTTTTTCATTTGTTTATTTTAGTTGTTCATAAACATGAAATAAATATTTCACTGCGAGATTGTGACACATTGTTTCACTTGTATGGAGCAATATTTATAAATAAATGGGTAAGAATTAGGCAACTAGAAACTCCTGTACAAATTGATAGTGATACAGATGAACATAATACAATATATTTGAAGCTCTTGTTAAAACTATACACTGTATCAAAATGTAAATATTTTAGACATCAGATAGATAGTTTATAGTAAGACCAAAGTTGGAATTGCATATGGGGTCAGTGGAGTCAAGGTCACTGTTACTGAAAATGTAAAGAGTTGCTGCTCAGTAACTTTACTTTTAATTGGTGTATTGAGTGTGGTGGACTAATATCAGTTGAAGTCCTGGTCCAGGTTTTGAGTTGCTGGTATTTTTGTGAAAAAGAGTTAAGATGCAACAGTGTCAATATTGAAGTGTCATTTACTAGTGGGATAATTAAAAAGGTGGTTTCTAGTTATAACTTCAGTTAGAATTGGCATAGTGTCACCAAACTTGGTGCAAGCTAGTATTAGTTACAACCTTTGGATTATTTTTGGGGTCGCTATTGCTAAAATAGAAAATTGATGAATGAAATAAGGAATGCGATATTGCAATGAAATTTTGTTGTACTAGGTAGCTTTAAGTTAATAAGACAGAAAGTTTGGAGATAATGTTTTTATGGTTTGTAGTTAAAGGTCGCTGTTAGGTCAAAGTCATATCACCAAAAATAAAGAGTTTGAAAAAAGCTTGTTTTCTTGGAATTTCCACGCCTCTAGTTTCACATCAATTTTACTGTTTTCTTATTTATATAATACTCAGCAGAAGTGAAACAACAGAAACGACAAAAGAAGACAAAAAGGAAACAGGCAGATGAGCTTAAACAAAATGGTCAGTGGAAATGTGATGCTTGTGGGAACTTCTACAGTGATCGGAGACGTCTTAGAAGACATTATTACTCAGCTCATAGAGACCTTATGCCAAAACCATCATGTCCAGTTTGTAATGAAGAGTTTGAGACTCGTAAGTATCAAAGTTATTGCACACATTTCTGAGTTCAGAATATGCCAAACCAACATGTTAAGTGTGCAACAAAATGTTCAGAACTAGTAAGTACTTTATATCTATATTAACATTACCTCATAGACACCATGTAGGCATTGTAACTGAAAATACAAACTTCAAGTAGGAGCTATCTATATTATATGTATGTGAAGTTAAGTGCATCAGAATACGAAGACTGAAAAAATTATTAAAATATTATTTCTTGAAAAAGAGTTATTTGAGCTGAAAAAAATGATCCCGGATGAAATATTTGAAAAAAATGGAGACAACTCCGCAAAAACTTTATGATAGGCTTAGGTGACAATTGACCTAGTACCTCATGCAAACTTAGAAACTACCAACTTTTTACCTCTAATCATGAAAAAAGCATGCATACTTGTCACATGAATTAGCAACCTGAATACAAAACTATGTAAAGATCAAATAATTGATTGCCCTGGGGAAAGTAGGACATTTTTTGTGGTGAAATTTGTCAACAAACAGACGATTTGTTTTAAAAGTCAAAACCCACAGAATTTCACAAGGTGAAATATGTTGAAAAAGCTACCGCTGGAAAGAGAACAATCTCAACTACCCATACATATGCGTCAAAGTATGGGAAAAATATCTAGAAATATGAGAAAATCGGAGAAATTAATTTCAAGACTGTTAGATGCATAACTGTGTAATCATACATGGCATTTATCATAGATAGGTTACTTTTCCTTTGCACTGATATAACACGGACAGGATTAGGATTAAGAAACGGTGTTCACTCAACAATTTCACCATATAATTAGATTGTTTCCCTTGCGTAAAAAAGGCTTAGGGTAAGTCTCTACACCATGTAACAAAACCATACCAGTTTGTCCAGCGCAGATGTCTTACTCTAACAACATCACAAGTCAGGTACAGTACATGTACAGTTGTCTCACAACATTTCTGAACCAGGTACTTTCATATCACAACATTGCTGAACCAGATACAATTACCTCACAACATAGTTGAGCGAGAAACACTGATCTGACAACATCTCTTATCCAGATACAATTATCTGATAATATCACTGAGCCAGATACAATTATTGCACAACATTGCTGAACCAGATACAATTATCTGAAAACATTGTTGAGCCAGATACAAGTATCTTAAATCTTTGATCAGGTTTTTATTGACAAAATATTTTTAACGCAATGCAATTGTGTTACATTGTATTTTATAGCCTTAAGCCGGTTTATCGAAACACCCCCCAAAAACACCTGAACCATTCCAAACACCGAATGAAACCCTGTTTTTAAAGATGGTCAGTCACATTTGAGCAACATTTCTTGACATTTTTCAGTTTTCATAAAATTGTATTCTGTTGGAAATTTATTTAAGGAACTAAAAGACCCATTACATAGAGTTAGATCCCTAATAGAAATGTATATTTTATTACCTTTTATGAATTGTTGTAAATTTTTCCCTTTGATGTAATAGCATTTTAAAAGTGGAATATTTCATTTTAATTTCAATAAAATTTCTAGTTTTACATTTGCATTTAGCGAATGTTGGATTGTTTCACTGCCGTGGAAAAAATGCAATTTTTAAAACAGGTTGTGTATCTGAGATAGACAAAGGGAGGTAATAATAATTTTGCATTTCTAATTACTTTTGGCAAAGTATGTTCTTGTCTATGCAAATATTTTACAATTTTAATACAATGGTGCTTGTTTTTATATATTAATTCCTTTGGCATTAAAGTGTTCAATTAATTTATACCTATGCTAAAATAGAGCTATATTGGTTCGGCAAATCAAATTTTAAAACTAGTCTGACGTGTATTAAGAACTTGATGAACAAAGTAAGTGTAAATGATCAATCGGTTAAATTTTGAACAAATTCATTTGTTGACCAAAATCTGATTAACCACCTTTAGGCCAGAGTTTTTTTATTTTTCGTTTTACGGGAGCGCCGGTCCTAAATATTGCAAAAATGGAATAAAATTAAAATTCATTTTCTCGAGTTTTATTTTATTTTTTCCGCCGGTCGGTTGTTTACAGCCCCAAAGAAAATAAAATTAATGTTTTTTCGCCTGGACGTAATTTCACAGGAAGGGAGTTTAACGCGTGCAAAATATCGTGTTTTGCGGTACATTTATCGGCATTAACAGGGTGTAAAATTCCACTCGCCCGCTCGCATTGGCGAGTTAAGTCTGAGTAGGACGAGTGGACCTCGCTGTGTACTCGACCGATCGGGCGAGTGTTTTTTTTTACGTCCTTGCTTTACCAAAATTCAGAAATTACATCTACAAAACGTCAACAAACTTTGAGATGGTTTAGTCGCTACCTGGATTGACTGGAATTTACCCGCGAATCGTACAGATATCAAAACGTCATGCCGGTAATTTTCCACTCCACAAGCACGTGTGACCTATCGTAACATCTAATTTACATAGACACGTACACAAAAACCGTGCGTAGTGCATTCATTTTTTAATATTTTCGCTTCAAGTTTTCAACACCCCTTGAGAAATAATACTTTTTGAATTCTATAATGATTTTATTAAGATATCGACAGAAATGTAGGCAAAATTCTATAAAAACGGTCGAATTTTCATATAATCATTTGTAAAAATTCAAACAGCGCGATCTTAGTTACTTATTTCTTTCTAAAAATAAATAAATGATGAATACTATGGGCTTAAAATTCAGACTTTTGACCAGAAAGTACAAAAAACAGAATAAAAAAATCTTAAATAATGAAAATGCGGAAGCAATTACAATACATGGAGTAAAACGATTTCTGTTAGTCATTTAGTGGGGCAGAATAGGTTACGTGACCTCGTGAACGTAAATAGAAATGCGATTTTAAAATAAAGCAATGTGATTAATAAGTTTTAAATGAATCTTTGTACATGTATTTTTTGACCAACAATTTAAAAGTTTTTCTTGTCAGACAATAATGTAAATTCCTTGAGGGCAAATAGGTCACAGAGGTAGGATATCCACTATAGTAACTACATGGGCGTAGGAGCGAGTTTAACTTTGGGGGGGCCAAACCTTTTCGACCGGCAGCGAAGGGGGGGGGGGGGGGCGGCAAGGTACCCCCGGTGCATTATTCATGACAAAGCCTTGTACAGGGGCCAAATGGGCCATAGGCCCTCTCAAGCCTCTATGTTTTAGCAATCATTGAGTTATTCTAATGATACACATACGACTAGGCACTGAACTGTCTTAATCAGTCATATTATATATTGTTCTAATTAAGTGTGCTGTTTTTTTTTTTACATTGTTCTGTTTAAGCCCTGGACATACAATCAGTTAGCACTGCATTTGTCTAATTGTGATATAAAGTTGTGGAAATATCATTTCCCTAGAATGGAAAATGAAAAACAAAAAAATACATAACGTTTACATGCGTAAACAGGCTTAATAGTTACATAGATTTTGCAGACGCTCAAACCGGAACTGTAGTGATTGCGTTGAATGATATAATATTTTATAAAATATAATCAAACAATCCTTGGCATGGCGCGTACAGATTTCAGTACTCACACTACAGAAAGAGACAAGTCAGAATACAAGTGAAGTCCAAATGCAAATCAGAAATCAGGTTGAAAAGAATTATATGATGCTAACTAAGTAATATTTATGCTAAAGTATTTCAAATATACGTCAGACTGCACAATTTCGGGTCTACTTGCCAAAAATCTTTCAAGCGAGCATGCTTCCTGACCCCTTTCAGACTTTCCCCACCCGCACTCCATGGTCCCACTTCCTTCATTTGTATTTGTAGAATGGATGCAGTTTTGCACACTTATTCATAGTGGTGATTTGACATGAACTGCGAAGGTTTCTCTCTTTTGCATTTTTACAAAGTTTTTACCCATTTTCAGCTGTGAGTATTTTGATTAAGAAAAAATGTTATAAATGTTTTTTGTATTTTTACAAAGTCACCTTTTTCCAACTTAACAATTTTTGGTTATCTTTTTGGATGTGCAGTGGAGGGTTGCAATAACGCTGGTTTGCTTTTTCAGATTGGCAATTATCTTGACGTAATCTGTAATCACATTAAGCATTATAAAAGGGGAAAGTATTTATGTATTTTCCGACTTTACAGAGAAACTGTTCATTGTATTTAAGGTGCAGAGATGTTCAAACACAAAAAAGAAAAGCAGCACAATACCAGTATTTGGATGTTAAAAGACTACTATTGTGATGCATGTGGAAAACATCTGTCAAGATATGACTCTTTATTGAAACATAAACGATTTACCTGTGGTAAAGAAGAGGACGAGGATCGGAATTATCCATGTGATTTGTGCGGAAAACTTTTCAAAGAAGCGCATTATGTTGAAGCTCATAAGGAAAGAATTCACTTTAAAGTTGAGAAAGTGTGCGATGTTTGTGGAAAGGTTTGTATCGACGATAGAGCTCTTAAGTGCCACAGAAAACGTCATGATATAAAAAATAAAACATATAAATGTACTTATTGCGAGAAAACTTTCTTCACTGCTGGAAATCTGAATCAGCATGTTCGGACACATACCAAGGAGAAACCATATAAATGTCCCTTGTGTAATTACACAAGTGGTGTCATGGGAAATGTACGGAAACACGCAATTAACGTGCATAAACAAAAACTGACTGCTATCGATCTAAGAAAAGCGAAGAAAACTTCAGAACATGAACAGCAAGCATAAACAGCTTCTTGAAAACTGATATTTATACCGACAAATGTAATAGTAATGCACCATTTTTTATAGAAAAGATAAATTTTGAAAGTGATTTGGTCACTCAGTTATCATTCATTGAAGCAGGAGATTCCCAATGGATATTTTGATACACTGTCCTTTTGCATCTGTAGTAAAAAGAAAATAATTGAAAAGGCAGTTACAGCTGTTCCGCTCTTTTGAATACGAAATTTTCATGTATTTCTTAATTTATTCACAAAACAAATCCTTTTAAATCGCCAAGCAAACGTCGTATGAATGTTTCTTTGGTGGCCCCATTTCAGGTTCCTGAATTCTAAGTCATCCACGTAGAATTCAGGTTGCCATTGCAACCAAAAGAAATACCTAAAAAAAAGGATTAAAGAAGCTCCTCAGAAGCAGTTGGTCCGATTTCAAACTACTTTCACAGAATATTCCTTAGGTGACCATCTTTTAAATTACGCCAGGCCATTTTGCTACTTTAAAACAACATCGGGAGTTGGGCATGCTTTCCTTACATAGCTGTACCGAAAATGTTCAAACTTTTCTTGTCAGAAACTGCTGGGCAGTTTTCAAAATAATTTGACTGTATTGTTCGTAGGGTAACACTGTACAAAAAACCTTCAGATCATTCCAAGTTGTTAAAAAAGAAGGCTGCTAAAGGGCGGGCTGATTTTCCTTGTATAGTTATAGTGAAACTTTGAGGATCATCTTGTCAGAAACTGCTTGTCTTATTTCAAATTTTTACTGAAATGACAAACCCATGTGTAACTTATGAATATTTATCTTAAATATTTACATAACCTTACCAAAAGCTGTACTGATTTAATCTTAGGCCATGTTCCTTTGCATTGAACAGTGTTCTAAAGTTTTAGTGTAATCTTCTAAATTGTTTTCAAATGAATTGAATAGCACACTGTTCTGTTCTGGTACCCAGCGCTGTTTAGATCATCCATAGTGGATAGGTACCATGACCTGCAGTTCCACTGTCTCAATAAATGGTCACCAGATTGTTCTGTCTGTACCAACTGCCTTTTTAACTTAATTGACTACAAGCAGAATGTTCGAGAAGAGAAAGGAACATGGCCAAAAGTAAAACTTCAATAAATATTAATTCCAATGCAAAGACAGTTTGAAATATGAAGGGGTTACAAGGAATAAAATCTGTAAAAAGATCCTTTGAAGGCATGGAACCCAACCAAGCAAAATAATAGCAGATCCAGTTTGATTCTGTTCAGGAGAAGAAATGAAATGTGCAGCACCACTAACGCGCCTTAGTAGCAGCTTGTCAATAAGTGGAATTCTGTTTCCAAAAACATTCTATTGGCCCCATAACTGCAAATGACAGGAAAGTAAAACAACAGTGAAGACTAAATAAATGATGTCATAATACTTCTTAATTTGTTAGCATTTTATTTTGTCAGAATAATTGCCATTTGTGTAGGAACATTTGTTGTTAGCTCACCTGTCACGAAGTGACAAGGCGAGCTATTGCGACCGCTTGATGTCCGTCGTGCATAGTCCGTCAACAATTTTTTAAAAAATCTTCTTCTTGAAAACCACTGGGCAGAATTACACTAAACTTCACAGGAATGATCCTTGAGTGGCCCCCTTTCAAAATTTTTCAAAGAATTTAATTCCATGCAGAACTCTGGTTGCCATGGCAACCGAAAGGAAAAACTTTAAAAGTCTTCTTGTCCAAAACCACAGGGCCTAGGGCTTTGATATCTGGTGTGTAGCATACTAGTGGTCCTCTACCAAGATTGTTCAAATTATCCCCCTAGGATCAAATATGGCCCCGTCCCGGGGGGTCACATGGTTTATAAAGACTTATATAGGGAAAACTTTGAAAATCTTCTTGTACAAAAACACATGGCCTAGGACTTTGATATTTGGTATGTAGCATCATCTAGTGGTCTTCTACCAAGATTATTCAAATTATCCCCGTAGGGTCAAATATGGCCCTGCCCCGGGGGTCCCAAATTTTACACAGACTTATATAGGAAAAAAAGTTTAAAAATCTTCTTGTCCGAAACCACAACAGTTAGACCTTTGATATTTGGTTTGTAGCATTGTCTTATGGTCCTCAACCAAAATTGTTCAAATTGTACCCCTTGGGTGAAAAGAGGCTCTGCCCTGGGGGTCCCAAGTTTTATATAGACTTATATAGGAAAAAGCTTTCAAAATCTTCTTGTCTGAAACCATATGACCTAGGCTTTTGATATTTGGTATGTTGCATTGTCTAGTAGTCCTCTACCAGAATTGTTCAAATTATGCCCCTTGGGGTTAAAAGAGGCCCTGCCCTGGGGTCACGTAGTTACTATGCGAGTTATATAGGAAAAAAAACTTAAAAAATCATTTGATCCTATTTCCAAGACTGTTTAATAATAATTACCTGATGACCCCAAGTAATATGATGTCACTTGACTGTGACCTTGACCTACTTTCCTTTTTTTTAAGATACAGCCTTGAAAGTTTGATGACATACACAGTTTTGCACACCAATCGTAAAACTGAATTTCATTGACCATGAATGTGACCTACTGACTTTCTTAATATTTTATAGAGATAGACCCTAAAATTTTCAATGATAGTAATGCATTAAATAAAATCTAGAAATTGATTTCAAAGTCCTTGAAATAAGCAAAAATGATTTCACAAATGTGAAGTTTATGATAGTTTTGTTAATATCAATAACAGAAGTTTTAATTTTTAATTTAAAGTTGTGATCCACAAAGAATGACAATTGCCTTGGGCTAGTACTTATAAGCAGAGATATCTATTAGTTTACTTCCCTTGCAATTACACAATTGAATGGAAAATGAAAACTGTTTCAGAAACAATATCATACTTTTTTGCACAACTAAAACATTAAGGATTTATTCATTTGTGTTTGATTTACCCCTCAAAACATGGTTCCTATGATTCTGTCAACTTGCACATGGTAAAAAATTAACTTTTAACAAGCCAGTGATAAAACGAAGTACCAGTAAGTAACTAATAGTGCAGATAATACAGTTTTGCTTGTATCAAAATGTCACAATAGAAGCACTTTAGGAAGGATTAGTAAAGGTGCAATTATATTGATCTCTGTTTCCTATGCTTATATTTTATCATCAGTTTGATCTTTGAAACATGTAGCTCATATTACTCAGGTGAGCGATCTAGGGTCATCATGACCCTCTTGTTAATGCTTACCATAAATCTTTTCTGGGAGCAAAAAGTCGCTGCTTTGCTCTTATGTCCGTCCGTTTCCGACATTCTAGTCGATGCTATTTCTCAGAAACTACTGACTGGAAGTCTCCAAAACTTTACTGGTAGCGTAACTTTCAAGAAAAAATGCGCGATTTATCAGCACTTGCTGGTCGGATTAGATCTATTTGTTGTACAGTTTTTGCTATTCAATGATATTTTTCGAATCAGATTTGTCTGGAATAATTTTTCTATACTACTGTTAGGATTTTAATGAAACTTCTTAGGAATGAATCGGAAGTCTTTGTTACACATGTACTAGGCCTACGGACTTCGCGATGAACGATTGTTCAGTGGGGTTTGGACGTGGATTTTTAGACGAGTCTTGGCTTTAATCAATCACGCCAAACTATGACCGCCAGAGCTAAGAATAGAAAAAACCATCTAACTACGTCTCCAGAATGTCTGTCTAGTTTGACTCATTTTAAAACAAATGAGCCGTGCCATGGGAAAACCAACATAGTGGCTTTGCGACCAGCATGGATTCAGACCAGCCAGCGCATCCGCGCAGTCTGGTCAGGATCCATGCTGTTCGCTAACAGTTTCTCCAATTCCAATAGGCTTTAGAAGCGAACAGCATGGAGCCTGACCAGACTGCGCGGATGCGCAGGCTGGTCTGGATCCATGCTGGTCGCAAACCCACTATGTTGGTTTTCTCATGGCACGGCTCAAATGATCATTGAGTTGATCTGTCTGATATGTAACAAAACATGGCTGCAATAGCTAAATTTAGAACAAAATCTTCAAACGCCGTCTTCTCCGACAGCACTGGTCAGATTTTGAAATATTCATCTACTAATTCTAGCCATCGTACTTTGTCACAAAGAACAACATGGCTGATGTGTGAGGTTTCTTGTTTTTCCTGTATAGGACGTGAAACTCCAAAATATTCAAAGTAATTTGTCAGAAATGTTTCTTGAAAGATTCTACCAAAATCGTTACCTGCTGAGCTGTAAAACTTAGGTAAGCGATCTATGGTCATTATGAGCCTCTTTTTTGAACTGTCTTTCACATATATATTCATTATTAACTGAAGGGGGTACCCAGGAACCCTAACACAGTACTGCATTTTCTTACAATTATAGCTATTTCTTGTTATGAAACATTGTATTGCCTACTACTGTTGGATGTATTCTTTGAAGACGATAATCGTGTTAGAAAAGACCACATGCTATTAAACATGTTTGCGTTTGCGCGTGCCATAGCGGAAGGTAAACATATATACAAATAATATTTGTTGAATCAGTTTTACATATGTTATGCTATAACGCAGTTTTAATTGTTTACTATTCTAGCATCTGCAGAATCGGGATATGATGATGCCCTCGCCCGTGTAACACGAAAAACATGCAATATTTCTATATAAATGCACAATAACTGTATTATTGTTATTATTACAGTATACCACATTTATTGAGCACAGTGTTAATGCACACGTCCTTGTTCAGAAGTGCTTTACGGAATGCATTTCAAAACTACAAACAATTTCGAAGTCAAAAGACTAATGTCTGCCTTTTAACATAAAGAAAAACATGGATATAAAAAATACAGATAAAACCAAACAAGACAAACATACACATATGATAAAACTGAACTGACTTTAGGATAAAATACTGTTCTACGCTTTGATATGAAAACAATGTATCTATCAGTTTGCGAAATGTTGTAAAAAAGAGGAATTTTTAGCAGGCTTTTGAAAGTAGCGATCCCTAATCTTAGTTTAGTTTAAACATATTTATTCCCAAATAGTTAACATATACATTGATACATAGTCATACAGTGAATATTGTAACTTAGGAAAGGATAAGAATGACAGACTAGTCTTATAGAATTCTTCTCCTTCGCGGACAATTAACTTGTAGACATACTATAAATTTGTAACTAAAATGGGACTTGAAAGAAAAAAAAATGTCTCTAATCTTGACGAGAAGTGGGTTCCGAAACTTGGGAGCAGTGAACGAAACGATCTTATTGCCATGCATTATGGTTTTAGCCTTTGTATTGCATTATGTCAGAAATCGTAGCCATTTTGTACTTCAGGACTTAAGAAATGTGCATTTCTTGTTATAAGTTTTTGCTTAGAGTCGTTTCTCTTGCAAGCTGTCACAGCCAAACACACCTGTTGATCATTGTGAGACGGGCAAATAAAGCTACAAATTCGCAAATATTCTTTTAATATTGTGTCAGAATTGTAACTTTATACATATGTTTGTTGATAAAATAAGACCCCAAGCATAATGTATGCATGCAAATCTTTAATATATATTCTTCTGACAGTCTTATCTATTGCTTAAATATGATACATTTCCGCGTCTGGTGTGAAATTTCCTGATCGTTTGATGACCAGTTAATTTAGTAAAAAGAACCAGTAAAAGTACAGGCCACCAAGTTCAGTACATAGTTTCAAAAGTCAATGTCTTCATGGTGCTGTTTATCAAATCGGTCTTTTAAAAAACGTTTCAAAATGAAATTTTGTTTACATCAGAAGAGAACATATAACTTTTAAAATGTAGCTGCTTATTGAAGTACAACATAATTGAAATGAAATATCTGTGGCCAACACACGTGACCTTTTGGTACTATACATGCGGGAAATTCGATCTCAGCGTTCATATAACGTACACATTCGGTCCGCGGCAGAGTATTCTTAAAATACCGAGACTGTTTAGCAGAGAATATGTGTCATGTAATTGTATTTTATAGAATTCCGTCAAAGAATGAGGAAACATCACGAAGTATCTGCCGTGTATACGGTACCGGTCACGTGCGTTGGCTTTTAGACTAGTTACGCACATGGTGTCAATGCCTCGGTAATTTTATCCTTACAAGTATTTTCTCGGAAAAAAATCGAAATTTAAACAAAGTAACAATCACACATAACACTGAATAACTGTCTTCATTGTATGGAAACATGCGGTGACCGGTAACTCAGTTTTAATGCATGACATGATTATATCTTTACTCTATCACGTTTTACAAAATATGTAATATTGGGAATGCAGTGGGTGGGGTAGCGCCGATGTCAGGATTTTCGTTTCGGACCGATTGAGTTATCAAAATTTCCGGAGCCCTGCCTCCAATAATGCCCCATAACATCTATAATTGGCAGAACTTTACTTTTTAAGCTACTGCCTTCTGTCCTCAGAAAACTTCTTTCAGGTCAAGCAGTTTTCCTCTAAAACTAAATTTATTTCAGCATTATACTGCCCAAATTCTGAGCACCTTCACAGGCTCATACCTTATAGCAGTATACCCTTACCTATGACAGCTTCATGTGTGACAGACACACAAAGTAACAGCTGTACTCCTAAAGTGAGAGGATTCCCATTGTCCGAGTAATATTGTTTAAAATGGCATAAACTATTTTAAACTTATATTATTAACTCTAGTTGCCCCTAAAAGCAGCCAAGCATCACCATTTGAAAAATAAGAGAACCATAAAGGCCCTGTATCGCTCACCTGACCTACTGACCTAAAGATCATCAAGATTAACATTCTGACCAATTTTCATTAAGATATGGTCATAAATGTGGCCTCTAGAGTGTTACCTAGATTTTCCTTTAATTTGACCTAGTGACCTAGTTTTTGACCCCACATGACCTAGATTCGAATTTGATCTAAAGATCATCACGATTAACATTCTAACCAAGTTTCATGAAGATAGAGTCAAAAATGTAGCTTCTAGATTGTTTACAAGCTTTATTTTTGATTTGACCAGGTGTATTAGTTTTTCAGCCCATCTGACCTAGATTGGACCTTAACCTTAAGATCATTAAGATTTACATTCTGACCAAGTGTCATAAAGATATGGTCATAAATGTGGTCTCTAGTGTTCACTAGCTTTTCCTTTGATGTGACCTAGTTTTTGACCCCACATGACCCAGATCTCCAACTTAGTCTAAAGATTATCAAGATTAACATTCTGACCAAGTTTCATGAAGATTCAGTCATAATGTGGCCACTAGAGTGTTAACAAGTTTTACCTTTAAACTGACCTGGTGACTTAGTTTCGGACTCCACTTTACCTAGATTTGAACTGGACCTAAAAATCTTCAAGATTAACATTCTGACCAAGTTTCATGGAAATATTATCATAAATGTAGCTTCTAGAGTGTTAACAAGCTTTACATTTGATTTGACCTGGTGACCTAGGTTTTGACCCCATCTGACCCAGACTTAAACTTGACCTAAACATCATCAAGATTAACATTCTGACAAAGTTTCTTTAAGATATGGCCATGAATGTGGCGTATAGAGTGTTAAGTAGCTTTTCCTTTGATTTGACCTGGTAACCTAGTGTTTGACCCCACATGACCCAAATTTTAACATGACCTATAAATCATCAAGATTAACATTCTGATCATGTTTCATTAAGATATGATCATAAATGTGGCCTCTACAGTGTTTACCAGCTTTTCCTTTGATTTGACCTAGTGACCTAGTTTTTGACCTTAACGGCCCGATTCAAACTGGACCTTGAGATCATTAAGATTAACATTCTGACCAAGTTTCATTAAGATTGGGCCAAAATTGTGACCTCTAGAGTGTTAACAGTCAAATTGTTGACGACGGATGGACGGATGATGGACAGACGACGGACACAGAGCGATCACAAAAGCTCACCTTGAGCACTTCATGCTCAGGTGAGCTAACAAGAGCACGCTTGACTATTCAAAGAATTGATATAAGCACGGGGTTAAAACATTAAATAATTTCTATGTAAAAAAAGGCCATAACTGAGCCAAAATCCTCATAATTATGTTTAGTCATTCGCTCTAGTTGTTCCGAAAGGCAGCCAAGCATCACCATTTGAAAAATATTGGGATACTATGTACCAAGTTAGTTGAGATCCATCTATTTTTCTATTTTAAGCTCTAGCTGTCCCAAAAAGAATATGGCTTTCTTTGAATAAATTTTAGATTTGGTCCTACCAGGATACTAAAGAAAAGTTAGGTGCAATTCTGACAAGTAGTTTCAGAGAAGATGATGTTTATGTAAATTATTGACTACAGATAATAGACTACAGATAATGGACTACAGATAATGGACTACAGATAATGGACTACACACACCATGGACTACAGATAATGGACTACACACCATGGACTACAGATAATGGACTACACACCATACCATGGACTACAGATAATGGACTACACACCATGGACTACAGATAATGGACTACACACCATGGACTACAGATAATGGACTACAGATAATGGACTACAGATAATGGACTACACACACCATGGACTACAGATAATGGACTACACACCATGGACTACAGATAATGGACTACACACCATACCATGGACTACAGATAATGGACTACACACCATGGACTACAGATAATGGACTACACACCATGGACTACAGATAATGGACTACACACCATGGACTACAGATAATGAACTACAGATAATGGACTACACACCATGGACTACAGATAATGGACTACACACCATGGACTACAGATAATGGACTACAGATAATGGACTACACACCATGGACTACAGATAATGGACTACACACCATACCATGGACTACAGATAATGGACTACACACCATGGACTACAGATAATGGACTACACACCATGAACTATCCACCTATTACTAATAACTCACTCTCAACATTGTTCAGGTGAGCTTGAGTGTTTAACTGTTTCTTGTAGTGCCAATTAATTGTCTGCAACCATATTTGCCTAATTTTTTTTATATCCAGATTTATAATCTTTAGTTATAAAAAGAAGGGCTGGAAGAATGGAGTTTGCCTTCAGAACTGACAATAATGTTCAGTGCTTAACAGCAGTGTCTCTTTTTTCAAGTACTGTAGAGAATTGAGAAGAACAACATTCAGTGCTTAACAGATTCATATACTGTAGAGTATTGAGAGAAACATTCAGTGCTTAACAGCAGTGTCTCTCTTCATATACTGTAGGGTATTGAGAGGAACAATATTCAGTGCTTAACAGCAGTGTCTCTGTTCATATACTGTAGAGTATTGAGAGGAACAATTTTTCCAGCAATCTTGGCACAATAAAAGAGTGTTTAAGTGCAAGAAACTTTCAGCATAGAAACTGGAAACTAATTATAAAGCATCCCTTATCATTGATGTGCTGAACTCGAGATTTAATAAGTACTGGGTTCAGCTCAGAGTATTAATAGACTTATTTTTCAGACAGAGCTGCCAACAGTCAGGGATCGAATTTAACGGTCGCTAACTCGCAAAATTCGAGTAAGAATAAAAAAATGTGAGTAGAAAATCATTGGAAAAAATGTTAAATTCAATCCCTGACAGTGCAAGTGAAAAATAGTGTGAACTTGCCCTACCCTCACTGACATCCAAATCTATACAACCCCATTGGGTATTGTACAAATTAAGGATTTTTTTTTCAGTTTTAAAAACATCTGACATTATACAAAATATATAAAGATATACATGTATTTCATAGTGTGCAATAACTTTTGATTGCTCATGACAACCTGAAAGCTTATTTCCAATCATTAAATCTTTAAATAGAAATAAATTGAGAAAACACTATAATACATATAGGAAGTTTAGGATCTAGGAAGTTACTACTTGAGATAATTCTTTAATATACTTGCTGTTTATATAATAATTTTACAGATTGTTCTTAAAAATTAGTAACATATACAGTAAAACATTTCATCTTTATCTAGCCAACTAGCACAATTAATAAACTATATATTTCTTGCTCTCTATAAAAATGGGGCCTTTGCAAAACTTTAAAGATGACTGATCTTTTCAAATTTTATTTATGATCCCGGGCATGGAATTCCATTCATTGATTAGAATATAAGAATCTTTCACTGGCTGAAGGTGCTGATGGAAATACCTGGCTTGAGGGTAACTGTTGAGGCAGTAACAAGGCTCTGCCGAGTTACCACGTAAGAGCCGAGTTACCATGAAACACTTACCTGAGAGCCAGATTTTTCTATCCCCACCTTCAACTAGTGATAGATTCTTTTTCTTGCATGCCATATTCTGTAATTAATAGAACAAGTAAAGTATATGAATGCTTTTCTTATACATGCACTATCTTACTATAGTAGCATTCATGAATAAATTACAGCACGCAAGACAAATTACATCTTGGGGTGTAAGAAGAGTTTTTTTAGCACCTGAAAAGTCACCGGAAAAAACCTGTTTGGCATGCAAGAAGGTTACATTATCTCTCTCATAACATTTGAACCCACTGAAATTTAATATAATGCTTATTTACTTAGGTGTTGCATTTTTCATTACCTCTCATGAACAGACTCAATCAAACCGAGTCTGCTATTGCTCTTCTTGGTTGAATTCTTTGCTTCCAAAGAATCTTTTTACAGAATTTATTGAGTGTGCACAGCTTTTACCTTTCATATTTCACTGGTTAATCACAAATTTTAAAGTCATGGTTATTGCTTGGCATAAAAGCAAGTCTACAATTATTCACACTTTCTGTGGATTCCATACCATTAATGAGTCAGTCAGTTGTTTTCTTACATTAATGGAACCTGTTTCCAAAATATTTGTTTAAATTTGGCCGAGGTCTTGTGGTCAAACACATTTTGTTTAAGTTTAGTGAAGATTGGATGAGAAATATTCGAATTAGAGTGCGGACAAGAGTAAAAAGACCGATTTTTGGTAATTCAAGGGCCATAACTCCAAGACGCCTGGACCGATTTGGCTAGTTATCGAACTTGGCCGAGGTCTTATGGTCAAACACATTTTGTTAAAGTTTGGTGAAAATCGGATGAGAAATGTTCGCCTTAAGAGTGTGGACAAGCTTTGTGACAGACACACACACACACACACACTGGAGTAAATCAATATGTCTCCCACACCACTGTGTGGTGGGAGACATAATTATCGACTAGCCATGGTTAGCCAGGATGTACAAGATGGTAACACTTGTTCCAAGTTTGTTGGTACACCATACACTATAAGTAACTTTATGTGCTGGTTAAGTGTTGCTCAGTTATCAGTATATAAAATTAATTTACATTCATGATCTATGCTAATAATTATTTCATTTTCATAATATCAAAATAAAGAGGATTAACAGATAAAAAATTATAATTCAAGTTTCAGCATCAAGCGAAGTTGTTTTTAGAGGCCTAATCAACAGTCTGAGCTTTTTCATTCTACACTGAATTGAGACACTTCAAACTCCTTCAGCAAAGTCTAGGACCCATTTTGAATGTCTTCTCTATATTGTCATGCTGAATAAAAATTAAAAAAACCGTGAACGCCATGTGTGATACAAGAAAATCAGCCAAAAATGAGACTCCAAAATTACGGTGGTGTATGGCTATATGAGTTTATCACAAGTTGAAGGTCTAGTTTGAACTAACTTGGTAGAGGACCATTAGATTAGATTAGATGCTACATACCAAATATCAAAGTCCTAGGCCTTTTGGTTTTGGGCAAGAAGATTTTCAAAGTATTTCCCTATGTAAGTCTACATAAACTATGTGACCCCAGGGATAGGGCCATATTCGACCCTAGGGGGATACTTTGAACAAACTTGGTAGAGGACCACTATATGATGCTACATACCAAATATCAAAACCCTACTAGGTCCTGTGGTTTTGGACAAGAAGATTTTAAAGTTTTTCTTTCGGTTGCCATGGCAACCAGGGTTCTGTACGAAATTCATTTTTTAAAAAACGTTTTAAAGAAGACCATCAAAGGAACATCCCTGTGAAGTTTCATCAAAATTGGCCAGGTGATTTAAGAGATGTTGTTTAAAGTAAAGTGTGGACGGACGGCAGACAGACAGTGAGCGATCACAATAGCTCACCCTGAGCCTTTGGCTCAGGTGAGCTAAAAATAGAAATGCTTCAATTAAATTACCATTATCCTAAGGAAAATAATTAATTATCTTTTTTCATTATTTGGCAATATATTCACAAACAGAATCATGATGACATATTAATGATGCAGATTTATAAGTCCTTACTGAATTCCTAAAACACTTTTAAAATTCCCACTAGTATCCTTCGGTAATATTAAATGTTTTAACATGCTAGAATTCATGTTGTGTGGACAACAATCAAATGTGAAATGTCAAGTACATTCACATATTAAAGTAATGTTTTATAACCTACATTTACATTGTGAACACTTCTTACTTACCCACTATGTACAATTCTCTTCCTTCAGGCTAATTATACTACTAGTTATTGTAACCAATGGATTAATATTCATGAAGGTCTAGCAACACTTTCAGGTTCACATACAGATTACATCAATACCTCTTTAGATGACCAGCAAGTGTGAAATTTATACCCCTAGGTGATGACAGCTACTGCACAATAATTTGTATTTTTGCCAATATTCAATTGCCGTGACAGTTGAGGAGTAACTGAATTTAATTGACAACTATTTTGCATTTGTTTGGATTTTAATTAATTGTAACAGGACTGACCAACGTATCAACTTGAACACGATTTAACTGGACGGACAAAGAGTGGTCACAATTCCTAATTTAAATTAACCCAGGTTCATTATTGTATTAAATTGAAATCTATTTTGTTTGGCAACTAAAAGAAAAACTAGTTCAGAGTACACAAATACTTTATTTTACTTAAAAGGTTTTACTACATTTTATCAATGTTAACTATCTGAAATATACTCCAAATTAAAATCTGAGTTATAAATTTAGTGAGAGGAAAGAAGGATAAAGGGAGAAATGACCAGCCTGGCGACAATAGGTAAAGGTTACCTTGAGGGTCTGTAGATCTGGCCAAAGTACATGTAGAAAATTCAGTATATATAGCAAAACATTCCCCCAAAATTAGAAAAATCATACTTTGCATGAAATAAACTGACAAAATTATCTGAAAAAGGGATGATACAAAATATCTTTATACTGTATAAAATGATATAAGTTTCAAAATGCCAAAGAATAAAAGTAGCTGTTCGAGAGCTTATTGAACTGCCCTTCTTGTATTTACTCAATTCAAATAAAATGAAGAAAATGATAAAAGCAAGAAATGCATGTGCTTTTCACTGTAAAGATACAAAAATAGGTAGAAAAGTCCCAGTTGACTGAACATGAATTAGGCCAGACTTAAAAAATCTATGTTTTAGGCCTTAAAATTGCCTAGTATGTTTATTTAAGGTACAGGTCCATGTTTCGGAGAAAAAAGTTCGAAAGTCATTAAGTCATAGAAAGAAAGCATTGTTTTACATGAAAATTTAACAGCGTATAAAACATTTATATTATTCTACAAAACCATTGTCAATTTAGTGATATATATATTGAATTCCGGAAAGGGACCGCATGAAGGGGCCACACTTCTGGACAGTTCAGCGCCTTTAAAAACGCACCATTTTTTAAAAGCTGTTACACGTCTTCGTTTTGATGCATTTGCAACATCGTGCGAGTGTTTAAACTTTACATAACTAGGTAAAACATCGTTTTTGACAATTGTTTACATTTATTTCTTTACAAATGGCATTCTTATTTAAAGGGGGGCAACTCATGAAGAATATTTTAAGTATCCAACTCTGCGGGGCAGAACAGTAAGTTGTGTGTCAAGATGCTGTTTATTCGTTAAAAAATCTGTTGTTTTGTGATATACTGCTAAACCTTAATAAATGGTAACAAGAAATAGTAAGTAATTGTTTCTAAAATAAGCATATCCGTTACATAATTAATTACAATTAAAAGAATTGATTTTTGTATCAATTATTAATTATTTTCAATTAATTGAAAAACTAATTAATTATAATTACTCAAATTATAATTGTAATTGGACCCAGGTTAATCACAGTATTTATTTTACGCCCTTCAGTAAAATACTGAAATTTATCAGTGAAATAAAATTGATATTTTCACTGTTTCAAACAGAGAAATTTCCACTGACATGGAACTACATTTGAATGCTAAAGTAACTCAGACATCCCAACTGTCCTGATCCGGTCGGGTTTCTCCGGAGTCTGGATGTAAAACCTGATTGCCCCGATAAGAAGTCCAAATCACCTGATTTAAACAAGAGGACCATGATGGTCCTGAATCGCTCACCTGTTCCCACATGACCCAGTTTTGAGTATGACGTCGTTTTTTCTATTATTTGACAAAGTGACCTAGTTTTTGAGCTCATGTGACCCAGTTTTGAACTTGACCTAGATATTATCAAGATAAAAATTCTGACCAATTTTCGTGAAGATCTATTGAAAAATATGGTCTCTAGAGAGGTCACAAGGTTTTTCTATTATTTGACCTATTGACCTAGTTTTTTAAGGCACGTGACCCAGTTTCAAACTTGATCTAGATATCATCAAGGTGAACATTCTGACCAATTTTCATGAAGATAAATTCGAGGGTATGGCCTCTAGAGAGATCACAAGGTTTTTCTATTTTAAGACCTACTGACCTAGTTTTTGATCGCAGTTGACCCAGTTTCAAACTTGACCTATATATCATCAAGATAAACATTCAGACCAACTTTCATACAGATCCCATGAAAAATATGGCCTCTAGAGAGGTCACAACATTTTTTCATTATTTGACCTACTGACCTATTTTTTGACCGCACGTGACCCACCTTCGAACTTGACCTAGAAATCATCAAGATGAACATTCTGACCAAATTTTATGGAGATCCATTCACAAGTATGGCCTCTAGTGAGGTCACAAGGTTTTTCTATTTTTAGACCTACTGACCTAGTTTTTGACCGCACATGACCCTGTTTTGAACTTGACCTAGATATCATCAAGATGAACATTCAGACCAACTTTCATACAGATCCCATGAAAAATATGCCCTCTAGAGAGGTCACAAGGTTTTTCTATTATTTGACCTACTGACCTAGTTTTTGAAGGCACTTGACCCTTTTTCAAACTTGACCTAGATATCATCAAGATGAACATTCAGACCAACTTTCATACAGATCCCATGAAAAATATGGCCTCTAGATAGGTCACAAGGTTTTTCTATTATGTGACCTACTGACCTAGTTTTTGATGGCACGTGATGCAGTTTCGAACTTGACCTAGATATCATCAAGGTGAACATTCTGACCAATTTTCATGAAGATATCATGAAATATATGGCCTCTAGTGAGGTCACAAGGTTTTTCTATTTTTAGACCTACTGACCTAGTTTTTGACCGCACGTGACCCAGTTTCGAACTTGACCTAGATATCATCAAGGTGAACATTCTGACCAATTTTTATGAAGATCCATTCATAAGTATGGCCTCTAGAGAGGTCACAAGGTTTTTCTATTTTTAGACCTACTGACCTAGTTTTTGACCGCACGTGACCCAGTTTCGAACTAGACCTAGATATCATCAAGATGAACATTCAGACCAACTTTCATACAGATCCCATGAAAAATATGGCCTTTAGAGAGGTCACAAGGTTTTTCTATTTTTAGACCTACTGACCTAGTTTTTGATGCCACGTGACCCAGTTTCGAACTTGACCTAGATATCATCAAGGTGAACAATCTGACCAATTTTCATGAAGATCTTGTGAAATATATGGCCTCTAGAGAGGTCACAAGGTTTTTCTATTTTTAGACCTACTGACCTAGTTTTTGACCGCACGTGACCCAGTTTCGAACTTGACCTAGATATCATCAAGGGGAACATTCTGACCAATTTTCATAAAGATCCAATAAAAAATGTGACCTCTAGAGTGGTCACAAGCAAAAGTTTACGCACGCACGGACGGACGACGGACGCTGCGCGATCACAAAAGCTCACCTTGTCACTTTGTGACAGGTGAGCTAAAAACAAGAGGGTCATGATGACCCTGGATCGCTCACCTGAGAAATATGAGCTGTATGTTTCAAATGTCAAACTGATACTAAACTAGAACTGTCACAGGGCTGACTCATACCCCCACCATACGGTCTTGTCACAGAAGAAAAAGCTTAAAAAGAAGTTTACTCGTCTTTGGAGTACTTCATCCTGGGCTTCCACATATAAGTAATACTAGTATAATTATGTGCCCTGGATGAGGTAAATATAAAAAATCTCTAATATTAGAGATACACTAAAAGTGAATACAAAAAAGTGTCTTACCGACCCTTGTTACCACAGAAAAATGTATTTACTTTTTAACATAGGACCGATAATAAAAAAGTTAGAACAAGAGCTGTCTCCATTATATACTAAGGATGACACATGCCCCCGATGGCACTTTGAATGAATAGTTATGGCCGATGTTAGAGTTTAGGACCTTTGACCTACGGACCTGGGTCTTGCGCGCGACACATCGTCTTACTGTGGTACACATTCATGCCCAATAATTTTAAAATCCATGCATGAATGACAAAGATATGGACTGGACACGCCCATCAATGCACTATCATGAAATATGACCTTTAACATCTAAGTGTGACCTTGACCTTTGAGCTACGGACCTGGGTCTTGCGCGCGACATGTCGTCTTACTGTGGTACACATTCTTGCCAAGTTATTTGAAAATCCATCCATCGATGACAAAGATATGGACTGGACACGCCCATCAATGCACTATCCTTTAACGTCTAAGTGTGACCTTGACCTTTGAGCTACGGACTGGGTCTTGCGCGCGACACGTCGTCTTACTGTGGTACACATTCATGCCAAGTTATTTGAAAATCCATCCATCGATGACAAAGATATGGACCGGACACGCCCATCAATGCACTATCCTTTAAAGTCTTAAGTGTGACCTTGACTTTGAGCTACGGGCCTGGGTCTTGTGCGCGACATGTCGTCTTACTGTGGTACACATTCATGCCAAGTTATTTGAAAATCCATCCTTCGATGACAAAGATATGGACCGGACACGCCCATCAATGCACTATCCTTTAAAGTCTAAGTGTGACCTTGACCTTTGAGCTACGGGCCTGAGTCTTGCGCGCGACACGTCGTCTTACTGTGGTACACATTCATGCCAAGTTATTTGAAAATCCATCCATCGATGACAAAGATATGGACCGGACACGAAAATTGTGGACAGACTGACAGACTGACTGACAGACGGATAGACGGTTCAAAAACTATATGCCTCCCTTCGGGGGCATAAAAATACCAAAAATATTGAAAATCTAACAAGAGGGCCAAGATGGCCCTAGGTCGCTCACCTGAGAAACACACCATAACACACCATAATTTGACCTAGTGATTTCATGAAAAAAAAATATTCTGACCGATTATCATTAAATTGGAGCAAAAACCTTGAGTATAAATAAGTATTTTCTTTGATTTGACCCAGTGACCTACTTTTTGAACCAAGATGACCCATATACAAATTTGACCAACATTTCATCAAGGCAATCATTCTGACTTAATTTCAGGAAGATCAATCGGAAAATATAGCCTCTATTGCATACACAATGTTTTTCTCTGATTTGACCTAGTGACCTAATTTTTGAACCCAGATGACCAATATTCAAACTTGACCTAGACTTCGTCAAGGCAATCTTTCTGACAAAATTTCATGAAGATCAATTGAAAAATACAGCCTCTATGGCATACACAAGGTTTTTCTTAGATTTGACCTAGTGACCTTCTTTTTAAGCCCAGATGACCCATTTTCAAATTCAGCCTAGCTTTCATTAAGGTTTTTATTTTGACTTAATTTCAGGAAGATCAATTGAAAAATACAGCCTCTATCGCGTACACAAGCTTTTTCTTTGATTTGACCTAGTGACCTAGTTTTTGACCCCAGATGACCCGTTTTCGCATTCGGCCTACATTTCATCAAGATAATCATTCTGACCAAAATTCATGAAGATTAATTGAAAAATACAGCCTCTATCACATACACAGGCTTTTTCTTTGATTTGACCTAGTGACCTAGTTTTTGACCCCAGATGACCCATTTTCGAACTCGGCCTACATTTCATCAAGATAATCATTCTGACCAAAATTCATGAAGATTAATTGAAAAATACAGCCTCTATCGCACACACAAGCTTTTTCTTTGATTTGACCTAGTGACCTAGTTTTTGACCCAAGATGACCTGTTTTCAAACTCGGCTTAGATTTCATCAAGATAATCATTCTGACCAAAATTCATGAAGATTAATTGAAAAATACAGCCTCTATCGCATACACAAGCTTTTTCTTCGATTTGACCTACTGACCTAGTTTTTGACCCCAGATGACCCATTTTCGAACACGGCCTAAATTTCATCAAGATAATCATTCTGACCAAAATTCATGAAGATTAATTGAAAAATACAGCCTCTATCGCATACACAAGGTTTTTCTTTGAATTGACCTAGTGACCTAGTTTTTGATCCCAGATGACCCATTTTCGAACTCGGCCTAGATTTCATCAAGGTAATCATTCTTACCAAATTTCATGAATATCAGTTAAAAAATACAGCCTCTATCGCATACACAAGCGAAATGTTGACGGACAGACGACAGACAGACAGACAGACAGACGCCGGACATCGAGTGATCAGAAAAACTCACCTGCTCAGGTGAGCTAAAAATAGGATTTCTAAAAATAGACTAATTCCTGGAATTTAAGGGGAAGAAACTCAGTACAAAAGTTTAAAAAAAAGGTTACTTCCCTTTGGCTCTAAGCCAACCATAATGAGATATAGTGAAAATACATCAAAATTAACCTTAAATTCTAAGTAAAAGAGGGCATAATTCAAGAAAAATTGGTGTCAGAGTTATGCACCTTGTGTCACATGATGTGGGTGATGAGGTGTAACATCTATTTTAAGTTTAAATCAAATCCATTTAGTAGTAACTGAGATGCAGTGAATATACATCAAAATTAACCTTAAATTCTAAGTAAAAAGGGGCATAATTCATGAAAAATTGGTGTCAGAGCTATGCACCTTGTGTCACATGATGTGGGTGATGAGGTGGAACATCTATTTTAAGTTTGAATCAAATCCATTTTGCAATAACTGAGATATAGTGAAAATACATCAAAATCAACCATAAATTTAAAGTAAAAATGGGACATAATTCATAAAAAATTGATGTCAGAGTTAAGCACCTTATGTCACATGATGTGGGTGATGAGGTGGAACAACTATTTTAAGTTTGAATCAAATCCATTTAGTAATAACTGAGATATAGTGAAAATACAACAAAATTAACCTTAAATTCTAAGTAAAAGGGGACATAATTCATGAAAACTTGGTGTCAGAGTTATGCACCTTGTGTCACATGATGTGGGTGATAAGGTGGAACATCTATTTTAAGTTTGAATCAAATCCATTTAGTAATAACTGAGATAATAGATTTCGGGACGGGACTGACTCCTATATACCCCCCTCCAAACATGTTTGGTGGGGGGTATAAATATTAAAAAAGTAGGTCAGTAGGTCACATTCATGGTCACTGAAAGCCCATTTAAAGATCGGTATGCAAAACTGTACATGTCATCCAAATCTAAATTTATTTATCTATTCATTTGGGTTTTAACGCGCACCAACACAGTAAATTTAAAGGTTATATCTTATAAAACAAGTAAGTAGATCAGTAGGTCAAGGTCAGGTGACCCCCTAATCACTTGGGGTCATAGGGTAATTAAGAAATAATAAGTTCCCAAGTGTTTGTTTGTTTGTTTTGGGTTTAACGCCGTTTTTCAACAGTATTTCAGTCATGTAACGGCAGGCACTTAACCTAACCAGTGCTCCTGGATTCTGTACCAGTACAAACCTGTTCTCCGCAAGTAACTGCCAACTTCCCCACATGAATCAGAGGTGGAGGACTAATGATTTCAGACACAATGTCGTTTATCATATAGCCACGGAAAACATATGCCCCGCTCGAGGATCGAACTCACGACCCCGCGATCCGTAGACCGACGATCTACCTACTGGGCGGGCAGTTCCCAAGTGTGGTTTATCGTAGAATAACCTGTGTTTAGACTTCTTATGCGTAAGAATATATCACGAATCGATGTCAAAGGTTTATTACACTAGTGTATTATCATTTTTATGTAATGGCTTGTTTACACTCCCGCGATGTCAAACATGTGATAAAATTGAATCTAAAACACTGCAGCAGCTGCAGTATTGTGTAATAAACTAACCTAGTATGAATGCTCCAGGATGCTTCTTTACAATCATTTCTGTATCCTTCAACCAACCTCTACCAAACTGACCATCCCTGAACCTAGCAACCACCATGGGGTTCCCGAACATAACTAGGGGTATCTGAAGGGCTCGAATATCAGTTGTGGAATGGATGTGACTTTGTAAGAACACCAATATCCAATCAAATCCTAAAACTCTCTGCAAATCTTCACAGAAACTGTAATAAACATAACATGCTATTTATTTATTTATTTATTTAGCTATTGATCTAGGTATATATTCATGAACACTGCTTTATCATAATCTGTAATAATGAAAATTACTTTCGACTAAAAACAATTTATTTTATTTTCGAGAAACAACGGCGTCGTTCTTGTTACTAGGCAATTTCTACTTGTTCCACTTTTCGACTTGTTTCGGTTGTATTATTGACCCATTAAATCGTGTACCATTTATGCGACATGTACATCGTATAGCCGTATAAAGGCGAAAATCTCGTGGTTTCTGCTCAGTTAACTCGTTTAAACTTGACAGCCAACACAAACTTTGGTCAAAGGAAAAAGCTGTCGTATCGCTATTATCGGAATAGGAATATTGTTGAAGATAACACTAGCAGTTCCTAATAATGCTATGTGGACGTGGGAGGAGAGCACCGGCAGGGCGCAGGCAAGCCCAAGTAATGGACAACATTCGCAACTGGTGGAAACTTTGGTTGCTTTAGGCTCGGCAAGGTCATGAAGGTGCATTACAACCACAGAAGACTTCAAGGAGGAATAATCATCGCCAGGCGAATAATGCTCACAATCACCAGGAACCTCAGCTACCTGAGGTCCAGGCAGATGCATTGCCGCCAGAAGACCCTCCACAGAGGAATGACCAGCCAGACACCAACCTAAGGACGGATAGGGGTCAGAAGAGGGTTGCTGAAGTGCTGGACGAATTGGTGGACAAACAATTAGTTTAGAATGCCGGTGAGTTAAATACTATTGATTTTTAGCAAACTTTACAAGATTCAGAAATTTTATCTAGAAATGTTAATAATTGTCCACAAAATCGTTGGGGGTGTGGCGATACCAATTCATTTAGTGTCCCATTATCTTCAAAGTTAGATAATCAAGTCAGTACCAATACGCGTATCAGCATGGTCCGATTGGCCAATGACGATTTAGCTGCACATGTCCCCACTTCTTTAAAGCAACAGATTTGTGAAGGGGAATATGTCAATTTATCTTTGTTACTTAAGGGCGCCATAGAACTATCTGAGTTCTGTTCAGGAACAGTGTTCTGCTTGAATGCAGAAGGTCACATTGTAACGGCACCTAAAGAATGTAGGACAAAATTTTGAGAATCGAGAAATGGACAAATGCATTTATTACATATATGTCTATTTATTTGTCAACTCCTGCTGACAAGGTTTATGAAATGTTACACTATATGTTTAACATAAGGGAATGCGCTCTTCAGACTTGGGCCCCTTTTGCTTGGCGAACATATGATGAACAATTTCGCTTGCGCCAAGCTATTACTCCGGGCCAATACACACGTCAAGACAATAACAAAGGTCAATGCGCTTTGTTTAACTGTAAATTTCCCCATGTCTGCTCCACGTGCACAGCGACTCATTCAGCTGTGGTACACACCATTGTTTATTTGGGGCACGTTCAACTTCTTTGAATCCAGATATAATAAGAGGGCAAATTAAACAAGAGCTGTCCGTAAGACAGCGCGCTAAACTTTTCCCAGTGCTTGACTCTGAATTAGAACTTTGCCAGTAAAAAAATTCCAAGTTAAAAAGGGATATAACTCTGTCAAAATTATAATCAGAGTTATGGGAATTGTGTCTCCTGGTGCAGACTTTGAGAGTAAATAACTATTTAGAGTTTCAAGTCAAAAGCTTTAATAGTAACAGAAATATTTGACTTTTAACAAAAATTCTAAGTTAAAAGGGGCATAATTCTGTCAAAATTCAAACAGAGTTATGGGAATTGTGTCTCCTGGTGTAGACTTTGATTGTAAACAACTATTTTGAGTTTCAAATAAAAAGCTTTAATAGTAACAGAGATATTTAACTTTATCAATTTTTTTTTTTAAATTCTAAGTTAAAAAGGAGCATAATTCTGTCAAAATTCAAATCAGAGTTATGAGAATTGTGTCTCCTGGTGTAGACTTTGATTGTAAACAACTATTTTGAGTTTCAAATAAAAAGCTTTAATAGTAACAGAGATATTTAACTTTATCAATTTTTTTTTAAAATTCTAAGTTAAAAAGGGGCATAATTCTGTCAAAATTAAAATCAGAGTTATGGGGATTGTTTCTCCTGGTGTAGACTTTGATGGTAAATAAGTATTTTAAGTTTCAAGTCAATAGCTTTGACAGTAACAGAGATATTTGACTTTATCAAAAACTTTAACCAAAATTTCTAAGTTAAAAAGGGGCATAATTCTGTCAAAATTCAAACAGAGTTATGGGGATTGTTTCTCCTGGTGTAGACTTTGATAGTAAATAACTATTTTAAGTTTCAAGTCAATAGCTTTTATAGTAACAGAGATATTTGACTTTATCAAAAACTTTAACCAAAATTTCTAAGTTAAAAAGGGGCATAATTCTGTGAAAATTCAAATCAGAGTTATGGGGATTGTTTCTCCTGGTGTAGACTTTGATAGTAAATAACTATGTTAAGTTTCAAGTCAATAGCTTTGATAGTAACATAGATATTTGACTTTATCAAAAACTTTAACCAACGCCGACACTGGGGCGAGTGCAATAGCTCTACTTTTTCTTCGACAAGTCGAGCTAAAAAGAAATTATGGCAGTTCAGGTAGCCGGTCCATTCAATTCAAGGCCGCTACCAAATCTTATAGTCTCTCCCATCAGACTAGTAGCAAAGAAAACACCGGGTGAATATAGAATGATTCACCATTTATCTTATTCCACCGGTGCTTCAGTAAACGATTTCACTGATCCTGTCCTCTGCTCGGTTCAATACACAAGCTTTAATGAGGCCATCAGACTGGTTCAACAATTAGGGCGAAATTGCAAATTGTATAAAGCCAACATTAGAAGTGCATATAGGCTAATACCAATCAAACCTTCTGACTGAACTTTTAGGCTTTGACAATTATTTTTATTTTGATAATAAAGCTCTATCATTTGGTGCATCTATCAGCTGTATAACATTTAAACCATTTTCAAGATTTTTGGAAATTTGTGTTAAATCAAAACTGAAGTGTGGGAAACTGGTATATTATTTAGACGATTTTTTGGGTGGAGGCAAAACAACCATGTCATGTACACAAGCGCTTCAAACATTTAGAGACGTTATGTCCGAATTAGGTGTGCCGTTGGCGGAAGAAAAAATGGAAGGTCCGACAGAAATCTTAATATTCTTAGGGTTAGAGTTCTAAAGAAATGGTAGTTAGAATCCCAAATCAAAAAATTCTTGAAGTCATTCGAAAAGTCAAAGAAATTTTGCGAAAGTCAAAGTCAACATTAAAGAAAATTCAGTCCCTAATTGGCAGCTTGAATTTTTTGCTGTAGAGCTATACCTATGGGTAGACCATTTATTCGCCACTGGATAAATGCTACTTGTGGCTTATCCAAGCCTTTCCATCATATCAGGGTTAAGAAGGAAATTCGGCTAGAATTGCGCATGTGGCTACTGTTTTCAGAAAAATTCAGTGGAGTCTCAGTTTTCCATGACCAGCTTTGGGTGTCTAATGAGGACGTTCAACTATTTTCTGATAGGGCAGGGGGAGATAACTTGGGTTTTGGTACTTTCTTTCAAGGGCATTGGTCTCATGCAAAATGGTCCGATTCATGGCATGCTGTTGGTATAACTTCAGATATAAAAGTACTAGAGTTATTTCCCATATTAGTTTCATTGTTTATTTGGGGCGACGAATAAACAAACAAGATAAGATTCAATTGTGCCAATTCAGCTGTGGTACACATTATAAATAAATTGTCATCAAAGTCAGACGCAGTTATGTGCCTTGTCAGGGTGTTAACTCTACGCTGTCTAAAGTTGAATATTCTATTAAAAGCTTCGCATGTACCAGGGTACCGTTTTACTAACAATCCTACGTTTTGCGTAAATATTTCCGTAACTTTTTCTCTTACGCAATTTTGCAAGTGCATTTTACTAAACGTTCGTAACTTCTACAATGTACGTGCGCATAAAATGTGCATAACTCTTCAGTTGAAGTATTTTTACATTTATTGAAATGACGCGATTTTCCCGCAAAACTATCACCAAATCGTCTGCACGAATGATGGCTGACGTCCCAATCAAAAAGGGGAAAGAAAACTGGACTGGAGCAGAGGGAGAGGCTCTAAAGTCTGCATATTTGAAAGAGCAAGTATTGTCGATGGCCGCCTTGGTCTGAAATTGCGCGCCGTCGACAAAGAGAGATGCTGGCGAGAAATTGAGGATAGGCGAATCTCTATGCCCTTTTCTTGCATCTTCCTGTCTCTGTTTATTCTCTGATTAAAATTCCAGTATTATAATTGATACTGTGTTGGTGCTTAAATTTGGTCCATTAAATTTCTCCTTAAAGCTGGGTGAAAAAGTGTTTCTACCAAATTCTGGAAATGTGCTTCCAGCAGATTCTCATACTGTATTATATCACAATCAAAAAGTCTCAAGCTCTCTTATCGTCAAAATAAACTAAAAAAAAGTCAATATTTCTGCTTATAAATGGCAAATTTATAGAATCTGTTTTCAACGGCAGTCTCTCATTGTAAATTCTTGTCGCCATTGGAGTTTGCTCTCTAAATTTGAAGTAGATCTAATAGATCTATCTAGCTACTGGAAATTTCACGTGAATTTTATCGGGAGCAACTCAAAAATCATCTAGATCTAGTTTACATGCGAATGCATGAGTGGACAGTAATTTTGTATTAGGTAGATCTGATCTAAAAAATAAAACAAACAAACAACACCAAACAAACAATGGCCATGGATGTAACTTAAAAAATGTAAATTGACTCACTTTTTACCTATCAAAGCTGTAATAACTCAAAAGTTCTTTCAAGTTTTCAGCAGCTCTACAGTAGGCCTAGCAATACTCTTTCAAACACTGATGACATTGAGGCACCAATTGCACCATGCACTTGAAACGATGATTTGTTCAATTTAACAGCATTTCAAAGCGCATGATTCAAAGATAGCCTGTATTTTAGCATCTTTACAGATGTATTTCAAGTCCTCCACATATCCAATTTCTTCAACAATTATCAGTTTTCAGTAAACAATATCCACCATATCGCGTCCCAGATTTATTTTTCTTTCTCCGAAAGAAATTTGTGACGTATGATTCAAATGACGTAAGAGTGCTATGGCCATACAGTATGCAAATTTATTTTATACGAGGTGCACAAGGGAAACACTACCTAGTATATACACAATCAGCAGTACTGACAGAGAATTTCATTACACTTAATATTATACTTTTTGAAATATATATTTGAACAATGCTTGCTTTATATCGTACATTCCTGTTGAAGTTGTCTGGATTATGCTTTTAAATTTCACAGAGGGTATGTCCGTAAGCCTAATCATGGCAAGTGTCTATTGTTTTCTCCCGAACTGAATGAACACAAGCTATTTACTGTATCTGGCACAGTCTTGTTGATGAAATCCACGGAGATCGATTGTTAATTCTCATTTTGTCCGGTGTTCATACAAGTATCATAATTGGCATGTGACTTGTGTTAACTATCTCTACATCAGTATACTTTAAAAAAAACATTAAATATGTATATATTTCAGTAACTATTAAGGTAGCATGATGATATAAATCTGGTAAAACATACATTTTGTTTTTAGGCTCCAATGGATTATGATGTTGGGTTTAACGTCGAACCGACATGACGACTTTCCAGCTTTGATGGTTTCGGAAGACCCCCGTGCCCCTCCGTGCATTATTTCATCATGAGTGGGCATCTCGGTAGGTAAGCCATCTGGATTGCTACCTCACTTGAAGAATTCAATGCCCTAAATGAGTTTTGAACCCAATTTGATGAGGGGCAAGTGATTTGAAGCCAACGATCTTAACCACACGGACACGGCTGTCCCCTTTGATTTCTCGAGCCGCACCAGCGAAGAAAGCATAATAATGTTTTCAATGATTAACCCTTACCCTGCTATATTTCTATAATGGACTGGTCCATCTTTAAATTTGGACAGTACCACTTATTATTCAAAGGGGTTTTCACTTAAAATTTACTGACTGAACAGCTAATGTTCAGTGCAGACCATGATCAGACTGCATGGATCGCAAAGGCAGAATCATCTGCCGCCAGCAGGCTAAGGGTTAAGGAGAAAATATAACATATGCAGAGTTGCAATGAGACCTAAAGCACCCAACCAACTATGATGTTGGGGTACAACATGTAAACTTTTTCTACACCAAAACTTTCAGCTAGAGTTCCTTAGACTTTCCGACCCAAATACTGAACAAGAGCTCGTCGCACACGAAATGCCCCCCTTGATGCATTCAGTAATTGCACAAGGAACAGAAATTATATGCTCACTGTAAATTAAAGTTCTACCATTCTGGTTTCATCTGACCTTGACCTTTTACCTATTAACCTTACAAGAGATTACAGAGTGATCTTGGCGCCATCCACTGAGTAATGTTCCAAATTTCAAGGCTAGCTCAAGGTCAAATTTCATTTCGGTACAAAACAATGTGTATGTGGTCCAAATCTGAAAGCTGTGGCTTGAGAAATGTGAAAGCTTTGGAGGCTGTAGCTTGAGAAATGTGAAAGCTTTGGAGGCTGTAGCTTGAGAAATGTGAAAGTAGGTAATAGGTAAAAATCAATGTCAAATTTCAATTCAGAACACAAAAATATGCAAGCGGTCCAAATTTGAAGGCTATAGCTTGACAAATATGAAAGTAGGTCACTAGGTCAAAATCAAGGTCAAATTTTATTTCGGAACACAAAACTATGCAAGTGGTCCAAATTTGAAGCCTGTACCTTCAAAAATGTGAAAGTAGGTCACTAGGTCAATCTCCAGATCAAAGTTCATTTCAGTACACAAAACTATGCTTGTGGTTCAAATTTGAAGGTTGTAGCTTGAGAAATGTGAAAGTAGGTAGCTAGGTCAAGATCAAAGTCAACTCATGTCAAGGTTCATCTTGCCACTCAAAACTATACATGTCGTCCAAATTTGAATGATGTAAGTTATGGACATGAAGATTCTAGGTTTTTCCCTATATAAGTCTATATGAACCATATGACCCCTGCGGCGGGGCCATATCTGACCCTAGAGGGATAATTTGAACAAACTTGGTAGAGAACCACTAAATGATGCTATATTACAAAATATCAAAGCCACAGTCTTTGTGGTTTGGACAAGAAGATTTTCAAAGCTTTTCCCTATATAAGTCTATGTAAACCATGTGACCCCAAGGGCGGAGCCATATTTGACCCTAGGGAAATAATTTGAACAATCTTACTAGAGGACCACTAGATGACGTCATATACAAAATATATAAGCCCTAGGCCCTGTGGTTTTGGACAAGAGGTTTTTCAAAGCTTTTTACCTATATAAGTCTATATAAACCATGTGACCCCCAGGGTGGGGCCATATCTGACCCCAGGGAAATAATCTGGACAATCTTGATAGAGGACCACTAGATTTTGCTACATACCAAATATCAAAGCCCTATGCCCTATGGTTTTGGATAAGATCAGAAACCGTTTAACTGTTCCTGGCCAATGCGACCTTGACCTTTGACCTCAAAATCAAAAGGGGTCATCTGCTGGTCATGGCCAACCTAACTATCAATTTTCCTGACACTAGGCCCAAGCGTTCTTGAGTTATTGCCTGGAAACCATTTTACTGTTCCTGGTCACTGTGACCTTGACCTTTGACATACTGACCTCAAAATCAATAGGGGTAATCTGCTGGTCATGACCAACCTTCCTATCAACTTTAGTGACCCTAGGCCTAAGCATTCTTGATATTATCATCCGGAAACCGTTTTACTGTTCAGGGTCACTGTGACCTTGACCTTTAACATACTGACCTCAAAATCAATAGGGGTCATCTGCTGGTCATTACCAACCTCCCTATCAACTTTCATGATCCTAGGCCCAAGTGTTCTTGAGTTAATATCCGGAAACCTTTTTACTATTCAGGGTCACTGTGACCTTGACCTTTGACATACAGACCTCAAAATCAATAGGGGTCATCTGCTGGTGATGACCAACCTCCCTATCAACTTTCATGATCCTAGGCCCAAGCGTTCTTGAGTTATCATCCGGAAACGGATTGGTCTATATTCCGACCGACCGACCTACATCTGCAAAACAATATACCCCTCCTTCTTTGAAGGGGGGCATAATAACTGTCTTCAGGTTCAAATAGTTCGGGCCGTTATTATACAAGTTTTCCAAAATATTACACCGACAGCGTACGTCTAGAGTGGCTAAAGTTGTATTATTCGGCAATAGCTTTTTTTTTCAAGGATCGCATATGATTACATGTTCCTTACAATACAAAACGGTAAAGGACAGGAATGATACAGATTTATATATGCCAGAATGATGAAAGAAAAAGCCTAGATAAGAGGAGCTAAAAGTGATAATACTCTAGTGTAATAAAGCTTTGACAGTTTTTTTATTTTTCGACTGGAAAAAGCTATCATGTGATAAAAAGAATATTATATTTGTGAATTTACACATTGAATTTATTTAACTCGTTGAATAAAATTGATAAATTGCTCTTCAAAGCCTTGCATTTTTAATTTTAAAGGACTCGTTTAATAAATTCAATATGAAAAGACACTCATGTAATATCCTCTATTTAACTGTATAATACGCTTATTTTCAGGTTCTAAGCAACTTCCATCTTTCTCATGGAATTTGTAGTGGTCGTTAGTGGGGCTCAAACCTACAACCCTTTATCAGTGAGGGGTTTTAGAGATTACAAATCAATGACTGTATCCCTTACACCATGGACCCAGTCCCAGACCCAGGCCATGAGAATAATGATCACTATTACAAAACCTGTCTGCAAAGACCATCATTTTTTTTATTTCCCTTTAGAATATTATCATATTTAACCTACTAAGAATGAACACCTGTAAACAAAGACCAACGTTTGCTGTTTCCGCGTGTAGTGTTTACAAACATGTTCAACTATATCTATATATTGCAGTTTTTATTCATAACAACTTTTATCTGTTAAAATTGAGCGCAGCTATATAAAACTAAATCATGCTTTCAGTGTCAATGCACAAGGAACTTGTATAAGAACTACTGAAGAGTGCAAGAAAAAACTCTCGGATATCAAAACAGATGTTAAAAAGAAAGAAAGGAGGAGGAGGAGGCAGATGGCAGCAACAACAGGTGGTGGACCCCCTCCCATGTTGGAGGATTGGGAAGATAAGGTGAATAAAGAAGTATTTACAATGCATAAAATGAATTAACAAGAGGGCAAAGATGGCCCTAGGTCGCTCTCCTGAGTATCACACCATATCAGTATAAACACAATTTACCTAGTATATTGAATTCATGAAAATATTCAAAATTTCATAAAGACTGAACCAAATCACATAGCTCTTGAGTGTAAACAAGCATTTTCTTTTATTTTACCTAGTGACCTAGTTTTCAATACAACTCGGACACATTTGTAAAATACTTTATCAAATTTCATCCTGCATGGCGTAATTGGCGAAACAGTACCTCAAGAAACTCTCTATGTTCACAGTGTTGAATATATTTTTAAAAGGAAAAAGCAACAACACATTTACAATGTTACCTAAACTTTTAATTTTCATTTTAGTTGACTGTCCTGATTCAAAACAGTCTTATCTAGACAAATGCATAAAATTAAGAAATGTAAGCAAACCAATGCAGCTATGAAAAATTAGACCCACTATGAAAAGTTGAAGTTCATGAGAGGCTATGACATTTCAGTACTGCATACGTAAATGTAAATAACAAAAATCTAGAGTTGCTTTTTCGAAAAAAAAAAACAATGCATGTCTCCCACAACTGTCTTATCATCTAATTAGTGAGTCAGAGTAAAAAGGCTGTTTTTGGGTAACTCATGGGCCATAATTCTAAAGTGCCTCAGGTGATATGGCTAGTTATCAATCTTGGCCGAGGAGTTATGGTCAAAAACATTTTGTTCAAGTTTGATGAAGATCGGATTAGAAATGTTCAACCTAGAACATGGACAAGAGTAAAAAGACTGCTTTCCAGTTATTCAAGGGCCATAATTCCAAAGTCTCTTGCCGATTTGGCTAGTTATTGATCCTGGCCGAGGACTTATTGACAAACACAATTTGTTAAAGTTTGGTGAATATCTGATAAAAATTGTTCGACATAGAGAGCGGACAATAGTAAAAAGGCTGATTTTCGTTAATTCATGGGCCATAGTTCCGAAGTGCCTAGACCTATTTGGCTAGTTATCGAACTTGACCAAGGACTTACAGACAAACACATTTCGTTCAAGTTTGTTGAAGACTGGATGAGAAATGTTCGACGTGGAGTAGACAAGCTTTGTGACAGACAGACACACAGACAGGAGTAAATCGATATGACTGTCTACCACACCACTCTGGGGTGGGAGACATATTATTATATTACAACCACTTCATTTATATACCACAAACTGATAAGTGTACATAACAAACAGAATTGTCCACAAAACAATTTATGTTAAATTTGCACATGTTAAAGGATCGCAACTACCGGTATATCACAAGTCTACATTTACAACTAATAAACTCAAGCACATCAGAGTTCAGAATCAAATTCAAACACACTGGAATGGGGCAGCTACGGCGTGCCATAGATTCATAATAGTCAGTCTAGTAGTTTTATGCACCCTTACTGAAAATGAAAAATTGGCCAATATAATTGTTATTTAGGATAACTGGGAAAGGCTAATTAGGCTTTCTTGTTTTAAAAATTTAATATTAGACTATACATATTGTAGATGGTTCAGATAATTGGAGAATCTGCAATTGGATGGTTTTGTGGAGTGGACACTTTCAAACTAAGCAGTGGGAGCAATTCCAGTACTAAACCGGTTAACTCTGGTGAGTACCTATTATTGCAACTTTGGCAGAGCTGTTTTTTTTTTCAATTATTAAAGGCCTAAAGTGTAAAATTTTAAATATTGTAAGTAAAAACATCCTAGGTCAACGATGTCAATGCTAATACAATGAAATGTGATATTTCTCTCTTACATATAATCAGATAAAATATAATACAAGACATCAAATTCTCTATGTTGTTAGTGTAAAGAAAATTATTTTTCTACCTATTATGCAGGTTTATTGTAAATGAAAAAATGTATTTTATTACATAGTATGGAATCCATTATTTCTTTCCAGCCACCAGTGTGTTGCCAACGTCAGTAGAATACAGAGCATACAACCCACCAATACAAGACTTGTTGGAAGCAGACTGCCCACCAGTACAAAATGTCTTTGAAATAGACTACCTGCAAACACTAAGGTAAATTGTGTTGCCATATAAAAGTAGTGTGTAACTTTCTTATGGAAAATTGCTATAGGAACATGGTTTGTCTAATCTATTTTTTGCTTTTGTCTGATAATCTGTTGTAATATTTTCACCCCATTCTTCAATCAATTCTTCGAATAGTCAAGCGTGCTGTCATCTGACAGCTCTTGTATGATTTACTAGTAATAATTTTGATACACAAATATTCTGACAAATTTAACGATAATAGGATAAGAATTATCCAGTTGGTGAAATACAGCAATCTCTATCAATCAATGGCCTGTAACTCTTGACCCATAGATCTGATTTTGCTCATAATCAAACTTAGCACAAAACGTAAGGTCATACATATGCTGTATGAATATTATTAAGATTGGTAAACATATGAAAGTACTATTGTGTACATAGGATGAAATATATCAATGTTTACCTATCAGGGCCAATAACTCTGAAACAAATGGTCTGATATAGATTATTATCAAACTTAGGCTGAGATCTTGTGGCCATAAATATGTTGTTGAATATTGTTAAATGTGGATGAGATGATGTATGAATGCGGAGATAAATGTTAAGTAACTGTGGGCAAAGGACAGATGTCCTACCATCATATAATCATCTAAAGATACAATAAAATGCAGTAAACAACTGCTGAATTTTACAAGAATTATTTTAATTTAATTTTCAGGTTCATACAGTGCACTTACTGATGATGCTTTGATGTCTGTAATGCAAGAGCAGAACAGACTGCTGTCACAAATTTTGGAGCAGCAGAAGATAACAAATGATCTGTTAATGGCCTCCATGACATTAAAGAACTGAAAGATGGTTCTTTGTATTCTCTGTGATTAATGATGAACTCCTTTTTAAATATTGTGAATTGTGATATTTTTATTAAAAAAAAAAATTTTAGTTATAAAAGCATTTTTATACTACTAGATCTATATTAAATATTATATCTAAATGTCACTGTCTTTATGAGTCATAATATATACCAACTTCAAGTTTTTTTGAAACTACATGTATTTCATTGTCAGATTAATTTCCTCAAAAATGACATTATTTAGGGCAGATAACTCTTTAAATACCGATGACCTATGACTTTTATTGCATATTGAAATAAACAAGAGCTGTCTCCATAGGATGACACATGCCCCCGATGGCACTTTGAATGAATAGTTATGGCCGATGTTAGAGTTTAGGACCTTTGACCTACAGATCTGGGTCTTGCGCGCGACAGGTCGTCTTACTGTGCCACACATTCATGCGTAGTTATTTTAAAATCCATGCATGAATGACAAAGATATGGACCGGACACGCCCATCAATGCACTATCATGAAATATGAACTTTAACGTCTAAGTGTGACCTTGACCTTTGAGGTACAGACCTGGGTCTTGCGCGCGACACGTCTTCTTACTGTGGTACACATTCATACCCAATAATTTTAAAATCCATGCATGAATGACAAAGATATGGACCGGACACGTCCATCAATGCACTACCATGAAATATGACCTTTAATGTCTAAGTGTGACCTTGAACTTTGAGCTACGGACCTGGGTCTTGCGTGCGACACGTCGTCTTTCTGTGGTACACATTCATGCCAAGTTATTTGAAAATCCATCCATGGATGACAAAGATATGGACCCGACACGCCCATCAATGCACTATCATGAAAAATGACCTTTAACGTCTAAGTGTGACCTTGACCTTTCAGCTACGGACTGGGTCTTGCGTGCGACACGTCGTCTTACTGTGGTACACATTCATGCCAGGTTATTTAAAAATCCATGGATGACAAAGATATGCATCGGACACGAAAATTGCAGACAGACCGACCGACTGACAGACCGACAGACGGTTCAAAAACTATATGCCTCCCTTCTGGGGCATAATTTATTTATTTATTTATTTTGTTGGGTTTAACGTCGCGCCGACACAATTTTAGGTCATATGGCGACTTTCCAGCTTTAATGGTGGAGGAAGACCCCAGGTGCCCCTCCATGCATTATTTCATCACGAGCGGGCACCTGGGTAGAACCACCGACCTTCCGTAAGCCAGCTGGATAGCTTCCTCACAGGAAGAATTCAACGCCCCGAGTGAGGCTCAAACCCACATCGATGAGGGGCAAGTGATTTGAAGTCAGTGACCTTAACCACTTGGCCACGGAGGCCCCTCGGGGGCATAAAAATTTACCTATCTCATATACAGGAATTCTAGCATATGCCTTTAAGAAAATACTTGCTTAAGATATCATCATTTTTTAATCGAAACAGCAACATGCTTCCATTATTTCTTTCGTACATCTAACGTTATTTCAATGAAACATTTTAATCATAACAAGGCAGTTTGAAAGACAAGCTAAATCCCCCACCATTGTTATGGGTAGTGAAAGGGTAAACCTTTGACCTTGAGCTGTGACCTTGACCTTGAACTGACATGACTGACTCATGAATTCGGCAGATCATCTTGATGAGGTGATCATTTGACTCAAGTTTCATGAAAATCCTTCAAGAGTTTAATGAGATACAGAGCTCAAACATTTGACCTTGAGCTGACAGAGCTGAATCATGAGTTCTTGATGTGGTTATCATTTGATCCAATAATAATGAAAAAGCTTTAAGGTGTTTAGGAGGTACAGAGTGGACACAAAATGGAAGGCTCAAACCTTTGTGACCTTGACCCGGCATGGCTAACTCATAAGTTATGCACATCGTCTAGATGAGGTGATTATTTGACCCAAGTTTCATGAAAATCCTCCAAGGGGTTTAGGAGATACAAAGTAAAAAGGGTGGATAAATCATGAAATATTGGTGCAAGAGTTATGGCCCTTATGTCAGATGATGTGGGTGATGATGTGGAATAACTATTTTGAGTTTGAATCACATCCATCAGGTAATTACAGAGATAAGTAGAAACAAGAGGGCCATGATGGCCCTGTATTGCTCACTTGAGTACCATTGCAAAATAGGGTGGGTGGTGGTGTTGCACTGACGTGTAGATCTGCTGTAAACATGCGCAAACTTTCGGCAGGAAATTCTCACAGTTTTGAATATGGTATTTGGCAGTTGATTTTCAAAAACATTACTAAGCATATACAGTAAAACACCGCTTGCTCGAGGTCACAAGGGGATGAGCAAAATGCTTGAGTTATCCATGGTTTCGGGCGACCCAAACATTGACCTACCTACGAAGAAAATTGAAGTTTTCTTTACCGATTTTCATCGGAACCATTTGCAGAGTAAACGGTGATGCGTAATAATAACATATTTGTGACATTTTTGAAAAAAAAAAAAAACGTATTACAAACGTTATCTATGATAGACGTTTCAATATGTAATTTATAAATGGCACATGTAAAGAAACGACCAAGACTTATTTTATTTTTATTTATCAACAAGTGCATATCAGAATTATCGTCTCAATTTTTATTTCCTTCATTTGCATGCAAACAACTGCTGATTAAGATATTAAGATCTCATAACTATGTTCTCGATCCCGAGAAAAGATGTTTTAGGTAATCAGTAATTGATCAAAATTTGATGTGAAAATGTTTAATTAACCGATACATTCTGACCGCCGAAGGTGCAAAAATTTTGACACCTCTGCTCCAGTTTGCCAGAAGAAATGAAGAATAAATTAATACACAGGGACCAGGTGTCATGCTCGAGCGATCGAGTTATCGATGCTCGACCCAGCCATGGTAATTTCACATGGAAAACAGAAGAAAATCGGCCGGGACCACATCAATTGCTCGAGCGAGCCCGGGTGCTCGAGTCATCGATGCTCGAGCGAGCGGTGTTTCACTGTAGTTGGGATTTATAGACCTCCATCTTTATCCACTTGTTCCCAGTTTGTCACAAACTTCTTTCAATATATGGAGGGAGTACTATCACAGTACTCAAATGTAATGGTCATGGGTGACTTTAATCTTCACATCCACGATGAAACAAATGCAGTAACAGAATTCAATAATTCTTTGTACGCCATGGGTTTACAACAACATGTACAATTTAGTACACACACTGGTGGTAACATTCTTGATTTGGTCCTTACGGAAGTGGTAAATAGTGTTGAAGTAGTTTCTTGTGAACAGGGTCCATATATTTCTGATCACTGTGCAGTCAAAATTGTGACAAATGTTAGAAAGGAAAATATAACCAGTGAGGTTGTGCTCTTTAGAAATTTCAAAGACATGGATACGAACACTTTTTCAAGCGATCTGAGAAAAATGACAATCGAAAGTGATAATGTCGACCTTTCTGTTGAAGAGTTTCAGACAGCAGTAGAACTCACAGGCACCATTTATAGAAAAAACAATCATCCATCGCGCTCCAAAACCCTGGTTCACAGAAAAACTTATTCACCTTAAAAGAGTGGCTCGCAAATCTGAACGTTTGTGGAAGAAACATAGACAATCACATCTGCATGAAGCCTTCAAAACAGCGCGTAAAAACTACGAAAAAGAACTCAAACATGAGAAAAAGTCATCTCTGAGTGAAAAAGTTCTTAATGCAAAAGGTGACTCGAAAAAGCTTTATAGATTTGTATCTGAGACAACAGGCACTAGGTCTGAGAACCCTATTCCAACTGGACATGACAGTACACTGGCTGAGAAATTTGCAGATCATTTCATGAATAAAATCGAAAAAATTGGAGAATCGTTGAAACATTTCGATAAGTTTCAACCATGCGAAAAAGATATTCCTTGTTTTGACAGTTTTAAAGGTCTGAGCAAGGAAGAAGTTAGAAAAATTATAAACCAACTACAGACAAAATCATGTGAACTTGATATTCTACCAACAAAAGTGCTAAAATCATACTTGGATGAGCTGTTGCCTGTTATTACTAAACTGGTTAATTTGTCGTTGCGCGACGGCATCTTTCCAACAAATTGGAAACAGGCAATTGTAAGACCTTTGTTGAAGAAAATGGGACTGGAACTTGAATTCGCAAACTACAGGCCTGTTAGTAATCTATCGTTTCTGTCAAAATTAATTGAAAAAGCAGCTCTGTTCAGGCTCAATGATCATGTAAACAATCACAATCTTCTACCAAAAAACCAATCTGCTTACCATTCTTGCGAATCAGCACTGTTACGTCTTGTAAATGATTTACTGGATGCTATGGAGAAGAAAGAAGTTACGGCGCTAATTGCCATCGATCTCAGTGCCGCTTTTGATACTGTAGATCATGACATTCTTGTTGATGTGTTAAACAAGCAGTATGGTGTTCGTGGAACAGCACTGAGCTGGGTTGATTCCTATCTGCGCCCCAGAAGTTGTCGAGTAAGTGTCAATTCAACCATGTCATCTCCACGCCAATTAAATTGTAGCGTTCCACAAGGGAGCTGCTTAGGACTGTGGCTATATTTGACATATGTGGGGACACTGTTTGATGTTATTCCGCCGTCGATTTCAGTTTACAGCTTTGCGGATGAACACACTGCTAATAAACGCTTTAAACCATCATCTCCAACAGTAGAATCCCAGGCAATACAAGAACTTGAACAATGTGCTAAAACAATCAACAACTGGATGAATGAAAATAAGCTGAAAATGAACACTTCCAAAACTGAGTTCATCATGTTTGGTAGTAGGCAACAGCTCTCTAAGTGTTCAACTGACAAAGTATGTATTGTAGGTGATGAAGTGAAATCAGTGAGCTTTATTCGATATCTAGGTGCATTCCTGGATGAAAACTTGAATCTAAAAGAGCATGTAAAACGTAAGTGTAGAACAGCAATGCTCAACTACTTCAGAATAAAATGTATCCGGAAATATCTTACCAAAGAGGCTACGGAAACCCTTGTACTGTCATTGGTGATATCCCATTTAGATTACTGTAATGTCATTCTATATGGTATTGCTCAAAGCGAAGTAAACAAAATGCAACGAATTCAGAACATGTGTGCAAAACTTGTCCTAAATCGAAGAAAATATGACAGTTCCAAGCAAGCGCTGTATGACCTTCACTGGCTACCAATCAAAGCAAGAATCACATTCAAAATGCTCACCTACATGTATAATTGTTCAGTTGGAATCTCTCCAGAATATCTTTCTGAACTTCTCGTAAAACAAACACAGACAAGGAACTTGCGTTCTTCAAATTCCGTTACTGGGTGTTTCGTTGTTCCTTTCAACAACACAAAACGTTCAGCGACAGAAGTTTTGGTACTGTTGGACCTAAACTCTGGAATGAATTGCCTCTCGAAATAAGGAACTCAGACACAACAGATGTTTTCAAAAAGAAGTTGTAAACTCATTATTTTGGAAATTACTATACACTCTTTTAGAAACTGTGACTGTATTCTTTTAAGAGATTGAAGTAGCGTGAACTGGATGATTTTATTGTGTAAATACATTCTTACGAATTCTTACTTGATAACAAACAGCTGTCTTACCGTATCTTAATGTTCTAATATTTTATTAATCTTATCTGATGTCTGATCTTTTTTTTTTAATGCTTACTAAATAGTTTATTCACAATGATATTTATGCTCATTTATGTTATATGTCATTAAATATCTTAATTTTTTGTCGTATTTTTATGTATTTGTAAAACGCCATTGAATATGTTTTCTGTAAAAATAGGCATTTAATCAAATAAAACAGTTTCAGTTTTTTCAGTTTCATTGCTCAAAATGATATGATAAAGTTTTGACATAGAGCACATAGGCTTACACATTAAATATCAGAATAAACATTTTCTTGTAACAGTCCCTTTTGACCAAGTCAGGGCCAATTTCCATACCAAGTTTGAGGGTCCTAGGCTCTAATGCTGCATTTTTGTACTGTTACATGACTAAAAAATCCTTACCCTGGAAGACTTAAATAACATTTTAAACCAATCTCATTAGACGCTGCTTAGATATATTCCTTTACATAAAATAAAGGGAGGTAATTTGTCATAAATTCAGTTAAAAGTTATCTACCCTGATTGTCCGAGTCCATCTGATGGCACAAATGACATTTCAAATCAGTATCTTCATTGTTTTCTGAGAAACACCCACTTTAATTTGAAACAAGAAACGCGGCAATGCCACGAAACCAGGTTTTCAACACTTTTCATAAGAATAAAAAAGTATACTGAATCACAGTGCACCACTTTAAAGCACAACCCTAACCCTAACACTAACCCCTAACCCTATTTTTAGTAACAATGACCTTGACCTTGATCCCAGAAACCCCAAAATCAATCCCAAGCTACAACTTTATATAAGTTTTCTATACACCAAGTTTCATCATGATAGCTCATTCCTAAGTTAAGTTATTGACCGGAAACCCTTTTTCTATTTTAAGTAACAGTGACCTTGACCTTGACCCCAGAAACCCCAAAATCAATCCCAGCCTTTGACTTGATATAAGCTACATACATACCAAGTTATATTCAAATATCTTTACCGAAACAAAAGTTATTGACCGGAAACACCAGTTTGACGCCGCAGCCCATCCGCCCGCCCGCCCGACCAACGACATACCCCAATGTTATAACTCCCTGGTTAACAAAGGGAGGTAATTTGATATAAATCAGTACATAGCTATCTACCCTGATTGCCTCAGTCCAACTGAAGACAATAATGAAATTTCAAATGAGTTCTATAAATGTTTAACGAGATATATCCATTTTTATTAAAATCAGGGGAGGTACTCATGCTTCGGTATATGCATGTAGAAGATACAGAATACAAGCCTATACAACAATATATTAGCAAAGTATCCATATGGATAAATGTTAAATCAAGAGTTATCTAATATGACTAGTTATTTCCATGTAAGAAATAAACCAATCTCATCAGAAGCTGCTAAGGTGTATTCATTAAGATAAAAAATAAGGGAGGTAACTTGTCAAAAATTCAGTCAATATGTATCTTCACTGATTGCCCAAGTCCATCTGTTGACATAAATGAAATTTCAGATCAGAATCTTCATTAGTTACAGAGATATAACCATTTCAATTTGAAATAAAGGGAGGTAACTTGACATAAATCAGTCCATGGTTATCTACCCTGATTGTCTCAGTCCAACTAATGACAATAATGAAATTTCAAATAAGTCCTATATGTACTTACTGATATAAATCCATTTTGATAACAATCAGGGGAGGTAATCAGATATAAAATAACTTTGGAACCTACAATTGGATCTGACAGATTTGTCACGGAATCCAAGATTTATAGTTGTTGAAGATATTTTGGAAGTGTGTATCAAATCAAACATAAATAAAGTCTCTATATGGCTGCAAAAGCCAAAATAGTAAATTTTGGACCTTTAAGGGGCCATAACTATGGAACCCATGATGTATTCTGGCCAGTTCAAGAAAGGAACCACAGACATCCCAACTTTTTCTGAATGCCAAGTGGGAGTTTTTGCTTTCCAAAGTGGGAGATTAAGGTGTTCAAGTGGGAGATTTTATACCGCGGTAATTATGTTCATGATAACGAAGCTTTTAACAAATCTAATGATAATATAAACTTATTTGCCCTTATAAAATCACTAGTCTTAAAAAAATTCACTTGTCTATATCTTATTATTCATGCATTTTTAATGTTGTGGAACAATAATACATGAAGCCTTCTGTGCAAAATTAAATAGTTATGGCACTTTAAGCACTATGTCTAAATTCAAAACACCACTGAGAATTAAACCTGCACTTTTATTTCTTTTGTTGGAAAGAAGACTCCCCAGGTGAATTTTACATGACAAACAGTGCAGCTGTTAGAGCTGTAAAAACAAAATGTATATAGCTAAAAGAATAAAAGTTCAAGCAATAGAAAATTTACTGTTTGATTCTAATCCCTGTCAATCAGTATTTAAAACCCCTAGCTCAAATACTTTTATTGATCAAAATCCTGTTATCCAAAATTGAATGTTCGTGTATTGTTACACTTTCGTAAACATTTGCCTAAATCTCCAGTTAAAAGAATGTGTCTGACAAATTGTGATGATGCAAAGACAGTTTAACAGCATTTGATAGTAAGTGATATTAAAATTTACCATGACATTTCCTCTTATCAAAATGATTTTAAGAGAAATGTTTTTTAAAACCTAGCAGGTTGACTCGGCGACCATCTACTTTCAATTTCAAAAAGTTACAGAAAAAGGTAAAGCCAGTATAATTTCTAATCTAAATTTGATTGAATTTAATTAAATATCTAATGTCTGGATTTTAATTTCAATTGTGACACATTAATCAACACCTGGCTTTGTTAAATCGTGTAATAAACAATAATCAGCAAGGGTAGAATAAGGTCCGAAAGCTGTTGTTTACAGACTCGATCGTCAGTAGTGATACAGTATCAGATAGGTGCAAAGAAGTGGATTATTTCATAATTTTTGTTTTTTGCTGTTTATGTTGTTTTGTTGTTTTTTTTTTTTAATCGGGAGATTGAGACTTCTGATCGGGGTGATCGGGTTTCACAACCAGAATCGGGAGAAACCCGATCGGATCGGGAGAGTTGGGATGTCTGGAACCAAGATCTTGTGGTGATACAAGTTTTGTGCAAGTGTGATTTAAATCATAAAGGAAGCTGCTATTACCTCTACAGAGGTCACAAGGTTTTTCTATTATTTAACCTACTGACCTAGTTGGATCGGACGTGTCCCAGTTTCAAACCTGACCTAGATATCATCAAGATGAACATTCTGACCAATTTTCATGCAGATCCCATGAAAAATATGACCTCTAGAGAGGTCACAAGGATTTTCTATTATTTGACCTACTGACCTAGTTTTTGAACGCAGTTGACCCAGTTTCAAATTTGACCTAGATATCATCAAGATGAACATTCTGACCAATTTTCATGCAGATCCCATGAAAAATACGGCCTCTACAGAGGTCACAAGGTTTTTCTATTATTTAACCTACTAACCTAATTTTGGACCAGACGTTACCCAGTTTCGAATTTGACCTAGATATCATCAAGATAAAAATTCTGACAAATTTTCATGCAGATCCCATGAAAAATATGACCTCTAGAGAGGTCACAAGGATTTTCTATTATTTGACCTACTGACCTAGTTTTTGATTGCAGTTGACCCAGTTTCAAACCTGACCTAGATATCATCAAGGTGAACATTCTGACCAATTTTCATGAAAATCCATTAAAAAATATGGCCTCTAGAGAGGTCACAAGGATTTTCTATTATTTGACCTACTGACCTAGTTTTTGACCGCAGTTGACCCAGTTTCGAACTTGACCTAGATATCATCAAGATGAACATTCTCATCAACTTTCATAAAGATCCTGTGAAAAATGTGACCTCTAGAGTGGTCACAAGCAAAAGTTTATGCACACACGGACGCACGGATGCCGGACGCTGCGCGATCACAAAAGCTCACCTTGTCACTATGTGACAGATGAGCTAAAAATAACATCTTTAACTTTTTTAAAATAACTACATGTATATTCTGTCTGTATTTGGTTTTTAGGTGATTATTTAACAAATAATCAAAGCCTTCGAGTGGTTTATCGTCTGATTTACCATTTAAATGCGTTGGAATTGAACCATGGGGCATTAGCTCAAGAGGTTAAATACTGAAGTATCTGAACAATGTACCAAGGTAAACTAGATGTGAAATCACAAGGTCTTGATTGGTTTCATTCTGACATGCTCATTGATATATTTTTAATAAATATCATGCTGGGCTTCATTTAGGTGAGGAATAATGTATCAGACGTCAGACAGCAATTTGACGTCTCTTACTGGTCTGCGCATCAACCATTGTTTATCACAGAATATACAGAGCATGATATTCTTCTTTGTTTTAACTGAAAATCAAATTGAGCCATATTAGAATATAAGATATATAAAATATCTGAAAAACTCAAAATGCTCTGAGGTACAATGCCACCTGAAGATGAACTGTATAATAATTGAGCTGCCTGTGCAAAAATCTTTTGGTCTATTGTCAGTCACTATCAAACCTTGAGAACACTGTGCAGATGACAATCTATATTTTCAGTAAAAGAAATTAATGTAATCTTGTGCAATTTCTAATTACTTCTTGCTCTAGAAAATAGAAGTTAACAGATTAACAACTTCAATTTTGAAAAACAATGTCCATGGTGGAATAAAAAGTTAACCTTAAAGAAATGAAAATTCTATCGAAAACTGAAAAATTTACATAGCACTGAAAAGGATCACCATGAAAGTCAAGGTCAGATGTTTTTAATCAATGTAATGGACATGTGATAATGAATTTTACCGGTGAATATGGAGGAATTCACAAAGAAATGATAAGTTATGACAAGGTGGCATAAAAAGACTTCAATATTGCACGTCTTTACTTAAACTTAATAGTTGAGCTCTATGAATAAATAAACCTGCACTCATGTAAACATTAAATAATGAATTGTGAAAAATATTTACCTGAAATGAGATTTAAGCAAACCAAATGTTCTTTCAACCACCATTCTTGTTCTGCTGTGTGCGGTGTTGAAGGCATTTTCTTGTCTCGTAGACGGTCTAATCTGTTGATGTTCAGTAAACACAAATATACTACTACAAAATTTTTTTGTTATTGAATGTATTAAGTATTACATGACAAGAACATAACGAGAGCAGCACCCACCAGTGCTAGACACTTGACTTTATTGTACCTGATAGTAAAATGGAAGAAATTTGAGAAAAGGGGGATTTAACTATCAAATTCCTTAATGCAGTTACCTCCTCTTCTGTACAGGAGGCCATTACTGTAATCAAATATGTTTGTTTGTTTTGAGTTAAACCCTATCTGTCAACAGTATTTTAGTAATGTAATGTAATGGCAGACAGTTCACTTAACCAGTGTTCCTGTATTCTGCGCATGTACAAACCTGTTATTCACAAGTAACTGCTAACTTCCCCACATGAATCCAGAGGTGGAGAACAAATGATTTCAGACACAAATGTATTTTATCAAATCATCATGGAGAACATACATACCCCTTGCAGAGGGCTTGGACTTGTGATCCACAGATCTATGCTCTCCGTATTAAAATGAGTTTCAAGTCAACACATCTTACAGATATTGAGAAATCTGACCTAAATGCAAACTTCTCAATTGAAAAATTGGCATTAACTGGCATATATGGCATATAATTAATTAATTGGCATATATGTAGTTCGTAATACATCATTTAAAGCACGAGAGTCATCTTACATCCAGGGTGAAAGATTATAAGGATCTTACATGCCTGCCTGTGTAAGACTGTGTTTTCCCTACCCGAGGGACAGTGTGGAATGGGAAACCGAGCGTTAGAGATGTTTTTTATCCGTGCTGTCCCGAGGGTAGGGAAAACAGCTGTCTTACACAGGCAGAAATGTTAGATCATCTTTCTTGCCTATCATGCTCAAAATTGATTGTGAAGACAAATAGGTTTTTGGTATTTCCTGACATTATTTATCAGGGCACTCGTTTGGCTGTTTTTGGGGCCGAATATGGGCCCCATTCCCCTCATAAAATAATATGTTTTTTTCCCTTTTCTCAGAAGAAAATTCCCGTATAATAGGTTGTTTGACACAACTAGATACGAACTCTCTTTCAAGTTATATTATAGTGCCTCCAGGGAAGGTTATTTGCTGCTGCAATGTTAAATTAGTTAGAAATGATTGAAAACAGTATTATTAAGTGTGAAAATTAGTAACCTATATATGGCTAAAAACTTCCCTTTTTTTGTTTTAAAACGATGAAAAATTCCCCTTCTTGAGGGTATGGGTACCTGTCCCAAAAAGTTGTCTAGTGCCCGGTTTATAAAGTTTATGACGTCACAATGGTACCAGTACAGGCTATTTTAGACAAGGTTTTTCCCTAGGGAAAGACAGGAATATCTATTCCCGGCGTGTGCTCGGATAAATGTATACTCTCCCCGCTAGGTAGGCAAGAATGATTTTTCCAGCACTGGTAAGAAAACCTGCAATCCCCGTCTGTTATGCAAGAACAAATATTTGTTTACTTTGGGTGTGACCAGATATGGCTTCAAGGCATATCCAGAATCTCCAATGAGCCAACCATGGTTTCCTGTCTCTAACCTGGCCTTCAATCCACAACTTTCAAAGATGGTACTGTCATGGGTTGAACCCGGCCATTGAGCAACTACATCCACCAACCTGTAATATTATTATCTTTAATAAAAAGTAAATATAAGTAAGACTGCCAGAATTTATTATAATATATCTACATGAACTTAATGCAAAATGTCCATATGGAGTGAAGAAAATAATTTCTTAATTCAGACCCGATTTAGTTGTTTCAAGTTATGCTTCGGAAAAGCATTATTTTGTATAATAAAGGGAGATAACTAAAATCCATATGAAGGTAGTTATGGTTATTTTGATAATGTATATCTTTTCAATGGCCTTTAAATATCATTACATGAAATTATACTTAAATGCCATTAATACTTTTCAAGTTACCGGTATGCCCAGAACAAGCATTACGTTGCATAAAAAGGGGAGGAAATTAAAAAAATTGGTAGGTAAAGTTATCGTTCTTTGACAATACTATTCGTCTTAATGGCCTTTATTATAATGTGAAGTTTCAATCAAATAACATTAATACTTTTCAAGTTATGCTCAGACAATAATGTGATTGACAGACAGACAGACGGACGGTCGAAATGGCAACTATATGCTCCCATTTGTGGAGTATAAAGAGAATGGCACTTTATTCTTTGCCAAGGACATTGAGTTTAAAATATGTAAAATGTTTTATGTTTAGAGCTTCTTTTAATTTATGAAATATATTTTGGAAAGAAAACTACAGTTACTTCAATAAACGACAACAATGTTATATTGTACTTTCATAATGTCAATCTTTATATGCATTTATATCACATGTGACGGCCTTTTTTACCTAATTATGCATATTTATGAACCATCAATGTACTGTTAAGATTTCCCAACTGATTAAGGTTAAATTGATAAAGATGTGATCATTTTAAACATAAATGCATAACTTACATGACTATATGCAAAGAAATTTATTATTCACTCAAATATATATAGATAGTACAGTAAAAACGTGTAAGTACTATACCGCATGTCTGGATCCACAACTGCTTGTACATTTATTGCGTGATACCCTTTTCGACACACAAAAATGTCTTCTCTAACTTTTGGTGCCAGAATTGTGATGAGTGTGCTGTCAATCGCACCAATACAATTAGGAATCCTTGTGATATTGAAGAACTTTCTTTTCATTGTTGCAAGAGATGCAGCAGTTCTCGGGAAATTGATGTTATTCAGCTTTGCATCAAGTGCTTCGATAACCTTCAGTTTAAACAATATTTATTGTATTATAATTATCATGTACAGTGATTGTATACATTCACACTTAGAAGTTACAACTAATAATACATTAGGCAATTTACACAATACTTATTTGTATAAGGATCTGTAAACAAATGACAGACTGAGATTTTGTTACTACCCTTCGTCTGTCGCCTGTCCACCCACAATTTCTTGTGATAAGTGGAGACCACATTTTGCATAAATTTTGATAAAACTTATACACAACTCCTCTTTAAGATGGGTTTATTTCAAAATGAAAATATCATTCAGTTTCTATGCCATAAAAAGCATGCGATTTGATCCAGACCCACTATGTTCAATTAACATCTCATTATAACTATACTGACTGAATAGCGAACAGTATGGATCCTGATCAGACTGCAAATGTGCCGGCTTATTTGGATCAATACTGTTCACAACGGACATAAAGCTGGTTTTCGCAAGACACGTCTCATCTGTAATTTAGAATTATTACTGGTATTAACGTGTTTTATGTAATTGAATGAAAATGAGACTATAGATAGAAAGATTTAAACATAATTTAACTGAAACACAATGTTAAATTAGATGTAAATTCAAAGATACTGTAGACAAATCATAGAGCGGCTCATAGAGTTATTTATTGTTTACAAACATTCTATTATTTATCATTGAATACTAAAATGTAACATTTATATATATTGACTTACTTACCATATGCATCGACATACAGAACTCTTTGCGACACCATGTGTTAGCCCGCCCTCGCTGTAAAATTCACCTTTCGCCAGGAACTGTAGTGTGATCAGTAGCTGCATTGAATACAAAATTAAACAAACTCACATTTCACGTTTCAATCATAGTCCAACAAATTTAACCCCCAAAATAATAGTAATGCCCTAGAAATTCTACCTTTGTCAGCTTGTTTGCTCAGCCAGCTATATACATGTATAGATATTTGTGGGTCTACTTTTCAGTGGTTCACTATTGTGTGGTAGATTTTACTGGCAAATGAACATTTAGTTGGTTGTTGTCTTAATTAATCATCACAAGACATCAACTCAACCTTATGCAATATGCCAGCATTTTCGTCGAAGTCTACTTTCTCAGCCCAGCCAGTGTTCCAACTTGAACTTCTGACAACTTTTTAGACAGCAGTGCTACATAAATATGACCGTTTCCAATTCCAAACACTATACAGTAGGCTAGTTTTATTCATTAAAATTAGACACCACTGTTTTATGTAATCCGTAAGTTTAAGCGATAAAAAAACAACAGCACTTGTGTCCCCACATACACAATGTACTATTAATTCTTAACTCTTAAATCTCAAACGTCAAATTTTAGTTCTCGTGTGTATTTAAAAGGGTGAAGGTCGTAAACAATGGGAGATAACACAGTCACAACTAAATCAGGCTATAGACACGTCGACCGACTTTAGACTACTGCAACGATACTGAAAATTATAACACTAACAATATAGATCTATACTGAGATAGATCTGCAGTACGGTAATACCTTCGTGAGAGAAGAAATCGGATGACTACGCATCGACTTATGTTTAATATCTTCTTCTATTAAACCATGAAAGTCCATTATCTGTTGCCTCGAAAGACGGTATTTCTCTTTGATTGCACTTTCAGGCAATGTATCTAAGTAATTTGGCCTTTCGCGAAAAATTCGTGGCCTTCGACGCTGGTTATTTCTCCTGTCGGCCATATTTACGCAGGCGATACTCAAGGTTTTTGTACGCGTATATTTACGCAAATATTTACGAATAAACTTACGTACAAAAGTTTATTAAAACGCATTTACGCAAAATAATATTGCGTACGCACAAATTTGTGTAAAACATAGAGTTACGCATATATGTAAGTACGTTAGTAAAACGGTCCCCAGGTCATCAAAATGAAATCTGAGATGCCTTATCTCGTTTTCAGTTGAACAGGTTCAGGGAGCTGGCTCCAGGGGCAGATCCGGACCCATGTCCAGTTCCAAACTTTCTATGTAACATATTCAACGTAGAGCTAGGCAACTTCTCCGGTCAGGAATAGCATGTAACTCAAATGCAACTTACAACACTGCTGTTAACGCAAAAAAAACAAGAGCTGTCAGATGACAGCGCGCTCAACTATTCGAAGAATTGATTGAAGAATGGGGTCAAAATATTACCACAGATATTCAAACAAAAGAAAAAAAAGATTAGACAAACAATTTTCCTGTATTTGTGGATTTCGATACGTCTTGCACTAAAATGGCAATGTGTGAACCAATTTCAAAGTCCAAAAAGGGCCATAATTCAGCCAAAATAGTTGTCAAAGTTATGTACTCTTGCCTACAGATTGAAATCAAGATGATAAACAAGCGTTCAAAGTTTAAAAGCAATATGTCAAATAGTTTTGACAAAACGTGGACTTGTATGAAAACAGAACAAATTTCCAACTCCAAAAAGGGCCATAATTCAGCCAAAATAGATGACAGAGTTATGTACTCTTTCCTACAGATAGAGACTATTATACTGAACATGTGATAAAAGTTTAAAAGCCATATGTCAAACACTTTATACAAAATATTAACTGGTACGAAAAACTTAACCATGATTTCTAAGTCAAAAAAGGGCCATAATTCAGCCAAAATCCTTGATGGAGTTATGTACTCTTGCCTATAACTAGACATGGTGATGGTAAACAGGTGTTGAAAGTTTCAAAGCTTTATCTCAAAAGACTTTGTCAAAATATGAACTGGTACGAAAAACTTAACCCAGATTTCTAAGTCAAAAGGGGCCATAATTCAGCCAAAATCCTTGATGGAGTTATGTACTCTTGCCTATAGCTGGACATGGTGATGGTAAACAGGTGTTGAAAGATTCAAAGCTTTATCTCAAAAGACTTTGTCAAAATATGAACTGGTACGAAAAACTTAACCAAGGTGTGATGCCGACGCCGACACCGTGGTGAGTAGGATAGCTCTACTTATTCTTCGAATAGTCGAGCTAAAAATCGTTCCTCTTACGGGTTGTTGATACATTTAGTCCCAATCTCGGTTCAATGCATTGTTTTATTTGTATCTTATTGCTTCTAAAAAGAATGTAACATGCACCATGCACAACTAGGGTTGGTACTGATCACTTGTGTGAAGTTTCATTAAATTGTGTGCAAGGGTTTGGTAGATTAGGCACGCACAAGATTGCATATGCAGACTGTATGTACATAGTATGTTAACAAGAAACAAAGTCCCATAACTCTGCAATTTTTGTTGCTGAAAGAACCTAACATGCCCCATGCACACCTACTGTTGTTACTGATCACTTGTGTGAAGTTTCATTAAATGTGTCAAGGAGATGAGGAGAGATGGTGCGCACAAGATTGTGTCTATGTATATAGTATAGTAACAAAAAAACAAAGTCCCATAACTCTGCAAATTTTTCTTCTAAAAGAACCTAACATGCCCCATGCACAACTGCTGTTGGTACTGATCACTTGTGTGAAGTTTCATTAAATTGTGTCAAGGGGATGAGGAGAGATGGTGCGCACAAGATTGTGTCTATGTATATAGTATAGTAACAAAAAAACAAAGTCCCATAACTCTGCAAATTTTTTTTCTAAAAGAACCTAACATGCCCCATGAACAACTACTGTTGGTACTGATCACTTGTGTGAAGTTTCATTAAATTCTGTCAAGGGGATAAGGAGAGATGGTGCGCACAAGATTGCGTCTACGGACAGACAGACAGACAACCTGAAACCAGTATACCCCCCCTTACAACTTTGTTGTCGGCATTACACTTGATAATCCAGCTCCACTTACTAAGCCCGTATTGTTAGCTGTTTGTAATTCTTTGTGGCAAGTTTACTATAACAGCCATGAAGTAAATTATTAAAAACGCCTTTTACTTTGGCTTATTACGGTTTATTTTGGGTCAGCGAGTTAATTTCTGCCAACAAGCATGTATCAGAAAAGGTATTACGCCTGACTGATTTGAATGTCGGCAGTGACGAAAGTAATGTAGTTGTCCGACTAAGCATTTTTAAAACAAATCAGAATGGAAGACCCATTTTCTTAAAAATACCTTGACAGGGAAATAACACGTCCTGTAGCTGCGGTTAAAGATTTTATTAAAATGAGGCCGAAAATTCAGTCTCCTTCATTTGTCACTGTGATGGCTCGGTTTTGACTAGCTCAGTTTTCAGCTGTGTTGTCGCAAGCAATCTGTAAGTCTAACCTGACAAGTGCAAACTAGAGCTATCACTAAAGGTGATGAATGTACCCCCCGCATGCACTGACACAGTACATTGCAATTTGACGCACACAAGATTGCATAATTATGTGGACTGTATGTATATAGACTGTATGTATACAGTATATTAAAAAAAACAAGGCCCATAACTATGCAGAATATTTATCTAAAAGAATGTAACATGCACCATGCACAACTAGGGTTGGTACTGATCACTTGTGTGAAGTTTCATTAAATTGTGTGCAAGGGTTTGGTAGATTAGGCACGCACAAGATTGCATATGCAGACTATATGTACATAGTATGTTAACAAGAAACAAAGTCCCATAACTCTGCAATTTTTGTCGCTGAAAGAACCTTACATGCCCCATGCACAACTACTGTTGTTACTGATCACTTGTGTGAAGTTTCATTAAACTGTGTCAAGGGGATGAGGAGAGATGGTGCGCACAAGATTGTGTCTATGTATATAGTATAGTAACAAAAAAACAAAGTCCCATAACTCTGCAAAATTTTTTTCTGAAAGAACCTAACATGCCCCATGCACAACTACTGTTGTTACTGATCACTTGTGTGAAGTTTCATTAAATTGTGTCAAGGGATGAGGAAAGATGGTGCGTACAAGATTGTGTCTATGTATATAGTATAGTAACAAAAAAACAAAGTCCCATAACTCTGCAAATTTTTTTTCTAAAAGAACCTAACATGCCCCATGCACAACTACTGTTGGTACTGATCACTTGTGTAAAGTTTCATTAAATTGTGTCAAGGGGATGAGGAGAGATGGTGCGCACAAGATTGTGTCAATGTATATAGTATAGTAACAAAAAAACAAAGTCCCATAACTCTGCAAATTTTTTTTGTGTACGTGTCGATAAGCAAAAGTAACGAAGATGTAAATGTGATATTACGATAGGTCGCACATGCCCTCGGAATGGAAAATTACAGGCATGACGTTTTGATATCTTTACGATTCGCGGTAAAATTCCAGTCAATAAAAGTAGCAATTGAACTATCTGAGAGCTCCAGATAAGGGCCGTATTTTCGTTATTACGAATTTGTTAGGGGTCTGATATGAATTTATTTTAAAATGTGACCGTAACAATACGATTTTATTTTAAAATGTGGTCGTATCAGTACGACATGTAAACAGTATTACAAATTTCAAAGGAAGATCGAGCCGAATTGCATGTCTGTGCCAAGTTGCGCTAATCAACACTATCCTGACTGTTGACAATTTGCACACGCCATTAGCATAATATAAGCTCCGCTTACTTCAGGTACTTGCGAGATTTTCCCGAGAAGTGTGAAGCGAATCAAATTATCCACTACACTACAGTCGATTGTGTTCAGCCAATTAGCGCCGCGGTTACGTATTTGACACTTTGTTTAATTGTCAGCATGTCCGAAAGCAAAAAAAAACAACAACAATGTTTTATAACCGTGCGATTAATTGGAATAATGTACACATTTTTTGTCATATATGGTAAAAGAACGACATGTAATGGTAATGTATTAATATGTTAAATCTAACTGACTTCCATCAGTGAATTGATTTGAATATAATTATGTTATCTTAGTTTACACAGTTTTACTTTCAGTTTTTATTCAAGTGAGATATTGTTCACCGATGATATGACTTGCGCTCATTTTTGTCTGTTATCTGGAACTATCATTACTAATTTCATAAAATATCAGGTAGTACCGTTACGAATTTTACAGAAAATCTGGTAGTACCGTTACGTATTTCACAGAAAATCTGGTAGTACCATTACTTATTGCACAAAACCTTATCTGGAGCTCTGTATCTCAAAGTTTGTTGACGTTTTTCAAGATGTAATTTCTGAATTTCATTAAAGCTACGACGTAAAAACCACGCACCCGACCAGTCGAGTAAACAGGGAGATCCACTCGTCCTACCAAGACTTTAACTCCCCAATGCGAGCGGGCGAGTGGAATTTTACACCCCTGGACACCCTTACATTTTTTAAAATAAAAAATCAAATAAGTATGTTGACAAGCGATGAGTAAGCTAAGAGATGAAGAGAAGTCAGTTGTAATGCTTTTAAATTATAAATAAAAATGATAGGAAGTTGCTAGATGTTTAAGACTTTCCATCATTTTGGCTAGAGCTATATTGTATATTGGCCGTATGTATAAGGCAGACACTTTTGCCTTGATGTTATAGTCTACATGTGTGCAAGTAGACCTAGACTAGCTCTAAACTTAGTATACAGTCAGCAGAACTTTTTAAAAGCCAATAAAGGACGAAACGCAACAATGTTCAACGTCTAGAATATACAACCATAGAGAATATATAAGAGGTGACCAAGCACCTTAATTTCGTAGCATTTTTTTCAAGTAAGCCTGGTTAAATTTTCCTACACAGTTACATGTCTGTAAACTTAGCCAAATTATGGTCCTACTATTTTAGTAATAGCAATCAGGCCCTTCCCCAGGAATTTTTTAAGGCGCTGGGGTAAAGTTTGCGTGGCGGGATAAGGGGTGGGTGCAGGAGGGGTGTCCCCTCCCTTGATCAATTTTTTTTTTTAAATTGAACCCAAATGGTGCTTTTTTAAGTATACCACATGCAAAAAAACACAACAACATGTATTTCATTACTTCTACATTTTTACATAATCATATAACCATCAATATATCATATACACTACACAGACATGACAGATGTCCACTTCTTTTATATGTATTTTCGAACAACACATATGTCCTTCCACTTCTTTTGTACTAACACTAACAACACATAGGCATTTTTGTTTTCATATACTGGTAAGTGTCTGTCTTTGGCTCTGTGCCATTCCTTTACTGCACCACTGAAATTAAAGTCATTCAGTTTTTGTCCCTGCATGGACACCATGAGTAAGGCATTAAGCACTTTCATGCTCACCGGTGAATGGTCTTTACACATTCAACTGCTGAATCTCTCTCACAATCTGAAAGTACAAAAAAAAAGTATTTGTTATTTTCCCAGAGCAAGGATAACCAAGGATGGATTTATATTGTAAAAGTTCCTAAGATTTGACATTTATCTTGTGTTCTTCTGCACAATGAACTGCAACAGTATTTCTGTTAAATATTTGTGGGTGTTAACAACACCATTGCAGCTTTTTTACACACAGAAGCAGGTTCTGTATTTCAAGTTTAACTATGTATTTTACTGCAAGCAGCAAGTTTCAGAAAGAACATGTTTACACACCAGCTGCGGAGGTTGGTAGAAGCAGTCCCACTGTTGCGACTTTGCTCAGGTTTGGGTGAGACTCGTTGCATAGACTAATTATAATCTTTAACTAATTATAATCCAATCACTCCTGCTCCAGTTAACGCAAACTTGTGAAAACACAGACTTTCATCAACACGTGTCGTCTTTAAACCCTTATCAGTACACGGTAAACAGCTAGCTACACTGTGTATTTACCTGAGGTATCTCACAGGGATGAAATCGCTTACTGATTTAAGACGCTGCGCTAATAATTGAGGCACCGCGCGGGATAATTAAGCGCTGCGGGAAGCTGTATTTCGTGTTTTAAGCGCCGCGGTAGCGCGGCGCCTTATGCGGCTGGGGAAGGGCCTGGCAATTGTAAGTAAGTAAGTAAATTTTATTATAGTGACATTGTGTATAACAAATGTACAAAGTACAAAGTACAAAATCAATAGAAACATTTTACAACACCCGGCCACGTTGGGCCTATAAGTCACTCTAAGGCCTAAAAAAAAAATATGTTTGTTTCCTGTAACCCGACGACCGTAAGTTTTTACCGCCGACCGCAATTTTTTTATGGGCTGAAATTCGAGATTCTGATCATATCTTTATTGATTATAGGGATAATTTAGTTGCACCCGACCTCGTCGCGCATAGTCACGAACGTTCCTGTTCTGTCGACATGAAACAACATGGCGAAAAGCCGTTTGTCGGTAGACTCGAGGTTCCGGGTTTTCACCCGCGAAAATCGAAAGTTTTCTTGGTGCATATCGAGTTCAAAAGTTCTGCCCCTAGTCAATCAAAATCTCGGTGAATTTTCAATACTGTTCGCCGCCACAAGCGGAAGTATGGCAGTAGGCGGAGCGTCATATACTAATTAGCTACTGACAGATGTCAATCACGCCACGCGCCGACTGACACGTGGTTATCTCGTGTTTGTATTTAGTACTTCATTATGAAAGGTGTTTATTGATCAAGGTGTAAACGTAAATTGATAAACAATTCGTAGAAGAGCAGTCTATTATCATGTTTGTACCACTTGTTCAGGGTCATGCTGTCGGTTGCACTTGAGCCATTTGCGACAAAAGATTAATTGTGGCCCCGAAAATCTCTAATTGGCAAAAACGGCCGAAGCTATGTCTGTCTGCAAAACTATGAACTTTGCCTGTTACACAATGTTTACTGAACGAAAGGAAATCAGTGTAGAAAAAAAAAAACTTGTATGAAACAACATCGTTATTGAAAGGCGGGAGCAAATTTTCAACAATTTTATTTGATTAGTAATTTAATTTATACAGGTCTCGACCTTAGCGGTGGACCGTTGGACCGACGCAACCAAAATCGGCAGGTCCACTATCAAAAGTTGGGTAGACCGACGTCAACCAATTTTCAGTCACGTCTGCAAATAAAATAAAACCCTTAAAAGTGGAAAAATAGGGGTGATGGGGGGTGGGGGATCGTACCCATATCGGTGAATTCACAAAACGAAAGTTGATTTTGCCTTAGTACGGCATTCTACAGTTATAAGCATTGCGAGTTAAAGTCAGGATAGCACGAATGGACTACTCCACCAATCCGGTGAGTGGTTTTTACGTGGTAACTTTACCAAATTGAGTAATTACATCAGGCAAAATTACCTGGATTGACTGAATTTACCCACGAATCGTAAAAATATCAAAACGTCATGCTGGTAATTTTCCATTCACAAGCATGTGCGCCCTATCGTAATACTTAATTTACATCGCAGTTACTTTTGACACAAAAAACGCGCGTAGTGCATTCATTTTTTAATATATTCGCTTCAGATATTCAACACCGCTTGAGAACTAATACAGTTTGAATTCTATAACAATTTTAATGAGATATCGAAGGAATGTAGGCAAAATTCTTTTAAAACAATCAGATTTTCATATAATGTTTGTAAAATTTCAAACAGCGCGATCTTGATTATTTATTTCCTTTTTAAAGTAAATAAACGTACATACTATGGTAATAAATTCAGACTTTTGACCAGAAAGTACAAAAAACACAATTAAAAAATCTTAAATAATGAAAAAGCGGCAGCAATTTAAATACATGGAGTAAAACGATTTTTTTGGCAAACAGATTTCTGTTAGCACGGCAGAATAGGTTTACGTGACCTCATGAACGTAAATAGAAATATGGTTTTAAAAAGAGGCAGTTGATGTCGTTGCGATTTTTAATAAGTTTTAAATGAGTCTTCGTACATATATTTTTTGACACAACACTTTGTTAGATATTCTTCTCAAACAATAATGTAAATTTCTTGAGGGAAAAATAGGTCAGTACTGTTCACGATCTGACACATTTACATGTCAGTTTATTAGGGATATTGCACATTCGCTTTTTAAAAAATTAAAGAAAAACTTTTTTACTGATTTCTTCTCAACAATTAAAGGAATCGAGAAAGTACGATCAGACAGTGATGTGTCACATGGCGCGAAAACATGACGTAATGCAATGACAATCTCGTGGAAACTATACCGCTTTGATCTCCACTGCAGATGCCACAATAACCGACACACTTCTTTAGCTCTTTGGGGGTGTTAATTGATGATGAAAACGAGGCCAATTACTTAGTTTATCATCAGAATGATTACCGATAATTGTTGATGGTTTTTTTTTTTCACTTTCAACACTGGTGCTGATTGTGTCCATATTTTGGGACACTTTTCAAAATAATTATTTTTCGGGATAACAGATTGCTACAGTCTTCCATTTTTAATTATTTAGAAATAAGTCCTGTTTCTTTGAGTCATATGAAGTTATGACGTCTACAGCATCACAATTTATGAGATAGAATTGGAGGTCCACTAAAGTCTGAGCAGGTCTACTAGATTTTAGCAGTTGGTGAACCTGCTGGCAACTGCTGAAGAAAGTTAAGGTTGAGGCCTGATTAGGCAGTTAATTGGCGATAATAAGGTTACTAAACACTGAAATGTTCTGACACCTACTAAAAAAAATTTAAGAAAAAAAAAAAATTCCCTACCTACCAACCCCCATTTTTTTCAGCATGTTACAGGAAACAAACATATTTTTTTTTTATGCCTAAAAATATAACTTTTTATACAACTTATCATCCCAATATTCGTACAATTAAACATATACGTGGTAAAGAATATATTCTGAACATTTTTTGTTGGAAAAAAAAAGAAGCACATAGATGTTTTGCACATAAAACTAATAATGCTGCTGACATACAAATGCTCGACAAAGTATACCAAAGCGTGATTAACTGTGATCAAAATTGCACTCTCTGTAAATTCCATAACCAGTGTAACGCGAAATATCAATAGCAATAGTTTATATCAGAGTCTAGATCTGATAATGTATGCAACCGAAAATGTTTGTCAGTTTATTACACTGACAAACAGAAACATTAATGAACAGACAGACAAACAGAATCCCTGCCACTTCTTCTAAGAAAATAGGTCAAGTGCTCAATAGCACTTATGTTTCGTATAAAGGAAGTTCTAAAAGACTCAATACAATAGGGCTATCATAACAGTAGCTCAGTCTGGGATGTTGTATTTGAGTGCTTGAGTGGATTTTTGCCAGACAGGATCTCACAAGGTGCGCGAGCACCAAGTGTGATCTGACCTTGCAACCGCCACAATAGCCAACTACAAATTCCCAGATCTAGCTACTGTTATGATGACTTTTTTATTATATGCCCCCACCTGTTTTGTTACTGAATGAAATCTTCAATGTTAATGGATATTAAAATGGAACTTAGTGAGGTTTTTATGTACTTCATGTATAGAACTGTGTCAGGTCTTGCATGTTAATGAAAATAGTCCAGCAACATACAATACAAAAGGTACAATACGGATTTTTCTCTGCCTGTTCATATTTACTTGTGAAAAACAAACCTATATTTTTTACAGAATTTATATATGTATATAATAAAGATCTATTCTGTTCTGAAAGAAGCATAAAAGATCTAAATCGACAGGTAAGGGAAACAATCTAGGCCATGAATTATCTAATGGGGTTGAAAACTGCCGACAAAATGTTTTTATGTTAGCAGATATCGACACCCCATTCTTTCCTGTCTCCTTGGCATCTTGGTAATATTTTCCTCCATAATTGTTGTCAAAGACGTCTTTCTCATCTGTCCTTGTGTTGCACACGCGAAAATAACTAAATTTTCAAAAGCATTGTCAAGGGAGACAAGACTATCCACCTTACGACTTGCAATAACTCTTCCAAATATTGCTGAAGGAGATACGTCCTATCAGTAAGAACAATGTAAAACGATAGTGTGCAGGAGTTTCGCTTGGACTCGCAGACATTTTGGAAGTTTGTGATGTCATAGAAAAGTCACAGAAAATCTTAATGACTGTGGCATTAACATAAATGAACTCTTACAATAAGAGTGTTGATAACTGACAACTGTCGGTATTACCCAACATTACACTACTTCAATTCGTTTGAAAAATCATGAAAATTGTTCACATTCTGAATTGAAAATTAATTGCTTCACCATTTTTACGCTTGTGTCAAATATACCCGAAGTTACTCTATTTAGAATATCTTCTATGCAACACAAATAAGCTACGTTTAAAAGCGTTTTCAAGCGTTTAAAATTTTTTGAGGTCACATTTTTTGGAAATTAACAAGAGTTATCTTTCCTGTGTTTTTTTTTTCACATCTAAATATTTGTGGACTACTGTTGTCAGTGCCAGAATCGAGCTGGTTTTACTGCTAAGTGAAATGACATTCCAACATGCATTTCACCGCTAAAGTTCACAGTTATTCGTTGTCTTTTTAACTCGTACCATACCTTGTAGATGCAGGTTTACCGTTTACACGCGTTTCTTTACAAATGGCATACTTTATTCTAAGGGACCTAACTTTGCACGGACGTAACCTTGCACGAACTACCAAACATTACTGCATCAGTAGAGACCGTACCATAGCTCTTCGCATACTTCGATTTTTCAAACTAAAGTGATTTTTGGGTACTTGGGAATACCGAAAACTACTCCATTACCGAAAACTACCGAAAACCAGTTTTGATTACCGAAAACTACTTATATTTCTAAAAGTATTACTGTTTTGGAATTTAAGTTAATATATTCTGATAACATATAATAATAGATATTAACAGACGAAATTTTGAAGAAATTTGACATTTTTAAAGTGGTTTAATTTGGATTTTATTAAAAAGAGTGATAATTGTATACCGAGTTACTTCCCTTTGATAAAATAATCGAATAGTATTAAATGTCATTGTCGTCACAAGTTTGTTTTATTTGAAAATAATGTTATAAATAATTGTATTATTAAACATTATCAAATTATGATTGCATATGATTTTTTTAAAGACCAGTGTTTTTAGAGACAGCGGATGTTAATGGATTATTATAGGTAGATAAAATAAATAATTGTATCATGTATCGTAGAAAAATAAATAATTAGTCAGGTACACAAGTATTAATACTGGTGTCATGTTTCTTGAGCTGTTCTCACATTTAATCGCTATCTCATATATTTGATTGCATATTTTAAATTGACATGTACATAATCACAAACCTTGACCCTTCCTTTTGACAGATTGGCGGGAATTAGAGGGAGATAAATTTGCAAGACGTTAGAAGTTTGATGAAATGAAAGAGGACAACATTTTACATCTATTGTATATGTTCATGTATTTTTCATTTAATATTGCCCAACGATTGACAGATGGCGGGAATAAGACGGAATCACAGTGTTGGCTGATGAAGGCTGGTGAAATAAAAAGAACAACATTTTACATCTGTATGTTCACGTTTTATCATTATAAAGATGTTTTTTTTTTGTTTTTTTTTTTAAACTGGTCTGACACAATGATTCATCGTGTTAAACATATTTACAAAATATTTACAAAATATTTACATATATAGATATATATATATCTGTTACTTTTTTTCTTCTTTCTTTCATTTATGTTTGCAGAGTAAAATCTGGTGTTACACAATATTCATAGTGTGTGACACAGTGGAAATCATACAATGTTCAGCTCCTTTAGCCTTTTTTGTTACCGTCACCGTACGTACATTAATTTTCCGTTTACGTTGTCCAGGTTTTTTGCCTTCTGTCCTTGGGCCAACTACAGTACTTCGTCCGTCAGTCGAAGTGACAAGTTTGTCATCCTTAACAACATATTGTCTGTAGCGTCGGTACAGCTTAGTCCGTTCTTGTTCAGTCATGTCGATCCAACTTGCAACGACGTTAAGGTGTAATAGCACTTTGTAATTTTTACCAGTGAAACTTTTTAGAAAAAAAATGATGAAAAACGACATTCACAATTTTTCACTAGTAACCAAGAAAACAGAATTCATGTCGGTGATAACGTCTTCTTTAAAATGATCTAAAATCATATGCGGGTTGTAACAATACAAAGTGCTATTCCACTTAACATTGAAATGTAATGTTGTTTTAAACAATAAAAATGACGTTGACACTGTTCCGTAAATAATAATATTGTCAAAAAAAAAAAAAACCCCCAAAACAAGGAACTTTAACAACGTATAAACCTTTGAATTTCTTTCCTTCTTATATTCATTATTTTTATTATCTTTACGGACGTGCAATGCGGTATGGGGGCATTTGCTAAATGACGGACGGAAGCAGACATGAAAAGAATTTGTAAACTTTTAAGGCTATAAGTTATAGCCAAATACTATATGCAGTGTATTATATTATTATACAATTATACCTTTTCGTACGGCACATATGTGCATATATATACCAGTCCGTACGTGACGGAAAATATATATGACCAATCATGTGACTTGACTTCTCTGCACGTGCTTGTGGAAGTAATTAGATTTTGTCATTGAGAATTACCAGAGACTTAAAAAACATGAGATAAGCAACTTCATTGAATCCAGAAATATCTCATGTGACTGAATTTGTAACAATGAAAACTCACAGACCATTTATCATACAAACATAAAAAAACATATTTTCTGAAAGCTTAGATATTCAAGGTAAAAATATTTTCATATTTGCATTTATCTTTTAAATTTTATCCTCGCATACTTGATGCTTTTAGGAAACGTAAAGCCTAAAATGTTTTATATTTGCTACAAATGAAGAAATTTCTGCTGACACGCGTGAAATTTGAAGCATATAACAGGTCAGTACCATATAACAGTCTGTGACGGTAAGCTATATAAACGAAATCGTACTAAAAAGACTTTATATGAACATTAACATGAATAACATGATCTCCATTTTCAGATAAAGTACATCAATTAATTAGATTTAAATAACAAATAACATGTTTGACGGGTCACGGCATATATTATGTCCGTACTGGACGGAAAATAGACTTTTTGCACGTGTTATGAGCGTTGCAATTTCCTGCATATTCAAGTAAGTATTTGCTTGATAAATGTTTATAACTATCCTGCTGGTTATTGGAAAAGACATTTTTATTTTAAAAAAAGACATCTGTCAAAACGATTTCTTGAAGATTGTTGAAAGTTTTTATAATTGGTCAGTGAAATACGTTATCTGTTTTAATGCATACTAATTTTGAAAATACTTCATTATTATCCAAAAATCATTACGTTTATCAACAGTTGATTCTAAATCATAACGGCTGAATATAAAGAAGTTATATTACCTTGACAAGCTGCACTTGCATCGTAGTTAATCCAGAGAAAACACAACATTTGCACAGAAAGTTTAAGTGAGCAGCAGACCAAGTTTTCAAGTCCTTAGAACTAAAATTTGCACAATCACTATGTACCCAATTCTGACAATTGGAACAATGTATGCCTTCATGGCACTCAAGAGCACAGACAGAGCATGGATATTCCACAATGAAACCAAAGACAATGGTACTGAGGCTACTATTTCGTAAGCTTAAATATACGTTAAAAACAAAGAAGACAACAAGCTATGAAGAATTAAAATGAGTGACAAAACTTTTTTTATGTAGTTTCAACTGATGTTAAGTAGATTAAAGAGAAGCGGATTCAATAAGAATCAATTTCAAGATATATTGTTTTTAATAATTACCTTTAATGTGTCGTTTGAAAGCTCAGATTAAAGACACATTGTTATCACCTTAAAGAACTTGAGCGGGAATGTATTTAGCACCATACAGATGGATTAAAGATGCACGTGCAAACCTGAAAAGACTCTAAATTTAAAAATTAACACTCATTAAATAATTAGTTAATATATCAAAAAAATAATTTTCAACCAGGTATGAAAAACATTTATACTTACCTTTGAACTTCTTTCTTCAAACACTCTACAAATAAACTCACCGTTTTAATGACTCGTTGATATTTTCTTTCGACTAAAAGTGCAAACTTTCTATTAAGACAACAATTAATTTTTCTCATTACGGAAACTCTAAAACAAATCAGTGTAACTGATTTTGTACAGTATATATATGAAAGGGAAGTAACTCAATGTTTCATTTTCAAAGCGTAATCAATAATGTCGGATAAAACACTTAAACATGGACGAATTAATTCAAAATTTCGCCTGTTATAATAAAATATTATATATTAATAGTATGTATTAAATTTAATATCATAATAGTAATACTTTTAGAAATATAAGTAGTTTTCGGTAATCAAAACTGGTTTTCGGTAGTTTTCGGTAATGGAGTAGTTTTCGGTATTCCCAAATACCGGTGATTTTTACAAGTGCACCGGTTACGATAAAAATGTAAACAACGGACTCTGTCTATGAAACTTTGAAATGAATGGATGACAGTCGATCTTAGTCATAATACTGATTGACAGTGAATGCTAATGACTCCATGTGTTGCAGAAAGGTATTTAGTTTGTAACTGTAATTTCCCATTAATTGAAATTCTCTCAAAACTGGTAAAATAATTACTTATATTTGGACAAATCTTATCGTCTTTGCCGTTCGGCAGCTGCAAAAAGGGCAAATATAAAATATTCAGTGTAAGTAATATTTCACTGGTACTGCCAGTTAGTAAGTTCATACTCTGAACAACACGTCAGAGAAATTTGGGCAGGTTTGACCAATTATGACGTTGGCAGCAATAGATTATATTTTTTCTTTACACAAAAAATGCCGTTAGGAAACAAAGCGAATACGCCGATAATCCGGAGTTCACCGATTATTGTTCCAGTTCACGCAATGTAATCCAGCAATAAAACTGCATAGCTATTAGCTACTGCTGTTATAGGGAAGTGGTAGAGTGTCTGCCTTAGGTGTGAGAGGTCCTGGTTTCGAGTCCCAGTTAGAGCTTAACTATTTAGATTCTGCTAAAGCATAGTTTTTCTGTTAATAGACTGTTCCAGATGTTCTAAATTTTTAGCACACAGTATCATGGATCAGTATTTAGCAATCCAGATCAAAGTTGAATGTTAAATCAAATGCACCCAATTAGAAAATATTGACTATATTATGTCCCTTTGATGTTTATGCTCTCCATGTTCAAGAAGAGTTACATGGGGCATGACTAGATACCGGAAAGGGCCCTTTCCGTGATATTTGATCGGAAAGGACCTAACATGATCGGAAAGGGCCTGCCATATGTTTATTATTGGAATTTATTTAACTATTTCTTCATATTTCATTATGGCATAATAAAAGAAAATAAATTAAGAAAAAAAAGTTATCAATTTGTTATTTTTAAATGAATTATAGACAAAATACAAGTCATGGCATAAACCGCGCTGATCGGAAAGGGCTTAACATGATCGGAAAGGGCCTGCTTTATGTTTATTATTGGAACTTATTTTATTATTTCTTCACATTTCATTTAACAAATGAAAAAGGAAATAAAAAAATATCCATATTCGATTTTTAAATGAATTATGGACAAAATACAGGTCAAGACATAAACCGTGCTGATCGGAAAGGGCTTAGCATGATCGGAAAGGGCCTGCCATATGTTTATTATTGAAAATTGTTTATTTATTTCTTCATATTTCATTTATCATAACAAAAAGAAAAGAACATACGGTAAAAAAAATATCAATTTTTGGCTTTTAAATGAATTATAGGCAAAATACGCGCCAGTACATAAAGCGCGCTGATCGGAAAGGGCTCAACATGATCGGAAAGGGCCTGCTATATTTTTATTATTGGAAATTATTTATTTCTTTCTTCATATTTTATTTATCAAATCAAAAAGAAAAGAACCTAAGAATAAAATAACATTTTTTTATAATTTTTAAATGAATTATTGTCAATATACGCGCCAGTACATAAAGCGCGCTGATCGGAAAGGGCTTAACATGATCGGAAAGGGCCTGTTTTATGTTTATTATTGGAAATTACAAAGAATAGATTAAGATATATATATATATATATATATATATATATATATATATATATATATATATATATATATATATATATATATTTTAAATGAACTAAAGACAGAAAACCTATTAGTGAATAAAAGCGCTGATCGGAAAGGGCCTTACTTGATCGGAAAGGAAATGTCTTGTGTTTCCTATAATAAACAACAGTTGTGTTTCCTATAATAAACAACAGATAAAAAGGTTTAAAATTTATTATATAAATATTTCACATCTTAATAAATAGGCAATGTAACACAAGAGAAGTATAGTATAAATTATCACATAATCAAACAAATCAGGGAATATGACGAATTCATTTAACTTTTTCAAAATTCAGATACATTTAATGTGTTGCTATTTTCTGTTTTATCTAATTATTATAACTTATCAAAAGAAGGTTCAATATTAACAAGAGCAAAGTACAACATGAAATAGAAATTTACAAAGAAATGTGATCAAGTTAGAATCTCATATATCAAGTCACATAAAAAGATCAATATATTGAAGATTAAATACCAACATGCTAAATCTTCTCAATGAATATGTTACAGCATATACATCTATTAACATTATATTAACATGGTATGAGCAATGTACAACATATGTATATATTTACATTATTTACATGGTATAAACATGAAACATAAATTAACAAATAAATGTGATGAAGTATAAAGATTGATCTCATTGATGAAGTTTGAATCTCACATATAAAGATTGATCTCATTGAATATGTTACAGTATATACATCTATTAACATTATATTAACATGGTATGAGCAAAGTACAACATATGCGCCTATTCACATTATTTACATGGTATATTACCAGATTAAATATCAACATTATTCACTAAGCACACAGGATTAGTATCACAGAGGACAACATGCAGTCGGCGTGTACTACACCCGGTGAGGTATAAAACCCCCCTTACCGACTACAGCCGCCTCTTTGCACTTTTTGATGGGGTTCTGGAACGCTCCGCACGTTTTCGTTTCCTTTGATTAGGTTTTCGGCCAGCTGATGGTGTTTTGATGGCCGTTCTCGAACCATCTGAAGAAACTACCTCATTCGGCTTAGATCTTCCATAGTCGGATAAAAACCTTTTTGTTTTGCGTTCTCTTTGATCTTCCTCCAACGCAGACCACCGATCCATTTATATAGCGTTATGAGTATATCGCTCTGCAAGTCTGAAATTACCTGCATCCCGTACTGCTCTACATCTTTCTTCTTGTTCTCCTATTACAATATCATAGAGTTTGTGTACAAATTTCGGTAGATCAAACAGTTTCCACTGGGTGGCAGACTTAAGAATGTGGTTCGCACTCTCGCAGTTATTGTTGGTCCAAGTCGGTTCTATTTTCCTTTTCCTCACCGGTTCAATGACATGACTTTCAAGGAGTGGTCTTAACTTGTTCTCAAAATATTGAGTGAAGTTCTTATCTCCTGTGCGCACATCTTTTTCAGCTAACAACGATCTTAAGTTTCTTACGCGAGTGGAGTAGGTATCAATGTCTGTGTTTTCTAGAAGACCGGTTTCGCCGTATATGGCTTCCAAAATTTCTTTTCTGTCCTTCAAGGGAATACCCACCACGTCCTCCATATACTTGTTTGTATTCTGTCTTAGATGCCTGGTACATAGCACATGTGTACAACCACTGAAACACCTACTTATAGAGTTCTTGAATGAGAGTTCCTCGTCACTACCGATCGTTAAATTAGATATTTCATTGTCTGACAAGTTATCTGCTATTTCGTGGAAGAACGACGAATAGGCTTTGGTTGTTGACGTCTGATGTATTAGCGTTGGTCCAAAACATATTGGATGGTCACCAGTGGAACGTTTCACGACTGACTGGTCTTTGTAGACTGTCGGGGTAACGTGGAATTCGCCCAAGTTATATGTCTTATCTACACCTAGTACGCAACCATTGTCTTTGCCGCAGAATCTCTTTATGTCAGTAATTTGCTGTTGTGTGTACAGTGTTACCAGTGGGAAATTCATTCCATTTACGTGCTTCACGCTTTGAACGAATGGGTGATTTTTCGTCATTTCCTCGACACTAATGATTTGATCGGCGATGTTCTTTGAATGCCCGCTTGATTCTTTATTTGATAGTTTAAATTTCATGTTTCTTAATTGTTTTTCATTTCTCTGCTTATCGAAATCACTTTTTATAGTTCTGTTATTTTCTCTTTCAACGTCCTTTGCTGGTCTATTTTCAACTTGACGTTCTAGGGTTTCACGGACATGCTGCTTAGTTCTATAGTATTTGATGTTTTTACTTTCATTCTTCACCCTACCATGATACGCACGACCTGGAAAAGTTCCTATATACTCCACAATTGCGATTTCATCTGAAACCTCCGGCAGAATCTCGGACGATTTCTCTATCCATGTAATTCTCTTCTTGAACTGTTCATCGCCACTCGGAGAAGCTTTCAGAGACTGGTAATTTCGGTGAATACATATGATGGCATTCTTGTCTGGTTGTGGGGTAAGAGGTATGAACTCCCTTTTGTTTTTCATTTGTTTCAATGTGCAGAAGATATTCTCTCGCTTCACAATGTTTATGAGTTTTCCGTCTCTTTCTATGAATGTAGAGCATGGAGATGTACCCTTTACCCAGGCACCGCAGTCGTCCCAGAATTCTGATTTCTTACCCTGTTTTCGTTTCTCTAGGTTGACAGTGTTGTCTACAACGAAGAACATACCGTCCTTTCGGCCTGCTGGTACTTCCGGTATTACAGTATATGGACCCTTGAAGATGTTCATAGTAGCATTTAAGTCCATGAATTTGCGAAGAGGACCTCGGGTAAACTCTACCTCTTCATCTGTGTCACTACTGATCTCTGAAACATTGTCCGAATCAATTTCTTCACGACCGGTATCACTTATATCAGTCTCATGTTCACGTTCCTCCTGTATTGTTGACAGATCCGGGCAAAATTCATGTTCATTCTCCACAGACTGTGTATCTTCTGTGTCGTCTGCTGCCATGTGACGTTTTATTTTTGGAGAGATGAGTATTGGGTCGTCATTTTCCACAGACTGAGTATCTTCTGCGTCGTCTGATTCCATGTGGCGGCCTCTATCTGGAGAGGTGAGTATTGGGTCGTCATGGTCTTCCCTCAAGTCTGCCTTCTGTGCAGGTGTTTCTGTAGTTACGAGAGGAACGAAATGGTTGGGGAACCATTCAAGTTTCTTTTTCGCTACAAAACCATTCTTCTGAGGCGGTGACGTGTTTGTCCACATGACTGATATGGTTTCTTTATCTGGATCCACGAAAGGTGGTCTGAAGACATGATTGAGCAAGATGAATGCGTAGTGTTTTGAACCGTTGACCGCCGGATAAACAGATTCAATTTTCATATTCAAGAGATTTGATAAAGCTATAATATTCCATACTGACGCATAACTGCCTGGTTTTCTACAATCTAAACAGTCTTTATCATAATCAGGTGAGATCCATTTCAATCTAGGATACAAACTATGGCGCATTATTTTGTCTCTGTTTGTTACCATTTCAACACAACACCTGTATCTTAGTTCTACACTGCGGGATTCGTCTCCTATCAAAAGCGTGGACACTGAATTAAACAAACAATCCCCATCACCTGTACTGTTCAGCGCTGTCTTGCGCGATGTATGATATTCACTTAAAATAGCGTTGGACACTGGATCCTGTTCATAATTGTTGAAGCTAGTGTGAATCGAATCGTCCAAGGGAATGTCGGACAGAAACAATCGCTCCCGTTCTGCAGCAGTGATAAGTTTTTTCATATCATTCTTTGAAGACTGAAAATATAAAGTGCATTTAAGTTCAGAACTGAATGCCATAAATATTCTTTAATATGATTCACATATATCACTTAAAGTGCAATTATGAATTGTCACATTTTAAAAATACACGCCATTTTACTAAAAATATAAAGTGCATTTAAGTTCAGTACTGAATGACTTTAATTTGGCTGAAAATTGCTACTAAATAAGTAACCTGGTAGGAAGAATTCTTAAAGTGTTAGCCACGCAGTAGGATTTATTATAGCCAATTTGTGGCCATAAAATATTCTTTAATATAATTCACATATATCACTTTAATACAATGCAATTATAGATTCTCGCACTACACACGCTAATGATGTCACGTTCGTTAAGACGCCAAAGTCAACTTGACAAAAAGAGCAATTAATGTGTACAGAGCTATTATATATATAAATACAGTGGTGTTTGTATTTCAACGTATAGAGAAATGTTTTCTACATTAATCGCAAATTGTTAATTTATCATATACCTCCAATGATTACAGTTTGACACGTACATGTATTTCTTAGCTATTAAAACGCTATATTTTTTTTCAAATGAGCCGCACCATGAGAAAAGCAACATAGTGGCTGTGCGATCCGCGCAGTCTGTTCAGGATCTATGCTGTTCGCTTTCAAAGCCTATTGCAATTAGAGAAACCGTTAGCGAACAGCATGAACCCTGGATGCGCAGGCTTGTCTGGGTCCATGCTGGTCGCAAAGCCACTATGATGATTTCCCCATGGCGCGGCTCAAATATATACGAAGAAAAAAAATAAAACACGTAACCTGGATACACTGCAGGGGATGGACTATTATGGATAAAGGGAGATAATAACATAGTATTGAAATGTTATATAAGGACATAATAGTAGATAAAATAATAAGATAAATTATAAAGAGACAAAAATCGATTAAATTAAGAGAAAAGAAACATAATTTGAGATATATATTTTTGTCAATAAAGCTGTAAGCATCAAATAAAAGATTTGTATAAATACCATCGACAAAGACAGATGTTAATCACGTTTCAAACATTTCACCGGTGATATACGCCGGTCAGAATGCACGATAGTTGTGCATCCACCAGAAGTCTGACGCTAGAATTCAGTATGTCTTATAATATAATAATTATACATTATATCTGTTCTATTGATGTATGAAATTAATTCAGAATTCATAAACTGTGTATTACCTGCTTCAGACGCTCTAAACCCATCAGGTAATCTAGAGAACCGTCTTCGGTACTGCGACACGTAATACAAATGTAGTCAAGAGGTGTGGACTGCCAATATTTACATTTTGTCTCATCTATATTCTGACAACGATATTGGAACCATGTCTTACATATCTGAAATACATATGGAATATTCCAATATTATTATATATTTTATTTATTACAATCTCAGCAATGTACAATATACATGGAGTTAAAACATATAACTTAAGTACATTGTCACAAGAGACTTTCACATTACTGTATGAATAACAGTCACAACTGATATCATATATATGAAGAATGAACATTTTTAAAATATCTCCCATATCTAATGGAATATTTTTATTTATTTATATATTTTTTTATTATTTTTTTTTATAATTTATTTTGTTCTTAATAGAATTATTCATGAATGACAATGTATTTTAATTATATGTTTTAACTCCGTGTAAATTGTACATTGATGAGATAATAATAAATACAGATCTCCCTTAAATATTTATAAAACATTATTTATTGGAAGTTTAATAATAACAAATAATCTTGCAATATACTTTTAAAGTTTATTGCTCATCGTTCTGTTAAAAGTACCTTATAATTGTTATTAACGAATGTGTCACCTATCAACCAACAAGTTGAGTAAACACTGATTGCTACGTGTCAATCAAAATATTTAAAGAAGGTTAGATGTTTTTACGGCTTTTCGTTGACAAAATAATTTGCCATTGAGTAAATGATGCTTTATTCAATAATATAATATATAAACCATAGACAGATTTCAGAAACGCAACATTCGAATAATAATGGCTTATGCTATATTTGGTGACAGTTACGTTACACGCCTGGAAAGGTATACTAGGGGCAATATGCATTTCAAATATAAATGTGCCTTCTATGGTGTATCTGGAATGTCAACTCGTAAAAAATTCAGGCCAATGTATGATAGATTATTAAAGGACAAACCAAGGTAAGAAGGAAATTTCTATTTTTGCTAAATATTTATAATATTTTCTTTTCGTGAAAGAACAAGACATTATAAACTTTTGCTAATTTATGTAATGGAAATAGTTACAATTTGTAAACCAAGTACTATCATAATCATATGTTAACAAAAGTGTAAACAAACATATGCATGTTGGTGCACATGCCATGCACGTGCATAATATGCAACACTGTTACGTCTTATGCGTTACTGCCGTGAGTTGCGTATACGATAATGATTTTTAAATACATATGTTTTATATTTCAGGTATGTCTTCTTAAACATCGGAGGAAACAATATTGTCAACTACTGTTCGCCCGCTGATATATTTACAGACATCAGAGATATAGTAGAAGAACTTAGAGCAATTGGCGTGGAAAGAGTTTTCGCTTCTTCAATCATAGAAAGAGGGAAATTTCCTGAGTGGACTGGAATTACTAAAACTGACTTTAACAAAATACGAAAGTCTGTTAATGAAAAACTGAAAAAGTATTTAAAGGAAGATTATGTAGATACAGGAAAACGACTACGATACCCGAGACATTATGATCGTGACTTAGTACACCCTGGAGAGAAGGAAGGAGGAATGAAAATGTTTAAATCTACTATTCACCGCTGTTTTAGTAAAACCTTGAATTAGTATTGATACGTTCAAGTATATATGTGTACTGCTTTATAAGCATTTCTTGTGCAAAAATAAAAATACTATCAAATGTACCTGTTTTTTTTTTCTTCAGTTCTTCAATTTGCAATAATAACAACAAGTATTAAATTAAATAAAAGCTTATCATATTAACTGCACTTACCTCACAGAATATACAATTCGTCTTACACTGTTCCGTGCAAACGGTACACACATAATCCTTAGCCATTTTGCTTAAGAAACATGTATGCTAAGAATCAGAGACTTTATACCCAAAACATTTAGCGGCATTGTTTGAAGAAAGCAATTAAACTTCATAAAGGGTATTATATGTCCAAAAGACAAAGTGAATAAAAATATTTTTATAATATAAAGACATTATTTGTCACATGGCACTTGTGTGTGTTTACAATTATACTGATTAACTGATGTAATCAATAGGTGTGATAATCCAATCATACCTTATCAGGACTAATCAGAGGCACGTGTTTGTTACGCCGCATATATTCAAAGACCGGTCCTCTCCGATCAGCGCGGTTTATGTCATGATCCGTATTTTGTCTATAATTAATTTAAAAATCGTAAATTGCTATTTCATAATTCATAATTTATTTTCTTTTTTATTTGTTAAATGAAATATGAAAAAAATAAATAATTAAGTTCCAATAATAAACAAATAGCAGGCCCTTTCCGATCAGCACGGTTTATGTCATGACACGTATTCTGTCTATAATTCATTTAAAATTCGAGTATTGATATATCTTTTATTTTAAATTATTTTCTTTTTTATTTGTTAACAGAAATATGAAGTAATAATTAAATAATTTCCAATAATAAACATTTAGCAAGCCCTTTCCGATCATGTTAAGCCCTTTCCGATCAGCGCGGTTTATGTCATGATCCGTATATTGTCCATAATTCATTTAAAAATCGAATATTGATATTTTTTTGATTTTAAATAATTTCCTTTTTCATTTATTAAATGAAATGTGAAGAAATAATAAAATAAGTTCCAATAATAAACATGTGACAGGCCCTTTCCGATCATGTTAAGCCCTTTCCGATCAGCACGGTTTATGTCATGACTAGTATTTTGTCTATAATTCATTTAAAAATAACAAATTGATAACTTTTTTTTCTTAATTTATTTTCTTTTATTATGTCATAATGAAATATGAAGAAATAATTAAATAATTTCCAATAATAAACATATAGCAAGCCCTTTCCGATCATGTTAAGCCCTTTCCGATCAGCGCGGTTTATGTCATGATCCGTATATTGTCCATAATTCATTTAAAAATCGAATATTGATATTTTTTTTTATTTTAAATAATTTCCTTTTTCATTTATTAAATGAAATGTGAAGAAATAATAAAATAAGTTCCAATAATAAACATGTGACAGGCCCTTTCCGATCATGTTAAGCCCTTTCCGATCAGCGCGGTTTATGTCATGACTAGTATTTTGTCTATAATTCATTTAAAAATAACAAATTGATAACTTTTTTTTCTTAATTTATTTTCTTTTATTATGTCATAATGAAATATGAAGAAATAATTAAATAAATTCCAATAATAAACATATGGCAGGCCCTTTCCGATCATGTTAAGTCCTTTTTGCGAAAAGGGCCCTTTCCGGTATCTAGTCATAGCGGAGTTACATGTCCTTGATCACAAAATTTTCGTTATCATGAAAATATTAAATGCTCATAACTCCGCACTTCTGGTAAAAATATTGTCTATATTTCTGTTTTTGAGAAATATATGGACATTTGTCTTCATTTCAAAGCTTTTTAACTTCAAACCTATGATTTGAAAAACTTAGGTACTATCTCTACTGCATGTGCGAGGTGTGTTTTTTTTTACTTCTTTGGTTTAATTAACTAATTTAAATAACTTGAAAAATTGTCGAACTGTTTTTCTTGTTTTTTCTTGTTGTATAAATCGAGTGGCAACTGTTTAATCCTGCGGGGACCACAGGGATCCGTCACATGCAATGATTGGGGGGGGGGGGGGAGGAGTTTTAGGCTATCTGGAGGAATATTCAAGAACTGATATGTAAAATAAATCACCCATAAAAAATAACATAAATATAAACATTGATAAATATTTATGTATCTTTATGGGTGATTTTTTTTTTAATATAAGTTCTTGAATTTCATCTAAAAAAAGCATTTAAAACGAAAAATTCCCGTCATAAAATTTTTGCCCTCTATCAGCATGTGACGGATCCCTGTGACTATTAGGTTTTCAACTCCATAAGCAGTGGCTAGGTAGCCGGTTCTGGCTACCTAGACCTTTAGTCTACAGTCGTAGCCGGTCCTGGCTCCTAGACTAAAGGTTCCGGCTACCTGAGTATAGACTAAAGGTCTAGGTAGCCAGTTCTATATATACATATTGTATATGAACATGTGAGTCAAGGTACCTGGCTTTAATCTATCTATCTTCCATAACTGTCAAACCCCTTGCGGGGACATAGACGCTTTGCGCGTCAAAATCATAAAGAGAAAGAATATAGTGAAAAAAAATTTAGAGTGGAAGAAACTAAAAAATAACTTTGGTGAAATAAAAAGGTTAAAACTTGAGTTTGCAGGATATAACTAGGGCGAGACATGTTCAAGGCTGCAAACTGCGGCACTGAACTGCTCTAGGGTAGTGAGGTGGGCGACACTGGGGGGAAGTTGGTTCCAATGGTACACAGTTCTCGGAAAATAAGAAAACTTGTAATAGTCAGTGGTTTAAGTAATTAACCTATAACTTGGAGAATGGCCATAGCGGACACATCAGGTCATTGGGGTAAGGTAATGTACGACTGGGATAGCAACCAGATCATGATGAATCTTATAGAAGAGTGATAACCTTGAATCTATACTGTGTATTATAAAGGATTATTATAGTACTTAAATAAATTACATTTCTTGTGATTTATTATTTATTATCTGTGTTTAAATTGTTTATTTCACCATATTTACACACTCATATCATATCAGCTGATATTTTATTATGTTAAAACGTACTGGATACATATTTGAGATATCGTGATTCATTCTTAAAACAAAACAAATAGTTAAAAAACAAAAGGGCAAAACAAACAGCATCAATGTACGCTTATTAAATGATGCAGTTTTACTGAACATACCAGTGTTTGATCATTTCTTGTGCCTTTTTAAAGTGATAATTGTAGGTGATCATCACTTTTGCACCTCTATGTGCATCTTTAATTAATTGATTACTATATAATTTCTCCTCCAACTTGTTTATTAGTCAATAATCTTGATTGGTTCTAATTCTTTGTTTGAACATATGACCTCCTTATTCTAAGGCAGCATTTACTAAATGTGAAAGATAATTACATATCAAAAGACCTAATTCTAAAGGATCACCGTGCTAGAATTGACATCATCTATCAAAACTATTTTTCAGTATATAACAACCTACAAAAATTCATTAAAAACTTTATTCTAAGAATTTATAAACACACCTATGATGATAACGACACTCTGATCATCATAACTTAATAAAATATCAGCCGATATAATAAAAGTGCGTAAATACAGAGAAACAAAAAAGTAAATCACAAAAAGCAAATAATAAATCTCAAGAAATGTAATTTATTTAACTTATATAATGAAAGGTCTAGGTAGCCAGAGCTGGTTTACCTAGCCACTTAATTAAATTGAATGTTTTCCTTAAAAAACTTGCTCGTTCATACCAGGGACCCTGACTGGGAGCCACAAACCCCCGGCATAAATTTTCAGAGATTTTTTATGAAAACCATTCTCATCCCTGTATTTAGTATGAAGTGCATACTGTTTTAATGACTTTAATAACTTTCACACAAGTAAGAGAGAAGTGCACATAATATATTTTAACAGGGTGATGAATCCATGATCTGCTGCATCCACACCAAGATGACCAGACTCACACCATTGGACAACCAGATTGCTTGGAAAGTTGATAGGGCATTCATAACTATGACTGTTATCCATTATACATAAGATGTCACCAAGGTGTTCTTCCAGGTTTTAGGCAACCAGAAGGACACTAGATGTTAGCTGGCTTGTTAGACAATAGATCTACCTAGGTAAGTTATATCCCCACAGGGATTACAAACAAACTCTTCAGGTAGATTCTTCTTCATAAATGATGTGGGTTATTTTTTCGAAGGTCAAAATTTGTTTATAAAGAAAAGGTTATTAATTAGCATGCACATAAATCTACTCAACTTAAAAAAGCCAGTGCAGTCCTTTTGCTCTTACTTCAAAATGATCGGAAAAGTTTTCTGTTACTGTAATACTTGTGATGGTATATTTCAGTGATGTGTTGGACTGTCTTTGGATTCAGATAATTTCAAGCAGAATCTTGATCTGCAGTGACGTGTTGGACTGTCTTTGGATTCAGGTAATTTCAAGCAGAACCTTGATCTGCATTGGTGTGTTGGACTGTCTTTGGATTCAGGTAATTTCAAGTAGAACCTTGATCTGCAGTGATGTGTTGGACTCACCTTGGATTCAGGTAATTTCAAGCAGAACCTTGATCTGTAGTGATGTGTTGGACTCCCTTTGGATTCAGGTAATTTCAAGCAGAACCTTGATCTGTAGTGATGTGTTGGACTCCCTTTGGATTCAGGTAATTTCAAGCAGAACCTTGATCTGCAGTGGTGTGTTGGACTGTCTTTGGATTCAGGTAATTTCAAGTAGAACCTTGATCTGCAGTGATGTGTTGGACTCACCTTGGATTCAGGTAATTTCAAGCAGAACCTTGATCTGTAGTGATGTGTTGGACTCTCTTTGGATTCAGGTAATTTAAAGTAGAACCTTGATCTGTAGTGATGTGTTGGACTCCCTTTGGATTCAGGTAATTTAAAGTAGAACCTTGATCTGCAGTGATGTGTTGGACTCTTTGGATTCAGGTAATTTCAAGCAGAACCTTGATCTGCAGTGATGTGTTGGACTCTCTTTGGATTCAGGTAATTTCAAGCAGAACCTTGATCTGCAGTGATGTGTTGGACTCTCTTTGGATTCAGGTAATTTCAAGTAGAACATTGACCTGTAGTGATGTGTTGAACTCTCTTTGAATTCAGGTAATTTAAAGTAGAACCTTGATCTGTAGTGATGTGTTGGACTCTCTTTGAATTCAGGTAATTTCAAGCAGAACCTTGATCTGCAGTGATGTGTTGAACTCCCAGGGGATCAAGATAAAGCAGAACCTAGATCTGCAGTGATATGCTGGACTCTCTTTTGATTCAGGTAATTTAAAGTAGAACTTTGATCTGCAGTGATGTGTTGGACTCTCTTTGGATTCAGGTAATTTCAAGTAGAACCTTGACCTGTAGTGATGTGTTGAACTCTCTTTGGATTCAGGTAATTTAAAGTAGAACCTTGATCTGTAGTGATGTGTTGGACTCTCTTTGAATTCAGGTAATTTCAAGCAGAACCTTGATCTGCAGTGATGTGTTGAATTCCCATGGGATCAAGATAAAGCAGAACCTAGATCTGCAGTGATATGCCGGGCTGTCTTTTGATTCAGGTAATTTAAAGTAGAACTTTGATCTGCAGTGATGTGTTGGACTCTCTTTGAATTCAGGTAATTTCAAGTAGAACCTTGATCTATAGTGATGTGTTGAACTCTCATGGGATTCAGGTAATTTCAAGTAGAACCTTGATCTGCAGTGATGTGTTGGACTCTCTTTGAATTCAGATAATTTCAAGTAGAACCTTGATCTGTAGTGATGTGTTGGACTCTCTTTGAATTCAGATAATTTCAAGTAGAACCTTGATCTGTAGTGATGTGTTGGACTCTCTTTGAATTCAGATAATTTCAAGTAGAACCTTGATCTGTAGTGATGTGTTGGACTCTCTTTGAATTCAGATAATTTCAAGTAGAACCTTGATCTGCAGTGATGTGTTGGACTCTCTTTGAATTCAGATAATTTCAAGTAGAACCTTGATCTGTAGTGATGTGTTGGACTCTCTTTGAATTCAGATAATTTCAAGTAGAACCTTGATCTGTAGTGATGTGTTGGACTCTCTTTGGATTCAGGTAATTTAAAGTAGAACCTTGATCTGTAGAGATGTGTTGGACTCTGTTTGGATTCAGGTAATTTAAAGCAGAACCTTGATCTGCAGTGATGTGTTGGAATCCCATGGGATCAAGATAAAGCAGAACCTTGATCTGCAGTGATATGCTGGACTCTCTTTTGATTCAGGTAATTTAAAGTAGAGCTTTGATCTGCAGTGGTGAGTTGGACTCTCATGGTATTCAGGTAAAGCAGAACCTAGATCTGCAGTGATGTATTGGACTTTCCTTTGATTCAGGTAATTTCTAGCAGAATTTTGACATGTAGTGATGTATTGGACTCTCATGGGGGTCAAGGTAAAGTAGAACTTTGATCTGCAGTGGTGAGTTGGACTCTCATGGAATTGAGGTAAAGCAGAACCTTGATCTGCAGTGATGTATTGGACTTTCCTTTGATTCAGGTAATTTCAAGCAGAACCTTTATCTGCAGTGATGTGTTGGACTCTCTTTGGATTCAGGTTAAGGGAGTTCTGCAAGTTTGGATCGAAATTTTTTCTACTATGTAGAATTTGATTAATCTTCGATTTTCAAAACTTCAGAATATACCTAGAAAATTCAGCAAATAAAAAAGATAGGTCCGTGTGCTTAATTTTTTGCTAGACCGGTTTGAAAAATGTGGACCTCACGCAATATTTTAAAATAGGTACGTGTCTATGGGAAAAACATAACTTTCATAACATTTCATCAATTAGAAATTTTTACATTGTAGATTTTGCTGGATTTTTCACAGTTGTAAATAAACACATTACCTATAATTTTGTGGATTAAAATGCATAGATCCATGTGTTTAGTTTCTAGATATTTGACCATGATTAAATAAAAACGGATATTTCACGCTAATTTTAAGTCATTATTTTAAATATTTTAATGTGTCATATGTTTTATTATCATATTTTGCCTTGAAAAATATAGCAACAGTGCAAATCTACTTACAGGTTTCAATTAATTCATAAAATAAGTTTCATTTCCGTACGCTGAATCCAGCCTTTATTCCACATTTTCCGGATAAATAACGTTACACCATCACTTCTGGTTTATCAAACGTGCAGAACTATCGTAATAAGAGCCTTGATTTGCAGTGATACGTTGGACTCTCATTGGATCAAGGTAAAGTAGAACCTTGACATGTAATGATGTGTTGGTCTCTCATGGGATCAAGGTAAAGTAGAACCTTGATCTGCAATGATGTGTTGGACTCTCTTTGGATTCAGGTAATTTCAAGCAGAACCTTGACATGCAGTGATGTGTTGGACTCTCATCGGATCAAGGTAAAGCAGAACCTTGATCTGCAGTGATGTGTTGGACTCTAATAGGATCCAGGTAAATATGAACCTTGGTCTGCAGTGATGTGTTGGACCCTAATAGGATCCAGGTAAATAAGAACCTTGATCTGCAGTGATGTGTTGGACTCCCATGAAATTCAGGTAAATAAGAACCTTGGTCTGCAATGATGTGTTGGACTCTCATAGGATCCAGGTAAAGATAAACCTTGATCTGCAATGATGTGTTGGACTCTCATAGGATCCAGGTAAATAAGAACCTTGGTCTGCAATGATGTGTTGGACTCTCATGTGATCCAGGTAAATAAGAACCTTGGTCTGCAATGATGAGTTGGACTCTGATAGGATCCATGTAAATAAGAACCTTGGTCTGCAATGATGTGTTAGACTCACATGGGATCCAGGTAAATAAGAACCTGGTCTGCAATGATGTGTTGGACTTGATGGATCATGTAAATAAGAACCTGTCTGCAATGATGTGTTGGACTCCATAGGACCAGTAAATAAGAACCTTGGTCTGCAATGATGTGTTGGACTCTCATAGGATCCAGGTAAATAAGAACCATGGTCTGAAATGATGTGTTGGCCTCTCATGGGATCCAGGTAAAGATGAACCTTGATCTGCAATGATGTGTTGGACTCTCATGGGATCCAGGTAAATAAGAACCTTGGTCTGCACTGATGTGTTGGATTCTCATTGGATCTAGGTAAATAAGAACCATGGTATGCAATGATGTGTTGGGCTCTCATGGGATCCAGGCCTTGACAGATCCACTTGAGTTAAATACAACATTACAGATCAAGTTACTGTTATGATACACTTCTCTGATAAAGCAGCAACATTTTTTAATTTTCATTAAAGGGGATATGTTAAAAATGAAACATTTAGTAGATCTGCTATACATTATTGTACCCCCACTCCCCTGAACAAAGAAGTTGTAAAGGGGTATATGTACTGTTTTCAGGTTGTCTGTCTGTCCATCTGTTCATAGACACAATCTTGTGTGCACCAACTCTCCTCATCCTCTTGATACAATCTAATGAAACTTCACACAAGTGATCAGTAACAACAGTAGTTTTGCATAGTGCATTTTATGTCCTTTCAGAAAAAACAAGGAGCTGTGTTCAATAAACGCTTGATGCCCCTGGTGGCATCCTTGTCAATACAAAGCAATCTAAGTCCAAAACAAGATCAAGTTCAAGGTAAAACTGAGATCTGGTGATGTCTGAAGATGAGGAATGGTCACAGGTTACATCTGCATTAGTATCAAGTCATTCTAGTAAGGGATATTGATGCTAGACGAAACGGTCCTATTTGGTTAACCTTGTATGGACAGACAGACAGGACAATCACTATATGCCTCCCGCATCAGTAGATGCCAAGGGCATAAAAATTGCAGGGTTACATGACTCTTATTGTTACTATACTATATACATAGAGTCTGCATATGCAATCTGTGTGCGCCTTAACCTATGCACACAGTTTAATGAAACATAACACAATTTAAGTGGTCAGTAACTACAGTAGCTGTGCATGGTGCATGTAAGATTCTTCCAGAAATGTTTTTTGCAGAGTTTTGGAACTTTATTTTTCTGTTCTATGCTATATCCATAGAGTCTGCATATGCAATCTTGTGTGCACCTGAACCTATGCACACAATTTAATGAAACTTAAAACAAGTAGTTAGTAACTACAGTAGTTGTAAATGGTGCATTTTAGGTTGTTTCAGAAAAGAAAAATCTGCACTGTTACGGGATTTTTTGTTTTGTTAATAGACTACATACATACAGTCTGCATATGCAATCTTGTGTGCACCAAATCTCCCAAACCATTGCACACTAATTTATGAAACTTCACAAAAGTGATAAGTACCAACCTTATTTGTGCATGGTGCATGTTAGGTTCTTTCAGAAAGAAATTTTGCAGTTTTGGGACTTTGTTTTTTTGTAACTATACTATATAAATACAGCCCACATAATTATGCAGTCTTGTGTGCATCTAATATTGTACTGTGTCAGTTAGTGTTGGGGTACATTTATCACCTTCAGTGATAGCTCTAGTTATACATTTTTTTTCTTCAGTTTGTTACATATATTAAAAAAAATAAATGTTTCTTTACTAGTTAACAGGCTGTTTGACCGGTTCATCAACAATCCTTGAATGACAGGAGATGTCTGGTTGATAGATGTGAAAAATATCTGCTTCCTCTTGAGACGTCATCTTGAGACCTATTGGGTATCTAATGGGAAAATGAAGCTCCACACTGAAAAGGAGAGGAGTCATGAGGGAAATAAGATGATTCTACTTCTTTCTGCATTACCAAAAAGAAGTATTAGTCCACAGTGATCTTTCAGTGATAATCCACAGTGATCTTTCAGTGCTGATCTACAGTGATCTTCCAGTGCTGATCCACAGTGATCTTTCAGTGCTGATTCACAATGAGCTTTCAGTACTGATCCACAGTGATAATTCAGCGCTGATCCACAGAGATCTTACAGTGCTGATCTACAATGATCTTCCAGTGCTGATCCACAGTGATCTTTCAGTGCTGATCTACAAAGATCTTCCAGTGCTGATCCACAGTGATCTTTCAGTGCTGATCCACAGTGATCTTTCAGTGCTGATCTACAATGATCTTTCAGTGCTGATCCACAGTGATCTTTCAGTGCTGATCCACAGTGATCTTTCAGTGCTAATCCACAGTGATCTTTCAGTGTTGATCTGCAATTTAATGATCTTTCAGTGCTGATTCACAGTAATATTTTAGTGCTAATCCCCAGTGATATTTCAGTGCTGAACCATAATGATCTTTCAGTGCTGATACACAGTGATAGTTCAGTGCTGATCCATAGTGATCTTTCAGTGCTGATTCACAGTGATCTTTCAGTGCTGATCCACAGTGATCTTTCAGTGCCGATCCACCATTATATTTCAGTGCTGCCTCACAGTGATCTTTCAGTGCTGATCCACAGTGATCTTTCAGTGCCGATCCACCATTATATTTCAGTGCTGCCTCACAGTGTTGTTTCAGTACTTATCAGACAATGAGCTTTGAGTGTGCCGAGGATGATACTGGCTGACAGCAAAATCAACAGAATCCTTGAAACTATTCAAAACTTGATGTCTGTGAACATGTACAATCATGAATTATTACATGTTTTTCAGTGAATTATCAAAATATTAAAATGAAATACATCTGGTGTATTTACAGTGAAAAATACCAAATACATTTGCCACTGGGTAAGAAACTATAAAATGGGTAGATTTAATCGAAACATGAAATAAAAAAAAAATTGTTTGTTTTACATGCAAGATTAAAATATCTTTCACTCATTAAGGTAGTTCTGCATGTTTGTATCAAATATTTTTCTACAATGTAGAATTTGATTAAACTCTGCTTTTTCCAAAACTTCAGAATATACTTAGAAAATTCAGCAAATAAAAAAGATTGGGTCGTGTGCTTGAATTTTTGCGCAAAAAAAATATGGATCTCACGCAGTTTTTCATAATGGAAGTCTATGGGAAAATCGCAACTTTCATAACACTTTCGCAAATAGAAATTTTTATACACTGTAGATTTTAATGAAACTTCTCAAAGTCTTAAATAAATATAATTATGGTCTATAATTTGGTGAAATAAAATGAAGAGGTCCTTGTGCTTATTTTTGAGATACAAATGTATTTGACCATGATTAAAGTGAACCGCACATTTTAAGCTAATTTTCAGACATTATTTTGAATTATTTAACATGTCAAATATTTTAATATCATATTTTAACTTTAGAAAGATAGTAACAGTGCCATTGTAATAAATTTAATTGCCATTTATTCATAAAATGATTTTCATTTCCGTCTGCCCAATCCAGGCTTTATTCTACGCTTTCCGGATAAATGACGTTACGCCATCACTTCCGGTTTATCAAACATGCAGAACTACCTTAACACCAGATCTTACATTTTCGCTTGTGGCTGTGCCTAGTCTCTTGTGATTTTTGTTCCTGTTAATATGAGGAAAGATGATTTAGCTTATATAACTTAGTAAACATGAAATGAGGAAGTGGTATTTATGTGTTTAATTTCTGTGTATGTTGATGTGTAAATTCCCTATATATATTTTGTGTAAATGATTTTGTTATGGTAACTTACACATAACCCGAAGATTCCAGTCTCTTACAATTGCATAAGGGAGTCGACTCTTTGATTTAGTGGTTAGAGCATTGGACTAGCACCCAAGTGACTAGGATTTGAATCCATAGGCATTTTTTTACCTACAATGCTATACTCTTTGATTTATAATAGTTAAAAGTCACACACAAGATTGGGGCTTGTTCTGGATGCAGCCTTGAATTTACCTCAAATCCAAAAATGGCTTACACATCGTCATAAATGATGACTTCTTTGAAGAGGGGAAGTGTTATGGTCAATTATGCATAGTCTGCCCATTTAAAGCCTGTCTTTGACAATTGCAACGAGACATCTGTTTGGCTCAGTGGTTACAGCATTGGACTAGTAGCCAGGGTTTGAATCCTGTCACATGCAGTTGGGATTTTTCATTATAAAATGCTATGCTCTTTGATTTGTTACTGTTAAGTCAAAAGAATGTGTGAAACATTTTTTGCACTTAGTATTTTAAAGTGTATATACATGTAGCTTGTAAGTGATGACAGCATCAGAGATTTGTATTCATATTTTTATGCATAAATGATGCCCACATTTATCTTACTGGGAATGGTGACTTTTTAACTTTCTGTTACCTACCATCACTCCTCTTTACAAGTATTATGTGTAGCTGCGCACTTGTACAAAAAATTTAAAAGTAGAATGGACAGGAGAATAAAAGTAATACATTATGTGTATTGCAAGTATGAATACAGTTGATAGTTGATAGTGCAAAAAACAAGAAGGATTTACAGATAAAAGCAGTTTAAAAACAGGTCTATCATATTAAGCATTGTGTTAAGCATTGTGAGCAAGTCTGGTCACACTCTGCTTAAACTGATTCAGGGTGGGGGCTTGCACAAGTTGTACTGGAAGGGAATTCCAAAGCACTATGGTGGCTGGAAAAAAAGAGTACTTATAGAAATTACAGGGAGTAAGAATCTGGGTATAGGAGTAGGGATGCATATGTCTTGTTAGACGGGATGGATGAAGTAGTACAGCAACCAAACCATTCACTATTTTGTAAAACATAAGGAGGCTGACTTATCATGTGGCACTGCTGTAAGGGGAGTAGTCATGATTAACCCATGGTGCTGCCCTCCACTGAATCATTTCGATCTGGTGGATGTAATGTTAGGTATAAGGGTTCCGGACACAGCTAGCATATTCCAGCTATGGCCTGGTTAGAGCTTTATAAGCTACTTCCCGAACTTTTGGGTTTTTGCATGGAATATTTCACTTAATAAAGTGAAGTGTTCGGGCAGCTTTGGGCTTAGGACGTGAATAAATTGATATGTTTATTCCAGTTAAGATCTGAGGATATACTAACCCTGAGATACTTTGCATTAAGTGAATTAATTTTCTGCATGCAGGATATTCCAATTTCTTTTACACCTTTGGGGTGGGGGTAAATTAACTCACATGCTGTCATTTCTGAATAAATGTGTATTTAAGGTATCAGACCCATAATAGAGTACTTCCTTTTTGAAGAGTATTCAATTCCTACAATAAACCTACTTTGACTGAAATTTTTCAGGGGGCATAGATTAAAGCCCTACTGGGACCATTTTTTTCTCTCCTTATTTTCTTTTTTCCAAGTAAGTTTATACTTTTTTCAAGACCTATTTTTGATCTATTGTACAAAAGTGGGAATTTTTATTTTGATAATTGAAAGATATTGATTTCTTGCTGTTCAAAGTGAATTTACCTCTGAAACAAAAGGGGCCAGAGTTAGACATCTTTAAAAGTACTGAGTTATATGTGGTAAAAGTTCTCTAGTTTGCCTTTACTCTTTAGATTACATATTGTGGAAAAAAAGTAGGCAGGTTTTTTTTGCCACATGATTATTTTTAGTTCTAACATAACCTATATACATGTAGAGCAAAATCTCGGGTTATTCTTCAATAACCCACACAAGTGCAATGACGTCATCTGATCCAGGTGCGTAGCAAGGTCATAAAAAGTAGTTACCAATTTTTCTAACATTGTTATATTAGTTTGTTGTGTTACATCAAAATAACAAGTTCCTAAGTATGATTTATCGTAGAATAACCTGAGTTTTTTGTTCTTATGCGAAACAAAATATCATTCAAACCTACGGCCTTCATTATATATTCTTATGCATAAGAACTCAAAACACAGGTTATTCTATGATAAACCAGACTTGGGAACTTACTATTAGGGATCCATTACCTTAATGTATTCTGATGTTTGAAAAATAGGGTATGCAGAAAAATCTGTCACTTGTTGAATGTATGGATGGAAATATATATCTCTCAGGGAACTGTTTTTTTTTTCAGTAACTAAAAAGTCTTATCCTCAAGACAAATATTTGAATCTGCACCTTGAGCCAGTGACAGGTTCTTATGATAAGTAATGTTATTGTAATATTCTACAAGGGGATTGTTGAACTGTACATAGTATAGCTTGAGTTGAAGACAACATCAGAAATCTATGTTTGTGGTGATAGCTGGAAATTTTACAGTTGAATAATTGGAAACAGGAAAGGAATGTTGAAATGTAAATTACCATTATGCCTCTTTCTCGTAATTCCGAGCCTTCTCATTGATCCGAACCTTTGGAAAATTTGCACTTGCAGATGTTTTCTGTTTCTAAATTTTATGCATGTTGTGGCAAATCATATGACAGTTAAACAAGAATAAAAAGAAATAGTATTACTAGCATTAAAATAGAAATATACACAACAGAAAATTTTGGCACAAAATTTGCTTCTCTAAAATCACTTGGGTATAATATAACCTTCTTATAGAAAACTGAAACCACATATTGTAAAACTTTTTGGTCTGCAAACACAGTTATATATCTGTTCTTAATTTAAAAAAAAAAGAATTTAAAAAAAAAACATTAGTTTTTGAGAGCTTGTACAAATGATCACAAGTCTCGGTTCAACGAGAAAGTATCTAGCTGTTTCAGAGGGTGAGGGTCATCATGTGAAAGCCTGGATTATTCATTGACAGCAATCCTTAGAATTTTTGTTCATGGGGATTTCTTAAGTTTAGATGTTGGTGTATCAAACTGTAGCAAAAACTCTTTTTAAACTTAAATCTGTTATGGACAAGAACCGAAATACCGGTTAAGGGGCTCGGAATAACGAGAAAAGGGCATTTATATTACCATAAGATATGTTAATTATTGTAATATAAATACTGCTAAACTCTTAACAGGTTACTTCAAATTTATATTTTGTTTATAGCACTTTTGGTAACTTTTTTACATGTGTGTTTTATAGATAAAGGATAATTATATGCCTACTAAAACTTCCCAACTCAGATACTTCATGTTTACATTTTTATCATACTAACTAATGAAAGATTTCAACAAGTTATTACAAATTATTGTCTGTCACTTTAGGGTACAAATTTCCTTTCTGTTATCATATTCAGGAAACTTTTTTTTATACTTTATGTAGCATAGCTGAGTGGGGGGAGAGTGTGGGAGGGGTGTTCCTCTCCCGCTAGTGGGGGTTCGTGGGGACTCCCCCGAGAAATTTTTGAATTTTGTGATCAAATTAACGCAATTCTGAGCCATTTTGTGTAAATAAACAACACAATTTTCACATCTTTCAACAGTACTTTTGTTTTAAATCTTTCAAAATTTCAAAGCAAATTTTACAAATCTGTATCTACATACCCATAAATCTCACAAGGCCTCCTCCAAAACAAATGAATTCCGTGATCAACTTTTTTTTTAAATCAATTTTTTTTTATTTTGGCAAAAATAAAGATGTTTGTATCGTAATCGCTTCTTTATTTAGAATATACCATTTCATGTGTATGGTATATCTTAATTACTAGTATTTAAAACAAATTCTAAGTTCAGTCTGTATCATTGCCAGCCATGGCTTGCTGAAATACAATGGCAATGCGCCTATGACCTGTTGCATTGAAATCACTGTCAACACAGTCGATGATGATGTTTTGATATTGATGAATATGAAACAAAGTCAGGCCTGTAATGCATTGCTCCGACTAAAGCTGCTAAATGACCTCTCTGCCGAGGCTGACAATACTGGCATTGTCAGCAGGATTTTCGAACTTATATGTATATTTGGTAGCAGCTGGTAACTGGCATCGACAGCCTCAGTGAGCTTTTCAAGTACAAAACCCTGCCCAGTTTTGAATTTCCATAGATCAAGTCCAGTATCAATCATTTAAGGACCATACTCTTTCTTGATTTCAGCCCATATCACAGATATTGTGCGATAGCAGATATACTGGGCCTTCATCCTTCTACTGGCATGACACAGTCTGTCTTCTAATTGGATAAGTAAATGATCCATAAAAGGAAGAAATAAATTCGAACACCAGTACTCCTTGACTGTGTTCGTCGATATATTGTTTCGCTCTATGTCGGCTGACTTGCATATTCAGCTGAGTGGCCAGATCGACTGGCCTTCCCAACAACCCGTCATTACAATTGATCATCAGTGTATTTTACTCCATTTACAGTGAAATAGACCCGGTGTGGAACAATTTGATCCTGACACAGTAGAGCCCTCCACCACACAAACACACAAATTAGATCTATAAACTGTTAGAATTAAAATAAAAATTGTTCAATGCAATTTAATCTTTGTCAGTTCTTTTATAGGTTTTACTTTTAGATTTTAAACCTTGATTTATTTTATTACGCATGTGTGTAATGGGCGCTACGCCCTTGTGTTTCTCTGTAATCATTTTTATACTTTATTTTGGTTAGTTTCTCTGTAATCATTTGTGATGCTGAGCTCAAGGTTCAAGATTTTTTATTTCAGTTGTCTCCCTTTAATCATTCAGCTTTGTGTACTGAATCAGTTACATGCAATGTTCGGTCTGATAGGCATAAAACAAATGTACAACACTCTGTTGCAAGTATATCTCGGAAAGTATTCTGCTTTAACAGATGAATAAGAAATACTTCATTTCTGTACAATTGTAAACTACTGCAGATTGTTTTTAAGTCCAAAAAGAAAAAGCAATCATTTAAGAAATAATTTTTAACAAAAAGAGTGTTTTAACACTATTAATGCTTATACGTGGTGCGTAATAATTTGTACAGATAATTAATTGTACAACATATTACCGCTGGAGTGTGTAAGTAGTGTTAAAATACTCTTGCTATAAATTATTCCAATTCCAATATGCCCTTAATCTAAAACAATAGAAACAAGAGGGTCATGATGACCCTGGATCGCTCGCCTGAGTAATATGAGCTACATGTTTCAAGTGTCAAACTGATGATTTTTAGAAACTTTTTGGAACATTTTCCGATGTACAATCAAGAAACCCCTGGGGCGGGGCCAATTTTACACCGGGGGTCATGATTTGAACAAAGTTTGTACAAGTCTACTAGGCAATGTTACATATCAAATGTCTAAGATCTAAGCCTTCTGGTTTATTTTTAGCAAATTTATGAAGATTTCCCTATGTATAATCAAGTAACCCCTGGGGCTAGGTCAATTTGACCCTGTGGGGGTCAAGATTTGAACAAATTTTGTAGAGGTCCACTAGGCAATGCTACATGTCAAATATATAAGCTCTAGGCCTTCTGGTTTATTTTTAGAAAAATTTGAAGATTTTGCTATGTACAATCAAGTTACCCCATGGGGCGGGGTCAATTTGACCCGGGGGGGAGGTCATGATTTGAACCAAGTTTGTAGAAGTCCACTAGGCAATGCTACATGTCAAATATCTAAGCTGTAGACCTTCTGGTTTATTTTTAGAAATTTTTTGAAGATTTTCCTATGTAAAATCAAGTGACCCCTGGGGAGGGGTCAATTTTGACCCAAGGGTCATGATTTGAACAACTTTAGTAGAGGTCCACTAGGCAATGCTACATGTCAAATATCTAAGCTCTAGGGCTTCTGGTTTTTGAGAAAAAGATTTTTAAAGTTTTTCCTTTCGGTTGCCAAGGCAACCAGAGTTCTGCATGGAATTCAATACTTTGAACAATTTTGAAAGGGGGCCACCCAAGGATCATTCCTGTGAAGTTTGGTATAATTCTGCCCAGTGGTTTTCAAGAAGAAGATTTTTTTAGAAAATGTTGACGGACACACGAAGCACGATGGACTGTGGACATTGAGTGGTCACAATAGCTCACCATGAGCCTTTGGCTCAGGTGAGCTAAAAATATAGCAGAAATCTTTCTTGGTTGCAACAAAAACATTGACATCATAGCACATTAATGTGATTTCATTCTAGCGTAAGCGTGTTTTATCAGAGACAAGCATAAAATGTCATCCGATGTTTAGTTTAGTTTATACTAATTTGTTTTAGCCCGATTGTGATGAAAGCTTCAAGCTTGTTTGAACCACTCTTGAGTGCACTTCCTAGAAAAACCATTACTGGTATTATGAGAAATCATGGTTGTGACCCCAGTGGGGCTCAAACCCATGACCCCTGGATAGAGCGGCCTATACCTTAACCACTAGACCACTGCTCCCTTGAAAAATATAGCTGGTTTACTTGTGGATGGAAATATCTGGCTCTCAGGTAACCGATCTTTTTTTCATTAACTAAACAGTGGCCAAGTGGTTACGGTTGCTGACTTCAAATCACTTGCCCCTCATCAATGTGGGTTCGAGCCTCACTCAGGGCATTGAATTCTTCGTATGAGGAAGCCATCCAGCTTGCTAACAGAAGGTCGGTGGTTCTACCCAGGTGCCCGTTCATGATTGTTCAGATTTGCTTGTTGATAATAAGTTACCTCTAAATCTTGAAAAGCAAACTATGTTTTTAGGGCCTAAGAAAAAATTTAGGAAAATAATGCTTGTAATGGACATAATATAATAGTCAAAATGTCTGAAATGGAATACTGAAAATGTTTTGTCTGGTGAAGTAATTGTTGATAATATTGTCTCCGAAGTCAATTCAAGACTTATTTTTGTACAAAGCAAATGTCTTTCATTAAACTGCAGAAAATTATTTTTTTGCATTAAGCCAGTACAACTCTGACTATTCTTGTCCTTCCTGGTATGAAAGTTTTAACCAAAGTCTGAGAGAGAACCTGCAAATAATAAAGAAAGTTGTAAGATTTATTAAGGACTATCATTCAAGAGCTACTTTAACTCCTTTGGACTTTTTATGATGTGAACATGTCAAATATTGAAAACAAAATAAAAGCGGGGAAGGCTAAAAATCTTATGTAAATAAATATGACATTAGATCAAATAAGTTTAAATTTTCCATTCTTCATTGCAATAGTACATGATTTTCCCATTCCTTATTGCAATAGTACATGGTTTTTCCAACCTCAGTGCAACAGAACATGATTTTTCCATTCCTCATTGCAATAGTACATTTTTTCCAACCTCATTGCAATAGTACATAATTTTCCCATTCCTCATTGCTATAGTTGATAATTTTTCTATTCCTCATTGCAATAGTACATGATTTTCCCATTTCTCATTGCAATAGTACATGATTTTCCCATTCCTCATTGCAATAGTACATGTTTTTCCATTCCTCATTGCGACAGTACATGATTTTCCCATTCCTCATTGCAACAGTAAATGTTTTCCCATTCTTCATTGTAATAGTACAATTGTTCTTTTTTTATTACCAATATGGCTGTTAATGCTAGCTTTATAATTCTTAATGTGTAACTTAATTTTGTGATATGAATATTGTGTGACATTATTCCTAGTCTGTAGACCTTCGGCCACTCATAACTAGTATGTTTACAAAGGTCTCTTTATATAAGTTTGATTTATGAAATGAAAATGTATATATTTAAGTAATTAATCATTTACCATTGTTTTACTGGTTCCATCTTGTTTCCTTTTGCCTTAACTGGACCCAGTTTGAAATAAGCTATTGGGCTTAATGGTTTATCCATGTAAACATAGATCATATAATTTTTAGAAACAATTTTTGTAGTGTGTTTCTTTAAACAAGAGTGGCCTGAAGGCCCTGTATTGCTCATCTGACCTTGAGACAAACATTTTGATTATGCTTTACATAATTCAAATATATCATTAACCAAGTTTTTCAATGATTTGGCCTAATGACCTGGTTTTTGACTCCAGATGACCCAGTAACAAACTCCTCCTAGGTTTTATTGAGGATAATATCCAACCAAGTTTCATTAAGGGCTAAAAATGTGACCTCTAGAGTGTTAAAAAGTAACATTGTTAACTACGCAAGACAATCAACATGTGTGGGTGGTGGGAGGAAGAGATCACAATATGAGCACTTAATGGTTAATCTCTAAATATCTAAACAAATGGTAACTTCTTGTATGTAAATAGTTATTCATATGATTTTTGAAAAAAGTGTGTTCTTAATTTATCATCTGCTCCTAGTTATTGTATGTCTTGCTTATCTTAGAATGTTAAACTACAATATGTCTTAAAACTGTGCAGAAACTGTGCATTAACAATCAATATGTTATTATATTTAAATGCATAATTCTTTTTTATCTGTTATTTTTTATAATGTTTTATTACAAATAATATGTTATTTGTTATCTATGAAATTGCAAAATAAATAATAATATTAATCAAAGCTTTTAATAGACTGCTTTAACTCTTTTTTTATTTTCTTAAACTTTTGTACACATTTGTTTTTATGTCTCCCCAAACTCATGTTTACATTTTATTCACAATATCTAATGAAATATAACAACAAAGTATTGTTTGTTGCTTTAATGTATAGAATCTCCTTTCTGATCTTATTAAGACATATTAGTAGTTTGTGATGTTGGCCCAAGGTTCAAGAATTGTTATTTGAGTTGTCTCCCTTTAATCATTCAGCTTTGTTTGCTTGGTCACGTCTAGAAAAATGACAGAAGTATTTAATTTCTGTACAATTGAGTAAATTGCTGCAAATTTTTTTGAGCTTTTAAAATTATTGATGGTTGAAACTCTTTAGTGCCTGTTGAAACTCAAAATCTCAAAATTGTGTTTAGAAATTCCAGCTGAAGCTCAGATTAGAATGGCAGCTCAGAATCTTGGTATTGTTTGTTGAGAAGTTCCCACTGAAGCTCAGAATCTCTGACCAGTTTTTTAAAAGTTCCTATGGAAACTAAGAATTTCAGACTTTTTTAGAAGTTGCAGTTGGAATTCAGAATCTCAAACAAGATTGTTTCGAAGTTTCTATGAAAACTAAGAACTTCAAACTTTGTTTGAAAGTTAATACAGTTGAAATTCAGAATCCCAAACCTGTTTGTTTAGAAGTTCCTATGGAAACTAAGAATTTCAGACTTTATTTGAAGTTACAACTGAAACATGCGCTCTGCACGTCATCTCAATGTGGTGAACATTTGTGCCAAGTTTTTTAAAAATCCTTCAAGCAGTTCAAGAGTAACAGAGAGGACACGAAACAAAGTCATATGACTTTTGACCCCTATATGTGACCTTGACCTTGAAGCAAGCCATCCGAAACATATGCTCTGCATGTCATCTTGATGTGGTGAACATTTAAGCCAAGTGTCCTTGAAATCCTTCAAGCAGTGCAAGAGTTATAGAGTGGACACGAAATTGTTAATGGATAACAGATGAAGGGTGATCAGAAAAACTCACCTTGTCACTGTGTGAGAGGTGAGCTTAACAAGGAGCGTTCAATAAATGCTTGATGCCCCTGGTGGCATCCTTGTCAATACAAAGCAACCTAAGTCCAAAACGAGGTCAAGGTCAAACTGAGGTCAGGTGATGTCTGAAGATGAGGAATGGTCACAAGTTACATCTGCATTAGTATCAAGTCATTCTAGTTAGGGGTATTGATGCTAGACGAAACAGTCACATTTGGTTAACCTCATACAGACAGACAGATGAACAAACGAATGAACGGATGGACAGGACAATCACTATATGCCTCCCTCATCAGTAGATGACAGAGGCATAAAATACCTTAATACATGGTCAAAGAATTCTTGCATTTCACTGGATATCGTCTGTTCCAGCGCTAGCAACACTTACTGTCGCCATTTTCACAAAGAACAGGTCAGTACTGCATTAGTGTTCAAACCACTTACACCAGGTACCAGGGGCTACTGTAATCTGGGGACTATGCTGTGTATATTTTCACCAAGAACAGATTTATATTACTATAAAATTCCAACCATAATGGTTCTGCAATACCTGGACGTCTATTGCAGCAGCTACATTTAACTGGATTACTGGCTCCATTTTAACCAACAAGAGGCTAGTATCATGAATTTAAAACCACATTATACCTGGTACCTGGCTCTCCCCTGTACCTGGGGCTCTACTCTTACCAGTTGCATTCAGCTTATTTTTCAACAGTAGGCCAGTACCATGAATTTCAAGCAACATTATACCTGGTACCTGGCTTTCCACTGTACATGGGGCTCTACTCTTACCAGCTGCATTCAGCTTATTTTTCACCAGTAGGCCAGTACCATGAAATTCAAGCAACATTATACCTTGTACCAAGCTCTCCCCTGTACCTGGGGCTCTACTCTTACCAGCTGCATTCAGCTTATTTTTCACCAGTAGGCCAATACCATGAAATTCAAGCAACATTATACCTTGTACCAAGCTCTCCCCTGTACCTGGGGCTCTACTCTTACCAGCTGCATTCAGCTTATTTTTCACCAGTAGGCCAGTACCATGAATTTCAAGCAACATTATACCTGGTACCTGGCTTTCCATTGTACATGGGCTTCCCTCAACTGTTTTTACACCAACAAGAGGTCAAAGGATTACAATAAAAACAAAATCAAGAAGTAGAAAAAAGTAAACTAATTTTAATGAAAAATAACAACAAAAAAAACCAACATTATTTACAGTAAGGAGATTTATCGCTCACCTAAAGCATTTGCAGCATATAAAATAAAGAAAAGGGAGTGTGGTGCCAGACAGCTGCAAACCATGTACATGGCAAAATCCAATGTACATGAAGAAAAGTAAATGATTCAGGTACCAGACTAGAGTAACCATTTGGTCCTGAATTAATCATGTTGTTGCCAGGGTAACCACCTATACAAACAGCTCACGCTGATCCTTCGGTTCAGGCAAGCTAAAATATTTACAATATATACAAACAAAAAATCCTCTCTCTCCCTCTCTCTCTTCTTTCTCCCCCTCTCTCTTCTTTCTCTCCCTCTCTTTCTCCCCCTCTCTCTTCTTTCTCTCCCTCTCTTTCTCCCCCTCTCTCTATCTATTGCTCAGTTCTCTCTCTCTCTCTCTCTCAATATGTACAATATTTACAAGTTACGGAAGGCAATATGTACAAATATTTACAAACAAAGAAAAGAAAAAAGAAAACGAAACAGAACTAATAACACAACAAGAACAACAACAACGCATTTACAATTATGTACACTAGAGACGACCAGACCAGAAAAAAGGAAAAATGTTCTAGGAAAGAAGATACATTTAAATACGAAGTTTACATTACAAAATAGAATTTAATTGTTACAAGATCGCAGTCAATTTCAGCACTCGCAAGATTGGAACCCACGGCCTACAGAACTTCCTGGGTTTCTTACCAGTACCCCATTCTGAAGACCGCAGCCAAATTCCCAACTCATTGGGAATGGAACCCACAGCTTCCAGATTTCCTGGGTTTCTGACCAGTAATTTCTTGTGAAGACTGTGGTGAAATCCCGCACTTGTGAGTACTGAAAGCTGCGACCTACCCTAATTGTTCCCCTGTGCTAATACAATGACCTCATTATTATACAAAGTGTGATAATGATAGAGTGATAACTTAAAGGAATTAAAAAGAAATTCAAGTGCTGTCAACATTATAACAGAAAACGAAAGGAAGCAAACAGAAGTCATGCTGTCACCACAGGGGTACATCACATAAAGGTTTTAATAGGGTGGTCTGGGGTATAGTAACCCCTATTTATATAAATAAATAGGATTTACTATACCCCAGACCACCCTAAAGCCTTTATGTGATGTACCCCTGTGGCTGTCACATTATTATTTAGTATTATAGAGCAAATACAAGTTCTTCCTAATGGTGTCAGAATGTAATAGGAAGTATGAAATCAAACAAATGCAGGATAAATGATGAAATTAAAAGCATGACTTAACTACAATAAAACTCTAACTAAAAAGTATGTCACTCACAGTTTTTATTAAGAAATTTATAAATTGTGGTTTGAGAAAGTGCCAATGGATCTAAAGTTAATGTTTTGTAAAGTACAGTAAAAATCAGTTTTGAAATTACTAAAATAGGATATTAAGTTTTCACTTCATTTGTTTTGATTAAATGCCAAATAAAAATCCATATTACCAAAATAATTATATTCCATCCAAAATGTGAATGATTACTTGAAGACCTGTTTATTTAATGATATCAACCCAGTGATAAACCATACTAACTATAAATGAAGACTGATGAAATTGAAAAAATATCTGCTGGATTAATAGAGTAACATGAAATTACAACAAGTTTTTTTGCCAGTGAGAATATAATACTACAAAATGCATCTAACACAATAAAGTACAAGTTAAGGCTTTTTGATTTTAGGCAACTGAAAAAGGAAATGTTATAACTTTTGAAAAATACTCTGCACAAAGTTGCCTAAGATATTATACTGTTTTTGAGCTACAAAAAGACTTTGTTTGTTTTGTTGTCATGGTATACTGCAATCAGTTAACCTTACTAGTATATGACTTCAGGCATATTGTCTTAATTAAGTCAACAATTAAGAAAATGAGGTTTTTCAACAAAAACCAGTAATAAAGAGAAAATTATCACAACTTCACAGGATGATCCGTTTCTTCCTGGGTTCCTTACCAGTACTCCATTGCGATGACTCGACTACTGAGCATCCAACCTCCATATAGAAATAAATCTGTTCTAGTATAATGACAATGCAAGTAGAACAGAGTAACTTTTAATTAGTGCCACAGTAATGTACAGGTGAAATCAAAGATTGGATAAGTATTGGGGTAATTATTTTGATCACTTGTATTGCCTAATTGCAAGAGTATAGCTAGCCCTGGAATCCAGTCTGACAATTTTTAGCTTTCTTTCTACTGGCAAATTGACAGCCTGGGGAAACCTGTTTTCCAACCACAGCACCACCTATATTACACCCTAAATATGCTGGTGCTTGATAACTAACGATAACTTCTGAAAGCAATTATCCATGGCTAAAAATAGAAACGGAATTCTCACGGAAAAGACAGATCAGAATTGTGTACTTCCGAAGGTTTCCGAACATTTCCGGGCCATAGACAAACACCAGTTTGTACCTCCCATAGTTTTTCTAGCAAGTTGTAACAACTTTTAAATATGTCAGTATAGACTTAAGTTTGCATCATAACTATCAAGATTTTATATAAATGCAGACCTAGTGATCTACGAAAATTGCCTCGTTTTCGGCACCACTGCCTCGTTTTCATTTAAAAAAAGCGCAAACATGATCATGTGTTAATTAGGCTAATTATAGCAGAATAGTTCTGTCACTTCTTATCATACCTGTACTTTTATACCAGAAGCAGAATACTGATCAGCCAATTCAAACCTTGCCTTTACTACAATTCCAGAAGCAGCAAAGGTCAGCTGCTTCATACCATGCCTGTATTTCTTAATCCCCTTAACCATACAGAAAAGGTCACAAAATTGAAACTACATTTTCCACTTGTAGATCACAAAATGCCCCCTTGATGCATTCAGTAGTTGCACATGGAACAGAAATTATTTGGTCACTGTGCACAAAAGTTCTACTGTTCTTGGTCAATGTGACCTTGACCTATCGACCTAAAAATCAATAGGGGTCATCTGCTGGTCATGATAAACCTCCCTTTTAAGTTTTGTGGTCCTTGGCCCAAGCTTTCTTAAGTTATTGTCTGGACGCATACTTTAACTGTTCTAGGTTACTGTGACCTACTGATCTCAAAATCGATAATTGACATCTGCTAGTCATGATTAACCTCCCTATCAACTTTCATGATCCTAGATCCAAGTGTTCTCAAGAAAGTCTAAATATGATTAACTAATATTGTAGGTCAAACACATACTCGTCATTTGTATCGGTGGCTCAGTGGTAACAGCACATGGCTCGAATGAGGAGAATTGCTGGTAAAGAGCCCATGAGCGAGACAATCTTTATTTTTCATTTTAATTCTTTATCAATTTGTTTGTTTTAAATATATATATACTTAGCTGAAACAGACAAAATATAAGGACAGCTTAAACAAAGGATTATGTAGAAAACTTCTGCAGAAAGAATGGAAAGAAAACTTCAACAGGAGAGATAAAATGATAACTTAAACAGGCAAAATATAAAGTCAACTTCAACAGAGAAAATATAAGAAATCTTCAACAGACAAAACGGAAAGAAAACTTCAACAGTTCAAACAGACAGATAACTTCAACAGACAAAATGTAATGATAGCTTAAACTGACAAAATATAAAGAAAAATCAACAAACAAAATATAAATAAAGCTCCAATAGACAAAATATAAAGAAATCTTCAACAGACAGAAAGATAACTTCAAAACTGGAGATATATAACAACAGCTTTAACAAACAAAGTATAAAGATGACTTCAACAGACAAAATATAACAAAAGCTTAAACAAACTAGGTATAAAAAAATCTTCAACAGACAAAATATAAATAAAACTCAAACAGACCATATATAAAGAAATCTTCAACAGACAGAAAGATAACTTCAAAACTGGACAGATATAACAACAGCTTTAACAAACAAAGTATAAAGATGACTTCAACAAACAAAATATAAATAAAACTCCAACAGACCAAAATATAAAGAAATCTTCAACAGACAGAAAGATAACTTTAAAACTGGAGAGATATAACAACAGCTTTAACAAACAAAGTATAAAGATGACTTCAACAAACAAAATATAAATAAAACTCCAACAGACCAAAATATAAAGAAATCTTCAACAGACAGAAAGATAACTTTAAAACTGGAGAGATATAACAACAGCTTTAACAAACAAAGTATAAAGATGACTTCAACAGACAAAATATAACAAAAGCTTAAACAGACTAGATGTAAAAAATCTTCAACAGACAAAATATAAATAAAACTCCAACAGACCAAACATAAAGAAATCTTCAACAGACAGAAAGATAACTTCAAAACTGGAGAGATATAACAACAGCTTTAACAAACAAAGTATAAAGATGACTTCAACAAACAAAATATAAATAAAACTCCAACAGACCAAAATATAAAGAAATCTTCAACAGACAGAAAGATAAATTCAAAACTGGAGAGATATAACAACAGCTTTAACAAACAAAGTATAAAGATGACTTCAACAGACAAAATATAACAAAAGCTTAAACAGACTAGATGTAAAAAATCTTCAACAGACAAAATATAAATAAACTCCAACAGACCAAACATAAAGAATCTTCAACAACAGAAAGATACTTCAAAACTGGAGAGATATAACAACAGCTTAACAAACAAAGTTAAAGATGACTTCAACAAACAAAATATAAATAAAACTCCAACAGACCAAATATAAAGAAATCTTCAACAGACAGAAAGATAACTTCAAAACTGGAGAGATATAACAACAGCTTTAACAAACAAAGTATAAAGATGACTTCAACAGACAAAATATAACAAAAGCTTAAACAGACTAGATATAAAAATCTTCAACAGACAAAATATAAATAAAACTCCAACAGACCAAATATAAAGAAATCTTCAACAGACAGAAAGATAACTTCAAAACTGGAGAGATATAACAACAGCTTTAACAAACAAAGTATAAAGATGACTTCAACAGACAAAATATAACAAAGCTTAAACAGACTAGATGTAAAAATCTTCAACAGAAAAATAATAAACTCAACAGACCAAATATAAAGAAATCTTCAACAGACAGAAAGATAACTTCAAAACTGGAGAGATATAACAACAGCTTGAACAAACAAAGTATAAAGATGACTTCAACAGACAAAATATAACAAAAGCTTAAACAGACTAGATATAAAAATCTTCAACAGACAAAATATAAATAAAACTCCAACAGACCAAATATAAAGAAATCTTCAACAGACAGAAAGATAACTTCAAAACTGGAGAGATATAACAACAGCTTTAACAAACAAAGTATAAAGATGACTTCAACAGACAAAATATAAGAAAAGCTTAAACAGACTAGATTTAAAAAATCTTCAACAGACAAAATACAACAAAAGCGTAAACAAACTAGATATAAAAAAATCTTCAACACACAAAATACAACAAAAGCATAAAGATTATATAAGCTTAAAAAGACTTAAAATGAAGAGAACTTCAATAGATAAAATAAAAAGATAACTGCAACAGACAAAATATGACAATAGTTTATACAGACAATTATAACAACAGTTAAATAGACAAAATATAAATATATCTTCAACAGATAAAACATAACAATAGCTTAAGCCGGTAAAATAGAAATATAGCTCCAACAGACAAAACATAACGATACCTTAAACAGACAAACTGAGAAAATAGCTCCAACAGACAAAACATACCAATACCTTGAACAGACAAATTGAGAAAATAGCTTCAACAGACAAAATATATCAATACCTTGAACAGACAAACTGAAAAGACAGCTTCCTCACATGGTATGTTACAATCCTCTAATTTTTCATGACTCAAAGCAAATACTTCTCGAGATACATTCCATACAAGCTTGTATGCCTTTTATGCATATTTTTTACAAAACGAAGGGCTTTAACTATGAACTGACAGATAGACATTACAAATTAAACCAGATGCGCACAACTTCAAATGCTGAATCATTTTCCCTTGTTTCATAATTATCGGTCAAATTTGTTAGCATAAACTTTTATACATTTTTTGGCATATTTCTGTATAAGTCAAGGGCCATAACTCTGGTCTGGATGAATGAAATCTCAAGCCAAATGAAAAGAACACAACTTAATATTTAAATACATTTGAGATACATGCGAGACAAACTTTCAGCTTCTTTTTAATATGCATATATTTGTATTTTTCACATATAATATCAAGGGCCGGCTGTAACTCTGGTCTGGCCCAGTGATAAATTTACATGCTGAGGTTGGATAAATCTTGGTCAAATACTTTTAAGAGATATGCATGACACCTCTTTGTGCAGGAAATACTTTTAGAGATATGCATGACACAACTTTGTTCAGGTAATACTTTTTGGGATACATACAACGCAACTTTGTGCAGGTAATACTTTTTGAGATATGCACAACACAACTTTGAGCAGGTAATGCTTTTTCAGACATGCACGACACAACTTTGTGCAGGTAATACTTTCTGAGATATGCACATATGCATGACATAACTTTGTGCAGGTAATACTTTTAGAGATATGCATGATACAACTTTGAGCTGGTAATACTTTTTGAAATATGCACGTCATAATTTTGAGCAGGTAATACTTTTTGAGATATGCACATATGCATGACACAACTTTGAGCAGGTAATACTTCTTGAGATATGCACGGCACATCTTTGTGCAGGAAATAATTTTTGAGATATGCACAACACAACTTTGTGCAGGTAATACTTATAGAGATATGCACAACAAAATTTTGTGCAGGTAATACTTACAGAGATATGCATGACACAACTTTGCGCTGGTAACACTTACAGAGATATGCACAACAAAATTTTGTGCAGGTAATACTTATAGAGATGTGCACGACACAACTTTGTGCAGGTAAATCTTTTTGAGATATGCAAAACACAACTTTGAACAGGTAATATATCTTGAGATATGCAAATATATGCATGACAAAATTTTGAGCAGGTAATACTGTTTGAGATATGCACGACATATCTTTGTGCAGGAAATATTTTTTGAGATATGTACGACACAACTTTGTGCTGGTAATACTTTTTTGAGATACGCATGACACAACTTTGTGCAGGTAAAACTTTTTGAGATATGCATGACCCAACTTTGTGCAGGAAATACTTCTTGAGATATGCCATCAAAACTTTGTGCAGGTAATTCTTTTCGAGATATGCACAATGCACAAAGTAATACGTGTTGAGATATGCATGACACAACTTTGTGCAGGTAATATTTTTTGAGATATGCACAATACAACTTTGAGCAGGTAGGGAGACACAAAAAACTATCTTTGGTTTTCTGAAAAAAATAATCTGGCCTTCAAGATGTGGAAAAAATTCTGACTTTCATACAATGCAAAAGAAATCTTGGCTCAAAGTAAAACTACAATCCCCAATATGAATTGAGTATGAAAATGTCATGGATTAGAAAAGCTTTTAGTGGTACTGGAAAGTATTAGGTGTAAAATGTTAAAATCAATATCTGACTTACATAGAATGGTTAACCTTGGAAATTTGTATTGGGAAAATATAATGAAAAGACTAAGAAACAAATTCTGGTGTGATGTGTTAAGTTTTATCTCTTATATAAGATGCCTGTTGAAACTGTAGATGAACTTCTTGCAATGCCACTATTTTATAACAGATGTTTTAAAATTGGTACCAAAGGTGTATTTGATAAAAATATGTTTGATAGAGGTTTTCGATATGTTGGACATTTTGTGTGCGACTTGTAAAGCATTATATTCTTTACCTGAATAAAAGTGAAATTATCAAAAATAGTTCTGATAGGACTACATGTAGTTACACTTCCTGGGTTATATGGACATACAGTAAATTTCACTTATAAAGAACTTGGATATAAGGAACACTCAGTTATAAGGAACAGTTTTCAATTCCCCGATCTAATTCCTTCTTTATTCAATGTAAAAATTCTTAGTTATAGGGAACTCGGTTATAAGGAACACTCGGTTATAAGGAACACTTTTTCTAGTCCCAAAGTACGAAATTCAATGGAAAACCCCTTGGTTATAGCGAACAGACATAAAGAATAAAAATTATTGAAAACTGGAAATAAACAGGAGAATCGCTGATGACGTCAGAGTAACGTCGGCACTTTCACACGCTTTTATGCACACGAATAAACACATATTATTTCATTTCTATGATCTTTAGTTTGTTATTTCACGGATATGATAAAAAGAAAATAAATAATATCATCAACTTATATTTACCAAAGATTATGTTTGAGAGCTACATGTATTAGATATTTCATGTTAACAATAGTGAACGTAAATCAGTCATGGACACGGTCATGTCATACTATCCTAAATAGAAACTGGTCAATTGGAAAACTATAGGTATAATTTACACTTTAGTCCATATGTATGGCGCTGTTGTCTAGTCGTAATGCACGGTAAGTCATAAACACCCTACTTTTAAATTTGAATTGGTAGTCCAATTAAACATTTTTGTATTAATTCGCTGTTGTCTAGTCGTAATGCGCGGTAAGTCATAAACACCCTACTTTTAAATTTGAATTGGTAGTCCAATTAAACATTTTTGTATTAATTATTTGAATATTTATTTTAAATTTAATCCTAATGAACAAGTAAAATTCCCATTCATTTTATGTTCAAATGTTGTAATCCATGAATTCATATCACCACGTAATTGCCATTTAGACAAAACTCACTAAATTTCATGCCTACGAAATGAAATGATTTTATAGTATCACACAATTACTGTACCACTAGTTTCAATGACCATCAACAGTCATCAAATGGTGGTTCATCTCACCAGGCCATTATCTTGTAATTTTTTATACATGTATATGAAAACATGTATGCCCACAGGCAGAATGTGGAGCCAAACAGTGGTCAAGTGTGACCCCGGCCTTAAACCTAGGGACTTGGTTCTTATGCATGACACTCTGTCTCAAAATGGTGCACATTCATGCCAAGTTTCATCAAAATCCCACCATGCACGAAGAAGAAACCCTCCAAACAAACATCAATTTGACCTTTGACCTCCAACTGTGACATTGACCTTTGAGATAGGTATATGGGGTTTGCGCATGACACACCTTCTCATTGAGGTTAACATTCATGCCAAATATAAACAAGATTGGTCAATGCATTTTAAAGTTATGGTCCGGACAAAATTGGTCGGACGCATGCACGCAGGCACATACACCTAACCGTCAAAAGTGGCGACTAAGCTGAGCTCACCGCAAGCCGGCTCAACAATGATATTAAGGAAAAAAACTAATACTGCATATTCTAAGTTGAAAAGGGGCCATAATTCAGTCAAAATGCTTGATAGAGTTGCCTCCTCCTTTTTACAGACTGGGGTCATGATGGTAAACAAGTATGCAAAATATCAAAGCAATATCTCAATGGACTTTGAAAATATTTGGGGAGGTACGCAAACTTTAACAATTGTGTGACACTAACACTAAATTAAACAAGAGGGTCATAATGGCCCTATATATGCCCACCAGAGTTGATCTGGCCAACTGACCTAGTTTTTGACCCCACATGACTAAGAGTTGAACATGACCTAAGGATCATCAAGCAAAACATTCTGACTAAATTTCATAAAGATTTGGTTACAACTGTAGCCTCTAGAGTGTGCACAAGCTTTTCCTTTGATTTGAACGGTGACCTAGTTTTTGACCCCGCATGACCCAGATTCAAACTTGACCTATAGATTATCAAAACAAACATTCTGATTAATTCTCATGAGTTTTAAACTAAATTGTGGTCTCTTAGAGTGTTGAAAAGACAGAAGTGTGGCCTCTATTTTCCTTTGACCTGGCCTAGTGACCTAGTTTTTGACCCCACATGACCCAGATTCAAACTTGACCTAGAAATTATTTAGAAAACATTCTAACCCAGTTTCATAAAGATTGAGTCACAAATGTGGCCTCTGAAGTGTTCACAAGCTTTTCCTTTGATTTGACCAGGTGACCTAGTTTTTGACCCCACATGACCCAGTTTTGAACTTAACCTAGAAATCATCAAGACTAACATTCTGACCAAGTTTCATAAAGATTGGGTCACAAATGTGGTCTCTAGAGTGTTCACAAGCTTTTCCTTTGACCTACTGACCTAGTTTTTGACCCCACATAACTCAGTTTCAAACTTGACCTAGAGATCATCAAGACTAACATTCTAACCTAGTTTCATGAAGATTTGGTCGCAAATGTGGCCTCCAGAGTGTTCACAAGGCAAATGTTGACGGACGACGCACGGCTGATGCCGGACGCTGGACAATGACTGGTCACAATAGCTCACCTTGAGCACTTTGTGCTCTTGTGAGCTAAAAGGTTGGAGCCTCTTTAGAGCCACTTTTGAGCCAAAGTTCTGAGCCACTTATTTCTCTCAGTTGGCTGTAATAGTGTGCATAGGGAAATTAATTATTGTAAATAATTACATTTAATAGGAACAATGTGTATTGAATAATTGTAAATGTAAATACAAAATAAAAAGTTCAGTTTCTAAATTTAAAGCACTATACAAGTTAAAGCACAGCAAAAGTCCCTTCTAGGGCACATCTATATAAATATATAATGATCATCTTGTAAAATTTAGGTTGCAATGTCTGTTTAAAATATTGGTCATCAGTGTGCAGAACCCCAGAATCGGACATAAGGACAAGACCATTCTACCATATTGACATTCCATATCCTACCGTTTAATCAGGTAGTCATTGGCGCAGTGGTTAGCAGTTTGACTATGCCAGCGATCCGTGTTTGATTACCGGACCCGGATCAATTCCCAGTTGTGGCTGATATCCCAACTAGTGTTCAGTACTGGGTGATTTACTTTAATTTGGTACTATTTCCTAGCCTGGGAAGCCGTTGATAATATTTGTGCTTTGTCAGAAGAAATCATACCTAATATTTATGCATTAAAGATATCACTGAATTTGCGCTAATTAGTGTTAATTGGCATTCATTGAATAATAAGTTATCAAAAATAATAATGCCACTGCCATACAATTTTCATTTCAAATATAATTTTATTCAAAATGTTCTCTAGCCATGACTATAGAATGTGTCTGTTGCACACAGGGTGTTCCTCCACAGGTACAATTGTCACAAATAAGGGGCAATAATTAAAATGCTTGCCGTCTAAAGGGGGTATAGCCTGAACAAATATTTTATATAAAGGATTCATTATTATTCTTAAGAAAATTTTTATTATTGCCATAATAATGATTGTAATATTACAATAATTGCATTTTCAGTGTATCACCAGTTTGTTACCAGTACAATGTCAGTCTATTGGCATATTATTGGTCTGCTAAATTACCAGTTATTGATAACTGAAACCAGTGCATTACCTGCTTCAAGACCCACCACGACCTAGTGACCTACTTTTTTCTCCTACAAGATCTTTGTGAAAATCATTCTAATAATACAGCTATATTACACTAGATGCCCACGGGCAACATGTTGAGCCCGTCAGCTGTCAAAAGGACTGAGAGTTGCACACGACACTCTGTCGCATTGAGGCAAACATTTATGCCAAATAAAAAAAAGATTGCAAAAAATTACAATAAAAGTTATTTGTAGTAACAACAAAGGGAAGTAAAAAAAAAAGTCCACACAAAAATCCTTACCAAAAAAGATTGGTCAAAATACACCTCAAAATTGGATGTAACATGCATGTTGTACTACAGAAAAGTAGTCCTGATTTTTCCCTACGACCAGTAATATAAAAGTTACAATATAACCTATTTATAGTAACAATAAAGGGAAGTAATTCTAGGTTCTTGCGCATGACACTCCATCTCATGATGGTGAACAATTGTGCCAAGTAACATCAAAATCCCTCTATGCATGAAAAAGAAATGCTCCGGACAAAGTCATTCTTGTATCTGACCTTTGACCTCTAAGTGTGACCTTGACCTAAGACCTAAGGACCTGGTTCTTGTGCATGACACTCCGTCTCATGGTGGTGAACATTTTTGCCACGTTACATCAAAATCTCTCCATGCATGAAGAAGAAATGCTCTGGACAAAGTTGTCATTCTTGTATCCTTTGACCTCTAAGTGAGACCTTGACCTTAGACCTAGGGATCTGATTCTTGTGCATGACACTCCGTCTCATGATGGTGAACAATTGTGCCAAGTTACATCAAAATCCCTCCATGCATGAAGAAGCAATGCTGCGGACAAATTTGTTATTGAATTTGACCTTTGACCTCTAAGTGTGACCTTGACCTTTGAGATAGGAACCTGAGGTTTGTGCACGACACTCCGTCTCACTGAGGTTAACATTCATGACAAATATAAACAAGATTGTCCATGCATGTCAAAGTTATGGTCCGGACAAACAAATCCGGACGCACGGACGCACGCACATACACCGAACAGCCATTTGGACAACTATGTCTTCGCTTCCATAAGCGGGCTCGATAATAATGACAGGCAGATAATTTAGGCCCTCCCTGAATTAATATGTTTTCAAAAATTCATCTAAACCCTGTAGAAACAAAGATTAATCTAAACTTAGTTTAACATACAAAATACTGTTCTTATAATGCTTCATTCATCCAAAACAATGTTTAGACATTAAACACATTGTCTTGACCTTAAATATCTCACAGCAAATTTGTTAGTAGATACTTGTATTCCTCACTTTTCTCATGCAAACCATGTATAATTACCATCATGGAAACACAAAAGAATACTGTTATTTTGTGCTGCCTCTTTAATGCAAGATCTGACAATGGAATGGTAATAGTCCTAACACAGAGTGAAAATAATCTGACAATAAACTGAATGTTAGAGTGAATAATGATCCAAGACATCATCAGAAGAGAATTTGATTTTTAAAAAAGAGTTTAAAAATTTTATTCATTAAAATGTAAAACAACCGATATCAAACTGATTTCACACTGCCAACAAACTGACTTCACACAGGCACTGAAAAATATCTTACAACAAATACCCAATAAGCTGACAATAGGATTGATTTCGAATTTTCCAGACTATTGTCAGATTAAAACCAGACTACTGTTAGGTCTTGCAATAATCTGGCAACAAACTGGCAACAAAAACTGGACTGAAAATGAAAATTGCTGGTATTAAACTGGAATATATGGCAACACACTGACAAGTAAGTAGTTGTTCATTACCAATGCAGAATTCTCGCAGCACTTAATTTAATCAAAGCTTGTATTTTTATAATATACTGAAAATAATACGGCAACACACTGACAAATATACAGACTTCACCAAGTAGTGGCTCTACGAAAAGATGAATTACATGACACAATTTTATTGACAGTATTTATTACATCTATTTGACTTTGTATCAGATTGATGATGCCATGTTTACTATTTAAAAGCTAAAATTACCTGATTTATTCTAAATCTTAAACGGGGAGCTAGACTTCGTAAGTCTAATAGGGAGCAGGAGAAGTGCTGTTAGGTAAAACTGAATGGACATAATAAAGTCAAGGGGGACTAACAGATTTGGACAGGACAACCCAAGGATCAGTCCTGTAATGGTTTGTGTAATAAATGTTGGCATCCGACAGATGAAAATCAAGTAATCACAAAAGCTCACTATGAGCACTTTGTGCTTGTGAGTCAAACAAAGCAGAGGACATCCTGACAAGTCAATTTTTAGGCATTACTTTATTACCACTGTATTGTCATTATAGGCATTGTCAGTGTATGGTAAGTTTGTACAATAACCAGTTAAATATAAATGCAGGCATGTTAAATACATCTGATTCAATCCATTTTATGAAAAAACGTATACTGGCCATAATACAGAACTAGCCCCTGCCAATGAAACATGTATTTCTTAATTTTTCATGCAAATCAAGTATCATAGTAACAATATGGGAATATTTAAGAATACAGTTATTCAGTGGGTTACAACATTTCTCATAAGATTGGAAATTCTGAGTATTTCCGCATCTTAGAGAACTGATGTGATTGGTGCTTTGATTTCTTCTAATGAATTTTGTTCTCAACCCTCGTATAATAAACCTTCATAAAATGTTACAGTTAGTATACAGGAAATCAGTAAGTATATACTGATTCAGAAGTAACATTTTGAATTTTGTTCAATTAAGAAACATTTTTTTCCTATCTTTAAAGTGCAGGTCAAGAGGCAAAATAAATGGGAAACATATTAATTATATGAGCTATGACTAGCATTTCACATGTATTTTTTTAATAGTCAAAGATCATTTATCCAGTATAGATGAATGAGATATGTGTTACACAACTTTTAATAAGTCAAGGGCCATAACTCTGGTCTAGCAGAGTGAAATCCTAGGCAAACTCTGGATGTAAACACCATACAAGAGTCCTTTGTGTACTTTGATTTTTAAATACAGTGGTTTAAACACTGCAGTGGTAATGAGTAACAAGAGCTGTCCGTAAGACAGCCAATACTCAACTATTCAAATTATTGTCCCCGAAGCATGAAAATATTACCCAAAATGTTAAAATATATAATAGAGTTTCAATACAGTATCTGCATTAGTTTTGAAGATAGTAACATGCAAAACTTTTATCAGAAGTTATATTTTTAAAAGAAGACATAATTTTACCAAAATGCATGTCAGAGTTATGGGACTTGATGCAATCAACTAGTTTTATAACCACAAAGGCAATTTAATATCTGCATTTGGTCTGCAGATATTAACTTGCATGCAAAACTTTAACCAGAATTTTCAATGTCCAAAAGGGGGCATTATTTGCCTAAAATACATGTCAGAATTATGGGACTTGACCCAGTGAGGTTGGTAACTGATCTCGAAAAAGAAAAAAATAAGTTTCAAATCTATATGCCTTTAAGTAAAAGCTGTATGTACTTGCACACAAAACTTTAACCAGGATTTTCTGTGTCCAAAAGCGGGCATCATTTGGCCAAAATGCAGGTCAGAGTTATGGGACTTGATGCAATCAACTAGTTTTATAACACCAAAGACACATGTGAAGTTTCAATTCAATATCTGCATTAAGTTTTGGAGACAGTAACTTGCATGTAAAATTTTAACCAGGATTTTCTAAGTCTAAAAGGGAGTATAATTTGCCCAAAATATATGTCAGAGTTATGGGACTTGACCCAGTGAGGTTGGTAATTAATCTAGAAAAAGAAAAAATAAGTTTCAAATCTATATGCCTTTAAGTAAAAGCTGTATGTACTTGCACACAAAACTTTAACCAGGATTTTCTGTGTCCAAAAGGGGGCATCATTTGGCCAAAATGCAGGTCAGAGTTATGGGACTTGATGCAATCAACTAGTTTTATAACACTGAAGACACATGTGAAGTTTCAATTCAATATCTGCATTAGTTTTGGAGATAGTAACTTGCATCTAAAATTTTAACCAGGGTTTTCAAAGTCCAAAAGGGGGCATAATTTACCCAAAATACATGTGAGAGTTATGGGACTTGACCTATTGAGGTTAATTGATCTATAAAAAGAAAAAAATATCTATATGCTTTTAAGTAATAGCTGTATGTACTTACACGCAAAACTTTAACCAGGATTTTCTGTGTCCAAAAGGGAGAATAATTTGGCCAAAATTTGGACTTGATGCAATCAACTAGTTTTATAAGCCAGAAGACACAGGTGAAGCTGCAATTCAATATCTGCATTAGTTTTAGAGATAGTAACTTGCATGTGAAATTTTAACCAGGATTTTCTAAGTCCAAAAGGAGGCATAATTTCCTCAAAGTACATGTCTGAGTTATGGGACTTGACCCAGTCAGGTTGGTAATTGACCTAAAAAGACTAGAAATGTATCACAGACATGGATGCTCCTGCAACATGAGAAAGGTCACAGGCATGGTACTACTGCTCACAAACAAGAATAAGCACCCTTAGCCAAGGGAAGTTAGGAAGTTAATCTTAAAAACAAAACAAGAGGGCCATGAAGGTCCTGTATTGCTCACCTGACCTATTGACCCAAAGATCATAAAGATTAACATTCTGACCAAGTTTCATTAAGATACCATCATAAATGTGGCCTCTAAAGTGTTAACTACCTTTTCCTTTGATTTGACCCAGTGTCCTAGTTTTTGACCCCACATGACCCAGATTCTAACTTGACCTAAAGATCATCAAGATTAACATTCTGACTAAGTTTCATGAAGATACAGTCATAAATGTGGCCTCTAGAGTGTTAACAAGCTTTTTCCTTTGATTTGACCTAGTGACCTAGTTTTTCAACCCACCTGACTCAGATCTGAATCTGACCTAAAAATCTTCAAGATTAACATTTTGACCAAGTTTCATTAAGATATGGTCATAAATGTGGTCTCAGGAGTGTTAACTAGCTTTTCTTTTGATTTGACCTGATGACCTAGTTTTTGATCCCACATGACCCAGACTTTAACTTGACCTAAAGATAATCAATATTAACAATCTGACTAAGTTCATAAATATACATTCATAAATGTGGCCTCTAGGGTGTTCACTAGCTTTTCCTTTGATTTGACCTAGTGACCTAGTTTTTTAACCAACCTGACCCAGATTTGAATCTGACCTATAGATCATCAAGATTAACATTCTGACCAAGTTTCATTAAGATATTTTCATAAATGTGGCCTCTAGAGTGTTAACTAGCTTTTCCTTTGATTTGACCTGGTGACCTAGTTTTTGATCCTACATCACCCAGATTCAAACTGGATCTATAGACCATCAAAGGTAACATTTTAACCAAGTTTCATGGCCTCTACAATATTAACAAGCTTTTCCTTTGATCTGACCTGGTGACCTAGTTTTTGAACCCAGATGACCCAATTGCAAACTTGTAAAAGATTTTATTGAGGGCAACATTCTGACCAATTTTCATGAAGATTGGGCCAAAATTGTGATCTCTAAAGTGTTAACAAGCTTTTCCTTTGATTTAACCTGGTGACCTAGTTTTTGACCCCAGATGACCCAATATCAAACTCGCCTAAGATTTTATTGAGGGTAACATTCTGACCAAGATTCATTAAGACTGGGCCAAAATTGTGACCTCTGGATTGTTAACAAGCTTTTCCTTTGATTTGACCTGGTGACCTAGTTTTTAAACCCAGATGACCCAATATCCAACTCATCCAAGATTTTATTGAGGGTAACATTCTGACCAAGTTCCATTAAGGTTGGGCCAAAATTGTGACCTCTAGAGTGTTATCAGTCAAATTGTTGGCGACACCGACGCCGACGACAGACGGACGATGGACGACGACGGACACAGTGTGATCACAAAAGCTCACTTTTGAGCACTTTGTGCTCAGGTGAGCTAAAAAAGAGCTGTTACTATTGGTGACAAATGCCCAGGAAGTAGGACCAAGAATGCCACAGTTGTATTGCCAAAAAATCACATATCATTTTGTGACCTAAGAGGCTATGGTAATAAGCATGACACATCTTCTCAATATGGTTAAACTTTGTGTCAAATTATTTTCAAATCCCTTGATAAATGGCTGAGTTATGGACTAGACAAAAAAAACCTTTGATTTTTAAGTGTGACCTTGACCTTGGAGCAAGGGTTCCGGGTCTTGCAAACGACAACTCACCTCATTATAGGGAACATTTATGCCAAATAATTTCTACATCCCTTCATAAATGTTATGTTATGGACCGGACAAGAAACAGACCATGTAAACCTTTGACCTCTATGTGTTACCTTGACCTTAGAACTAGGGGCCTGGGTCTTGCTCATGCCATGTTGTCTCATTATGAGGATCATTTATGCCAAGTAATGTCAAAATCCCTTAATGAATGACATAGTTATGGACTGAACACTAAACATACCCTGTTAACCTTTGACTTCTAAGTGTGACCTTGACCTTTGAGCTAGGGATCTGGGTCTTGTGCATGACACATCGTCTCATTATGGTCAACATTCATGCCAAGTTGTTTTAAAATCCCTTCATGGATGGCAGAGTTATGGCCAGGACACGAAACAGACCATGTTAACTTTTGACCTCTAAGTGTGACCTTGACCTTGGAGCTAGGGGTCCGAGTCTTGCACATGACACATTGTCTCACTATGGTAAACATTTATGCCAAGTTATTATAAAATCCCTTTACGAATGGAAGAGTTACAGTCCGGACAAGAATTTACCGGATGCACGTACGGATGGACAGTACGATTTAAAAAAAAAATCTAAGTCCACACAAAAATCCTTACCAGGTAGAGATAGGTAAAAAAACATCTCAAAATTGGATGTAACATGCATGTTAAACTACAGACAAGTGGTCTTGATTTTTCCCTATGACCAGTAATAAAAAAGTTATGATATAAGCTATTTATAATAAAAACAAAGGGAAGTAATTCTAAACTAGGGACCTGGTTCTTGTGCAAGACATTCTGTCCCACGATGGTGTAAAAATGAGCCAACTTACATCAAAATCCCTCCATGCATGAACAAGAAATGCTCGGAACAAAGTCATTCTTGTACGTGACATTTGGCCTCTAAGTGTGACCTTGACCTTCCACATAGGAAGCTGGTTTTGCACAGGACATATTGTCTATTCATGGTTATTGTTTGTGTCAAATTATTTTGAAATCGAACCATGCATGTGAAAGTTATGGACTGGACACGAAGACCACATCATATATGTAGTGAAAATTGGTTAAGTTCAACCAAGGACTGTGACCTTGACCTTAGACCTAGTTGTTGAGCATGACACATTGTCTATCCATGCTCATCGTTTTTGTGAAATTATTTTGAAATCGGACCATTACTTAAAATAATCAGAAAAAGTATTCTCCCTTTGAAAATGAATGCCATTTGTACTTAAAACAAGGCAGTCTAAAAGACAGCTAAATCCCCCGCCACTGCTATGGATAGTGAAAGGGTAAACCTTTGATTTTAGCTGTGACCTTGACCTTGAACTGACATGGCTGACTCATGAATTCTGCACAACGTCTTGATGAGGTGATCATTTGACCAAAGTTTTATGAAAATCCTTCAAGGGGTTTAGGAGATACAGAGCTGAAACCTTTGACCTTCAGTTGTGACCTTGACCTTGAGTTGACATGGCTGACTCATGAGTTCTTGATGAGGTGATCATTTGACCCAAGTTTGATGAAAATCCTTCAAGGGGTTAAGGAGATACAGAGTGGACACCAAATGGAAGGTTCAAACCTTCGACCCTTAGTTGTGACCTTGACCTTGAGCTGGCATGGTTGACTCTTAATTTCGTTCTGATGAGGTAATCATTTCACCCAAGTTTTATAAAATTCGTTCAAGGGGTTTAGGAGATATAGAGCGGACACGAAATGGAAGGCTCAAACCTTTGACCTTCAGTTGTGACCTTGACCTTGAGCCGACATGGCTGACTCATAAGTTCTGCATATTGCCTTGATGAGGTGATCGTTTGACCCAAGTTTGATGAAAATCCTTCAAGGGGTTTACGAGATATAAAGCAGACACAAAATGGAAGGCTCAAAAGGCTCAAACCTTTGACCCTAAGTTGTGACCTTGACCTTGAGCTGGCATGACTGATTCATGGGTTCTGCACATCGTCTTGATGAGGTGATCATTTGACCCAAGTTTTATAAAATTCCTTCAAGGGGTTTAAGAGATATAGAGCGGACACAAAATGGAAGGCTCAAACCTTTGACCTTGAGTTGTGACCTTGACCTTGAGCCGGCATGGCTGACTCATGGGTTCTGCACATTGTCTTGAAGAGGTGATCATTTGACCCAAGTTTTATAAAATTCCTTCAAGGGGTTTAGGAGATATAGAGCTGACACAAAATGGCAGGCTCAAACCTTTGACCTTGAGTTGTGACCTTGACCTTGAACCAACAAGGCTGACTCATGGGTTCTGCACATCATCTTGATGAGGTGATCATTTGACCCAAGTTTCATGAAAATCCTTCAAGGGGTTTAGGAGATATGGACTGGACACGATTTTCTTACGGACGTAAGGACGCACGGACGGACGGACGCACTGAAGGACGGACGGACGGAAGCAGACCATTCCTATAATCCCTCCGCCACGGCGGGGGATTAATAATCGGAAAAAGTTGTCTCCCTTTGAAAATGAATACCATTTGTAAAGAAATAAAGATAAGCAATTGCTGAAAACTGTGTTCCACCTTGTTATGCAAAATTTCACCACTCACGCTATTGCAAATGCATCAAAACAAACATGTGTAACTGTTCTTTGAAAATGGTGAGTTTTTGAAGGCGTTTAACTGTCCGGAAGTAGAGCTCCTTTTGCAGAATTCAATGTTTATATCACTATACTGACACTTGTTTTGTAAAGTAATATACATGTTTTACAAACTGTTCAATTTTCATGTCAAACAACTCTTTCCTTCTATGATTTGGTGTTGTTTGATTTTTGTTTCTCAAGTCCTGTAACTTCGAAACCTTAATTGTCACAAAATGTTTCCAGTTCATGTAATATAGTAAGGTAGAAAATATTTTAGTGTGAATAACATGGCCTAGCAATAGATACTGCTGTTAAAGCAAAGTGGTAGTGTCTGCCATACGTGTGAGAGGTCCTAGGATTGACTTCTGGTCAGAGCTTAAATATTTCATGCTTCCCAACCCTCCCAATACAATCGGGATTATCTCGATTAGGAAGTGAAAACCTGATCACCCCGATCAGCATTCAAAAAACCGGATTTGAATATTTTCCAATGTTATGTGTAATAAAACTAGCTTTGGGGCATTGTTATGATGTTATGGTTGTGATAGATTGCCCTTTCAAAACCAGCCAGGTTAACCAATGTTCATGGGACATGTTCCGTGTATTGTACTAATTATAGCGGCTTTGATCAACAGGCCGACACGTGGTTGCACCAACCGTGAATGACCCTGATTAAGAACTGACAGGATTTTGCAATCAATTACTGTTTTATGATACTTTAATTGGGAATAACAGATGAAAATATGTTGTTTTTAGCATTTTGGCAGTGAAGCTACATGTAGCCTTTTATATAACTGAAAACGGTCAATTAAACAATAATTAATTTAAAAGGTTGTAATCATTTAAAATGTAGACTGATTATCGCACATTGTCGATGCACTCATTATAGTACTACTAGGGCTTTAGAAATTAAATATTGAATACAATATATGTTTGCCTTTTGCCGATCACCAACCAACCCGTGAAAATTGACCAGACTCGAAATATTTTATACTGTACCAATTTTATCTACAAGATATATTCTATTCCTGATAAACTTCAGAATGATACCAAATTCAGTAAAATCAATTTATAAAATTTACAAAGTACATGCGCCGATGCAGAAGTCGCTGCCATCTTGAAAATTTTAAAACATAGATTCTACATCCGTATGAAAATAACCGATAGCTTAGTGATAAAGTTATAAACACTTATTGAGATTTAAATGAAACAAGAGCTGTCCGTATTACAGCCAAGCTCGACTATTCGAAATATTGTCACAGAAGCAGGAAATTATTACCCAAAATGTTAAATATCAAAAGAGTTTTAAGTTCGAAACGGGACATAATTTGACCAAAATGCATATCAGAGTTATGAGACTTGATGCTATCAACTAGTTTAATAACCCCAAAGAAACATGTTAAGTTTCAATTCCATATCTGCATTAGTTTTGGAGATAGTAACTTGCATGTAAAACTTTAACCAGAATTTTCTAAGTCCAAAAGGGGGCATAATTTGCTCAAAATACATGTTAAGAGTTATGGAACTTGACCCAGTGAGGTTGGTAACTGACCTAGAAAAAGAATAAATAAGTTTCAAAGCTATATGCCTTTTGGTAATAGCTGTATGTACTTGCACGCAAAACTTTAACCAGGATTTTCTAAGTCCAAAAAGGGGCATAATTTGCCCAAAATACAAGTCAGAGTTATAGGACTTGATTCTATCAACTAGTTTTATAACCCCGAAGACACATGTGAAGTTTCAATTTAATATCTGCATTAGTTTTGGAGATAGTAACTTGCATGTAAAACTTTAACCAGGATTTTCTAAGTCCAAAAGGGGGCATTATTTGCTCAAAATACATGTCAGAGGTATGGGACTTGACCCAGTGAGGTAGGTAATTGATCTAGAAAAAGAAAAAATAAGTTTCAAATCAATATGCCTTTTAGTAATAGCTGTATGTACTTGCATGCAAAACTTTAACCAGGATTTTCTAAGTCCAAAAGGGGGCATAATTTGCTCAAAATACATGTCAGAGTTATGGGACTTGACCCACTGAGGTAGGTAATTGATCTAGAAAAAGAAAAAATAAGTTTCAAATCAATATGCCTTTTAGTAATAGCTGTATGTACTTGCATGCAAAACTTTAACCAGAATTTTCCAAGTCCAAAAGGGGGCATAATTTGACCAAAATACATGTCAGAGTTATGGGACTTGACCCAGTGAGGTAGGTAATTGATCTAGAAAAAGAAAAAATAAGTTTCAAATCTATATGCCTTTTAGTAATAGCTGTATGTACTTGCACGCAAAACTTTAACCAAAATTTTCTAAGTACAAAAGGGGGCATAATTTTGCCAAAATGAAGGTCAGAGTTATGGGACTTGGTGCTATCAACTAGTTTTATAACCCCGAAGACACATTTGAAGTTTCAATTCAATATCTGCATTAGTTTTGGAGATAGTAACTTGCATGTAAAACTTTAACCAGGATTTTCTAAGTCCAAAAGGGGGCATAATTTGCTCAAAATACATGTTAGAGTTATAGAACTTGACCCAGTGAGGTTGGTAATTGTCCTAGAAAAAGAATAAATAAGTTTCAAAGCTATATGCCTTTAAATGATAGCTGTATGTACTTGCATGCAAAAACTTAACCAAGGTGTGACGCCGACGCCGACGCCGACGCCAGGGTGAGTAGAATAGCTAGACTATTCTTCGAATAGTCGAGCTAAAAACTAGAAATGCAATGCCACAGTTTTGTTTTCGTAAATAGTTTGACAAAACGTTTTTATAAGGCCGAAATTTAAGTTGAAAGTCCACGGTTGCAAGCATCAAGTAAGCCGAAATTTCAAGTTATTACTTGCAATGAACTGTAGGCATCCACACTTATGTTTATATTACTGAATACAGTATGACTGGATGGAAAAACATTCATAATCAGTTATTTTTTGTGTATTTATTGCAGAAACTTCCAAGCAATGAGGGAATGATAAAAATAGTGGCAGCTGATCTAATTTAGCAAATTTTTATATTGCATTCTACTTTCGTTTTCGCTGCCCAAAATGCTAGAAAAATATAACTTTCCATGTCGACTTGTCATCTTAAATCTTACTGAAAAAGAAGAACCATGGGTTTAATCGGCGATATAGGTACAAAGTCATTGATTACATGTTGCCTAGTTATGCTCTTAATGTAAATCAGTTGTGAAATGATATGTGATGAATGACAAAATAAACTTGCTCATTGATAGTTGTTCAATAAAATTTGTTGCTTAGTAGTTATCAGCTGATATTTGTCTCTAAAAATGCAAGCCAAAAAATGAGGGTAACAGAATAAGAATGTTTGAAAGTATGAATCAGTGTCATCTTTGAACAAAAGAAACAGAGAGCTCTTTCACAACATAGATTGTATAAATGATATATATCCTATATATGTTCTATATTTTTAGCAAACGGAAAATGGATCACAGTTCAGCAGTCGAGATCACTGCTGAATGTAAAATGAAATACACCCAAATAGAAAATATCAAATATATTATGTCCCTTTAAAGTTTCTGCTCTAAATGTTCAAGAAGAGTTACATTTCCTTGATCACAAAATTTTCTTTACTATATCAAAATATTAAATACTCATAACTATACACTGCCGGCTAAAATATTGTAAATATATTCTATCTATGAGAAATATATGGACATTTGTACACTGCACTTAATACAGTGCCGGCTAAAATATTGTAAATATATCCTATTTATGAGAAATATATGGACATTTGTACACTGCACTATACACTGCCGGCTAAAATATTGTAAATATATTCTATTTATGAGAAATATATGGACATTTGTACACTGCACTTAATACAGTGCCGGCTAAAATATTGTAAATATATTCTATTTATGAGAAATATATGGACATTTGTACACTGCACTATACACTGCCGGCTAAAATATTGTAAATATATTCTATTTATGAGAAATATATGGACATTTGTCTGCATTTCAAAGCTTTTTCACTTCATGTTTTGAAAAAATAGGTACTCTCTGTACTAGATGTATGAATAATATTAACGACCGGTAATAAAGATTATTGCAGCTTGGCAACTATTACCTGGGTACTAAATATAACTTTAATATACAATATACATAAGAACTAAATTTAATGTGTCATTTCTTTATTTGTGTTAATTAATTGATTACAAGAATAATGTCCCCTTCAAAGACAGCTTGTATGCAATAAATCTTGCATTAATTATACAAAATAGTTCTATTTTAAAACAACATGTCAGCCCCTCAAAGCACAGCAGACTGTTAAAAAAGCAAACATAAAGCTACAGAAAAGTTCCCCCAAAGAACACCAGACCAAAAAAAACTGCAAATATAATATAAAAGTCTCCGCTAAACATATGGAAGTAGTTATGTTAAAAACACATTGGCTCATGCCTGAAAATTTACTGTGGTTTAAAAAAAATAATTTCACTCGCTAGACGATTGTCAGAATTCAGACTATGGGTGATCAGTTATTACTGAACAAGTTATTACTGACATTAGCTGAAATCTATTATAAATAGCTATTTCAAGCAAACACTCAGCAAATGGCAAGATGAAAATTTCCAGCAAGTTATTGAAAAGTTACATATTTCTAAATCAGGTGAGTTTGAATCATCAAGCAAATTCAATGAATTGGTATCTGCCTTAAAACAAAAATACAACATTAAACTTTGCATCTGCCAAGACATATAAATCCCAAAAACACTGCTATCACAACAGGAACCCTCAGAATGCTGCTTCTGAATATCAGACATAAAGCCCCAAACATTGCTTCTTAATGTAGAGACATAAGAGGTGCAAACATTACTTCTGAATGTGAATGTCAGACATAAACCCCCAAACATTGCTTCTTGATGTAGAGACATAAGAGGTGCAAACATTACTTCTGAATGTGAATGTCAGACATAAACCCCCAAACATTGCTTCTTGATGTAGAGACATAAGAGGTGCAAACATTACTTCTGAATGTGAATGTCAGACATAAACCCCCAAACATTGCTTCTTAATGTAGAGACATAAGAGGCGCAAACATTACTTCTGAATGTGAATGTCAGATATAAACCCCCAAAACATTGCTTCAGAGTGTCAAGACATCAATCCTCCAGACACTGCTTCTGAATGTTGATCCGAGACATATTTTCTTTAAAGTCACAAAAGTTTGACATCAATCAGTGTCTATTATAAATCCATTTCTATGCAAATGTTGTTTTTTTCGATTTGAAGCATCAAACAATTCATATCCAATGTATTTTAACAATTAACAAAATAAAACATTTATCTGCAACTGGCACCAATTAACCTTTTTTCTTTAGTTTGAATGTTGAGAAAATATTTTTTATGCTCAGTTGTTAATGTCCATAATTTAAAAAATAATCTAAAGCTCATAAATCTCAGTGTTTAAAAAGGAAAAATACATTTATAAGATATGATTTTGTTTTGTAAAATCAATGAACAAAAATCGATTTTCAAACAAGAGGGCCAAGATGGCCCTTAGTCGTCACCTAAGAAACACACCATAATAGTGTAAACATGTTTGACCTAGAGATTTCATGCAAACAAATATTCTGACTAATTTTCATTCAGATTGGACCAAAAATGTGGTATCTTAAGTGTAAACAAGTATTTTTTCTTCAATTTGACCTAGTGACCTAGTTTTTGAGCCAAGATGACCTATATTCTAATCTGACCTAGATTTCATCAAGGCAATCATTCTGACTAAATTTCATCAACCTCAGTTGAAAAATACAGCCTCTATTGCATACAAAATGTTGTTCTTTGCCTAGTTTCTGGCCCCAGGTGACCCAAATTTGAACTTGACCTTAATTTCAACAAGGCTATTATTCTAACCAAATTTCATGAAGATCAATTGAAAAATACAGTCTCTATTGCATAAACAAGGTTTTTCTTTGATTTGACCTAGTTATCTAGTCAAAATTCAAATCAGAATTATGGGGATTGTTTCTCCTGGTGAATACTATGATAGTAAATAAAAATTTTAAGTTTCAAGTCAATAGCTCTGACAGTAACAGAGATATCTGACTGCATCGAAAACTTTAACCATCAGTGACACCAACTTTCTTCGAAAGAGTCAAGCTAAAAATACTGCTAAGGTATTTGGAAATTAAAAAGTTTTTGAGCATTTCCATGACTTCTGTGGCAAAGAAGAGCAGTTTTCAAAAAAAAAATGCACGATTTTTCCAGCTGATTACTGTTAATTAGTATGCAGTGTCCCAATATCTGAAAACACTAATAGTATTTAAATGATAGCGTACATTACATAAGCCACCTAAATGCAACAATCCTGATCTAGTGTAAATAGAAAATTCAAGGTATATAATACTTACACTGAAATTCATGCGACAACAAGCAAAGTTACTAAGAAAATATAGTCTCTATGGCGTGAACTAGTTTTTGACAATGTGTTCATTTCATGCTTATTATATATAATTTCAGCTGAACGCATATTTTGGGCTCAAACTGCAATTAAATAGCATTTTTAACAGAACATACCAACAGAACATACCAACAGAACATACCAACATACCAACAGAACATACCAACAGAACATACCAATATATTTGTGATCATCATAGTGATGAGGCCATTTAAAACATTTGGCACACTCCATTGTTGTGTTCACTGATTTATATATGTTCGGTGAATTAATTAGGGAAAGTTACATGTCACTGCTGGTGGTCACAGAAATCTAACATCAATAGACTTTAGCTGTATTACACATCATATATAGCTGTCAGTCGGAAAGCAGATGATACAATAAGAGCGAAAACCTTTCATAACTTTTGTATCAAAATTAACTTAAAATTCTAAGTAAAAAGGGGCAATAATTCATGAAAAATTTGTGCCAGAATTATGGACCTTGTGTCATATGATGTAGTTGATTATTTGAATTACTGTTTAAAGTTTAAATCAAATCCATGTAATAATAACTGAGACAGAGTGAAAGTGTACCAAACTTCAACCTGAAATTCTAAAATGGAGCATTATATGAAATCATAAAATATTTTGTTTGGGGTTAGCACCCTTTTTCAAGTGTTTTGGTTATGTAACAGTTGAACTAAACAGTGTAGCCGGATTCTGTATAATTCAATGTCAATAAGTGAGGTATGACTTATCCACTGTCCTCGGTGTTTACCGCAGTATTGTTATGAGCTAAAGGTGCAGACATGCCTCGATGCATAAAGTTTACCTATATTCTAACTTGTTTGCCAACTTCTACAAATGAACCAACAGTTTTAAATGAATGATTTCAGACACAATTTCTCCTAACAAGAGCTGTCTGTTGACACAGTGCTCAACTATTCAAAGATTCGATAGAAGTATAGGGTCAAAATATTACCTGAGATTTTCAGACAAAAGAAAAGAAACAGATAAGACACACAAAGTACCTGCATTTGTGGATTTGGTTTAGTCTTGCTCTAATTATGGCAATGTGTGACCATTTTGGTAAGCAAGTGTTCAAAGTTTCAAAGCCATTATATTAAACAGTTAATAGACAAAATATCAAATGGTATGCAAAACCTAACTAATTTCTCTGTCCAAACAAGGGCCATAACTGAGCTAAAGTCCTTGTCCTAGGTAAGCAGACTATGAAGGTAGACAAGTGGTCAAAGTTTCAAAGCCAATATATGACAAACAGGTTAGGCAAAATACAGACTGGTACGAAAAACTTAACTGATTTCCAAGTCCAAAAAGGGCCATAATTTAGACAAAATAGTTGACAGAGTTATGTACTCTTGCCTACAGATGGGAATCATGATGATAAACAAGTATTAAAAGTTTCAAAGCCACATGTCAAATAGCTTTGACAAAACGCAGACTTGTACGAAAAATGAACCAATTTCCAAGTCAAAAAAAGGGCCATAATCCGGCCAAAATAGTTGACAGAGTTATGAATTCTTGCCTACAAATATAAATCATGATGACAAATAATTGTTCAAACTTTCAAAGCCACATGTCAAAAAGTTTTGACAAAACATGGACTTGTACAAAAATTGTACCAATTACTAAGTCCAAAAAGGGCCATAATTTCGCCAAAATAGTTGGCAGAGTTATGTTCATTTGCCTACTGATAGGGACTGTTATAATAAACAAGTGATAAAAGTTTCAGTCATACGTCAAACACTTTACACAAAGTGTGAACTGGTACAATAAAACCAAGATTTCTAAGTTAAAAGGGGCCATAATTCAACCAAAAACCTTGATTGAGTTATGTACTCTTGCCTAAAACTGGACATGGTGATGGTTAACAAGTGTTGAAAGTTTCAAAGCTTTATCTCAAAAGACTGTGTCAAAAAGTGGACTGGTACAAAAAACTTAACCAAGGCGTGACGCCAACACTGACACCGATGCCGTGGTGAGTAGGATAGCTCTACTTATTCTTCGAATAGTCGCTGGTATTCACACTGGTATAAAACTCACACAAAATCTGTATATCTGGGCTCTCTCAACTGGGCTGAGCAGTGAACTTGAATTTTCATACCAAGTTTGGTATATCTATGAGCAGTATATAATACAAGAGTTACTCTGTATATAAATATTTCATAGAAACTAATTACTAAATCAAGAGAATGTCACTCATCAATAAATAGAATTTCAACTTCACATCGACTTTACAAGACTTTAAGTGTAAAGATGATAAAATTCATTGAAGAATGAAGGTGCTAGAGAATATGGCTTCTCAACCTAATAATATGAATACATTTTCTGCAAATGTATTTTTGACATCAAAGAAAAGCATGTAAATATAAGTGTATTTATATCTTCAACAACAAGGTGAATGAGGTGACTACATTTTGAAGAAATAACTCTAAAGTATATAGAGAATATTAGGTTGAGCCTTATATTTTTTCGTAGACGAGCCTAATAAATTTAAATTTTTTCAGACAGTATAATCTAATATTCTATTTATCCTACCTGTTCAGAAAATTGGGAAAAAGTCGTTGGAAAGAGCAACAGCGTGCAGACTTGACGTCATATAATATCGTGGGCTTGGTGCATGAATGTTGTAACTATGATTTTTTGTGAAAATCATTTTTTTGCATTAAATGTATTATTTTAGACATGTTCACTATATGACAAAATATCATAAATATATTCTCAATGTAACTAGCAAAATTCAAAAAATGCACAAAAGTTGTATCTCAAATCGTATTATTTTCGTTGTGCATGAATGTTGTATCTCAACTTACAACATATGCGCACACTGGTACTTCCTGACAGTTCTGTGCATGACTGTTGTAAGTAGGTAAATAGAGTTATAAATAGCACAAAATTCAATATGATAGCATTTGAAGACTATTTTTAAGATACATGAGTGTAGATACTACTTATGACATCATCACTTGGTATACTTTCCTGTATAGAATGGCCTAAAAATAATGGGGGAAAAAATAAAATGTTATATTTTGATATAAACAAGAAACAAGTATTTTTGAAGGATATGACCTCAGATCAGCCTTGTCTGAACCTTTAAACAATTAAGCTATATCTCTTGCTTATGATTTAAAATCTTATTTAACATTTTAAGAAGACAAGCTTTACTGGCAATGCATTTATTAAATAATATGAGACTATTTTTATATCCGACAAATAGTCATAAGAAGTATTTTCAAAATAGTGAAACACTTATTTCTCAGCCCTGCTGGACACAACAGATTCTAGCTGCCTTTGCATCCAGTTCAGATCATGATCAGTCTGCACATCCATGCAGTCTGATCAAGATCTGCACTGTTCACCATTCTGTTAGTATATTTTTGTTAAGCACCCCTTTTAACAGTTAACGGTACTGACCAGAATAAAAGACGGAAAAGTTCATAATACCTTAAAGAGCTGACACAGTTTTCTAAAATAATTCCTCAAAATTATATTTTTCAATTTTAAATTTAATATAAAAAAACTGCCTCCATATCTGACATTCTTTGGCGGTATATTAAAACAAACATTCAAATAATTGTGTTAAATGCTCGGTAAATTGAATGAAAAAAGTGCATCTTTCTTGTTTTTATGAGTGAGTTTTTTTTTCTAATAGAATTTCAAGCATTTCAAAAAGGAAATTTTGAGATTTATTACAGGTATGTGTACATGCACGTACATTAAGATCCATACATATATGTAAGTGTCTCCTAAACTTTGTCTGAAAAAATGTAATCAGTTAATTCCAAACACGTAAATCTATGTTTTATGACATATTGCACGTCTAAATTGCATGAAAATTTTAAAGGTCTAAATTTGGACTTCTTAGATGCTATTTGAAATAAGGAATAACATCCTTCACGCACAAACCTGTACATATATGAAACAGCAACCCTATATTGATACTTAAACAGAAATGCATGTGACTCCCGAAATTAATTATGCATGACAATGATGTGCTGCTGCCAATATATCATCAACAAGAGCTCCGCCAAGCGGGGCAATATACGCCCGATGGGTTACATCAGAGGATGGGAGCAAAATTTAAAGAATTTGACTGTTGAAGTCCAAAAGACAGGAACTCGGGTTTTTTCCCTACGGCCAGTAATGAAAAAGTTTCAAAATAAGCTATTTATAGTTACGTAAAAGGGAAGTTATTCAAAAAATAATAATTGTAAGTGAACAACAAGAGCACCGCCTTGCGGGTGCTGACGCTCATCTGATTTTTTTTGTGTAATAGAAATATTGTCCTACCCATGATTTTCTAAGTCTAAAAAGGGCCATCATTCTTGCAAAAAGCAGGATAGAGTTATGTTTCTTGATGTACAGTGTCCACTTATGATGGTGAAAAACTGTTGCAAGTTTTAAAGCAATAGCTTTGATAGTTTATGAGAAAAGTTGACTTAAACATAATACTCAACCAAGAAAATGATTTTCTAAGTCCAAAAGGGGCAATAATTATTGCAAAAAGCAGGATGGAGTTACGCTGCTTGCTGTACAGGGTCAGCTTATGATGGTGAACAAGTGCTGCAAGTTTCAAAGCAATAGCTTTGATAGTTTAAGAGAAAAAGTTGACCTAAACATAAAACTTAACCAAGAAATCTGATATTTTCTAAGTCCAAAAGGGGCCATAAATCTAGCAAAAAGCAGGGTGGAGTTATGTTTCTTGCTGTACAGGGTCAACTTATGATGGTGAACAAGTGTTGCAAGTTTTAAAGCAATAGCTTTGATAGTTTAGGATAAAAGCTGACCTAAACATAAAACTTAACCAAGAAAACTGATTTTCTAAGTCCAAAAGGGACAATAAATCTTGCAAAAAGCAAGATGGAGTTATGTTTCTTGATGTACAGGGTCTGCTTATGATGGTGAACAAGTATTCCAAGTTTCAAAGCAATAGCTTTGATAGTTTGGGAGAAAAGTTGACCTAAACATAAAACTTAACCAAGAAATCTGATATTTTCTAAGTACAAAAGGGGCCATAAATCTTGCAAAAAGCAAGATGGAGTTATGTTTCTTGCTATACAGGGTCAGCTTATGATGGTGAACATGTATTCCAAGTTTCAAAGCAATAGCTTTGATAGTTTAGGAGAAAAGCTGACCTAAACATAAAACTTAACCAGGCAACGCCGACGCCGACGCCGACGCCGACAACCGCTCAAGTGATGACAATAACTCATCATTTTTTTTCAAAAAATCAGATGAGCTAAAAAAGGGATCTGCCAAATAAAAACAAGAGCACTGCAATGCAGAGCAATATATGCAAAGCAATGTCATATTATGACCTTTGACCCTGAGGCGAGTCATCCAAAACGTGCTCTGCACGTCGTCTCCGTGTGATGAACATTTGTGCCAAGTTTTTTAGAAATCCTTCAAGCAGTTCAAGAGTTACAGAGCGGACATGAAATTGCTAACAGACAGACGGACACCGGGGTAAAACATAATATGTCCTTTTGGGCGTATAACAACACAAATAGCTTTAGTTTCTCAGGATGAATTACCTTAATATGAACAATATCATAGTCACCTGCATAATATAATTTTATTAAAAACGTTCCATATGGAAACTTCGGTTATCTATACAAAAGCCTGTAATGTCAAAATGGCGGCGCATCCAGGGATATTTTCATTTTGATGGTTGAGTTGAATAATATTAGGTGTGTACAATAGGCAATTTTACAGATTTCCCTAAATCTTGTAAAGTTTTACTATTTAAAAGGATAGTATCTTTTGCCATTTTTAGCTCAATTTTTTTAAGAAAAAGTACTAGAGATATTGCACTCCCTGCATTTGCGTTGATAAAAGTTTTTGATAAAAAATATCTCTATTACTAGCAAAGCTATTAACTTATTTATTTACTATCGAAGTCTACACCACTAGAAACAATCCTCATAACTCTTGTTTTTAGCTCACCTGAGCATTGCTCAGGTGAGTTTTTCTGATCGCTCGATGTCCGGCGTCCGTCGTCCGTCGTCTGTCGTCCGTCGTCTGTCAACATTTAGCTTGTGTATGCAATAGAGGCTGTATTTTTCAATTAATCTTCATGAATATTGGTCAGAATGATAACCTTGATGAAATCTAGGCCGAGTTCGAAAATGGGTCATCTCGGGTCAAAAACTAGGTCACTAGGTCAAATCAAAGAAAAACCTTGTGTATGCGATAGAGGCTGTATTTTTCATTTAATCTTCATGAATATTGGTCAGAATGATAACTTTGATGAAATCTAGGCCGAGTTCGAAAATGGGTCATCTCGGGTCAAAAACTAGGTCACTAGGTCAAATCAAAGAAAAACCTTGTGTATGCGATAGAGGTGGTATTTTTCAATTAATCTTCATGAATATTGGTCAGAATGATAACCTTGATGAAATCTAGGCTGATTTCGAAAATGGGTTATCTCGGGTCAAAAACTAGGTCACTAGGTCAAATCAAAGAAAAACCTTGTGTATGCGTTAGAGGCTGTATTTTTCAATTGATCTTCATGAATTTTGGTCAGAATGATTGCCTTGATGAAATCTAGGCCGAGTTCGAAAATGGGTCATCTCGGGTCAAAAACTAGGTCACTAGGTCAAATCAAATAAAAACCTTGTGTATGCGATAGAGGCGGTATTTTTCATTTGATCTTCATGAATTTTGGTCAGAATGATTACCTTGATGAAATCTAGGCCGAGTTTGAAAATGGGTCATCTGGGGTCAAAAACTAGGTCACTAGGTCATATCACGTAAAACCTTGTGTATGCGATAGAGGCTGTATTTTTCAATTGATCTTCATGAATTTTGGTCAGAATGATTGCCTTGATGAAATTTAGACCAAGTTCGAAAATGGGTCATCTGGGGTCAAAAACTAGGTCACTAGGTCAAATCAAAGAAAAACCTTGTGTATGCAATAGAGGCTGTATTTTTCAACTGATCTTCATGAAATTTAGCCAGAATGATTACCTTGATAAAATCTAGGCTGATTTCGAAAATGGGTCATCTCGGGTCAAAAACTAGGTCACTAGGTCAAATCGAAGAAAAACATTGTGTATGCAATAGAGGATGTATTTTTCAAATGATCTTCATGAAATTTGGTCAGAGTGATTGCCTTGATGAAAACTAGGTCGGTTTTGAATATGGGTTATCTGAGGTCAAAAACTAGGTCACTAGGTCAAATTAAAGAAAAATCTTGTGTATGCGATAGAGACTGTTTTTTTCAGTTGGTATTTATGAAATTTGGTCAGGTTGATTGCCTTAATGAAATCTAGGTCGAATTTGAATATGGGTCATCTGAGGTAAAAAACTAGGTCACTTGGTCAAATCAAAGAAAAAACTTCTGTATGTGATAGAGGCTGTATTTTTCAGTTGATCTTCATGAATTTTGGTCAGAATGATTGCCTTGATAAAATCTCGAGTTTGAACATGGGTCATCTAGGGTCAAAAACTAGGTCATATCTAAGAAAATGCTTGTTTTATCGCAAGAGACCAATTTTTTGGTCCAATCTTAATGAAAATTGGTCAGAATATTTGTTTCCATGAAATCACTAGGTCAAACATGTTTTACACTGTTATGGAGTGTTTCTTAGGTGAGCGACCTAGGGCCATCTTGGCCCTCTTGTTTAATTTTGACAGAGTTATGCCCACTTTTTAACTTGAATTTTTTTATGAAAGTTTTATAAACTTTTTACGAACAAAGCTATAATTCACGAGTCAAGCACTGAGAAAAGTCAAGCATGCTGTCTTATGGACAGGTCTTTACACGAAAGACCATTTTTCAATGTAATCCATTCCAATGATTTGTTTGTTTTATTGTTCTTTCCATAAGTGCTTTTAGACATAACTAGTTAATATCATACTTTACCATAATTCTTGGAATGAACAGAGGCAGACCCTTGTATAGGGTACATGCAACTTACTGTTATAGTTACTGGATGTTCTAAGGATTTTAAGTCAGTCATGACTGCAATTATTTCTCTTGTCACAGAAAAATGAAAACTTTCAAACATTCCTGAATTTTGTCAGATATTGTCTGAATTTTTTACGCTTTTGACGGTGTCTTTAGGAATATGACCCTGCCAAGAAACATTTATATAGTTTTCTTGGCCTTGGTTTCCTAAATTTGGTTAGTTTTATTGCTGAAAAATAAAAGATAATAGTATGATTGTATCAAAACTGGACAAAAGTATTTATGTAACTGTATAAAGTTGTTCCTTGAAATGTAAAATACATTTTGAAGAGCTGAAAAAACTTTTAGTCAAAATACATTATGTGAATGATCTAATTAAGTAATTTTTATGTTTAATCTGTTCAAATTTTATTCCCTGTTATATTCCTGATATGATTTAGTTTCAATACTCAGCTTCACTGGAATAATGCACACTTGATGTTGTCTGGAGTTTTAGTTACAACATTTGTGCACAATATTTTCCATTCGGATTTCAGTGCGCAAATGTTGTATCTAAGTTATATTTAAAAATATCAATTTTGGTGGAAATAATCTGTGTTCTCTGTTTTCTGCTCATAAGCATTTATCATAAAACAATAAATAAATAAAGGAAACTTTAGTTTTAATTTATATTTCAAAATAAAAATAGTTTTTTCTCTCTCCTGTAAGGTTTTCAAATTATGACTTACAACATTCATGCACCAAGCCCACGATATGACATTTGCTAGTGTAATTCAGTTAGTGGAAAATTGAAAAAATGCAATAACTTTTTTGTTTCTGGATAAAAAATTCTGATTTTACCACTTATTTTCTTAGTTAGAACATTTCCAATACAATGATAACAGTTTCAATGAAAAATTCGGAAAAAAATTGTTTTAAAAATTTCCGACTGAAGTGCTGTAAAAGTGACAAATAGCAATAACGTTTTTGTTTCAGGATAAAAACCTTTGATTTGACCACTCATTTTCTAAGTTGAGACATTTCCAATATAATGGTGGTGATTTAAATGCAAAATTTTGATAAAATAATTGATTTCAAAAGTTTCCATAAAAGTGATATCTTGACACTGACTAGATAAAGCAAAATTTATTAGGCAGGCCGATATTGTGCTATATCTAATATGAGGGTAGGATAAAAAGACATCCTGACAAAAGCTGCGTGTGCACAACTGCCCTACAGTGATCTAAATTTGTAATAAATTTCTTCATGATCCATCCATTACTTTGTTAAATGGGAATTCAATAGTTCTAAAACAAAGGGCAATAACTCTGTAGTTACTGAAAAGATTCTTATGAAAAATGAGCATGTAACATGCCCCAAAAAGATCTATATTTGTGTTTAACTTCATGAACATCCATCAATGGATTACTTTGTTAGGTGGGAAAATATGGACTGTAGAACAAATAAAGGGCAATAACTCTGAAGTTACTGAAATAATCCTGAAAAAAAGTTGTGTATCCTATAGGGATCTACAATTTTAAGAAGTTTCAGGAAGATCCATCAAATGGTTACTACTGCCTTTTTTTTACCAAATCAAGTGGAAAAACTCTGTATATACTGGGTCCAGGTGAAAAAACTACCTGTAAGCAAAGGCCATGTGCTAATTAATAATGAAGTGAGGTTTTGTGATTCAAAATAAAATGTTTTTTTGAAATATACGGTAAGCATTTTAAATGTCAGACAAATGGATACAAACATAAAAGTCACAGCAAAACTGATCTTTGGCACACAACAATCAGTCACCAAGACTGGTTGATCGGTCATGCCCTTAATGAATCATTTATATGCATGGATTGTTAAACAAGCTTTGACAAACAATGAAGTCTTGTAGAGTATTTATATATAACATGAAGAATAGGCAGAGTATGGAGAATATGCATGTATATTTTCAATTATTATCTTATCTACTTTACAGATTTTTATGACTACTATTTTGAATCTGGAGGTTTTTCATTGTGTCCCCTCTTCTTCCATTTATGCAGGTTTCATGTTTAACCTGCTTAGCTATACTGATCCTGGATACTGGAAATTTTCACAACTGCATTTATTAACAATCTAAATGAGCCAGTTTATGTCAAATAAAAAATTACACATCATCAGTGGCTTCAAAATTGTCATTTATTCAGTCCTTATGTTTTGTACTCATATTAGCAACAACCACTTTTTTTTTTAGTTTTAATTACAACATGAAAAATATGTTTTTGGACACTTGTATGTGTCTTAATGACAAATCAATTGTAACATTTAGTGATAAAGATTTATAGGATGTTAAAGTCATGTCCTATAGATTTTGACACGTAACACATTTTTCAGGTTTTTGTGCAAAAGTGACAGCAGCTAAGTGCATTTTTTCTGCTGCAAGTATTTGATTTATTTTAATATGACTCATTTATCTATAAAAAGGAAGAGTTTCCTAGGTTCTTTAAAGAGAATACACAGCCATTCAATAAAAAAAAATGAAAATGAAATTCGAGTCCCATTCAAATATAATATTATGGTACTTTCACTTTGAAAAACAGTGTATAATTTCAAATCTGCACACTTTCCTGTCTTAAAAATCATACAGTATTTAAGATACCTTACATGCAACACAATTAGCTAGGTTTAAAAAAACTGAACACTAGCATTCCAATTTTTTTGTGGACACATTTTTTGAAAATCCTAAATCAACTGTTTGCAGAGTTATCTTTCATGTGGTTATTGCCACTCATATATGCCTCAAGTGGTTATGCAGAAAACAGTTCCCCTGTTTGATGGTTAATATTGGTGAATTTTTGAGTGAAAGACCTGCAATAATTTAATAGAGGAGATATGAAATAGTAGGTACATGTACAATTTGACAGAATGAGAATGTCAGAATATGCATAACATGACTTTTTGATAGGGCCTGTTTTGCCTGTTTGCGTCCATCTAGAGTACTCTTCATACCGTGTGATCTGGTTCAAAGTGGTGGAAAAATTTGAGCCGGTCAACACCATGTTTATTGTGGCTGAAATTTTTTCTCTTAAAACAGTTCTGTTAGTTCGTTTTTTTTGGGTTTTTTTTTTTGTGGGGGGTGGGGGGTTGGAATGCATCCAAAATTGCAATAGTGTCCAGTGCCTATATAGAACATATAGTAAAAATAACTGTGGTCTTATGCCTAATATAACTAATGAAAAAAGTCAGAAAGTAAATTATTGTCAATATTTTTGTTATTTTTCGAACTACATGGCTGTAATTTTGACAGTAAATGGCTTGTAGGCATAAAAATCTGGTAAATATTTGGATTAATCATTACAACTGCTGAAATTGCTTCAGTTTGGGTAAAAAATATACACTGCACTTGAAAAATGTGAAAAATCCTTCTTTCAGTTTACATGTTTTTGGAAATTTTCTAATTTTGCAGGTTTTCATGCATGAAATGCATTTTTATAAACTCTATGTTTGAAACTGGTATGTGGAAAATAAAAAGGTGTATTACAAATGCTGGGATGCGATATTTTCAGGATTTTTTAGAAATTTAAGCTGTGCCGAGGTAATCTAGCTGACCTAGAGTCGGATATGTATTTTTACTATTCTGAAGTTGTTTACATTAAAATGCTCTTTTGATTATTTGGATTTACACAGTACACACATTCTGAAAAGAGAAATATGTGTAATCATAATCTGTGCAAAAAAATCAGTTCAAGGACTTGAAAATTGAACAGATTAGGCCTGAAATTGGCATATTTTAATTGTTTTGAAGGATAACAGGCAGATTTTCACATGTTAGACCTGCATAATGGTTTCCTTAATGCTTAACTGAACATACATCATCATATCTGAGGTCCTAAATTGTATATTTACTTATTCTGTTGGATTTCTTTCATTTTTAGTACCTAATAACCTGAAATGAGAGTTCTCGGACAATGTGAAGTTTGTGTGAAGTTTATCGTATAGACTGGGATTGGCTGCCTAAATTTGTATATATTACAAGTCTACAACTTTTCAGATTTGACCAAAGACAGTTGTTCGGTGTTGTGAATGGGTAAATAATTCCCTTATAGGTACTTTTAATCAAAATCATGCAGGTACTTTTTTGTGATATTGTAAAATTTAATAGACTGAGCTTTGTTAAATTGTGCAACGGCAAGCGAACATAAGAGCTGTCCATAAGACAGCATGCTCCACTATTCGGCGATTTGACAGTAAAATGAATTTATATCTCACTTAACTCTTAACGGAAGATACACCAAGATATAAGAAGACCCTACTACACGGAGGGGTTAGAGGTCAAGTCAATGGGTCAGTGCAACATGGTTGTAACTTGATTTTTTACCAAATCCACTTTTTTACAAATTTTGCCTCATTTAACATAAATACATCACTTGTTCAAATATTAATAAGCCCGCAGAATAAGTACTTATACGGTATAACTAATAGTAACAAAAATATGACAGAAAAACAAAGGTTGCTGAAAAACTTTAACCTTAAAAGTAATCAAAATATAACACCTTGGTGACTTTGACCTTGGGTATAATGGACCCAGACCCTGCTCATACTTTGTATGCTGGACAACGTTTATGTGAAGTTACAGTAAGATATAAGCAACAGTAACAGGAATAAGATATGACAGGAAAACCAAGGTTGCCGAAGATCCCGCTGATGCCAACATTGATGCCGATGCCGGGGCAAGTACAACAGCCCCCCTATTCTCTTAACAGTGGAGCTAAAAATAACCTAAGTATTACACCTTGGTGACCTTGACCTTGGGTAAAATGTGCCCAGCCCCTGCACATACTTTGTTTGTATGCTGGACAATGTTTATGTGAAGTTACAGTAAGATAAAAGGAATAGTAACAAAGATATGACAGAAACAAGAGGGCCATAATGGCCCTATATCGCTCACCTGTTATCATTGCACTTATGGACAAGAAGAATTATAGTGGAATAACACTATGTAAGTATATTCTAAGCACAAATGGAGCATAATTCATTAAATACTGGTGCAAGAATTATGTATCTTGTGTCATATGTTGTGGGTGATCATGTGGAACAACTACTTCAAGTTTGAATCAAATGCATTTCATAATAACTGAGATATAGTGAAAATGCATCAATATTAATCTTAAATACTTAGTAAAAGGGGGCATAATTCAAAAATTGGTGCCAGAGTTATGCACCTTGTGTCATATGATGTGGGTGATAATGTTGAACAATTATTTCAAGTTTGAATCAGGTCCATTTAGTAATAACAGAGATAGAGTGAAAGTGCATCAAAACTTTAACCTTTAATTCTAAGTAAAAGGGGGCATAATTCATGAAAAACTGGTGCCAGAGTTATGCACCTTGTGTCATATGCTGTGGGTGATGATGTTGAACAATTATTTAAAGTTTGAATCAGGTCCATTTTATAATTACTGACATATAGTGAAAATGCATCAAAAATTAACCTTAAATACTAAGTAAAAGAGGCCATAATTCATGAAATATTGGAGGAACCTATTTTCACCCCAGGGTTATAATTTGAACAAGGTAGTCTGAATGACAGCTTAATCCCCCGTCACTGTTATGGATAGTAAAAGGGTAAACCTTTGACCTTTAGCTGTGACCTTGACCTTGAGCTGATATGGCTGAATCCTGCACAACATCTTGATGTGGTGATCATTTGACCCAAGTTTCATGAAAATCCTTCAAGGGGTTTAGGAGATACAGAGCTCAAACCTCTGACCTTGACCTTCAGTTGACATGGCTGACTCATGAGCTCTTGATAAGGTGATCATATGACCCAAGTTTGATGAAAATCCTGCAAGGGGTTTAGGGGATACAGAGTGGACACATAATGGCTCAAACCTTTGACCCTAAGCTGTGACCTTGACCTTGAGCCAGCATGGCTGACTCATAAGTTCTGCACATCGTTTTGATAAGGTGATCATTTGACCCAAGTTTTATAAATTCCTTCAAGGGGTTTAGGAGATATAGAGCGGACACAAAATGGAAGGCTAAAACCTTTAACCCTGAGTTGTGACCTTGACCTTGAGCCAGCATGGCTGACTCATGGGTTCTGCACATCGCCTTGATGAGGTGATCATTTGACCAAAGTTTGATGAAAATCCTTCAAGGGGTTTAGGAGATATAGAGCGGACACAAAATGGAAGGCTCAAATCTTTGACCCTCAGTTATGACCTTGACCTTGAGTCGACATGGCTGACTTGTGGGTTCTGCACATCATCTTGATGAGGTGATTATTTGACCAAAGTTTGATGAAAAGCCTTCAAGGGGTTTAGGAGATATATAGAGTGGACACAAAATGGAATGCTCAAACCTTTGTCCTTGAGTTGTGACCTTGACCTTGAGCTGGCATGGCTGACTCATGAGCTCTTGATAAGGTGATCATATGACCCAAGTTTGATGAAAATCCTGCAAGGGGTTTAGGGGATACAGAGTGGACACATAATGGCTCTCAAACCTTTGACCCTAAGCTGTGACCTTGACCTTGAGCCAGCATGGCTGACTCATAAGTTCTGCACATCGTTTTGGTAAGGTGATCATTTGACCCAAGTTTTATAAATTCCTTCAAGGGGTTTAGGCATTATAGAGCGGACACAAAATGGAAGGCTAAAACCTTTAACCCTGAGTTGTGACCTTGACCTTGAGCCAGCATGGCTGACTCATGGGTTCTGCACATCGCCTTGATGAGGTGATCATTTGACCAAAGTTTGATGAAAATCCTTCAAGGGGTTTAGGAGATATAGAGCGGACACAAAATGGAAGGCTCAAATCTTTGACCCTCAGTTATGACCTTGACCTTGAGTCGACATGGCTGACTTGTGGGTTCTGCACATCATCTTGATGAGGTGATTATTTGACCAAAGTTTGATGAAAAGCCTTCAAGGGGTTTAGGAGATATATAGAATGGACACAAAATGGAATGCTCAAACTTTTGTCCTTGAGTTGCGACCTTGACCTTGAGCTGGCATGGCTGACTCACAGGTTCTGCAAATTATCTTGATGAGGTGATAATTTGACCCAAGTTTCATGAAATTCCTTCAAGGGGTTTAGGAGATATAGAGCGGACACAAAATGGAGCGCTCAAACCTTTGACCTTTAGTAGTGACCTTGACCTTTAGCTGGCATGTCTGACTCGTAGGTTTTGCACATCGTCTTGATGAGGTGATCATTTGACCCAAGTTTCATGAAATTCCTTCAAGGGGTTTAGGAGATATATAGAGCGGACATAAAATGGAAGGCTCAAACCTCTGACCTTGAGTTGAGACCTTGACCTTGAGCCGGCATGGCTGACTCATGAGTTCTGCACATCGACTTGATGAGGTGATCATTTGAACAAAGTTTCATGAAAATCTTTCAAGGGGTTTAGGCATTATGGAGCGGACACAAAAGTGTTATGGACAGACGAAAGGACGGAAGGCGATCATTCCTATAACCCCCCACCACTTGTGGCAGGGGATTAAAAGACGATGATGAGGTGATACATTTGACCCAAGTTTCATGAAATTCCTTCAAGGGGTTTAGGAGATATATAGAGCGGACACAAAATGGAAGGCTCAAACCTTTGACCTTGAGTTGCGACCTTGACCTTCAGCATGGCTGACTCATGGGTTCTGCACATCGTCTTGATGAGATGATCATTTGACCCAAGTTTCATGAAAATCCTTCAAGGGGTTTAGGAAATATGGAGCGGACACGAAAGTGTTACGGACAGACGGAGACCATTCCTATAACCCCCCACCACAAGTGGCGGGGGATTAACAATCTTGTTAGAGAGCCACTAGGCAATGCTACATACTGAATATCAAAAGCCTAGACGTTGAACTTTCAGTCAAGAAGATTTTTAAAAGCTTTTTTCCTATGTAAGTCTATGTAAAACTTGGGGCCCCCAGAGCATAATTTGAACAATTTTGGTAAAGGACCACTAGGCAATACAACATACTAAACATCAAAAGCCTAGGCCTTACAGTTTCAAACAAGAAGATTTTTAAATTGTTTTCCTACATAGGTCTATGTAAGACTTGGGACCCTAGGGTGTGAGCCTCTTTTCATCCCAGGAGCATACTTTGAACAATCTTGGTAGAGAATCACAAGGCAATGCTATATACCAAACATCAAAGGCCTAGGTCATGTTGTTTCAGACAAGAAGATTTTTAAACTTTTTTCCTATCTAAGTCTATGTAAAACTTGAGACCCCCGTGGCAGGGCCTTTTTGCACCCCAGGGACATAATTTGAACAATTTTGGAAGGGAACCAAAAGGCAATGCTACTTACAAAATTTCAAAGGCCTAGATCTTTTGGTTTCAGACAAGAAGATTTTTTAAGTTTTTTTCCTATATACGTCTATGTAAAACTTGGGACCTTTTTTCATCCTAGGGGAATAATTTGAACAATCTTTACAGAGGACCATTAGATCATGTCAGATGCAAAATATTGAGGCTCTATACCTTGTGGTTTTGGACAAGAGGATTTTCAAAGTTTTCCCTATATAAGTCTATGTAAACCATATGACACCCAGGAGGTGGGGGGCATATTTGACCCTAGGGGATTAATTTGAACAAGTGAATGAAGTATTGCAATGCTATACAAAGTCCCCTACTGGAAGGCACCTAATTTTCTCTACTACTGTAATATAACATAATGAACCAATATCTGTCAATAATGTATAAACAATATTATACTATATATACAATATGTTATAACAAAACAGTTGGATTAAAATTTGTATATATAAAAACCTATAGTTGTTTTCATATAGCATTTTTGGCCAGTTATCAAAAAGGTATCATATTAGTAATTTATAGTAAAAAAAAAAAAAAAAATTCTATACAGGTCCACATAAAGCTCTTTACCATGTAGAGATAGGTCAAAATACACCTAAAAGTTGGATGTTGCATGCATGTTGTACCACAGAAAACTGGTCTTGATTTTTCTCTATGGCCTGTAATATTAAAATAAGTTATAATATAAGCTATTTATAGTAAAACAAAGGGACATAATCCTAAAAACAAGGGAACCTCATGGTAGTGAACTTTTGTGCCAAGTTACATCAAAATACCTCCATGCATGAAGAAGAAATGCTCCGGAAAAAGTCATTCTTGACTTTGGCATTTGACCTCTAACTGTGACCTTGACCTTTGACAGTGGGACCTGGTTCTTGTGCACAACAATCTGTCTGGAAGTGAACATTTATGCCAAGTTACATCAAAATCCCTCCATGCATGAAGAAGAAATGTTCCAGACAAAGTCATTCTTGTATCTGACCTTTGGCTTCTATGTATGACCTTGACCTTGACCTAGGGACCAGGTTCTTGCGCATGACACTCCATCACATAGTGGTGAACATTTGTAGCAAGCAATATTTAAGCTAAGGTTCTGGGTGTTGCGCAAGACACTTTTTTCTCATCATGGGGAACATTTTTGCCAAGTAATATTAAAATCCCTTTATGATCCATGAGTTTTGACCGACAGGAAAAAGCCTTTGACCTTTGACCTCATGTGACCTGATTACTAGGTCCAGTTTGTGACAGTGTCTCATCATGGGGAACATTTGTGCCAAGTAATATTAAAATACTTTCATGGATGGCAGAGTTATGGACCGGACAGGAAAAAAGCCCTGTTGACCTTTGACCTCAAACTGTGACCTTGACCTTTAAGCCAGGGGTCCGGGATTTCTGCATGACAGGTCGTCTCATCATGGGAAACATTTGTGGCAAGTTATATTAAAATCCCTTGATGAATGAGAGAGTTATGGACCGGACACGAAACAGACCCTGTTCATGCCATGTTAACACTTGACTGCCAAGTGTGACCTTGACCTTTGAGCTAGGGGTCTGAAAGTTATGCACGACACATCATCTTATTATGAGGTACATTTGTGCCAAGTAATATTAAAATCCCTTTATGGATGGCAGAGTTATGGACCGGACAGGAAAAAAGCCCTGTTGACCTGTGACCGCCAATTGTGACCTTGACCTATAAGCTAGGGGTCCGGGTTTTGCGCATGACATATCTTCTCATCATGGGAAACATTTGTGCCAGGTAATATTAAAATCCCTTCATGGATGACAGAGTTATGGACCGGACACGAAATTGCGGACAGAGGGAATGACAGAATGACGGACGGAAAAGCGCATTCCTATAGTCCCTGAAACTGGTTTTTAACCAGTAGGGGACTAATAACCTTGGTAGAGGACCACTAGATGATGCTACATACCAAATATGAAAGCCCTATGATCTGTGGTTTTGGACAAGAAGATTTTTTAAGTTTTTAATGGTTTTAAGTTCTAAATGGAATTCAATTCTTTGAACAATTTTTAAAGAAGACTATCCAAGGAACATCCCTATGAAGTTTCTTCAAAACTAGAGCTGCTTTTGAGAAAAGCAAATGTCTCCCACGACTGCCTTTAAATCATCCAAATAGCAAGTCAGTCTTGATATACTGTTTACTCACTACAATTCATGTGCTAGAACTCCAAAATGCCTGAACCGATTTAGTTCATTATCGAATTTGTCTGAGGTTTTATGATTAAACACATTTTGTTCAAATTTGGTGAAGATCAGATGAGAAACGTTTGACTTAGAGTGCGGACAAGAGCAAAATGGCCAATTTTTCGGTAATTCAAGGGCAGTAACTCCAAAATGCCTGAACTGATTTAACTAGTTATCCAACTTGGCTGAGGTCTCATGGTCAAACATATTTTGTTCAAGTTTGGTTAAGATCTGGGCCCAGTTGTTCGAAACTTTAATCGGCTGTTAAACTAACCGCCTGTTAAATTTTGATTCAAAATATTAGGCATGATGGGAACAACTAGAATGATGTTTTAATTTTACTGTAAAGACATTTTAGTGTTGATGGTTCTTAAATTATAACATGTTTTAATAAGTCTTCTTGTACCTCTAGAATTGTACCTGTAAAAGTTAATTGACCATTAGCTTTATCGCCTATTAAAGTTTTGAACAACTGGGCCCTGATTAGAAATGTTCAACTTAGAGTGCAGACAAGAGTAACAAGAGCACCGCCTTGCGGGTGCTGACGCTCATCTGATTTTTTTTGTATAATAGAAATATTGTCCTACCCATGATTTTCTAAGTCTAAAAAGGGCCATCATTCTTGCAAAAAGCAGGATAGAGTTATGTTTCTTGATGTACAGCATCCGCTTTAAATAATGATGGTGAAAAACTGTTAAAAGTTTTAAAGCAATAGCTTTGATAGTTTAGGAGAAAAGCTGACTTAAACATAATACTCAACCAAGAAAACTGATTTTCTAAGTCCAAAAGAGGTAATAAATCTTGCAAAAAGCAGGAGGGAGTTATGTTTCTTGCTGTACAGGGTCAGCTTATGATGGTGAACAAGTGTTGCAAGTTTCAAAGCAATACCTTTGATAGTTTAGGAGAAAAAATGACCTAAACATAAAACTTAACCAAGAAAACTGACTTTCTAAGTCTAAAAGGGGCAATAATTCTTGCAAAAAGCAAGATGGAGTTATGTTTCTTGATGTACAGGGTCAGCTTATGATGGTGAACAAGTGTTGCAAGTTTCAAAGCAATAGCTATGATAATTTAGGAAAAAAGTTGACTTAAACATAACACTTAACCAAGAAATCTGGTATTTTCTATGTCCAAAAGGGGCCATAAGTCTTGCAAAAAGCAGGATGGAGTTATGTTTCTTGCTGTACAGGGTCAGCTTATGATGGTGAACAAGTGTTCCAAGTTTCAAATCTATAGCTTTGATAGTTTAGGAGAAAAGCTGACCTAAACATAAAACTTAACCAGGCAACGCCGATGCAGACGCCGACGCCGACACTGATCAAGTGATGACAATAACTCATCATTTTTTTTCAAAAAATCAGATGAGCTAAAAAGGCCAATATTTCAGTAATTCAAGGGCCGTAACTCCAAAATACCTGGATTGATTTGGCTAGTTATCAAACTTGGCTGAGATCTCATAGTCAAACACATTTTGTTCAAGTTTGGTGAAGATAGGATGAGAAATGTTTGACTTAGAGTGTGGCCAAGAGTAAAAAGGCCGATTTTTGGTAATTCAAATACCGTAACTCCAATATGCCTGGACTGATTTGGCTAGTTATCGAACATTGCCGAGGTCTTAATGTCAAACACATTTTGTTGAAGTTTGGTGAAGATCGGATGAGAAATGTTTGATTTGGAGTGCAGACAAGCTTTGTGACAGACAGACAGACACACACACAAACACACACGCACATACAGACTGGAGTAAATCAATATGTCTCCCACACCACTGTGTGGTGGGAGACAAAATTGGCGTAATGGTTTAGCAGGAGATGTTGTTTAAAGGAAAGTGTGGAAGGATGACGGACAGATGCCGGACGCCAGATAATGAGCGATCACAATAGCTCACCCTAAGCCTTAATCTCAGGTGAGCAAACAAATAAAAAAAATAAATAAAATAAAAAATTCTTAGTCCACACAAAAATCCTTACCAGGTAGAGATAGGTCAAAATATACCTCAAAATTGGATGTAACATGCATGTTGTACTATAGAAAAGTGGTTTCCCTATGACTAGTGATAAGCTATTTATAGTAAAAACAGAGGGAAGTAATTCTAAAGAAGGGACCTGCGCTTGATACTCCATCTCATGATGGTGTACAATTGTGCCAAGTTACATCACAAGAGCACCGCCTTGCGGGTGCTGACGCTCATCTGATTTTTTTTGTATAATAGAAATATTGTCCTACCCATGATTTTCTAAGTCTAAAAAGGGCCATCACTCTTGCAAAAAGCAGGATAGAGTTATGTTTCTTGATGTACAGTGTCCACTTATGATGGTGAAAAACTGTTGCAAGTTTTAAAGCAATAGCTTTGATAGTTTATGAGAAAAGTTGTTTTAAACATAATATTCAACGAAGAAAATGATTTTTCTAAGTCCAAAAGGGGCAATAATTATTGCAAAAAGCAGGATGGAGTTATGTTGCTTGCTGTACAGGGTCAGCTTATGATGGTGAACAAGAGTTGCAAGTTTTAAAGGAATAGCTTTGATAGTTTAGGATAAAAGTTGACCTAAACATAAAACTTAACCAAGAAAACTGATTTTCTAAGTCCAAAAGGGGCAATAAATCTTGCAAAAAGCAAGATGGAGTTTATGTTTCTTGATGTACAGGGTCTGCTTATGATGGTGAACAAGTATTCCAAGTTTCAAAGCAAAAGCTTTGATATTTTAGGAGAAAAGTTGACCTAAACATAAAACTTAACCAAGAAATCTGATATTTTCTAAGTACAAAAGGGGCCACAAATCTTGCAAAAAGCAAGATGGAGTTATGTTTCTTGCTATACAGGGTCATCTTATGATGGTGAACAAGTATTCCAAGTTTCAAAGCAATAGCTTTGATAGTTTAGGAGAAAAGCTGACCTAAACATAAAACTTAACAGGCAACGCCGACGCCGACGCCGACGCCGACAACCGCTCAAGTGATGACAATAACTCATCATTTTTTTTCAAAAAATCAGATGAGCTAAAAATCAATCAATGCATGAAGAAGTTCTCTGTACAAAGTCATTCTTGCATCTGACCTTTGGCCTCTAAGTTTGACTTTGACCTTAGACCTAGGGACCTGGTTCTTGCGTATGACACTCCACTCATGATGGTGAACAATTGTGCCAAGTTACATCAAAATCCCTCCATGCATGAAGAAGATATGCTCCGGACAAAGTCATTCTTGAATTTGACCTTTGACCTCTAAGTGTGACCTTGACCATAGACCTAAGGACCTGGTTCATGCGCATGACACTCCGTCTCATGATGGTGAACAATTGTGCCAAGGTTCATCAAAATCCCTCCATGCATGAAGAAGATATGCTCTGGACAAAATCTGTGGACGCTGCCTGCCCAGCCGCTCGCACGCCAGGGGCGTTCCCATAATACATCTCCTTTATCAAACGTGTGTATAACAAGAGCTGTCCGTAAGACAGCGCGCTCGACTTTTCTCAGTGCTTGACTCTGAGTTAGAGCTTTGCCAGAAAACTTCCAAGTAAAAGCGACTATTCTGTCAATTCAATCAGGTTAGGAATTGGTCTCCTGTGAGACTTATAGAAAATAACTATTTGATTCAGTCAAAAGCTTTATAGTAACAGAGATATTTGACTTTCCAAAAATTTAAAAAAAAAATTCTAAAAAAAGGCGCATAATTCTGTCAAAATTCAAATCAGAGTTATGGGAATTGTGTCTCCTGGTGTAGACTTTGATAGTAAATAACTATTTTGCGTTTCAAGCCAAAAGCTTTAATAGTAACAGAGATATTTGACTTTATCAAAAATTTTAACCAACAATTCTATGTTAAAAAGGGGCATAATTCTATCAAAATTCAATCAGAGTTATGGGGATTGTTTCTTCTGGTGTAGATTTTGATGGTAAATAAGTATTTTAAGTTTCAAGTCAATAGCTTTGACAGTAACAGAGATATTTGACTTTATAAAAAACTTTAACCAATGCCGACGCCGACGCCGGGGCGAGTGCAATAGCTCTACATTTTCTTCGAAAAGTCGAGCTAAAAATGCCATAATACCGTATTTTACTTACAGAAGTCAGTAAAGCAAGGAATTTGAACAGAATGCTTTGTGATAAGATAGCTTTGTTATTCAAACTGTTTGTTATGACACATTTTACATATGTAAGTCTTGATTTTTAGGTTTTATATTACATTTTGACAGTATCAGTATGGAGAAGGAGATTGTGATATAAATGTTCATAGAAAAGTTTCTTTGAGTGGCACTTTTTTACATTTCACACTTCATTTGCAGTCAGATTGTTTTGAAATACATTTTGCACATACAAGCAATCATTTAAACTGAATAAATATTCAATCTGAGATATTATGACTAGCTTCTCTCTTATTTCAGAATGTTGTTAAGCCGCAGGCCTTCCAATCACACAGAAGATCCTGGTTTGATCACACAACTGATATTTGTCACCGGAAAAATTAGGAGCACCACTTTCTCAGGTTGATATTTATTAAGGTTTTTGCAAACATGTAGCCAGTCTGGAATATTCAACAGTAGATAGGGGCTGTTTTTGCCAGAAAGCTCAGCTGTGAAACACAGTTTAAGATCTTGTTCAGAGTAAATGGTCATGGTGTGCATGTTTCATGTACAAAGTGCACTGAATGCCTATAAACTGCTTAAAAATGGCAAATTTGAAAGCTACAGGATTTTTCTTAGTTCATATTTTGTTTTTTATATGAGTAGACGACACGTTTCGACATGCTTTTTGTAATAAGAATAATTTTCCTAAAATTTTAACAGTGATATTGTAATCAAACTTGAAGTGGCTCTTAATTTGGATAAATATATAATTAGGGAAACATGCTGTTTTTTTTTATATTTGGGGTGAAAACCTCATCAAACAAAAAAGTTAAAGAATTTTGCATTTTTTTCATCTGAAAAGTACGCAATTTTTTTCCTCTCAGATTTGACCAATACAATGTGTAACATTGCAAGCTGTCAAATTTTAGTGCATAGTTCAACAAAGAAGAAACTTCTAGATTTGATTTGTTATACATCTGAGACTGTACTGGTAAAATATTTTTTAGTTTGAAGAGAAAAATAGGTGAAAATAGGCACAAGATCACAGTTATCTGCCCTTGGTTGACCAAAATAGGTGTAAATAGGCACAATATCACAGTTATTTGCCCTTGGTTGACCACAATAAGGAAGTGGTTACAATGAAAATAGTTCTTTTGTTTGATGGTGAATATTGGTGAATTTGTGAGTGAAACACCTGCAATAAATGGCATAATTTAATACAGGAGATATCAAAAGTTCTAAAGGTCTTTTCAAAGGATATAACAATTTTATCAACAAGGAGAGAAGTCCATGACAAAGTATAGTTAAGACCGATGAAGGGGTTCATGATAAGAACTTTTTTTAAATATTTTTCTTAGCTCTGGTTGTTCAGCACACCATAAGAATCTTGCACTGGTTTAAAGATGCAAATGGAAATATCTGGCTTGAAGGTAACTGTTTAGGCAGTAACATGGCTCTGCTGAGTTTTTGAAAAACAGTTACCACAATATCCAGGTATTTCCATCTGCACCTTCAACTAGTGACAGATTCTTTATCTTGCATTACCTTATTCTTCCTCTTTTTCTTCTAAGAACTATTTTCTTATGGCAAAGACTTAGATGAATAGATTCAGTGCAGTAGATTCACCTATAATCACTAAACTTGTTATTTACCCTTAGGCTTTTGCATGTTTGTCAAATTTTATCAAAATAATGAGATATAACACTAAAGAAGATAACATACTGCTCAAAATAATTGCATGACAGAGTAAAGTTGTAATGCAGTTGATAATGCAGAGCAAAATGAACCCTGTACCATATTTGATAAAATATCTGGGTAGAAAATTGCTTAATAAATAGTTGCCAGTCATGAAAACAAAGAAAACAAAAGCTCTACAAGGCAGGGCAATACACACCCACAGTTTGAGATTTTCATTTTGTGTATGGTGGTGGTGAGGGGGGTGGGGGAACAAAATAAAAAGGACTGATTTGAACTCAATTTTTGACCTTAACCTTTGACCTACAGACAAAGTTCATATGCTATTCAAATGGTCGTTCATCACCTACCCATATGCCAAGTTTGAAGTCATAACCTTAATTGTTTATCAAGTTATGCTCCAGACACAAAATATGACAGAGAGATCTGACCTTGCTGTGATCTTGAACTCTGACCTAATGACCTGGCCCATTCATTTTGCATATCAACTCATTGCCACCTACCTATATGCCATGCTATATGGTTATTAAATTTGAGCTCTATCTTTGACCTTGACCTTTCACCTACCAACCTGATTAATATGTAATGTCTTTTGTCGCAACACCAGCTACCTATTGTCAAAACCTTGAACAGTTATTAAGTTATGCTCCAGACACGAAAAAACGAAAAAAGAGGGTCAAAATTGACCTTTCAGCTCCATTTGTGACCTTGACCTTTGACCTACCAACCTCATTCATGTGCTCTGCACATTGTCTCACCACCATCTACCAATATGCCAAGTTTAAATACCTGGAATGCTTATTATCATGCTCTGGACACCAAATATGACAGATGGACAGACAGAAGGACAGACAGATGGAACAATTGACAGAAGCACACATGTAACCAAGATACAGGGCTGTAGCAAGCTGCTATTTATTTGAAATGTATACATCTTGACTTCAAGTTTACTATTGTTACATGATCATCTACATAAAATGCATAGAGCTTTATGACTTTGACCTGATTTTTGCTTTCGTTGATTTGCATTTAAATCAATGCTGTAAAATACAAACAAAACAACTGAATGAAGTATTTACTGCTTCGGCTTGCAGCAGGCATCATGGCCGGTACATGGTAATATCGTCTTTACTTGTCTTACTTGACGCTACTACATGGAAAATACAGGGAGCTTACTATCTTTTCATCTAAGTCCTTGATTATAACTTTTGTAGAATTCATGCATTTATTCATAAATCATCTTAGGCCGCGAGAAGTAAGATATGTTTTTTCCAGCACGGCAAAAGCGCAGGAAAATCCTGGACCATTAGTTTTGAGACAGTGTTCAAATTTTACTTGTTTTCAAGCTTTATTTAGATTTGATTGTGAAAGTTAACTATAGACTATAGTATAGTTGCCTAGAATAAAACTGTTGACAAAATTGAAAACCAGCAATCACAATCAACCTCAGCAAGCACTCTGTGTGCGAAAACATACCCTACTTACCAAGAAGAAACTTTCAAGGACCATAACTGTGGAGATACTTACTGAAACTGGCTGGTTGTCAACACTGACTAAGATTTTATAGAAAAACATATTCTGTTCATTAAATGACTGAGAGTAAAAAAAAAGATACAACACTAACTGAGCAGACTGAGGTCAGAGACCACCAATTAAAAAAAGTACAGGGAACTTACTGGGAATAAGGGAAGTGTATACCTGGGAATAAGGTAATGTTTGTCCATTCTAATTGGTCAGTCACGTAAACAAACCCATTAGAAGTGATTATTTTTTGCAAAATTGAAAATTTTCACTGCATTTAAAATATTTTATGGAAGTCTATGGTGAAAACAATAGGTGTATACAGTATAAATGATTAAGTTCAAAGAAAAAAAAACTCAGATATTTTGTTTGAGTAATTCAAAGACATATTCTCCAAAGTGACTGGGATTTTGTATGGAATTTGGTTAAGCTAAGGACATATTCTTCAAAGTGACTGGGATCTTGTATGGAATTTGGCCAAGCTAAGGACATATTCTCCAAAGTGACTGGGATTTTGTATGGCATTTGGCCAAGCTAAGGACATATTCTCCATAGTGACTGGGATTTTGTATGGCAACTGACCAAGCTAAAGACATATTCTCCATAGTGACTGGGATTTTGTATGGCATTTGGCCAAGCTAAGGACATATTCTCCAAAGTGACTGGGATTTTGTATGGCAACTGACCAAGCTAAAGACATATTCTCCATAGTGACTGGGATTTTGTATGGCATTTGGCCAAGCTAAGGACATATTCTCCAAAGTGACTGGGATTTTGTATGGCAACTGACCAAGCTAAAGACATATTCTCCATAGTGACTGGGATTTTGTATGGAATTTGGCCAAACTAAGGACATATTCTCCAAAGTGACTGGATTTGGCCAAACTAAGAACATATTCTCCAGTGACTGGGATTTTGTATGGAATTTGGCCAAACTAAGGACATATTCTCCAAAGTGACTGGGATTTTGTATGGAATTTGGCCAAGCTATCAGATGTATTAATTGTGTTAATTTTACTCTAAGACCTGGCCTCTATGTTATTTTCACTGTCTTAAGACCTTGCAACAGTGTGAATCATACAGACCTTGGAAACTTAGTGAATTTTTCTTAAAGATCTTGGCATCATGTGAAACTTATCTAAAGGCGTTGCAACTGTGAAAACCTTAATTACTTATAGACATTGTAACTGTGCAATTTTACCTCTATGAATTTCACTTGAAGACCTTGCCACTATGTGAATATTACCCAAAGAAAATTTTTTTGAAAGACCCTACCAGTCTGTGAACTTTACATAGAAACCTTGCCAATGCATGGATTTTCACAAAGACCCAACCACTGAGTGAATTTTACTTAAAGACCTTGCACTAAGTGAAAGATTTTGCTACTGTGTGAATTTTAGTAAAAGACCCTACCAGTGAATTAAAATCTTACTTAAAGACAATGCCACTGTATTAATTTTACTGAAAGACCCTGTCACTTAGTTAAAGACCTTGATACTGTGTGAATATTACTTAAAGACCTTGTCATGAATGCATTGTGTGATACAAAGTTATCAATTTAACAAAATAATCTTTAACATAAAGATTCTGCCTCTGTTTTCTAAAATTACTAATTACTGTTACATTCAGTGTTATTGAGATTTAACAAACAATCTATGTAAAACATAATTATATGCACACAAATTAATGTTTTACAATATAATAAACATCGATAGTAATCAAAAGATTCATTCACTGTATTCAAAACAAGAATTTCATCTAATCACAAAGTAAATCATATCCCTAGAACTTAAAAGTTTTTCTTTTTGAAATGTAAATTTTATCTTAAAGACAAAATTTACATTTCAAAAAGAAAGTGCCACTTTAAAAAATCAATTGCTGGCAATCTTTGGTTAATAAAGTTAAAAATCATTGCCCTAATATTTTCAAACTTGTAAAATTAATTTTACATTCATTTTATAATAAATCTGTCAAAATGTGAACATAGTGTCCATCTAGTGAATAGGAAATTTTAGCAGCTGAAATGCATTGCCCAAATTTTGCGTGAATTTTGCTTAAAAACTTTAATGCCACTATATGAATTTTACATTATGGACCTTGCCATCAAGTGAATCTTACTTTAAGTCCTTGCCACTGAGTGAAATATTATATAATTACCTTGGCACTCTATGAATTTTGCTGAAAGAACTTGCAAGAGTGTGTATCTTACTGAAATACCTTAGCAACATTGTGACTCTTCCTTAAAGAACCTGTCAAACTGTAAACATTACTCAAAGACCTAGCATCTGTGTAAATCTCACTTAAAAACCTTGCCACTTTGAATTTCGCTTGAAATCTTTGCACAATGTGGCCTTGCCACAGTTCAAATTTCACTTAAATACCTTGCCACTGTTTGAAATTTACTTAAAGACTCTATTACTATGTGAAGGTTACTAAAAGACCTTGCAACTGAGTGAATTTTACTTAAAGGCCTAACAACTTTGTGTTACAAAATTATCAATTTAACAAAATTAATTCTCTATCTTTAAAATCCTGCCACTGTTTTACAAAATTTATTAAATTTAATGTCCTTGTCATTGTAATTTAACAATTTATGTATTAGAATATTTCAACATCAATAAATTTTGCCACTCAAAGACCTAGCATCTGTGTAAATCTTACTTAAAAACCTTGCATCTCTGACTTCCACTTGAAATCTTTGCAAATATTAGGCCTTGCCACTGTAAGAATTTCACTTTTAAAAATTACATTGCCTGAACAGTTTGAATTTTACTTAAAGACTATCACTGTATGAACTTTTAAAACCTGAAGACTTTACAACTGTGATTGTTACAAAGTTATTAATTTAACTAAAATTAAAATTAAAATTTCTAACTTAAAGATCCTGCCACTGTTTTACAAAGATTTGAACTTTAAAAGTCCGGTGTCATTGTGAATTAAGAAACAACTGATGTAATACAATATTTCCATATCAATAAATTCTATATGTTCAGTGTTTTACAATATAATTACACTGATAGTAGTTAAAATATTCATTCACTATGTTTAAAATAAGAATTTCAATTCATTACAAAAAATTGTTGTAGTATTTTCAAACTTGAAAAATTAATTTTACATTCATTTTATAATATATCTGTCAAATTGTGAACATAGTGACATCTTTAAAAAAAAAACAATGGCTGGTAATCTCTCTTTATTAAGTCTACCATATCATCACCATAACTTGAAATTTAGTCCAAAAATACATGCTAAGGCCATCCTTAATAAATTGTTTGTTTGCTGTGCTCTGAATGGTGAAGGATGGTCAATGTCCCTTTGTTTTGGATTGCATTTTTTGTTATATTGAAAAGTACATTTCAACTTCTATTACAAAACCTTTTTGTCCCTTAGTTATAGTCCAAAAGAACAGGAGGTAAAAACAAATGATAGGTCGGTCACAGCACAGAAATCAAAAATTGTTTTAAGGATGACCTTGCCAAAATAGCCCTTAAATTATGGTCATATGGTAGTTTCCTGTAACCAGTAGCCAATATTTCTTTGCTTATACTACCACATGCCTTTACCAAATATAAAAAAAGTGGTAGTTTACTTTCACTCATAACCAGCAGCCAGTTTTTGGGTTAACATGATTAACTGGCTAACTCTACCACAGTTCTTAAAACTAATGTATGAAAAAAAATTAACAATGTCTGAAACTGTACCTTATATGCAGATGAATGTCATAACCAAAATTAATAATCTGTTCTCCACTGAACTTCCAAGTTGAGAAATTTCTCCAAATTTAATGAAGTTAATGGCTACAAAATCATTATGAAATTATGATATGGTAGTATATCATTTACACTGTCAAGTCTGACAGCTTAAACAGTTTAAGCTAAGTTACTTAAATATGTATATCAACACTGGTCTTAGGTCAGGTAAATTATTCCTTGCAATCTGAAATTCATTCAAACGAGCTTATTCTTAACAACAAATAAGTATTTAGAAAGAAAGAGTTGTAGGAAGAGCCATTTAAAAAAACTGTGTTTTGCTGGCAGCTAAAATCCTGTTCAGTTTGTAATATATCTGTCAAAATGTGAATATAGTGCCATTTTTAAAAAAAATCAATGGCTGGTAATCTCTGTTTATTAAGTCTACCATATCATCACTATAACTTGAAATTTAGTCCAAAAATACATGTTAAGGCCATCCTTAATAAATTGTTTGTTTGCTGTGCTCTGAATGTTGAAGGACGGTCAATGTTCCTTTGTTTTGGATTGCATTTTTTGTTATATTGAAAAGTACATTTCAACTTCTATTACAAAATCTTTTTGTCCCTTAGTTATAGTCCAAAAGAACAGGAGGTAGGGAAAAATGATAGGTCGGTCACAGCACAGAAATCAAAAATTGTTTTAAGGATGACTTTGCCAAAATTGCCCTTAAATTATGGTCATATGGTAGTTTCCTGTAACCAGTAGCCAATATTTCTTTGCTTATACTAACACATGCCTTTACCAAATGTAAAAGAAGTGGTAGTTCACTTTCACTCATAACCAGCAGCCAGTTTTTGATTAACATGATTAACTGGCTAACTCTACCACAGTTCTTAAAACTAATGTATGAAAAAAAAACAATGTCTGAAACTGTCCCTTAAATGCAGATGAACGTCATAACCAAAATTAATTATCTGTTCTCCACTGAACTTCCAAGTTGAGGACTTTCTCCAAACTTAATGAAGTAAATGGCTACAAAATCATTATGAAATTATGATATGGTAGTATATCATTTACACTGTCAAGTCTGACAGCTTAAACAGTTTAAGCTTTTTTTAAATATGAATATCAACACTGAAGTCTTAGGTCAGGTAAATTATTCCTTGCAATCTGAAATTCACTCACACTAGCTTATTCTTAACAACAAATAAGTATTTAGAAAGAATGAGTTGTAGGAAGAGCCATTTAAAAAAATGTGTGTTTTGCTGGCAGCTAAAATCCTGTTCAGTTTGTAATATATCTGTCAAAATGTGAATATAGTGCCATTTTTAAAAAAAATCAATGGCTGGTAATCTCTGTTTATTAAGTCTACCATATCATCACTATAACTTGAAATTTAGTCCAAAAATACATGTTAAGGCCATCCTTAGTAAACTGTTTGTTTGCTGTGCTCTGAATGTTGAAGGACGGTCAATGTTCCTTTGTTTTGGATTGAATTTTTTGTTATATTGAAAAGTACATTTCAACTTCTATTACAAATAAAATCTGGAAAGTAGATCCCTCTGAAACACCTTTTTGTCCCTTTATTATAGTCCAAAAGAACAGGAGGAGAGGACAAATGATAGGTTGGTCACAGCACAGAAATCAAAAATTGTTTTAAGGACGACCTTGCCAAAATTGTCCTTAAATTATGGTCATATGGTAGTTTCCTGTAACCAGTAGCCAATATTTCTTTGCTTATACTACCACATGCCTTTACCAAATATAAAAAAGTGGTAGTTTACTTTCACTCATAACCAGCAGCCAGTTTTTGATTAACATGATTAACTGGCTAACTCTACCACAGTTCTTAAAACTAATGTATAAAAAAAAAAACAATGTCTGAAACTGTCCCTTAAATGCAGATGAATGTCATAACCAAAATTAATTATCTGTTCTCTACTGAACTTCCAAGTTGAGGACTTTCTCCAAACTTAATGAAGTAAATGGCTACATAATCAGTATGAAATTATGATATGGTAGTATATCATTTACACTGTCAAGTCTGACAGCTTAAACAGTTTAAGCTTTATTTAAATATGAATATCAACACTGAAGTCTTAGGTCAGGTAAATTATTCCTTGCAATCTGAAATTCACTCACACTAGCTTATTCTTAACAACAAATAGTATTTAGAAAGAAAGAGTTGTAGGAAGAGCCATTTAAAAAAAAATGTGTGTTTTGCTGGCAGCTAAAAGCCTGTTCAGTTTTGTAATATATCTGTCAAAATGTGAATATAGTGCCGTTTTAAAAAAAACAATGGCTGGTAATCTCTCTTTATTAAGTCTACCATATCATCACCATAACTTGAAATTTAGTCCAAAAATACATGTTAAGGCCATCCTTAATAAATTGTTTCTTTGCTGTGCTCTGAATGTTGAAGGACGGTCAATGTTCCTTTGTTTTGGATTGCATTTTTTGTTATATTGAAAAGTACATTTCAACTTCTATTACAAAACCTTTTTGTCCCTTAATTATAGTCCAAAAGAACAGGAGGTAGGGACAAATGATAGGTTGGTCACAGCACAGAAATCAAAAATTGTTTTAAGGATGACCTTGCCAAAATTGCCCTTAAATTATGGTCATATGGTAGTTTCCTGTAACCAGTAGCCAATATTTCTTTGCTTATACTACCACATGCCTTTACCAAATATAAAAAAGTGGTAGTTTACTTTCACTCATAACCAGCAGCCAGTTTTTGATTAACATGATTAACTGGCTAACTCTACCACAGTTCTTAAAACTAATGTATGAAAAAAAAATTAACAATGTCTGATACTGTCCCTTAATGCAGATGAATGTCATAACCAAAATTAATTATCTGTTCTCTACTGAACTTCCAAGTTGAGGACTTTCTCCAAACTTAATGAAGTAAATGGCTACATAATCAGTATGAAATTATGATATGGTAGTATATCATTTAAACTGTCAAGTCTGACAGCTTAAACAGTTTAAGCTTTACTTAAATATGAATATCAACACTGAAGTCTAAGGTCAGGTAAATTATTCCTTGCAATCTGAAATTCACTCACACTAGCTTATTCTTAACAACAAATAAGTATTTAGAAAGAAAGAGTTGTAGGAAGAGCCATTTAAAAAAAATGTGTGTTTTGCTGGCAGCTAAAAGCCTGTTCAGTTTTGTAATATATCTGTCAAAATGTGAATATAGTGCCATTTTTAAAAAAATCAATGGCTGGTAATCTCTGTTTATTAAGTCTACCATATCATCACCATAACTTGAAATTTAGTCCAAAAATACATGTTAAGGCCATCCTTAATAAATTGTTTGTTTGCTGTGCTCTGAATGGTGAAGGACGGTCAATGTTCCTTTGTTTTGGATTGCATTTTTTGTTATATTGAAAAGTACATTTCAACTTCTATTACAAAACCTTTTTGTCCCTTAGTTATAGTCCAAAAGAACAGGAGGTAGGGACAAATGATAGGTCGGTCACAGCACAGAAATCAAAAATTGTTATAAGGATGACCTTGCCAAAATTGCCCTTAAATTATGGTCATATGGTAGTTTCCTGTAACCAGTAGCCAATATTTCTTTGCTTATACTACCACATGCCTTTACCAAATATAAAAGAAATGGTAGTTTACTTTCACTCATAACCAGCAGCCAGTTTTTGATTAACATGATTAACTGGCTAACTCTACCACAGTTCTTAAAACTAATGTATGGAAAAAAAAACAATGTCTGAAACTGTCCCTTAAATGCAGATGAATGTCATAACCAAAATTAATTATCTGTTCTCCACTGAACTTCCAAGCTGAGGACTTTCTCCAAACTTAATGAAGTAAATGGCTACAAAATCAGTATGAAATTATGATATGGTAGTATATCATTTACACTGTCAAGTCTGACAGCTTAAACATTTCAGATTTACTTAAATATGAATAGCAACACGATGTCTTAGGTCAGGTAAATTATTCCTTATCTGTAATAATTGTACTGTATGTAAACATAAAAACAAGTTATGTCTAACTGAGGAATCATACGTAACACCTGCGTTTGCTGAACTGAGCTTACTAAAGACATGTGTAGCGAATGAGCCTTTAACTAAAGAACATGTAGACCTGAACTGAGCTTACTGCTTGTAGCTCTACTGTTTTAACTAAGACATGTGACCTAATAGCTTTAACTAAAATATGTGTCCTACCTGATTATCAATAATGTCTAACCTGAACTGAGCTTTAACTAAAGACATGTGTAGACGTAACTGATGTTTAACTGAAGTACATGTGTACACGTGAACTGAGGCTTTACTAAAGACATGTGTAGACTGACTGAGCTTTTAAAGAATGGTAGACCTAACTGAGTTTAATTAGACATGTGATAACCATGCTTGATCTTTCTTAAATAATAAATCAACCAAAAATCTTGCTACCAGTCATTAAACAGACAATATTTTGACAAAAGCAGACTGTTAATAAGCAACTGTTGCCCTTGCCTTCAGTAATTATAGTCGCTTTTGAGTACATTTACCATTTCTGCAAATTTGTAGCAGAAGCTACTCTGATAAAATTACATGTAGCTTTAATGGATTTGAAGATCTCCTACATTCTAACATATCACCCGAAACTTGAAATTTAGTCATAAAAGTACAATAACAGTGGCCAAAATTGTCCTTAAAAGTACTGACATGGGTAGTTTCATTTAAACCATTAGCAGAATTACAATCTCTGCCTTAAACTACCAATTCCCTAACAGCTTAATGATTTAGAAATGATGAAATAATAATAGTTTCATTGATAACAGATGCCAATACCATTAAATAACTGGCCTAATACATACCATTCCCATAGTGAAATATCATGTTCTCCTTATCCTACTAATCTGTAAAACTACACTGCATTAATACATAAGATATTATATATATTGGAAACTCTCCCTAGCATTAAGCAAATTGGTAAGTTACCTATGAAGAACACCAACTGATAGTTTAGGAGAAGATATTTTAGCATTGCCCATAACATAATAAGATTATGTACATCTTTGAGAGGAAGACATAGTCACCTTACTACACAGATACAACTTTAGAGGGGACAACCCTGATATTACATAAAAAATGCTTGACAATATGTCCTTAAAATGCTATATGAAAGGAAGAGACCTGCAACCCTCATAGTTGGATTGAGGATTTGCCCAAATGGTAACAGCCTGGCTCCAATGTCAAGCAACTTAAGATATGTAGTACCTAAAACTTGCATATTGGAGAGCTGACTCTAAACACTATACAACTAGTACACTTTCAGCAAGAACCGGCAGAACGTAACAGCTAACCCACCTTATCATCCTATCCCTTGAAATTTTGTCCAAAATGACATGAACGCCTTGCCAAAACTTCCCTAAAATGCATAATATGGTAGTTTATTGAACCATAGCCAAAGTGTTTGCTTAACCTATTCTACAAATGAAGTTATTTCTAAATGCAAAAAATAACCTGTTTTTTTTATAACTTAACCATGATTAGATATATATGGTCTCTCCAATTTGTATTTGCTAGATCGTTCAACCAGTCTGGCTGAAATTTGACATGATATGAAAGTGATCTGTAATAATTTCCCATTCTTGGCAAATAATCACAGGCAGACACCTAAAAACATATTTTGAAGACACCTTTAGCAAAATGATTTCCACATTTCTGAATTTCAATATAAAACTTGTTCTTTTTCTAGTAAAGGAATTAGCGCGAATGAACTGCGGAATGACTGAAACCTTTCCGTAAAACCTAATTATAGTGGCGACACTTTTCAATGTGAGTATGGTGAATGACACACATGTCTGATACCTTTAAATAGCACTAGAGTGGCTGAATTCTTAAATACAGTAACAGTGGTGATACCATACAAATAAGACAGTGCTGCCTCTGTAAAAGCAAGTACAGTGGCCGATACTAAAAAATTCAATATATGGCGATACCTTAAAAATTCAACACATGGTGATACCTTTAAAAATTCATATACAAGTGGTTAAAATTCAAGTATGGTGTCTGTACCTTAAAAACAGTAACAGTGGCTGATACCTTAATAATTTCAGTACTTGGCTGAATTTTAGAAAGCAATAAAATGTTTGATACCTTAAAAAATCAAGCACATGTGGTGATACCTTAACAACATTCAAACACTGTGGTGATGCCTTAAAAATCCAAGTCTGGTGTCTGATTAACTTAAAAACGTACAGTGGCTGAACCTAAGAATTTAAGTACAAGTGGTAATATTTTTAAAAAGCAAGTAAAATTTTGATACTTTAAAAAATCAGTAAAGTGCGACCTTAAAAAGCAAGAAAGTGCTAGACTTTAAATAAACCAAGTAAGTGGCTGATACCTAAAAAGAAGTATACGGATGTCATACTCAAAACCAAGTGAACAGGGTCTGACACTTTAAAATTGCGAGATCATTGATAACACCATAAAATGCAAGTCAAGGCTGATCCTTAAAAAACAAGTACAGTGCTGACGTAAATATGCAATGTCAGTAGACGATTCCTTAAAACCAAGTAGGCTGATACCTTAAACAAGTAAGACTGTCCTTAAATAGAGTTACAGTGACATGAACCTTAATAAAACAAGTACATCTGAAATCTTAAATAACAAGTCACCTGACTGATACCTTTAAAACACAGGAAAGTGGTTGACACCTTTCAGCTATTATAACAGTTATTCACCTTTACAGGTAATTAAATTGCTAAAAACAGAAAATTTTTTTGACATATTTCTGCAAGCAGTGGTACACTGTGCCATACATCATATAAAATGTAGGCAGTGTGCATACCTACTTTAAACATGACCTAAACTTATAAAGAATGTGTTAGTCCTGACTGAGTTTAATAAACATTGAATAACTGCTTTAACTCAAGACATGGGGACCTGAAATAGCTTTTAAATCAAACATATGTAGACCCGAACTGGCCTTTAATAAAGACATCTGTGCCTGAACTGAGCCCTTTTAAATCAAGACATGTACAGCCTAAATGAGCTTTTAATAAAAACATGGTAGACGTGGAAAATAGCTTTAACTAAAGACTGTGTAGCGTAACGAGTTTAAAAGACATGTGTAACCTGAATGAGCTTTATTTAAGACTGTGTAGACCGAAATGGCTTTAAATTTAAGACTGGTTTAAAACCATCTTCATTCTTTGCTTCGATTAAATAAAATCATACAAAAACTTGGGCACCACTCTTTAACAACAATTTTTGAAAAGAAAACCTGTTAATAAACAACTGTTGCCCCCGCCTTTAGTAAATTAATTCTTTTGCCAGTTATGTTACCCCCTTTTTGCGAAATTTGTGCAGGGTCTCGATAAAAAATTTTTTATTTGTATGGTTTTTAAGATCTTCCTACATTTTACCATACCCCGTTAACTTGAAAAAAAATTTTATCCAAAAAATAAAAAACATGGCCAAAAAAATCCTTTAAAATGTACCATGGGAGTTTTTATTCGAACCCTTACCCAAATTTCAATTCTCCTTAAACTACCAATCCCTAACAGTTAATGATTTTTAAAAGTGAAATTAAAATTTCAAACTGTAAACCAGATGCCATTACCAATAAAAAAATGGCCTTAATTTCCACTCCATTGCCCATGTGATAATATCAGTTTCTCCCCTTAATCCTACTAATATGAAAAATAACCGGCATTTATACTTAATATTTATATATTGGGGAAAAAAATTTCCCCTAGTTAAGCAAATGGTAAGTTACCCTTTAAAGAACACCAACTATTAAGTTGAATGTGGATATTTTTGCATTGCCCAAAAAATTTAAAAGCATTAATGTACACTTTGAGAGGAAAAACAATAGCCCCTTACACACCGTCTACCCTTTTAAGGGGGCAACCCTGATATTACATAAAAATTGCTTGACAAAATCCCCTTAAAATGTATATGAAGGAGGACCTTGCACCCCCCTATTTTGATTGAGGATTTTGCCCAATTGGTACAGCCCGGCTACATTGTCAGGGAACTTAATGGTTTGTAGTACCTATAAAAGTTTATTTTAGGGCGACTCAAAACCCTCTCAACAATAGACACTTTACACAAAGAACGTGGGAGAAATAAAATTAACTTACCTTATCTCCCCTTTCCCCTTTAAATTTTGTCCAAAAAAACAGAACCCCTTGGCCAAAACTTCCAAAAATGCAGTAAATGGTATTTTATTGAAACCCATAGCCGAAAGTTTGCCTTATTTACCATATTTTTACAAAAGAAGTTATTTTTAAAGCAAAAAAAAACATGTTTTTCTAACTTAACCGATTTGAAATTTTACGGTCTACTCCAGTTTTGTATTTGCAGATCTTTTTAACCCTTGGCTAGAAAATTTGACTTTATAAAGTAAGGTAGATCTGTAAAAAGTTGTCATTCTTGGGCCCCAAAATTCACAGGCAGACACCTTTTTAAAAAATATTTTGCAGACACCTTTAGCAAATGATTTCCACTTTCCTGAAATTTCAATATAAAACTTGTTCCCTTTTATCAGTTAAATGAAAATTTTGCTCTGAATGAAATGCGGAATTACGAAACCCCTTTCCCTAAAAAACCTAATTTGTGGCGGCATCTTTTCAAATGTGAGTATGGGAAAGACCCAAAGTGGTATCCTTTTAAAAGCAACTACAGTGGCGAATTTTTAAATACTAAAAAGGGGTGAACTAGCAAAAAAAGCCCCTGGTGCCCTGTAAAAGCAAAGTACGGGCCCTACCTTTTAAAAAAATTTAAGTATAGTGGCTGATACCTTAAAAAAATTTAAGCCGTGGGCCTTTAAAATTCATTTACAGTGGTTAAAAATTCAAGTCTGGTGTCTATCCCCCTTAAAAACGTACAGTGGTGATCCTTTAAAAATTTCAAGTACGTGGTGATATTTTTGAAAGCAAGTAAAATTTTGATACCTTAAAAAAATTTAAACCAGGGTGATACCAAAAAAATTCAAACACTGTGGTTGATCCTTTAAAAAACCAAGTTGGTGTTTATCCTTTAAAAAAAGCAGTGGTGTACCTAAGAAAAATTAAGTCAGTGGCTAATATTTTTTAAAAAGCAAGTAAAATGTTTTAACTTTTAAAAAATTCCCAAAAATAAAGTGGCGATCCCCGTAAAAAAGCAAGGTGGCTAAGACTTTAAATAACCCAAATAAGTGCTGTACCTTAAAAACAAGTTAGGATGTCTACCTCAAAAAGCAATGACAGGGTCTGACACTTTAAAAAACGAGTATGACTAACCCCCATAAAAAAGAAAATTTAATGGTGATACCTTAAAAAACGTACAGTGGCTGACCCCTAAAAAACAAGTCGGCCGATACCTTAAAAAACCAAGTAGAGGCTGATACCTTAAAACAAGTACAATGACTGGCTCCTTTAAAATATGAGATTACAGTGACTGACACCTTAATAAAACAAGTACAATAGCTGATATCTTAAATAACAAGTACACTGTCTGATACCTTTAAAACACAGGAACAGTGGTTGACACCTTTCAGCTATTATAACAGTTTATTCCACCTTTAACAGGTAATTACAATTGCTAAAAACAGAAAATTTTTTTGACATATTTCTGCAAGCAGTGGTACACACCTGTGACCCATACATCATATAAAATGCTAGCGCAGTGCTGCATACCTTTCTTTTAACAATGACCAAAACTTCCTTGAAAATGTGGGTGCTGTGAACTCACAGTGACCAATACATTCTTTAAAATACCAGAACTTTGGCTGATATAATCATTCTTTTAAATGCAAGAACTCTGGCTGATGTATGCCTTAAAATGCAATACCTGTGGCTGATGTTTGCCTTAAAATGCAAGAATTGTGGCTGATGTATGCCTTAAAATGCAAGAATAGTGGCTGATGTATGTTTTAAAATGCAAGAACTGTGGCTGATGTATGCCTTAAAATGCAAGAACTGTGGCTGATGTATGCCTTAAAATGCAAGGACTGTGGCTGATGTATGCCTTAAAATGCAAGAACTGTGGCTGATGTATACCTAAAAATGCAAGAATTGTGGCTGATGTTTGCCTTAAAATGTTAGAACTGTGGCTGATGTATGCCTTAAAATGCAAGAATTGTGGCTGATATATGCCTTAAAATGCCAGAACTGTGGCTGATACATTCTTTATAATGGGAGTACTGTGACTGATAATATTTTTTTAATGGGAGAACTGCAGCCAATACATTCCTTAAAATGCATGAATATACAATGAAAGTAAAATGCATGAAGTACATTTTTCTAAAATGACCAATTCATAAAAAATATACAAATTTGAGGAAGTCAGTACATGATCATTTGTTATTGTAATAGCAAGCATAATTAACCAGGAGTGACCAGTTCACCAGTATGGTTATATTAGTATCACAGACGCACAAAAAGTCAAACTGTGCGAGCTGAAGAGTTAGATCCATTTTTCGGTGAAAAAAGTTTGAACATCATCAAATCATAAAGAGAGCATTGTTTTACATGAAAATTTTACAGTATATAAAACATTTACATTATTCTAAAAAACCATTGTCAATGTACTCAAATATGTATTGAATTCCCAAAAGAGACTGGATGAAGGGGACACACTTTAAGACAGTTCTGAGCTCCTTTCAAAATTAGACATTTTTAAAAAAAGCAGTTACATGTCTTCATTTTAATGCATTTGCAACAATATACGAGCGTTAAAACTTAACATAACTAGATAAAACATCAATTTGACAATTTTTTACATCATTTCTTTACAAATGGCATTCTTTTTTAAAGGGGAACAACTCCTTTAGAATATTTTAAGTATCCAACTCTGTGGGACAGAACAGTAAAACATGTATTGGACAGATAAGTTGTTTGTCAAGATGTTGTTCGTTTACTAAAAAAGTCTGTAATTCTGGGCGTGTCCAACAGCACTATCTATTCTTCGAAAATATTTCTGATACAATTTCCTTAAAATGTCCACTGATAATGTTGTTTTAACTTCTGACCCAAGTCTTTTGTATATTTACATTGATGTATTTATGTATGTAAGTTGTATGTGTGTGTATAGAATATGTCTATATATACAATGAAATATGATTAAACTGAAAATACTTGAGCTATAAAAGGATGGAGCTACATTTAACAAATATAGCCAGGTTTTTAAGCTTGAATAAAGTGAATTAAAGACAGTATGTTATAGTCACATACATTTAACTGACATAAAGGTAAATATTACAAGAATCTTTCACTTGTTGAAAGTACGAATAGAAATTTCTGACTCAAGGGTAACTGTTATGACGGTAACAAGGCTCTGCCGAGTTAATGCAAAACGATTACCTTAGAACCAGATAATTCCATCCTTATCTTATAGTGATAGATTCATTTTCTTGCATACCATAGTCTTCAATTAATAGAAGTAATTAAATAATACAAATGCTTTTAACTACTATCTGATAACAGTAGCTTATAAATTTACACTTCCATTTATAAATTACAACTGTGTGAGTTCCCTTGCAGCACAGGGTTTAAGAAAAAAATTCTAGCACTAGCAACATCATAGAAAAATCCTGTTTGGCATGCAAGAAAAAAATTAAGACTTTGTAAGATTATAAGCCAATTAATTACAGGTCAGCAAGACAATTACAAGACTATTGCTAAGCTATAAAAGTTTCCAATGAAGAGAGACCACATTCTTCTGAAACCATTGAAGGACTTCCATATTCTATAAATAGGCCACCATCTATAAACCAGTTCCATAAAATCTCCCTTTTTCTTTATTAAGTTAACATAAGATTTACTTTTTTCATATTGTTTGATATTTGTTGCCATAAACACCACATTTGTTGCCGTAGCCATAAAGAAAATACATGCATATTCTCCATATTGCAATCTATAGTTATATTTATACTTCAGTCTATGAGAAATATTTTGTTCTTGTAAAATCATTACAAAATTAATCTCACTATGTGTGTCAGACTAATGATCTGTCATACCCTAGGTAAATTCCTTCAACAATACCACATTGTAATAATCTACAGATCACATCACCATGGATATGTAATCTTAATGATTGTAGAAGCCAGAAAGCCATGGATATATGTAATCTTAATGACTGAAGAAGCCAGAAAGCTATGGATATATGTAATCTTAATGACTGTAGAAGCCAGAAAGCCATGGGTATATGTAATCTTAATGATTGTAGAAGCCAGAAAGCTATGGATAGCAGGTAATTACAATGGCTAAAATCTATTGACTGAATTACTGCATTATAACCATAATAAAAGAAATTGTTCTTTATTTCATACTTGTTAATTTCAGTGCCATCATGATCATATTGTTTTTCAACAAGAAATCTGAATAGTTCTCTTCTTTGTTCATTAAATCATGCCAAAACTCCCTTCTTATTAATTAAGTGTTAAATAACCCCAAGTTACTGCTTTGAAAATCTGACTACGGTGACTGATTTTTCTGCAAATATTGCACAGTTAAAACTAGAAGAGCTGAACAAAAGATGTTCAGAAATATTACATAACAAATTCCACCCACACCCTTTTTTGGAAATCCATATAATATCTATAGAAAGGACAAATGAATAAAAGTTATTGCTCTTTATCATTATATACCTAGGTGTAAAACTGGTTCCTCAGAAACTTACAATGAACTGTTGGACTGTATTTGCATGTAATTTTTTGCAAATAAACAAGAGTTCTGAATAGCATGCAATAATAAAGATTTCTTTAAACTACACCACAGAAGTGTTTGACTATTATGCACACAACAGGTTCTCTTTCTATTTTGTAATATTTGGTAAAGTTTTCCTTCATTATACTGAACCCTTTAGTAAGTTTAGAAATTCAAGTTAAATTAAGGCAACTCTCTGTCAGAATATTCTGTTTGCAAGAGTGTTGGAATGTTGTAGCCCTCATTCTTATTCTAGCAATATTGTATCTACAATGCCACAAATTCATCTTTATTACATTTAAATATGAGAGGCGATAGGCTCATAATCTGGAGAAATTACCAACTCCTGCATATCATTTAGTCCAGAATAAATTTTTCTATTTTGTATTTTACAGGATTTAAGTAAAATTATCACATTCTGTACTGCCTTCAGCCATACTAACAAAATAACAAAACAAAACAATATAACAATGTTATACCATTATTCAAAAGAAACTATTCTTTGTTTCAAATAATTTTCAGTTCTTCCAGGATGCTACTATAATTATTCTAGATTATACCTATTTTCTACAAGAAATTTTCACATTCTGATTCTAAAAAGAAAACAGTGTGTTGAATACCATGCAATGAAATGCAAGTCAACTGTAGATAACTCAAACACATCCAAATAGAAATGTCCATACTTCTGTTTTAATGTAGACAACTCTGGACACATAAATATAACAATGAAAAGTGTGTATTTCTTTCAAGTGTTAAATAATGCACCCTTTGTCCCCTGTTACAGAGTCACACCAAGAACAAAGCCGTAGCTACTGTATGAATGAAAAAAACTCGAACCATAACCCATTGATATAATCAAAAAGGCAATCAACAGTGTAACTGTCTGCAGTCAGACTTCATAGCTTGCCATCTGCTTTTGGTTCTTGGAATTGAGAAGCACTACACCAAATACTGAGGTTTTTTTACAAAATTAAAGTGTCATAGTTCCACATGGCTTCTAATTTTATGTTACCAGAAGATAAAGCAGTTATCCAAATAGATAATAATTAGGTATAATAACATGGTTACAAAAACACTACTTCCAATATTACACGTGAAGTTATGTAGTTTGGGCCATAAAGGGAGGTAATAATAAATAATGTATTCAATGATATTTTCTACTATGTTAATCAATATTCAGACCTTTGGAAAACTATTATTGAAAATAGAATTTAACAAGGAATAGACATATTTCATGTTTATATCAAAACATATAGAAACCACATTATGAACAAAGGCATCACAAGCCTTTAAAACACTACAACAGAAAACAATTTGTCTCAGGAGAGCTGCAAAAACATTGAAAATGTAAAACTGACATTCAGAAAAAGATCTAAATTGGAATTGTGAAAACTATCACAAGCAGTATTTGACACTGCAGACTCTGTTTTAAGTGAGAGATATGTTTTGCCAGTAAAATGTTTATAATCCCAGCTTAATATATAAATAACAGGTTTCATTGCAACCATATTGGAACAAAATATTTTTGGATCTGTCAAAGGTGTAATAAACCCTAAAACTCTCAAAGAATGAAAATGAAAACAAAAAAGGATACTCTACAAAGGTTAGTAACAAATAACCAACATTCTCCTTGTCTAGCAAACTTTCTGATCAATGCCAAAACAGGGACAACTAGTGTGTCCTTTTAGGCCCACTGTTGTTTCTCGTTTGTATAAATGATTTAACTGTGCGACGTATATAACAAACAAGTGTAAACTGTATTTCCATAAAGAACGTTTAATCACTTTTTGCAAACAGATGACAACATTTACAGCTGAAAAAATCAACAACTGCCACAGGTATATCAGTACCCTCAAACAACTATCACAGGTAATCAGTACCCAAAAACCACTACCCACAGGTATAATCAGTACCATACCATCAAACCACTATCACAGGTGGTATCAGTACCCCCTCTCCACTATCACTGGTGAAATCAATACCCAAACCACTGTCACAAACTGTGTATCATTACCCCCCAAACCACATCACAGGTGTATCAGTATGCCCCCAAACCCACTATCACGGGTTGTATCAGTCCCCTCCAGCCACAAATCACAGGTGTATCAGTACCCTCCAACCACTATCACGGGTTTTAATCAGTCATACCCTCCAACCACTATCACGGGTGTATCAGTGCCCTCCAACCACTATCACAGGTGTATCAGTACCCTCCTACCACTATCATAGGTGTATTAGTACCCTACAACCACTATCACAGGTGTATTAGTACCAGTACCCTCCAACCACTATCACAGGACTGTGTATCAGTACCCCTCAACCACCATCACAGGTGTATCGGTGCCCTCCAACCACTATCACAGGTATATCAGTACCTTCCAACTACTATCACAGGTATATCAGTACCTTCCGACCTCTCAAACAAACAATATTTCAAGTGCACTAAATTTTGACCCAGTAAAAATATGTGCTTTTTACAGAAAACCAGTAAATGTTAAATACTGAACATGTTACTATGGAGTAACAAGTAATGCTACAAGAGTTAAAGCAACAAGAACATTCTAGCTCCTGCATGGGCTCTAGAACACTCTAGGTATGAAAAAATGACAGGAATATTCTAGCTCCTACAGAGGTATTAGAAAACTACAGGTATGACGAAGTGACAAGAACATTGTTATTCCTGAGCTGCCTGATAACTTTACATAATTTTATGGTGAAGTGACAAGAACATTCTACCTCTTACTAGATAACAATAGGTACAATCAAGTGGAAAGAACCACTACCACTAGCTTCTCCTACTAGAAAACTCTATGTATGGTGAAGTGATAAGAACATGGGTATCATGAAGCCACAATCTTCTAGCTACATCAGGCATCATTCAGATGCTGAAATGCATCCACTTTGCCAAATAGGCATCCCATGTAGGTGCTTTTTGCTTGTTTTCTTCTTTGTTGTTGTTTTGGCCCAAAGAGGGGATCAGGGGCCAGCCTTTAGCCCCTACTTATTTCATTTTTTAAATATATGTGACAGTGTCTTTGATTAGTGGAAAACTGCTGTACTTTTAATCTATAAAGAAAAAAATAGCAGAGGCCATGTCTACATGAGTAAATCAGGTGATACAAACTGTTTATCACATACTTTCCCCGCAATTTTAGCTACGAAAAAAATTTGCAAATGTCAGTTAAGTGGCTTCTAAACCCTGGTAGAGCCACTGAGATATCTCCATTGTCTCATTAAGGTGAACTGACAACATGCGCATGACATGCAACAAAATATTTTTGGGAATATTGTATGGGTATTGTTTTGATAAAACCCATGTCTACAGTTGCAAAGTACTGTGGGCTTTCACAACCAACGTCATGATTGTCAGTAAATTTGGATGGAACCCCGTCATAAATTGAGTCACAATGTCCTGTTGTACTATGTCAATAATAGTACTAATAATAATAATAATAATAATAATAATAATAATAATAATAATGATAACAATAATAATAATAAAATCTTTATTTAATAAAGTATACATCAGGCTCACAAGCATAATTTTGTAATGACACATTATAACTTTGTAACTATGTAATATCCAATTCTTACATGAATAGATACTTGTTTTTTATTAAACAAAGAAATCTAAATTTCCAGGCATACAAAGGTTGTTTGTTACTAAGATATCAAAATTGAAAAAGTGAAAGCATCAAAGCATCTGTTAACAAGAGCACCGCCTTTCGGGTGCTGACGCTCATCTGATTTTTTTTGCATATAATAAAAGTACTGTTCTACCCACAATTGTATAAGTCCAAAAAGGGCTACAATTCTTGCAAAAAGCAGGATGGAGTTATGTTTCTTGATTTACAGAGTCAGCTAATGAGGTGATTAACTGTTGCAAGGGTTTCAAGCAATAGCTTTGATAGTTTGGAGAAAGTTTACCTAAACATAAAACTTAATCAATAAATCTGATATTTTCTTAGTCCAAAAGGGGCCATAATTCTTGCAAAAAAGCAGGATGGGGTTATTTTCTTGCTGTATAGGATCAACTAACAATGGTGTACAAGTGTTTCAAGTTTCAAAGCAATAAATGTTAGTTTAGGAGAAAAGCTGACCTAAATATAGAACTTAAACAGGCAATGACAAAGCTAACACTAATGTCATTTTTTTTTCTCAAAAAATCAGATGAGCTAAAAATGATTAATACAACACAAAACAGACAATTTTGTGGATGTACTTAAGGATGCGGATAATAAAAATTAATACTGTAAAATCCTTTAATTTTGTGGTATTAAAATTTTATGTTTTGGCCAAAATGCAATTTTGTGGGGATATGAATTTGTGAATTACGACATTTGAACATAAAATAAGTGGGAATTTTACTTCTTTGTTTGGATTAAATTTCGTGGATTGACTCAACAACAAAATCAACGAAAATTAGCCCCCTCTGAATATTAATGATTTCTCAGTATTATGTTAGAATGGAAATAATATATCGCTTTAATAAAATCAGTGTTTGTTGTTCAGATACATACCATTATATCAATCAGGCTGCACCCTTGTATTATAATTCCTATATATCTGATTTCAAAGCAATGATTTTATTCAAGACACCGTTAATTCTTAATTCTGGTAACATCATCATGCGTCATGTCCAATGTTCAGTCTCAATTGAGCTATTTTGTCACATTGTCAAGTCACATTGTTGCTTGTCTACCTTATGAGATGCAGGAGGACATCCAGTTGCCACTCCAGATTGCCTTTTAAACAGATTCAGGGAGTATGTTCAAAAGAAGCTGATAACAGAAAATAACACACGTAAAAACAAGTACAACCACGTAAGCAAATAGCACCTGCAAAAACACAATGTAATTTCATCATAAATCAAGTATCTTTAAACCCTTAGCCTGCTGAGCAATTTAACAGCCTTTGCAAACCTTGGAAACAATCAGACCCGATTAACGCGTTGATCATTCCAAGCGTTTCTACCTGACAATATTTCTTCAAATTTTGGGCAAATTGAATGAACTTACAATTTAAACGAGGACATTTCCAGCAGAGACAATTTATCTAGCAGAAAGTTAAATATCCAAAATAATTTCGAAAATAATTATTTAAAAATATTCAATTTAATGTAAGTGATTATACATGAAATATTTTACAAATTATCAGATTTTATTTTTCAAATTAAAATTTAAAATTGTTGCCTAAATTATAAGAATCCTTGGTTAAGATGAGCTTAACAAAAGCTGTGGGCAGCAAGATATCAAGTTGACAGGGGCCTCTACTTGAAAAACAAATAAGAATATAATAACAGGTAATTATAATGATGAATGCTCAAGATGAATAATGATTACAAATGATGATGATGATGACGACAATGATGATGATAATAATAATGATGATGATGATGATAAATCTCAATGATAGATGATGATGATGATGATGAATGATGACAATAATAACTTATGATGATATAAAATGAATTAACACTTTCAAGTATGGTTACTCATTCCAGATTAACATAAAATTCAAAGTATGTGCAAGTCATAGAACTTGCATGGAATAATCTGAAGTTTGAGTATTATACAATAACAGCTTCATGTTGAAATACCTGCCTGATTGTAAATAGTCCAATTTCAAGCAGGTCAATACAACTACATACAGATTTGACTTAAAAGAAATCTTGTTGTATCATATTATATATCAGCAGTTTTATATCCCTTTTACATTGTTGTATAATTATCATCTGAAAATCCTGTATGCACAACTGCAGTTGGTACTGATCACTCTTGTGAAGTTTCGTTGAATCAAGCCAGCAGTTTGACATGTGAAAGCTGGACAAGATTTTTGTATATTTTGCTCTGCGGCCATTTTGTTCAATGAAGCAGAAAATGTTAGTGATATGCGCAATTGGTACTGATCACTCTTGTGAAGTTTCATTGAAATACAGCCAGCAGTTTGACAAAATCTTCCTATCTTTACCTGTTGTGGCCATTTCGTGTAGCAAATCAAAGTGTGCTAGAGATATACATAACTACATAACTGGGATTAGTACTGATAAGTCATGTAAAGTTTTGTCAAAATCTGACAAGCTGTTTGACCTGTGAAAGCCGGGCAAGATTTTTCTATCTTTAGCTCATGCAACCATTTTGTGCAGTGAAGCAGAATGTGTTGGCAATATGCTATCTTGGTACTGATCACTCCTGTGAAGTTTTGTTGAAATCCGGGCAGCAGTTTGACCTGTGAAAGCCAGACAAGCTTAATGCAGATGGACAGACAGTTAATAAACTTTATTTTCACCATGTCCTTTTAATAGACCTTTGACAAAAGTAAGACCTGTATCTTAGTGCTATTATGAACATATGTTTATGAATATAATGTTGCAGATTGACGTGCGCAATGCACCCAACCAAACATATGCAAGAGAGCCATTCTGCATGGTATATAATATGATACATTTAAATGAATTTTTGAAATATGTAAGTTAACATGCATCTGCTATTTAATAATTCTTTTTGAATGTTGTGTTTTAAAACAGTAGAACAATCATGAAAATATTTACCACTAATACAAACCTACCAAATGTGTAACCATCAGAAAGGCATAAAATAAAGAGATAATTTGTTTGTTTTACATGTAAGATCAAAATAATTCTTTCATTCATGAACTAAGATCTTGCATTTTCACTTCTCGATGAAGCACTCATGAAAATATAACATCTCCTGTTCAGTCTGTGAAACATATTTTAATCTTACAGTGAAACAAACAAATATCATATATGAGCCGTGCCATGGGAAAACCAACATAGTGGGTTTGCGACCAGCATGGATCCAGACCAGCCTGTGCATCCGCGCAGTCTGGTCAGGATCCATGCTATTCGCTTTTAAAGCCTATTGGAATTGGAGAATCTGCTAGCGAACAGCATGGATCCTGACCAGACTGCGCGGATGCGCAGGCTGGTCTGGATCCATGCTGGTCGCAAACCCACTATGTTGGTTTTCTCATGGCACAGCTCATATATAGAGAGATAGAAAGTAAAGTGAAGATGATGAAGTGTGCCTCATACATTCTGAATCAGCTGACTCACACACCCACCCAACTTCATAGCTTACATCCTCAATTCAAGATACATTTATTCCATGTGTCACAGTCACTCTCCTTATCATAATTCAATCCTGAAATTCTCTTTTTTCAAAAAAAAATATTTTCATGCTCTAAAGAAAACAAATTTTTAAAGGATAAAAGTTTACAAAACATGCATAAGGTTTTATTAATGATGAACGCAAGGCATAATAAACTTTGTTTCTGTCAACTTCTCTGTTCTTGATAAAATAATTTTAAAATCTTTTATTTTGCAGGAACACTTCTCGCATGGAGAAAACAAAAGGTCAAATTTTCAGACGAAGAAGTGATCACCATCCTTCGGGCATATATTGCACATCCAACCTCCTGGGTTGACGTTATTGACGAAAAAGGAACATCGACCGCTCACAAGCGTCAGCGCGCCAGTTGTATGCTACAGCCACAAACAAACAGCTACGAGACCGATAGTTCTATAATTCTAACACGACTAGCAAATAGCCTACATACATGTAGAACAAAATCTATTTCGGGTTATTCTGCAATAAACCATTTGCGTGCAATGACGTCATCCGATCCAGGTGCGTAGCACGGTCGTAAAAAGTAGTTACCATTTTTTCTAACACTGTTGGTACTAATATGTCGTGTTAGAATCGAAATAATAAGTCCCAAGTGTGATTTATGGTAGAATAACCCGACTTTTTCGTTCTTATGCGAAACAATATATCACTCAGGCCTACGGCCTTCGTGATATATTCTTACGCATAAGAACTCAAAACTCGGGTTATTCTACGATAAACCACGTTTGGGAACTTATTATTTCTTAAACAAGTTAAAGAATAGCAAAAGTTCCTTCTAGGGCACATCTATATAAATATAAAATGATCATCTTGTAAAATTTTGGTTGCAATGTCTGTTTTATACTGTCAAAAAATGTCAGGTAAGTATTTACGCTTGTTATTTAACATAAATTGTTAAATCCAACAACAAATTAAATCTGTTACCACTTTCAGTAGAGTAAATACGGCAATAGACATTGACCCGGTCATTCCATTACGATTCGATGCGTGAATTTGTTGCGCATAGTTAGAGGGTCGCAATGGGGTTTGTTTTCACATATTAACCATGCATTTGAAGGTAACGATAATATTTAGTTGTTTACATTTAAATTTGCTGATATATGTCTATCTGATCGACTGAATGTACATATGTTATATTCTTCAAGAATTGAGGAAATAAAAGAATCAGGCAATCAATCATCCTCGCGTTTAGTAATATGTAATCCAAGGAACGCGTTCAGTCAGAGAGCCGCCTCAATTAGGAAAGAATAGTTTAACGTCAGAGGTTATTTCTAAGGTCATGGAGTTTAATTGGCCAGCTTGTAATTACAACATATTTCGATATCAGTAGCTCAGTCAAGTGTGACTAACCGAATTAAAATATTCCATCTCAAGAGATGAAACAATAAACGTCGACTTTAATATTTTACGATTTTGACATTTCATATAGTCCGACGTTTTATCGAAATTATAAATTTCCTGGTAGAGCGTTCCGCAAAATATCTTGTGGAAGGTTTTACAAGTTCACGATGGAAGTGACTGAAAAGCGATAACTAAATACCAACAACGGACATAGAAACTATGGGCGACGGTTACCGCCAAAATTAGTAAATATATAATCCATTCATAAACAAGTCAGTCAGTGCAGTGCATTTCAACGCCGTCTAGTCTAAAACTCCATCCCGTCCAATAATTTTGCATTCAACGCATTGTATTTTGAAACCATTTAACACAAAACTTCATTCCATCCATCTAAACACGGAACGATGCATTGAAAAACTTGTTGCGATGCACCGTTCTATGAAATCATCCAACAAAGCATGATACCATCCAGCTCATTGTGAAGCCGTTTAACACAACATGTGTACGTGCAGTGTAAAAAGAATGATTTATCACAACTTGACGCCGTCTAATACATATTGAAACCGCTTTGTGTAATTAAGAGCGGTGTATAATAACTTGATGCCATGCACACGGTGAGGATGCGTACACCGGATATTGCCACCAAGTGATAAGGTATTTTCCGAAAACGTGATTATTTTTCGTCAACAAGGTAAGTAAAATCCCGATTTACTATTGTATTATACTATTACAGAAGAAAAGGTCATTACTTTTCATAACTAGATATTATGTATATGCTCTCACAAGAGTAAAATGGGTCAATCTTAAGTAGAAATGCTAAATATTTGATAAAATGACAAGTTTATCATTTGATAAATGCATGCCGTAAAAACATTTGTTCCGATACCATAACCTGTTTGCATTGTGGGGAAAATCTGAATCGTACGATTTATTTAGTCACATACAAAGAAAAAATGTGCAAAATTTCAGCTTTGTAAATGTTCAAATTACGGATTAATCGGTGATAAATGAGCGTCGATGGTGTACTGTGTATTGAGTTTTCAAAGTAATATTTGTACTGTGTATTGCAGTTTGGTGTACTGAGTATTGATATTGAAAAATGTGCATGTTTTCAGCATTTATGGTCATAAGATAGACGAGGCATGTAATTCCATTGGCCGAAATGATGGAATGTCTTTTTCTGTTTGCAGATGAAATTAGACTTCACAGCGAAAATAACAAGCACCAGTTTGAACACTGATATTACAACTTACAATTACAGCAGCATGCAAATAGTCACTCCGAGAAACTGTCTAAAGACTAGCCACTGCCGAGTAAAGACCAAGCCACAAGTTCAGCCGTGAATTTAAGTTTTATAATAATGGAACACAGGATATGATGACGACAAGTGTGGAAAAGGTCTCACCTTATATGAAGAGCAAACATGAAAATATGTTATCCTTTCGCTTTCATACTACAAAGAGACATAAACCTTGGTCAATAGACGACCTTTATCGATTATGGTGTCAATAGTTCAAAGGTCAATATGGTAGGGGCTTTGAACTTTTAAAGTTGTTTCTCCTCAATAACCCTAGACTCATTTAACGTAGAACCTTCGAACTAGTTTCACTTGAAATTTTATTAAATGATATAGTCAAAGTTATTTTATTGGTTTAAATACATTGTTCTGAAAGGTAATTAGCTCACCACTTGCTTCATACGAAACAAAATGGGTGTCATATGCACTGAGCAATTTGTGTTAAAAGTAGGAGGAAACAGTGCCATGTGTTATTCTTGGAAGTATTTTGCACACTTCATTTGCAAGATATATGTCATTTCTATGCAAACAATTCGTTATCACTTTTATGTGGTCAACTTCCCTGTTGGCCAAAATTGTATATTTATTGTCAAGGTCAACTTCGAACTATAAAAAAACGATCGGGAACTCACCTGAAGATCATTTCGATTTTTTTCATGTATTCAAACTGTTGAATGTCAAATGTTTATGATCTTTGGTTTAAACATATTTATTCCCAACAATATACATAACTATATTTATATACTAACATTACAAGTACAGTTGGTGGAAAGGATTAGAACGAAAGACAAATTTTATAGAGTTCTTCTACTATCTTATTATTATCTTTGCTATTTTATGAATTTGTGTTTACGTTTCAAGTTTGTTTAATAAATATTACAATGTACATGACTTTTTGTTGTTGTTGTTGTTGGATTTAACGTCGCACCGACACATGATAGATCATATAGCGGCTTTCCAGCTTTAATGGTGGAGGAAGACCCCAGGTGCCCCTCCGTGCATTATTTCATCACGAGCGGGCACCTGGGTAGAACCACCGACCTTCCGTAAGCCAGCTGGATGGTGACTTTTTGTTCTTTATCAAAGTAAAACATGACTTTTACAATATTACTTGATGGTAAAATAAATCTGTCACAACAAAACCTATTTCAGTATCAATGCCCAATCTTATGTGGAAGTAATGTACACTCATCACATGTATCCAGTAGCTAGCTGCTTCTTTTAATGTCAACAAGTATTCGTCTGTCTTGCTTCTCTCTTTCCTCTTAATTTAACGTCAGAAATGCGGTCTCTGTTATGCAAGTTGTCGATGAAAACATTTTGCGACGTCAAGAAATATAGGAAACTATAAAATCGAAGAAAACGTTTCTTGGCAACCAAACTGATTAAAGGCTATTTATTCATCCATCTATTTTGTCACATTCTTCATAGACTGTATAACAATACTCTCTGAAAACCCTGTCTATGGAATTGCACTCTGTGTAACACTGAAAGTTTCATGTACACCGCCGTGTATGTGTCTCTAGATTATATTTTTGTACTGGTAGCATGTGTAAATGTTGAGTTCTAACGGATGGCGGGGTAGGTAGCATACATTTCCACTGCCGTCAATGAACAGGCTACTCACCATTTGTCCAAATCAAAGGTTTCTTTCTGTTGCAAATTGGTCCCTTTTGTAAGCGGGTTCCTTTTTGAAACAAGTATGTTGATATTTTCTGAATCAACAGTTTTTTCTGCTTTTTTTCTTTACATATGTCTGGTGCTATCTTGTAATTTACTTTTTTTGCCGTTTTGGTCTCTAGCGTACTATAATATTCTCGTCATTTGGGTGGTGTTCAACGAAATGACATACAATGGCCTTAAATTCGTTCGTCGAGCCAGCCATAAACACACATAAACAAATTGAATCTGCAACGAAAAAAATTACAATATAGTATTTATAAGTAGGGCCGGGCTTTCTGCTAGATATTGAGAGTAAGTCTTAGTGGCATCCCAATGCAAAATTATAAAAGATACCTTTAACTGTTTTTGAGATAATTCGTGTAAAATCAACTTAATCAATGCTCAATGGAAGAATAGAAAATATATACCGGTATACATTTACAACTGCTAAGCGTAACAAAACATATTGCCCGCTGTTGCACTATGGTGACTAAGAGTTACGTTTAGAGCTTATTACATGAATTACAACAGAGTAAACACTATAAATATCAATGTAAAACATCACGTATCTTCAGGGCTAAAGAAATTGCTGTTTTGTACTTTGGAAAGGAAATGATAATGTACATTTTGTAAGATTAATTTTATAAAACTCTGTGATAATGTAAACAATACACAGTACAGTAAAGTATGATACAAGTCAATACTCAGTACATATATTTGCAATACACAGTACACCATCGACGCTCATTTATCATCAATTTCTCCGTCATTTGAACATTTACAAAGCTGAAATTTTGCACATATTTTCTTTGTATGTAACTAAATAAATCATACGATTCAGAGTTTTTATCACAAGACAATAAGTGACGATACCGGGAGAAATGTGTCCCCGACCTGCATTTATCAGATGATAAAGATGTCATTTTATCACAAATTTTAGCGTTTCCTCATAAGATTGACTCATTTTACGCTTGTGAGAGCATATACACAGTATCTAATTATTAAAAACAATGATCTTTTCTTCTATAGAAGTATAATACAATAGTAAATAGGTGTTTTACTTACCTTGTTGACGAAAAATAATTACGTTTTCGGAAAATACCTTATCACTAAATGTCAAAATCCGGTGTACGCATCTTCACCGTGATGCAGTCCAATGTGAAGACGTTTAACGCAACATGAGTTCGTGCAGTGTAAAATGAAACGATTCATTAAAGCTTGGCGCCGTCTAATGCATACTGAAACTGTGTTGTGTGATTTGGACGGCGTATCAAAATTTGATGCCATGCAGCCAAATGTGAAGCCGTTTAACGAAACACCAGTACGTGCATTGTAAAAAGTTAATAAGACTATTAGTTCATAAGTTTGCCCTGTTATAAATATAGATTCTGGATCAGTTTTACATTAGAATATCTTAAAAGTTGTCCTAAAACCGACCTTGTGGTAAAATTCTAACATCTGATTTGACACTGTTCCTGCGATTTATCTGACTTTTTTTTAAAAAACTTTTGTTAATTTTGTCATTATTATTTCTATACTGAGTCTGTTTCACGAAGCATACTTCTGACAAAGCTTAAACTAAGAAGAAAAATGTTTCACGAAAATACTGTCTTACTGAAAATATTGAAGATCTGTCCGCACTCTCAAAGTCAAATTTACATCCATGAACTTTCGCACCACAACACGAACACTGTCAAATCTTCTTTATTACAAAGAATGATTTTAGACGAAAAAATATTTTCACGGTCTGCTTTGAAAAACCAAAATGCGGCCCGTTACTAACGTATTGTCTATGTAGTATACATAGTTTATAATCGATGGGTGTAACCAGCATTTAGTGGTTGTAATTTAATTAAAAGTTATTTCAATAGATTATTAGTTCATATCAAAGCAGTTTGAAAGGCAGCTGGCTAGTCCACATGTATTCTGCAGTATCCATGCGTTAAATAATGGCCGCAGATTTTTCACTAGTGCCGTATTCTAAACGTATTTTTCGTCTAAGCATATCAGGCCCAAAAGTACAATTAATTTCCCATAGGGTTACATACAAATATATCAATGCAAGGCTTTGACACAATGTTCTGAAGACAAATGCAAATACCTTCTCTTTAGAAATCTATCCGAGAGAAACACAAAAATCACTTTTAAGTGACCTGTTGACCTGCTACTTTTCTCCTCACATCTGTCAGAATGAATAGTGTATTGCATTTTTACAAAGTGAAGCGGTTCAGCCTACTTTTTGTACAAATCCGCAGACAGTCATTTGCCAAAAAAAAACATGATTTTCCAGCAATGTTTTACCACTTTCTCTTTATTTACATCAGACCTATAAAATTTGACCACTTTCAGAAGCTCAGGATATCTATTTACAATCAAATCCATCATGAAATGAGGGACCTCTTTTCTCTCGGATACACTTCCTTTAGTTGGGTAACGAAGGGCAGGTAACTGTACCTTATTACCATGTATAATTGATTCTATATATTTTTTCAGTGTTGTATTGTTCATGATATTTCATTAAGTTAAGCTAGAAGAATCTGTGTAATGTGTCAGGGAAGTGATTGGAGGTGCAGTTTTAGTTACGGTATATCAATATATCACGTGTTTGAGAGTTTTCCTACATTACACTTCAATAAAATAAGGTCGAAATTTGTGCTGTGCAAACGGCTGCCATTCGATTAAACTTGACACAGGGACATGTTGAACGTCCAAATATTAAAAAACGCCCTGTGCAAGTTTAAGGTTATTGAACTACGGGACCGAATGTCTTCGAAGTTGAGTTCACTTATGGCTAGAAACCATGACAGTATGCAGAACGTGCAAATAAGGTAACAGTGATACTTTTGTTTCACTAACTCGCATTAATGAATATTCATAATATAATTAAATGCTAGAATATACTGGTATTTAACTCTAATTTATATATTAATATTTTTATATTACATAATTTTATAGATAAATTAGTAGCTAACATTTATGACAGGATTCAAGATCATACAAGTAATATCTATATTAATATTTTCAGAGATCTTCTACAGTCCACTCGTGACACAGAACGACGCCTTGTAGCTGATCCCGTACCACCATTGCATCGGCCTGCAGCGGCACCTGCAACCCCCGCACCCGCGCAAGCTCCACCGGCCGACCAAGCTCCCGTCCCTTCCTGGATCTGCCGTTCCTTCACGTGCTCAGCCCACCTTCATCAACTGACAGTGAAGAGGAAGCAGCAGACCCCCAACCGACTGCGAGAGGGGAGCGGAGGCGTAGGAGAAAGCGGAAGCGATCTCTTGGTGATCTGTTTAGAGAAAATATAGTTATGTATATGAGATGGATGAAGAAGAAACTGCCAAAGATCCAGCGGGAGTTGAGCATCTCCTTATCTTCTTCTCCGTCTTCTGATGACGAGTGACACGCTTATCTCCACAGACACTTGGGGTTCGGACCCCCATCCATCCCGCTCTCCTCTGCCCCGGGTTAAGTGTAGCCAATCATTCTTAGCATTTTACCATGCATTGAGCATAGGTGACGATCATAAAACGCATTTTGTTACATTTCAGCGTGTTTTAAAAAATGTATTTTTTACCATCAATGCTCTCAATACCACTAAATCCAAATAATGTTCAAGTTGGAATTGCCTAAATTGGTAGTACAATAATTTTGAGAAAGTCCCCGCTTTTTGTCGCTTATCCGCATCGGTGTACGTGTGTACATCTCTAGTAGGAAGAACTATGTCGTATAAAAAAAATCTGGACAGTAGATCCCTCAGAAGCACCAAAAAACAATGCAAACAGTGAAAATTGCAGACTCGGTTTGGTTGAGTCTGTTCATGAGCAGTAATGGAAAATGCAAAAGTTATTGATAACTTTCGCTTTCTCGCCAACGGTTGGTTAAACTTGATGTAGGCTCAAAATGGTTAGTTTTAGAATAATTGTGTACAAATATTTTGAACTTACGGGGTTATGTTTTGTATCGAGAATATATATTTGTAGAGACACAGGGGATTCCGAAACATATAATGGAATTTGATTTATACCACAGCCAATTTATATTGGAACAGCTTCTATTATGTTCATTCGTTACATGTATTCCAGTCTGTTTAGTTTGGCCTTTTACTTTATTTGTAATTTACTTTGTATGTTTATATTTTCGGTTCAAATATTCCATGTTAAGAGAAAAAAAATCTATACTCACGCTATATTTGAAAGTTCAACGGAAACGAAAGGACCATCTTCACCTTCATAAAGTTTGTTTGCATGCTAAACAATGTTGTGGTGAAGTTACAGTAAGATAGTAACAAAGAAAAACAAAAGTTTCCGAAAAACTTTAACCAAAAAAAGCTCACGCCGACGCCGGGGCGAGTAGAATAGCACCCCTATTCTTCGAATAGTGGAGCTACTAAATAGTCTGCCAATATCTGAGGAAAATGTGACTTCTGATGGCATTTTTTGTTAATGCTCGGATATTATTATAAAAGTGTTCCTTAGGATCCAACATGAAATTTAAAAGGGGCTGTCGCCTTATAGGGTTCCTTATTACAGTATAATGGGGTCAAAGGTCAAATGAGTGCATTTACAAATAAACTATACCGTTGTTCACACGTTTTATTTTCATATAAACATCTAAATTGGTTTTAATATTGTTTTTCAACGCCCTTTAGTATTTTGTAAATAAAACTGATGATAATATTAAAGATATGTATTATATATATATTATATAGAATAATATATATCTAGGAAAAGTGGCATACGATGGCAAAGTGTGTTATACTTGAGATGTTTGCCAATCTATATATGTGGATCAACTGCAAAAATATTTTTGTTACTGTCGTATCCAAGGGTTATTTTAATGTAATTTCAAGGTCACAGACATGTCAAGGTCAAAAATGAACTTTTGAAAATGACTTCTAAGGTACTAAAGGAAGCAAAATAGTGCATTTATTAATAATAAACTCAACAACTTTTCTAACTTCACACCTGTTTATTTTTCTTTCATCGCCAAATTTTGACAGATTTGAATGATGTTCTACACAATGTTTAACGATTATTTTATTACAATAAAACATAAAAACAACGACCATAGCCTGAATTATATTCATTTAACCGTAAGGGTAACAATAAGGTAACCCTTAAATTAAAATCATATAACTAGTAAATTCATCACAGCAGAAATTCAAAGTATCATATTCTGAATGTTCAACTAAACTAAACTATGTTTAGTTGAAATGGAACACCGTCAATATTTTCAATATGAACATGTTAATTTTTATATCAGGTTTGTGATGTCTTTAATGACACCAATTAATGACAAAATTGTTTAATACTGCAGATGGCAGTACTTGCCACATAGAGACCAGCACCAAGTTGCATCCATTCTGTGACGTTTTATTTTTAGGTTACCTTATTTGAACTGTCATGGCGCAACGAATGTACGCACAGTTGATATCGCTGTTATGTTTATTTAACTGAACTGGTCATTAAACAATATGTCCAATTTTCATTCAAATCTGTCAAAACTTGGCAGAGATAAAAACAAAAGTCAGTTAGCAATAAAATTTGAATTTAAGCTTTGAACTGACTATCAAAAGATTATTTACATATTGTACACCTTCTGATAAATGTGTGCGAAAGGGAAAATATAGTTGGTTATGAGGAGGAAGACTACAACGAAAATGAATTACATTTAAATATATATAAAAATTCTTACATAAACAGTTAAAATCACTTTACTGTCATGTATACAGCCAAGTATTTTAGCTCAATAAGGAGAGCGCAGATCTAAGGATCGCGGGGTCGTGAGTTTGATCCCCAGGAGAGGTGTATGTTCTTCATGATGATTTGATAATAGACATTGTCAGGAGTAATTTTGTCCTCCACTTCTGAATCATATGGAAAAGTTGGCAGTTACTTGCGGGGAAAAGGCAAATACTTGTAGCGACTTCAGAAACACTGATTAGGTTAATTGACCGTCGTTGCATGACTGAAATACTGTTGAAAGTAACATTTACATATATGGAATGCTTCTCCAGCTCCTAAAGAAATGGTTCCAATACTGGTGATAATTCATTATATGATATATATGTATGTTAATTTATCCACGCGATGATTGTTAAATAGGGCCATTTTAGAGGAATAACTGAAATATTGGTCACATTACAGGTGTACACAGTTCATGTATGGTAATAAACAAAACAGAACAAATCTGTAGGAATTCAACTAGTTACTCTATACACCATGTCTTTGATTTGCTGTAATTTCTTTCTTTTTTTTTACTATCGGTCAGACATTTTTTCATCATATTTCATGTATTTGTAACTTAATAAAGTAGAACATATCAGCGGAGCTCTTAATGCGATATTTGCATTATTTTATTCTGAAAATTCAGCACGCAATTTCTTTTTCGAATCTGATAATTTTTGGTTTTGCTTACGCACTCTCATGAAAGTTGAAACCGAATCAGATCGTAACAATTTACACATCTGATACTTGGTTTCAGACAGGATTTCATTGATTACATTGTGAAAAGAAAGCTAGTATCTTGGAACTGCAACATTAGTCATTCATATGTTTTACAAATTAAAATGCAAAAAATATAGATATAAAAACATCAGAAAGGTTGATTTATCATGATAGTAACATTAAGGCACATTCAGTGAAATATCGAAAAAATACATTTCGATATCTTCATGATTACTGACAGATGATGGTTCAGCTAATCAAAATGATGAATTATGATGGTTCGATAGTAATTAAGAGATGTGTAAAAACAACTTTCTTCATGATGAAAAGACTGAGCATGAAGAAGATTTGAAATTCAAAACGATGGATTTATAATAAACAAATACTGTCGATTGAATATATCAGGCTATGACGTCTATAGCTTCTGAAGTGGAACTATTATATGGTTTATTCATTTTTTTATAAGGGTAAGAAGTTATTTTTATATAAGGTTAGTTCATTCTAGCATTCCGCACTGAATTTTATTAACAATATATTTAATTTTACAAGTTTAAGTAAAATAGCATTAGCTCTCATTTGTTTCATTTTATAACATCAGATTCCTTTGTGGTACATTGGTACGTTTGCTCTACCCGGTTCTATCACCAACCAAATACTCGGAAATCTAAAGGCATTGTAACAGGAAAACAAACATGCTTACCCCTATATTCACAGTCATAAAGACAATACTAATAATATTCGATATATTTTCAAATTCACTGACAATTATTAAGCCTTTTTGAAGTTATGACATTTATAGAACCAACATAAACAAACACTGATAGTTACAAACTTGTAGATATTGAAAACCTTTGAAGAGCGGTTACCAGTCTTCATAATATCCTAATGTTAATGTGCAAAGAAATATTTTTTAGCTGATTCAAAAATATGAAGAGTACCATTTTCATGCTAATGGAATGAAAATAAAAACAAATTAACATTTGTGGTTATCTGATATCTATATTCAAACTTTGATATCGCTTAATTTTTGTACATAGATCGTATTTCTAAACGCCCACACATTCCTAAAATTACTACAGCACATGCGTAAACCACTGGAATAGATTTTTAATTGACAGCAAAGACCATTTTAGGTAATGCTTGAGAGAATTTGCACATTTCATACTATCTCACAAACAGACTTAATCAAACTGAGTTTGCTATTTTACGTCCTTGAGTTCTATGCTTCCGAAAGAATCTTTAGATCTGTCAATAGTTATTACAGTCAAACTATGTTAGCTAGTGCTCGACGGGACAAGCAAAATGTGTTCGAGATATCAGTAGTACAAGCCAACGTGAAGTACACATTATATAGACTTGACGATGAGTTCGAGCCAAGAGTAGTAAGCGAATAATCCTAATTCGAGCAAACGAAGTATAACTGTACCAGTCTTATAATACGCTCCATAGATTTTTTTCCATCTGTATTGTTAATACAGACAATCATACAGGCAATCAACTAGCCTTTTTAAAAAGTGTTAGCCTGGAAACGGAAGTTCTAGAATATCAAATATGAAAAAGATAGCTTTTATAAATGAACAAAATATCAGAACGTACGAAAAATTAAGCTCATTCTATAGAAATAACTTTAGTCGTTTTGAGTTTTGCCAGTATCAAATGCAATAAATCTACACGAAGTAATTTATTTACTTCTCAAATTCATAATTATCACCGAAAAATTACAAGTTTATATCAAAAGGTAGCAAAAATGGCGAAAATCTGACGTTTTTAACAAAAATGCACTTATTGACCTTTGACCTTGTTCTGTGACCTTACTATGACCCTTAGAGGGCGACAGCCCCCCTGAAACTTTTCCAATTTTTATAAAGTTAACAATGAACATGGCTGTCGGGCATTAACAAAAAATGCCATCAAAGGCAATTTCTAGGCCACTTTTCTGGATATATAGGCAGACTAAAAGGAGAAAATAGCAGTTTTTATAGCGAAGTGACTGTAACTCATTTTTGTACGGCGCATATAAGTTTTTGGGTAAAATTTCAATAACTAAATAATACGTAGTAAAAGTATGAAAATAAATGCTAGAAACTGCAAAAAGAAACAAATACTCAATATACTTACTAGTCATCTATGAAAACAATTAAGTAAAATTAATTTCACCAAACGTTCATCAAATCAATGGCCATTTTTTGTGTTGAAAATCCTCATCAAATGTATTTAAGAAATAATTTATAACAAAACTGTGTTTGAACGCTGAACGCTAAACGCTGGTTAGGTCATGTACACAGGACGAAGGATGGGAACAAGGGTCGCCCGCACCAGAGATACTGCGATGTCTGCAAACGAGACATAAAGCTTGTAGCATCGACCCAAACACTTAGAAGTGCTTTGCTGAAGACAGAACAGAAATGAAGTCTCTAACCACCAAGGGCTTAGCACAGGGCGAACAAAATATCAGGACCCTGTTCGAAAATAGAAGGAAGTCTCGCAAAGCACGTCAGCTAAAAGTGCAAAGCGTCCAAGACGTTCGAGATGATGATGTACCGGTATTCACATGTCAGGACTGTAGCAGAGTGTGCAAATCCAGGATAGGCCTCTACAGGCACTCAAGACGGTGCTCATCCACAACCTCAACAGGCGCAACTCCATATAGTCTTCAGACTGAAGGATGCCATCATGTTTGAACACTATCTTTACACAGTGGATGGTTATAAGCCGAGCGTAATAATTTCACGAGGGCGCAGCCGATTTGAAAGAATTTCGAACTACGTATAATCGCATGAATGCTAAATATCACATCGACGTGACGTCAACATAATATTGTTTTGATTATCTAAGCATTGCTTGTCATAATAAAACCCAAACAGAATGTCCTAAAATCAATAACTGTGGCTCATTTACCAGTCATAAGTGACCTCCATATCAAATGTTATCTTAAACCAAAGCATTTTCTAGTTATAGTTTTTAGAGTGTTACATACGAATTGAATACATACCAACAATTGTGACATTTGTCAGTTGCAAGGTAAGCGTGTAATCATATTAATTAAAAATTCAAAATGCACACCGCCAAAAAAAAAATAAATAAAGAAGAGGGTCATGATGACCCTGGATCGCTTACCTGAGCAATGAGCTAAATGTTCCAAATATCAAACTGATGCTAAATATTAAGAAAGTAGGTCAGTAGGTCACATTCACGGTCAGTGAAAGTCAGTTTTCAGATCGGTGTGCAAAACTGTACTTGTCATCCAAATTTCAAGGCTCTATCTTAAAAAACAAACTAGTTTATTTCTAGACAATTTTTGGAAGATTTTCCTATGTACAATCAAGTAACCCCTGGGGCGGGGCCAATTTGACACCGGGGGTCATGATTTGAAAACAGATTTGTAGAGGTCCTCTAGGGAATGCTACATGTCAAATATCTAAGCTCTAGATCTTCTCGTTTATTTTTAGTTTTTTTTGAAGATTTTCCGATGTACAATTAAGTTACCGATGGGGCGGGGTCAATATTATCCCTGGGGTCATGATTTGAATAAAGTTTGTAGAAGTCTACTAGGCAATGTTACATATCAAATATCTAAGATCTAGGCCTTCTGGTTTCTTTTTAGCAAATTTATGAAGATTTCCCTATGTACAATCAAATAACCCCTGGGGCTGGGTCAATTTGACCCTGGAGGTCATGATTTGAACAAATTTTGTAGAGGTCTACTAGGCAATGCTACATGTGAAATATCTAAGCTCTAGGCCTTCTGGTTTATTTTTAGAAACGTTTTGAAGATTTTCCTATGTAAAATCAAGTGACCTCTGGGGCGGGGTCAATTTTGACCCTGGGGGTCATAATTTGAATAAATTTTGTAGAGGTCCACTAGGCAATGCTACATGTGAAATACCTAAGCTCTAGGCCTTCTGGTTTATTTATTATCTATATATCTATCAATCAAGTAACCCCATAGGGCGGGGTCAAATTGACCCCGGGGGGCGGGGGGGTCATGATTTGAACAAATTTTGTAGAAGTCTACTAGTCAATGCTACATGTCAAATATCTAAGATCTAGGCCTTCTGATTTATTTTTAGATTTTTTTTGAAGATTTTCCTATGTAAAATCAAGTGACCCCTGGGGCGGGGTCAATTTTAACCCGGGGGTCATGATTTGAATAAATTTTGTAGAGGTCCACTAGGCAATGCTACATGTGAAATACCTAAGCTCTAGGCCTTCTGGTTTATTTTTAGATTTTTTTTTAATATTTTCCTATGTAAAACCAAGTGACCCCTGGGGATGGGTCAGTTTTGACCCCGGGGGTCATGATTAAACAATTTTAGTAGAGGTCTACTAGGCAATGCTACATGTCAAATATCTAAGCTCTAGGGCTTCTGGTTTTTGAGAAGAAGATTATATGCAATAGTTTCGTGGGCTGATAACCTAGCCACACACCCTATAAACGACTGTATTACCCCTTTCTTCTTGCGAGTGATCAAAACAATAAACTGACAGCTAAAAGTTGAAAAACAACATTTTAAAGTGACTGACTTGCTTTGAAGGTATGTATATTTACATTTTATTGGAAGCTGAACATGAATTGTTTCTGTATATAATGTGTCAATTTAATTACAGACAGAATTATAGCAAAAAGAAAAAAACTCGATTGATCACTGATTTTGTCCAGAAATTGTACATTGTCGGCGTCAAAAGTACATATTTTCTTGCTTCAAGAATGACCTACATGTAAATACCATTGTTTCATGGATAAAGAAACAAAACTAGTTTGGTAAAATAAAATAAAACCATTGATAAATTTTCAAAATTTGTTTATAACAGTCAATGAAGGAAGATTCGGTGTTATTTCGACTGTATGCATGCTTGCTCAAGAACTGTACAAATGTTTGCGATTTTCGTAAAAAGACTGTATGCCTGTTTGAGAGTGACTTATTTATAAAATAGGTGTTTCATGCTCCTGTAGCTCCTGTAGTATTAAATTTTCTTCATAATTATAACCCGCAAAAAGGAGGGTGGTATATAGCAGTCAACATGCAGTCTGTCTGTTAGGTCTGTTTGTATATGTGTCCTCATAAATTTGGTCGTACAATTACTTCAATACTATTACACCTACCTCTCTCAAAGTTTACACACAAACATCGGCAATATGTAGTTAATGTCTGTCTTATTCTTTTCATTTTCTTTTCAAAGTGACACTTAAAGGTGAAACAGGGTCTGTTTTTCGTGTCCTTGCCATAACTTCTTTATGCATTAAGGGATTCTGAAATAACTTTGCACAAATGTTATCATGAGACCACAATGAGTCGATGTGTCTCACACAAGACTATCTTGCATGTAGCGACATCTTTATGCATTAAGGGATTCTGAAATAACTTGCACAAATGTTATCATGAGACCACAATGAGTCGATGTGTCGCACACAAGACTATCTTACATGTAGCGAGTCGCAATTTTTCACTTCCCTATTATGAGCAGAATCAGGGTGGCCGTTTTATAAATTGCGTGCATGTTTTGTGCTTTTAATTAATTGCAAGATTAGGACTCTCATACAAGAATACAGAAAGTTATCAAAACGAAAGTTTTACACAATCCATTAAAAATAGCATGCCAAATCATCAATTTTGCACTTTTTGAACAGCCCTCAATGATTCTGCTGCAGGAGCAATGCCCAATTTTATTGCATTTCTAAATTTAATAGTCCTTACTGAACTTCAATATATAAACGGAATCGGGGCCCATCCAGCTCGTGTTTTCACGAAATAACAAAGAAGTTCCTGAGTATCAATCAACAAGCACGGAACCCTTCCGTGATTTGAATTTCCAGCGCCAAGGTGACTCACCGATTCATACAAAACTAGCAGCAGTTAGTTTTACAACTTACATCAGAATTTTACATGTATCGGCTGTTTAAATTTTCTAAAGAATTGACAATCATTATCTCTCACTTTAATTTCAGACATCCAAAATCACGAAGTTCTAATTATAACAGATATTGACGGTGGGTAAAATTCGAAGTGTACCCTGCAACCTAAGATTTGAAAATATGAACAGTAAATGGGGTGGTTTTTAGTGAAATGGCGCCTGTCAGGCGTCAACAATTTGACTGTTAACACTGTAGAGATCACACTTTTGGTCCAATCTTAATGAAACTTGGTCAGAATGTTACCTTCAACAGAATCTTGGACGAGTTTGATATTGGGTCATTGGGCTCAAAAACTCTAGGTTACTCTAGAGGCCACATTTATGATTGTATCTCCATGAATCTTGATCAGAAAGTTTACCTCAATGATCTTGATGAAAATGAAACAAAGACGAGGTACAATTCACACAATTTTTGGTTGCGGGTTTATCTCAGGATATGATGACGGTAAGTGTGGAAAAGGTCTCCCCTTATAAGAAGAGCAAACATGAAAAATGTTATCCTTTTGCCTTCATACTACAAAGAGACATAAACCTTTGTCAATAGACGATCTTTATCGATAATGGTGTCAAGAGTTCAAAGGTCAAGGTCGTATGGGCTTTGAACTTTAAAAGTGATTTCTCCTCAATAACCTTAGACTCATTTGACGAAGAACCTTCGAACTAGTTTCACTTGAAATTTTAAGAAAAAATATAGTCAAAGCTATGTTTATTGCTATAAATATGGATTGTTCTGAGAAGTAATTAGCTCACCACTTGCTTCGTACGAAACAAAATGGGTGTCATATGCGCTGAGCAATTTGTTTTAAAGGTAGGAGGAAACCGTGCCATGTGTTCTTCTTGAAATATATTTTGTACAATTCATTTGCAAGATAAATAAATGTCATTTCTATGCAAATAGTTCGTTATCACTTTTATATGATCAACTTCCATGTTGGCCAAAATAGTATATTTATTGTCAAGGTCAACTTCGAACTATAACAAACGATCGGGAACTGACTTGAAGATCATTCCGATTTTTTATGTAAATAAACTATTGAATGTAAAAATGTTTATGATCTTTTGTTTAAACATATTTATTCCAAACAATAAACATAACTATATTTTTATATTTTACATTACAAGTACAGTTTGAAAGGATTTGGAACGAAAGACAAATCTTATAGAGTTCTCTACTATCTTATTATGATCTCTTCTATTTTATGAATTGGTGCCGTTAATAAATATGTCAATGTACATGACTATTTGTTCTTTATCAAAGTAAACATGGCTTTTAGAATATTTCTTGTCGAATAATATATGGTAACATAAATCTGTCACAACAGAACCTATTTCAGTATCAATGCCAAGTCTTATGTGGAAGTAATGTGCACTCATCACATTTATGCAGTAACTAGCTGCTTCTTTTAATGTCAGTAAGCATTCGTCTGTCTTGCTTTTCTCTTTCCTCTTAATTTAGCGTTAGAAATAGTCACTCCGAGGAACTGTCTAAAGACTAGCCATTGCCAAGTAAAGATCAAGCCACAAGTTCAGCCGTGAAGTTTTATAATAATGTAGCACAGGGTATGATGACGATAAGTGTGGAAAAGGTCTCCCCTTATAAGAAGAGCAAACATGAAAATATGTTATCCTTTTGCCTTCATACTACAAAGAGACATAAACCTTTGTCAAAAGACGATCTTTATCAATTTCGGTGTCAAGAGTTCAAAGGTCAAGGTCGTACGGGCTTTGAACTTTTAAAGTGATTTCTCCTCAATAACCTTAGACTCATTTGACGAAGAACCTTCGAACTAGTTTCACTTGAATTTTTTTTTAAAATAATATAGTCAAAGCTATGTTTATTGCTATAAATATGGATTGTTCTGAGAAGTAATTAGCTCACCACTTGCTTCATACGAAACAAAATGGGTGTCATATGCGCTGAGCAATTTGTTTTAAAGGTAGGAGGAAACCGTGCCATGTGTTCTTCTTGAAATATATTTTGTACAATTCATTTGCAAGATAAATAAATGTCATTTCTATGCTAATAGTTTGTTATCACTTTTATATGATCAACTTCCATGTTGGCCAAAATAGTATATTTATTGTCAAGGTCAACTTCGAACTATAACAAACGATCGGGAACTGACTTGAAGATCATTCCGATTTTTTTATGTATATAAACTATTGAATGTAAAAATGTTTATGATCTTTGGTTTAAACATACTTATTCCAAACAATATACATAACTATATTTTTATATTTTACATTACAAGTACAGTTTGAAAGGATTTGGAACGAAAGACAAATCTTATAGAGTTCTCTACTATCTTATTATGATCTCTTCTATTTTATGAATTTGTGCCGTTAATAAATATGTCAATGTACATGACTACTTGTTCTTTATCAAAGTAAACATGGCTTTTAGAATATTTCTTGTCGAATAATATTTGGTATCATAAATCTGTCACAACAGAACCTATTTCAGTATCAATGCCAAGTCTTATGTGGAAGTAATGTACACTCATCACATTTATGCAGTAACTAGCTGCTTCTTCTAATGTCAGTAAGCATTCGTCTGTTTTGCTTTTCTCTTTCCTCTTAATTTAGCGTTAGAAATGCGGTCTCTGTTATGCAGTCAGTTATAGAATTGTAAAATTATTGGAGAAGTTATAAGCCTGCTCTTCCAAACAACTTGCAGTCTTCACATACCTCATATTAACCAAGTTGTCGATGAAAACATTATGCGACGTCAAGAAATATAGGAAACTATAAAAAAAGTTAAAGAAAACGTTTCTTGGCAAACAAACTGATTAAAGGCTATTTATTTATCCATCTATTTGCCACATTCTTTCATAGACTGTATAATGTAAAGAAATTGATATTATTATAATTATTTCTTTTTGTTGAGAGAAAACACACTCTCCTTATATCTTTTCATAAGTTAAGAAACACTTTTCTTCCAAAAAGGCGAGACTAAACAGGTTAAGATCTAGGTTAATTAGTAAATGCGTCACTATAGAAAAACATGTTGTTTTTCTCACGAAGTGCACATAAATTGCATCTAAAGTTATTGGTCAGGTAATATAAGTGTTATATTGCAGTTAAATGATGGACATTGTGTGTAACTTGAGTGACAATTTATCTATATTTTACGAGAAATATTTTTATTGTTTATTACTTTCGGTTTGTACCAGAGTTCATTAATTTTGCTTATGTAAATGATGTATTTCTCAGAACGAAGACGGAGACAGAGAGTTATGAAATGCTTTAAGGCTTACTTGTGCTAGATGGAATTTTGTTAGCTCTGTCAGTTAGAAGTTATACTATTGGTTACGGAAAATAAATTAGTAAGATACAAAAACAGTGTCTTAAGTTATTTATTCAGAGGACTTAAGGAGCGGCTACGCTACAATAACAATGCTCTTCGAAAACCTTGTCTGTCCATTGAATTGTCTGTAACATTGAAAGTTCCATGTACAACGTCGTGTATGTGTCTCTAGATTATATTTCTGTACTGGTAGCAATGTGTAAATGTAGAGTTCTGCTAGATGGCGTGGTAGATAACATACATTTCCACTACTGTCAGTTAACAGACTCCTCACCATTTGCCCAAATAAAAGGTTTCTTTCTGTTGCAAATTGGTCCCTTTTGTAAGCGGGTTCCTTTTTGAAACATGTATGTTAATATCTTCTGAATCAACAGTATTGTGTCTGCCTTTTTTCTCGCATATGGCTGGTGCTATCTTTTAATTTACTTTTTTTGGTTTTGGTCGTTAGCGTACAGCAAAATGACATACAACGGCCTTAAATTCGTTCGTTGAGCCAGCCATAAACACACATAAACAAGTTGAATCTGGAACGAAAAAAAATCACAATATAGTATTTATTAGTAGGGCCGGGCTTTCTGCAAGATATTGAGAGTAAGTCTTAGTGGCATCCCAATGCAACATTTTAAAAGGTACCTTTAACTGTTTTTGAGGTAATTCGTGTAATATCAACTTAAACAATGCTCAATGGAAGAATAGAATATATATATATATATACATTTGATTACAACTGATAAGCATAACAATAAATATTTACCACTGTTGCATTATGGTGACTGTGAGTTACGTTTAGAGCTTATTACATGAATTACAACAGAGTAAACGTTATAAATATCAATGTAGAAACATCACGTATCTTAAGGGCTAAAGAACTTACTGTTTTGTATTTTGAAAAGGAAATGATAATGTACATTTTGTAAGATTAATTCTATAAAACTCAGCGATAATGTAAACAATACACAGTACTGTAAAATGTGATACTGGTCAATACACAGTATACATATTTGCAATACGCTGTACACAATCGACGCTCATTTATCATCGATTTCTCCGTCATTTTAACATTTACAAAGCTGAAATTTTCCAAGTTTCTTTGTATGTAACTAAATAAATCATACGATTCAGAATTTTTATCACAAGACAGAATGTGACGATATCGGGAGAAATGTGTCCACGATATGCATTTATCAGATGATAAAATTGCCATTTTATCACAAGATTTAGCGTTCCTTCATAAGATTGACTCATTTTACACTTGTGAGAGCATATACACAGTATCTAGTTATTAAAAATAATGCTCTTTTCTTCTATAATAGTATAATACAACAGTAAATAGGTGTTTTACTTACCTTGTTGACGAAAAATAAACACGTTTTCGGAAAAAACCTTATCACTAAATGGCAATATCCGGAGTACGCATCCTCACCGTGCCAATGTAGACACAACACGGTTAACAGACGAGTTTATTCTTTAAATAAGCAAATTAAGATAAAAAAGGTAAAATGTGTATTTTAAAACGATCCGATTCATTTTTCCTTTAAAAAAGTAGGCAGAAAACAGAGAATTATCATACAATAAATCACTGTTCTGACCTCAAAATTATTACGTCATGGCGTCAAACAGCATAGCGGCGCGCTGAAAAAGAAACCGATTGAAAACGGGCAAATATTTAATGAATGTAGTCAAGGATGTACTTACAAATCTTTGGTAACGTGTTAGGATCGAAATAATATATCTCATTTAGTGATTTGTTTTTGAATAAATCATTGTTTGTCATTCAGATGCGTATAATTATATCACGAGGGCTGCACCCTCGTGATCTAATTCCTTCGCATCTGAACTCCAAACAATGATTTATTCAACGACAAATCACTGAATGAGATATATTATTTCTTAAATAACTTACGTTCACTTTCATATATTTCGGCCATTTCGCGTTAACATACCTTTTGCTCTCGCTCGACGTTCGACTCCCTGACACTGCTGAATTTATATTTAGCAAATAACCTTTTAAATAGATTAATTCTTCTTATATTTCTTGAGTGTAAGGTGTATAACATTGTAATTTCTTTCAGTATAGCTGGAAAAAGTAGAAAAAATATTTTACAAAAATAAATAAATACAGCTTAAACGGGTATCTAAAAATATAATAAATCCGACATTTTTTTTTGTTGCCATGGAAACAATATGGCTACCAATTTGACTAAATATCTAAATGCTCATAACTTTTTCATCTTTACTCTGATTTTGAAAATTCTTTTACTTCTGTAAATGATTTAAGAAATCCCAGCTGATGAAATTAGCTTAAAACTTGCCTTTCCCTTTAACTAAAGACAAGCCAATTAAAAACATGCAGATTTGTTCGGGCGTAATTAAATACCTGTAACTTCTTCACACCCGATTACTGACTTATGTGTTCTTAAAAAGAAAATACAACGGATTTGAATATAAAAACGATCTCTCATATATTCATAAAGTTGTACAAAATGAGAGTTAATAGTATCTGCCAACTGTGAATCTCGCAAGTTCAAGGGGGCAGGGAGAAGGGAAGAAGCTTTAGTGTGTACGGGGCCTCCGTAAACCAACATTTAAAAATTTGTCACCTATCAAAAATTACAGTACGGAAATATACTGAGGTTCTATGTACAAATCTAATAAAATATATATTCTGTGTTCTGTTCTGTTTAAATAGCATCGTAAAAATTTAACGATGTGCCAAATCCATGGAAACGGCTACTGAAGCTGGTAATTATTGAACTCAAATATTTTCCTTGGTTATATTTAAAAGAAACTTGAAATGTTCCTATTTTCATTAAGTAATATCTACCTTTTATTTGCAATGATTACATTTTAAATATTCTATTCAGTTTCGGTGTCGCCAGCTTGTGCATTTTCACTAATTAGCACGAACATTCAAAAGTGAACTAAAAAGGTGCCTATTTTTAACTAGAAAATATTTTTAGACATATCTACAATCATGACTGATTGTTTTGTGTTTTTGCTTGAAAATGTTTTATAGAACGTATGCATTTAAAATTATCATAATTCTAAAATTTTGGATGTATCCGTTTCATTAATTCGACGGGACGATGCAGCTGTATTATAATCTGTGTCCCCCGTCACAGCAGGATAATGCATCTTTTATATAATCTGTCGCCTCCGTCACAGCAGGATAATGCATCTTTTGTATAATCTGTCGCCTCCGTCACAGCCGGATAATGCATCTTTTGTATAATCTGTCGCCTCCGTCACAGCCGGATAATGCATCTTTTGTATAATCTGTCGCTTCCGTCACAGCGGGATAATGCATCTTTTGTATAACCTGTCGCCTCCGTCACAGCAGGATAATGCATCTTTTGTATAATCTGTCGCTTCCGTCACAGCAGGATAATGCATCTTTTGTATAATCTGTCGCCTCCGTCACAGCGGGATAATGCATCTTTTGTATAATCTGTCGCTTCCGTCAAAGCGGGATAATGCATCTTTTATATAATCTCTCGCCTCCGTCACAGCGGGATAATGCATTTTTTTGTATAATCTGTCGCCTCCGTCACAGCGGGATAATGCATCTTTTATATAATCTGTCGCCTCCGTCACAGCGGGATAATTCTTTTATATAATCTGTCAGTAGTTCATATTATGATGGAGCGAGCCCGATTTGACCTCATTTAACCTCCAGCCTTTGGCCCAAACTGACCAATACCGGCAAACTCAAAAACCCCACAGGTTTTAACAACTTACTATGAAAACCTCTGGTTTGATGGACGTAAGTCCCTTGGAGCTGAAAGCTCACAAAAAGTGAAGAAAACATATATTTAAAAATGAAAAAAATAAAACTCTGTTGGGTCTGGAACACACTGGGTATGTTATGTAAATAAAATATATTTTGACCCATTCGGACTTACTCCACCAAAAGAAGTAATTAGTTATATCCCGGGTGTAAAATACAATATCAGGAAAAAAAAAACAAGTGTATTGTTTGGCTATTATTGTTTATTTTTCATAAAAATGTTACAAGATGATATAAACATTTATGATTTACTGTATAAAATATTAAAAATGAACAATGTAAAACAAAATGAATAAACAATTATCAATTATTTTAATTAATAAGGACAAAACTATTGCAAATTGTTTTTCAGTGTGGAGTTTAAAGTTTCCTTCTGGATATTTTGTTTCATTTCTAAATATATGTTTTCTTCACTTTGTGTGACCTTTCAGCTCCCAGCAAACCTGAGGTTTTCATAGTAAGTTGTTAAAACCTGTGGGTTTTTTTTGAGTTTGACGATATTGGTCAGTTTAGGCCAAAGGTTAGAGGTTTAATGAGGTCAAATCGGGCTCGCTCCATCATAATATAAACTACTTCTGTCGCCTCCGTCACAGCGGGTTACATGCATCTTTTATATAATCTGTCGCCTCAGTCACAGCGGGATACATGCATCTTATATATAATCTGTCGCCTTCGCCTAAGCGGGATAATATGTCGCCTCCGTCACATCGGGATCTTTTATATAATCTTTCGCCCCCGTCACAGCGGGATATTGCATCTTTTATATAATCTGTCGCCTCCGTCACAGCGGGATACATGCACCTTTTATATAATCTGTCGCCTCCGTCACAGCGGGATACATGCATCTTTTATATAATCTGTCGCCTCCGTAACAGCGGGATACATGCATCTTTTATATAATCTGTCGCCTCCGTCACATTAGAATAATGCATCTTTTATATAATCTGTCGCCTCCGTCACAGCGGGATACATGCATCTTTTATATAATCTGTCGCCTCCGTCACAGCGGAATAATGCATCTTTTATAATAATCTGTCGCCTCCGTCACAGCGGAATACATGCATCTTTTATATAATCTGTTGCCTCTGTCACAGCGGATCTTTTATATAGTCGGTCGCCTCCGTCACAGCGGGATACATGTATGCATCGTTTATATCATCTGTCACCTCCGTCACATTACTTTGTCTCTGTTGCATATCTTTAAGTCTAAACATTGCACAGCAAAAGTTTCACTCCCATGTCCCTGTAATAGGTAGAACATGCTTTTGCTTAAAATCGGACAATTAGTACATGTAAATTGTTTCCTTAGCTGAAATGATAAAAGCATTGATTCATAAAGTTTCATAATTATCATTTGGCAACGAGTGTTTTTTTACATTTAGTAATTGAAATTTATTATTTAGAATATAGCATTAAGCCCTGAGTATATGACATTTAACATTAAGTTATTGACATTTAGCATTAACGTTTCATTATGTATCATTTAGCAATTAGCATTAACGTTTCATCATGTAGCATTTGGCAATTAGCATTAACGTTTTTTATATGTAGCATTTGGCAATTATCATGGACATCACACTTCCATTAAATACGCACGAACAATGCCTTGTTCAATACCGTTATACGAAAACAGAAATTCGTCAAGTATTTCAGATGATGTTAGATGATCGAAATATTTTGGCCGCCAACTCCTTTCACCACTAAATCATCAGCCATAGTTACAGCGTGACTATAATATTATTTTCATTCCCATTAAGCTGAAATCATAGTCAAGTTTGGCTGAATTAGAAATAGGTATGTGTATGTAATAAAAGAGTCATTAAGATGCAATGATTCATTTGGCTCTCATGGAATAAAATTAGCTATAAAACCATTTAACAATAATGCAAAATATGTCAAAATCAAATGCAAAATGGTCATACTAGTAATCGAGTCCCAATGGATAATTTTACCCCATGGTGAATAATTGCGATTTAAACAACATAAAAATGCGAGCGCCTTGTGGGATCAAGGCCTGACAATTCTCTCCAGCCGAATATAACTTTGCAGATCAAGATGCTAATATAAAAAAATCTACTGTATTATTCAACTCATGCATAGGCAGACTTGTTAATGACTTATAGATAACAATTTTGTAGATGACGAAAATCTGGAAATGCATATCTACAAAGCACTAAAAACATCTAGTGGCGTTGATTGAGATCAACCTTTAAGCGATGATATTTTGAGTATATCCTGGATTTATGTCATTTTTGTTAAGGCCAAGAAGGCGTAATTCAGCACCATCTAGCGGAACATCAAACGTTATGCTTGACGACGTCACGTTTTTGCGCTCTAAACATTGACGGTAAACAGCGTGTGTGCTTCAAAGATTTCATTCGCATCCAGCTTTCCGTCATATTTAAACGATTAAATATCTACTTGAAGTTCAGACAAGGAGTAGATATAACTACTGCCTGCTTTAAATATATTTTCTGATATATTATTTACTATCAAAACTAGAATGAACGCATTGGAGCCAAAAATAGTTTATCATTTGAACCGCGCCATGAGAAAGCCAGCATAGTGCATTTGCGACCAGCATGGATCCAGACCAGCTTGTGCATCCGCGCAGTCTGGTTAGGATCCATGTTGTCCGCTAACGGTTTCTCTAATTGTATTAGGCTTTGAAATCGAACAACATGGATTCTGACCAGACTGCGCGGATGCTGGTCTGGATCCATGCTGGTCGCAAATGCTCTATGTTTTTTTTTATTGTGCGGCTCATTTATTTATTTATGTTTATAGTAAAATAATGGCTAAGTTTGTGTCAATATTTGACCGTATTCATATCTTACACACAGATAAAAAACGTCCATCGTTTTTATCAGTATGTGTATCTTTTAAAATTTGAATAACGTGAGTAATATAGCTGGATATAGCCGCTTAATCACTGTCATTTTCAACTTTAGCTTGAAACAAAACCGGGTGATATGAAATAATGTGATAGATCGGTGCCGTTTACAAACTTTTACGCAAAAATTTACAACCCGGGTCCCGCGAAACATGATCGCTCTGAGTCTGTTTTAAAACGACATTATCAAATATCTATATATAATATGAATTAACGGTGATAACAATGAGCTTTCGCATTTTGATAATTAATTGCGAAATTCATCTATTTTTTTATTTTTTATCATATTTGATGGCTCTTTGTTTAATACATAAAATAATACAAGCATATCTTTTTAACACAGAGAAAAACAACAACAATTAGGTCGGGCTACATGTTATCTCAACATTGGCACTTCTGTCTGCTAATTGTTGTGATGCAAGATCCTCTCCGGTTGGTATCTTTTTCATTCAGCTTTACATACAACATTACGCCTCAATTTTTCATACATTTTCCAACTAGAAGGGTATATGCAAATATCTTGCGTTATAGATCAAATTCATTATTTATAAAATTCAGTTTGACTTTGCTTTTTGAGTGTGTGTTGGTAACGTGGCTTCATGTTTTACTCACAAACGCTGGTGATACTCATAAAAACCCTGGACCAGATTCTGTCGCCTCCTCAGTTGAGTCTTCTACAGGCTTTTTAGAAGCCCCACTTCATGTTCACAATCATCTTTCCTTTATCCACTATAATGTTCAAAGTATTCAGAATAAAATTGATATCTTGTCTGCTGAACTTACCGATTTTGAAATTTTGACCTTTACTGAAACTTGGCTTAGTGAATCAGTTACGAGCAGTGATCTTACTATTCTAACATTCCATCCGCCAATTCGAAAGGATAGACAGTTCGACAATCATGGAGGAGTTATAATTTATGTGAAAAACAATCTTCATTTCAAGCACAGACCTGATCTTGAACCCAATCGACTAGAATATCTCTGGATTGAGGTGATTCTTCGTAATAACAAGCATGTCCTGTTTGGAAATTTTTATCGACCACCAGGCTCCGATACCATCTACAATAACCTTATTGAAGATTCCTTTTCTATGGCTACTGACACAGGGATAGCTGATATCTTTATTACAGGTGACTTTAACATCAATATCCAAAATCCAAATACTTGTCTTAAAGTTTCATCTCTTTGCCAAAATGGCCTCGTACAGTTAATCCAAGAACCTACTCATTATACGGAGCTTTCTAATTCTACAATTGACTTGATCTTTGCTTCTAACCAACAAGCAGTACTCCATTCTGGAGTTGGTGACCATTTTCTCGAACAGAATATTAGATATCACTGTCCTGTCTACTGTATTCTTAAGTTCAAAAAACCAAAGATGCCTTCCTGTACAAGACAAATTTGGATGTACGAACAAGCCGATTTTAATGCCCTCAGACAAAAGTTTCGGACTGTGGACTGGGACTCATGCTATCAAGATGACATAAACACCCATGTATCCAAAACCGTAATGATACGTCCTGACGATGTTCCATGGATGACACATACAGTTCGTAGAAGTATTCGGAGGCGCAAGCGGGCATACAGAAACGCCAAAAGCCACAACACCGAGGCACATTGGCTGACCTTTCGAAGAATTCGTAATGATACAGTGACACTTATCAGAAGAGCGAAAAGAGATTACTATGAACACATGTCAGAAAAACTTAACTCAAGATTGCTATCTCCAAAAGACTGGAGGACTACACTGAAAGCTTTCATTTCAAAAAACTCCCGGAAGTCACTGCCTCCTCTTATAAATTCTGATTCCAACACTTTAACATTTGGCTCCCTCGAGAAACCTGAGCTTCTGAACAATTTCTTTGTGGGACAGACTCATCTGAATGATCATGGCAAAACTGTTCCAGCGCCTAATGTTCTGCCTGAAGATGTTCAACTATCATTTATTGCTATCCAACCTATAGAAGTTGAAGACGTTCTTAGAAATCTTCCGATTGCAAAAGCGACCGGTGTAGGCTATCATATTCTCCGTGAAGGGTCTCACGAACTTTCATTTCCACTTTGTTCTCTCTTTAACCACTCTCTTCAGCAGTGTGTAGTTCCAGATTCTTGGAAGGAAGCTCATGTATGTTCTGTCTTCAAGAAAGGTGATCCAGCGCTTGTTAATAATTACCGCCCTATCTCGCTTCTTTGTTGTATTGAAAAGGTTTTTGAAAGAATTGTATTTAAACACACTTACAACCATCTACTCGATACGCACTTTATTTCTCCTTATCAGTCTGCTTTCAGGCCAGGGGACTCAACAGTTAACCAGCTTGCCTTTCTCTATGATACGTTCTGCAAAGCCCTTGACGACGGACTTGAAGTTAGGAAGGTCTTTTTCGATATCAGCAAAGCCTTTGACAGGGTGTGGCATCAGGGCCTCTTAATAAAACTCCAACATGCCGGTGTCTCAGGGAATCTTTTAAAATGGTTCACCAACTATCTGTCTGGACGGCGTCAACGTGTTGTTCTTCCTGGTATTTCTTCATCCTGGGCATATATTGCTGCCGGTGTTCCCCAGGGATCAATATTGGGTCCCATTTTGTTCTTGATATTTATAAATGATATCGTCCTTGATCTTGGTAGTCATATCCGCCTTTTTGCAGATGACACTAGTCTTTACATCATTGTTGACCTTCCGGTCCCAGCTGCGGAGCTTCTGCAATCGGACATTCTTAAAATCATGTCATGGGCTGATCAATGGCTTGTAGATTTTTAATCCTTCGAAGTCAGAATCACTTCTTATATCCAGAAAAACAACACATTTGCTTCATCCTGCTCTGACTATGTATGGCCAAGTGATTCCGGAAGTGTCACATCATAAACATCATGGACTCATACTTACTAATGACTGTTCTTGGCATGAACATGTCAACTACATCACTGAAAAAGCCTGGACACGAGTACACATTATGCGTAAATTGAAAATGACTCTCGACAGGAAATCCCTTGAAACGATATATACTTCTTTTGTTCGCCCTATTTTAGAATATGCCGACGTTATCTGGAATAACTGTACAGCTTTTGAAAAGGATCAGTTAGACAAGATTCAGAATGAATGTGCGCGAATTGTGTCAGGAGCAACAGACTAGTATCCCTAGAAAATCTCCTACGCGAAACCCATTGGAAATCACTTGAAAACAGAAGAAGGGACCACAGATTGATTTTATTTTATAAAATGAAAAAAGGACTGACCCCGGAGTATCTACAACAGTTAATTTCTCCGTCAGCAGGAGCTTCAACCCAATACAATCTTCGCAATCCTGATTTTATAAGACCGGTATACTCGCGCACTTCACAGTACTTCAACTCATTCTTACCTGCTACTGTACGTGATTGGAACAATTTGTCCTCTGAAATCCGAAATGCGCCAACTTTGACTAGCTTCAAGAATCTTTTGAAAAATAACGTTAACAAAACTCCAACATTCTATTACACTGGCAATAGAAGAGCCCAGGTCCTTCACGCAAGACTTTGTATGAAGTGCAGTAGCTTGAATTATCACTTGTTTCTACGTAATATTGTTAAATACCCTTTCTGTCAGTGCAGTGAAGTAGAAAACAGTCACCACTTCTTATTTGTATGTAGAGCTTATGACAACTGTCGCACCTCACTTCTGGCGAGTCTTGTCCCTATCACTAGAAATATTTGTGAAACTATCCTGCTCTTTGGTGACGACTCTTTATCTGATGAAGATAACATAGAACTATTTGCAGCTGTCCAGAAGTATATTCTTGACAGTGGAAGGTTCACTAATAATTAACATTGACTTTTATTGTGACATGTGCTGTAATATCTTGATAACACCTGACATCCTTCTACGTTTTAACTGGTTCATCTGCAGGTGGATTATTTCTATTTTCATTATTTTTCACTTATTTTCATTTATTGATTTATTCCTTTCTTTCTCCTCATATTTTTTTCTTATAACTATCGCGATTTGAAATTCTTTACTTCTCTTACTAGCACTTAACTAATTGTGACTTCTGAAATTTGACTGAACAGGCTGATAATATTTTGTCTTTTTCTTGGTAACTATAGGAATAAAAGAGCTTCGTATGATGTTAAGTGACTACGATTTTTTTTTACTAGCACTTAACTTATTTGTGACTTCTAAAATATGTACGAACAGGCTGTCAATATTTTGTTTTGTTCTTGGGATTTATAGGAATACAGCCTTATATGTTAAGTGTCTACGATTTTAAGAAACATCTCTTATCGTATATTTTCTTCTAAAATTGGATGTATTGCACAGGAAATATTATTCTGTTTTGTAAATTTAAGCCATGTTTTTGGTGTATATCTTATAATAGAAGATTGGCCTTATTATAAGTACAATGTGCTTTCGTCAATATTCTTTGCGTGCAAAATGGTTACTGTACTATTGTTATTTGTGGAATTCATGCAATAAATATGTTTAAACTAACATCGGCAAATACCGGTATAGCCATTCCAACAATGTTAACTTTCATCTTTTTAAATGCACATTTTAAACCATGGATAACAAGTTGTACAATTCCAGGTGATTAAGGTGTTAGAAAAAATTCCGTCATACTTTTTCAATCATTACTGTATATTTCACTTTTTACATACTGTTCTTCTTTTATTTGCAGTTCATTTGTCATTTTTCTGTTTCACTTTTAGAACCTCCATTATATCACTTTTTGATTGGTTTACTGGAACTCCATGGTATCGTGTATAAATATTTTATGTTGTTCCAACTGAGTCAATATTCACGAATTGCTTAAATTGTGTCTGCCGAATGCTGTCCTTTAATATTTCGTCACATGTTACCAGATATGTGCCGATAGTAATGGATCAGTTCTGGAGTATCTTGCCGAAAGATAATAAGAAATGACCAGTCCAGCTTCCGGTGGAGTTAGAAACCAGTACCGTAACCAAGGAGTTAGAGACGATTGTTTTCTCGTTTGTCTAGATTATAGAAACCCAGTGCATGGGATATATACTGCCAGTAAATTCCATATTGGGTGAGATCGATGAAATGAAACGTACAAAAGTAGAGGTCACGATTAAAACAAAAAAGCAATTCAGTATTACGTACGAACAATGCGACGAACATATGGGAAACAACACTAGCACACCGAAACATGTAGTTTAGACTAATGCATGTAACCCCTAAGGAAACCTGGGCTCTTTGTAACTAAACATCAAAATATAAAGTGCAATAAAGTTTGAAAATAGAATTGGTGAAAATAGTTTTAGAGGCAATTTTTATACTTCTACTTGAAGTATGTATTGAGTCACAAAATTTTGTCAGTACATCTCTTTCCTTCTAAACCATTCGAAACTCAACAGCAACACAGTGTACGAAATTTAGTTGACAGCGTCTCCTTATAGCAACGAATGTTACAAGGCGTAGTGTTCTTGTTTATTTCTATTCCCGGATCCATGTAACTGAATTTCAAGATAATAGTTTACCAATTATTTTCATATGTGTGAACGTTTAACGTCTTTTTCAACAATTTTTCAGTCATATAAAGGACGGTGTCCGCTGGTAGCAGTGAGCACAATGCCCAATTTTATAGTGCTGCCTCACTGGAATATCACGCCGTAGACACGTGGTATGATACCCCACCCAGTCATATATACTGACACCGGGCTCAGGCGGGCTGACCAGTCCTACCACTATTCTCTTAACGCTGAGTGCCAAGTGTGGAAGCTACTAGCACTTCTTTTAACGTCTTTTGTATGACGCAGTCGGGGATATATGTGGCTGGATAACACTATATAGGAATTTCGTGAAGATGGAACTTTTATGTGTTATATGTGAAGTATATGATATAAGTAGTTCATTGATGCCGGTAGTCACAATCCTTAGGTCAAATTAAGGTAAAGGAATTAGGTCAATGGGCATTAAGTGCAGGCTTTACAAATTTCACTTATATGGCATTATATCTTCGCCATTTGATAAAATAAGTGAGCAAAAATGGTATTTAATAGAAGCCAATGTATTTAACTATGAAATAAAATCACTACATGCAAATTAGCTCATCTGTATATTAATTAATATTAATGAAAGCGGCAAAATCGTACAAAATTACAATAAAAATTGACATGTATGTACAGCTGTACAGTATTTATTGTTTTATGTATCATTTTCATGATTTGAAAAACAGAAAGGTAACAAATGATATGTGGGATACTTATCTATTGATAAATTCAACTGTTTATATCGCCATCATAGTTGTTTTATGTGAAGATACTGCTTGAAGTGGGTGGCGTGAGTTGACTTCTGACCAACAATTATCTTTAGCACAATTGTGTATTTGTTTTCACAAAAGCAAGGCATTTCTTTTGTATTAGGTACATATCTGCCGGCTATTTTAAAATGTGAACCTATGTCACACAGCCAATATAGCTGCCATTTTTTCAAAATGGCGACCAAGATGACCATCAAAGGTAAGAATGTTCAAAAGTATGCATATACATGAGCGTTTATATTTTGATGTAATTTATTGCAGTATTAAGATTGATAAGTACAATTGATGACATCATGATAAGACCACACGCCATGTAGGCAACCTCAGATAACCAATATGGCGCTCAATTTTCAAAATGGCTGCCAAATGTCAATATGTTAAGGTTTCTTTGCGTACATTATAGAGTTTACATAGTTCTTTTATGTAGTTCAGTAATAAATTGTGATTGAAAAAACATTACTATTTCAAATCAGGTTGACACCATCTCAGACAACCAATAAGACATTCACTTCCAAGAAGTCAGTATGTTCAGGTTTTCTAACATACTGGAGACCGTACAAAAGGTTTTATGTAAGGTTTTGCAGTATTTTGACGGATAATTAAACAATAATCTATAATACATATATTGGGTTTACAGACAGGATAGTCTAAATTGGTATCAATAGTATACTTGTTATAACGGCTGGGCATCTAATGTATCTAGAGGTATAGAGAAGGAAACTATGGATGTCTTCGGTATATCGGCAGGCAAACTTGGCTTTTCATACAGCCTACTACGGATATTCTTAATTAAAGACAGGCAAACTGTGTATCGGTGATAAATAGTAAGGCCATTTTTGGTATCATTTGTTTACAGACACGCCATCCGGGCTAAATATTGATGCAACTATCGGTATCAAGGGTATACAGACATGCCCTCTGGGTATCCTGTGTATACAGACTGGCCCTTCTTGCTATACACACAGACATCTAGGGAAAGCCTGGCTATACATATAGGCAACAAAAGGTAGCCAGGAAATAGAGAAAGATAAAATGGTTATCCTAGTTATGCAGGAAAATTATCGTGGGTATACATACATGTACATTCCACTATGGGTATCTTAGTTATACAATCATTTACTCTGCGTGTTTTGTGCATACATGTATGGCCACCTTGGCTATACATACAGTTAAGGGTACCTTGGCTATACATACAGGTCACTATGGGTATCATGGGTATACAGAAAGGCCTATCTGGGTATTCTGTGCATACAGACAGGTCATATTGGCTACACATGTATACATACTGGCAAATACTGGTGTACTGAATATACAGACAGGCAATTCTGTGTATTCTGGACATACAGAAGGGCCAATCGAGTTTTCTTGCAACTCTAGATATTCTGGGTATACAGGCATGTCATCCTGGCTATACAATTGTATATATAGTCTACTAAGGGTATCTTCGATTTACATACACACCATTCTGGGTATCTTGAGTATATAGACATGCCATCATTGCTATATATTCAGGTCACTTTGGATGGCACTGGTATACAGACAGGTTACCTATGTATCCATGGTATAGAGCCATGCCACTTTGTGTAGCCTGGATATACAAACATGTCATCGTGGCCATATATACTTGTCATTATGGATATCCCCGATTAACATATAAATCTTTCCGGGTAAAAAACCTGGGTATACAGGCAGACCATCGTTGCTATACACTAGGCCAGTATGTGCGTTGAGTATGCTTGGTATATAGACAAGTCACCTGAGTGCATCCTATGTAGGCCGCCTTGAGTATCCTGGGTATACAAACAGGCCATTCTGACCGTTTACTTAATGTCACCACTATAAATATCCTGGGTATAATTACATGTCACAGGTGTACCCTAGGTAAAGAGGCAGGTCTATCTGGGTATCCTTGGTATACTATCAGGTCTTTTTGGCTTTAAATACAGGTCACTATTGGATCCTGGGTACCGCTATTTGTAAACTTGCTATACATAAAGACCACTATGGGTATACTGGGTATACTGGGTATATAGGTCTTCCTGGTTATATATACAGAAAACTTTGGTTATCCTAGGTGTACATACAGGCCTCTTGTGGTATTCATTGTACACATACAGGCTATATGCCAATACGGATATCCTTGGTATACAGAAAGACCGCCAATGTATCCAAGGCATAAAGGTCACTCTGGGTATCATGGATATACATAAGGTCAGGTTTGCGATACATACAGATACACTATGACTATCAGTGGCATACAAAGAGGCAACTATCGGTACCTTAGGTATAGATGCAGGCCATTGTGAGTAACAGGGTTATACAGACTGACCACATGTGTATCCTGTGTATACAGACAGACTATCATAGCTAAACATATATTTATGCCAGTTTGGACAATACTAACTACGCTTCACAACTTTGCATCGATAGCGTAAAATAATGGATCTAATTTTTCATGCAAACAAAGGATACCACGGGTGACATGTATGACTGCATTCCTTTAATACCCAAAGTAACATATCATATACTAATGTGCAAGACGAAATGTGGCAGTTCAATGGGTATTTAAATACCAACTGTAGAAATGTACATGACAACGAGGACAATAAAGTTGTGACATTCTTAAAACAATGTCCTCTGGTATTGTGTATAGAGAAAAGACTATGAGCAAGATTGAACTGTGTGAACTACGTTGTGCAGTATTTGAATAGGTGTTAAATACTAATTATATTCTTAATACACGAAATATTTACAGGATTTACTTGGACATTTGTAAAACTGATATCAATGGTTAAGAACAGACATATGTGTACTAAATGAACGTTTTAAATGCATATTTGATACATTTTAATTAATATTCATGAGCTGAAAAACTCTTAATTAATATTTATTAAGAACATTATTCCAAACTTAAAACATCTTACTATCTCAAAATATGGTTTATATGTGAGATACAGTCAAACCTGTGTTAAAGACCACCTATGAATAGAGACTACCTGGGTCTTAAGAACACATGTTTTGTTTCCCATTTTAATTTTTACAGAATATTTTAACCTGTGAATAAAGACCATCTCCCAATAAAGACCACATTTAAGTTCTCCCAAGGGTGGACTTTATAGACAGGTTTGACTATATAAATATTGTCAGTTTTTTTAATATTTGTTTTTCTTAATGATTAATATACCCCACCCACTTTCGACAGTATTTACTTGCAAACAATAAATAATGCTACAAACAGATAGATATTTATATTAAGTAAAGTTTCAAATGTAATATTGATTATTGTCCATTTATAAACACAAATAGTGAAGATTTGATCTTATTATTATTTGAAAATATCAAATGAATATTCATAAGTATGTAAATGAGAAAATTTTTGAATAAGTGTTTGTAAATAAATGTACAAAGCCCTGGCTTCGTTTTGATACCATTGTTGTTATTCTACACCGATAAATGACCAAGATACAAGGTATTTTATGTGACACACATGATTTTTTTTCGGTTCGATTGTTCACTTCAACTAAAATCACGGCGCAGGGGATGTGGAAGCAATTTTTAGCTATTTTCGTGTTTCGGGAGAGAAAAAGATTTCTAATTTTTCAGATTTATACCCCAGTCACAGATACGGCACGGATAGCTACGTCTAGCCACGGACAGTAACGTAGTAATCCGTATCGATCCGTACCCGAACCGTACCTTAAAGATGTAATCCGTATCAATCCGTACCAATCCGTGCGGCTCAGGTACGGATCGATACGGATTACTACGTTTCTATCCGTAGCTAGACGTAGCTATCTGCGCCGTATGTGTGACATGATTTCATGATTTACGTAGGCCAATAGCTGTCAACCTATATGAGACAGTTAAGTAGGGATATAACTTAAATTCCGTCCAATCATGTTCATATTGTAGGGATAACGCATGTTTTTTGTGTTATAACAGCTGCAGAGTCCCGATGAATTGGTTGATCCCGAGAAATTATGTAGATGTTAAAACACGAAATGAACATTTGTTAACGCTATTCTAACATAGAAATCTAATAAACGAATAGATTATCCCTCAGCGTCGTTAATTTCAATGAAACGCGCGGAAATGTCTGCGTTGTTTTTTCACGTTGACGTAATTTCCTTTGGAGCTATCCGTTATTAGGCCGTAATGCGTTTAACATGCATATTTATGTACATGTATTCAATTTATCATAATTGGTCTGGTATAGCGGTATTGTATTTGTAATTTAGTTCGTATAAATTTTCTCTACTATAGAGTCCATTTTAATTGACCTGACGAGGCGGGGTTTCGCGACGGTCCACTGTATTATTATGCAGAATTATAAGATTCTTTCACTGGTTGTAGGTGTAGATGGAATTTCCGGTCTCGAGGGTAACTGTTTCGGCGGTAACGAGGCTCCTGCCGAGATACCGCGTAAACAGTTACCCGAGAGCCGGATATTCCCATCTGCACCTGCAGCCAGTGATATAATTTTTTTCTTGCATACCATATTCAACAAATAATTGTGAAAAATAAATTCAAACAAATGATTTTCTTACAGCACTTTTTTCTTATAGTAGCGTATTATAAAAACGCGGGAACTTTACGTCTGTAAACAGGAAGTACGTTACATGTGACGTTACAACGACGAAAACAACGTAATAGTTCCGGTTTTGTTTTATCATCTGCAGTGAAACGTTATGTTATTTCCGTAAAATGACGTTTTTATATCAAGAAATATGTTATAAAGAACGAAGAGGAATTATCAAGGTATTTGATTTTTATCTCGTTTTACGTAAAACATTATTATTACTACACACATCTTCTGTACACATGTAGTTCGTTATACGTCATTTACAGCACGAGAGTCATCTTACACCCAAGGGTGTAAGATGGAGTTTTCAAGCACCGGTGAAATCACCTGAAATCCCAGTCTGGTATGCAAGAAATGTAGTATATTCGGCGATGGCCGTCTACCCTACACTGTAACCACTGCAGCTCTACCTATTTTGCTCGTCGTTTTATGAGATTACCATTATTTGCATAAGCCAGAGATTATATATATTTATATATATATAAAATTCTGTTGCAGTAGTATCCAGTTAACGGAGCGGACGAGCTTTCAATTTTTTATTCTGATAGGCAGAACATTTCAACATGTACGTATTGTCCGTGTGTGACCGGGTGAAAATTCAGTTCTATTTAAACGGACATGAGATAGGCAATTCATTTAGACGAGTAGACCTTTGTGCATTTCAAAACTTTATTTTGATAAGTGAATTTATATGTGCTCCTCAAGTGAACAGACAAGAGTTCAGTTCTGTATTGTAACACGTACCCACATACAATCATTTCTGATATCATGTAAAACATACATTGAATGGCTTACCATTCAATAGTCAGAACTATTTGCATTCGGAAACAACACAAACCTTGCCAGCGAAAAAAGATCATTTTATACAGTCATTGGTTTAAACATTTATTTTATCTATGTAACCGGTGCTTCCAACATTAACAGATAATTAATTGTTAATTCTTTACCTTTAACAGCATCATTATGTTATAAAATGCTGATTTAATAACTTTGTAGTATCACCTTACATAATGTGGAAAATGATTAAAGGTGCATTTCACGTTTTAAATTAAAAACAATCTAATCATCCAATCGGACCCTATTGGCTGCTTGATCAAATATTATATTTTTTCTCAACTTCATAGTGATAAGAAAGGATTATTTAAGAGGTATTCTTACGTTTGAGGTCATGGATTTAAGTATTTGGGGTACCCCTTTCATTGTGTTAAATACAAAGTTGATCTATAAAACAAAAAACTGAACATGAATTTTAAAAAGTGATAACTATTCATTTTTTAAAGGGAATGAATAGGATATTAAGATATATTTATAGACAAAATCTGGGGATAGGGATTTTGACCGTATTCGTTTTCCATATTATGACTTAGTAAGACCTTACTTTTTTCTACAACGTTTCCTTCCAGTAACCAAAACACCTTATTATTTGATCACGTGTAGATATATTGCAAACTTTTTTAAACGTCTTCTGAAGAAAAATCTGCTGTAAATGTAATAAAATAAAGATCATGGGAAACATAATCTAGTCATATAAATAGTCCTCATTTGCTTTACTATCATACAAAATGCTGTAAAGATAAAAGGATGTGAAGAAGTTCAAAAATAAGTATCTCAAATTGCTAGTGGGGCCGGCGGGGATAGTTTAATCCAAACAATGTACAGAAGCTCGACTTTAAAGCTTTTAAAGGTATGACTCAACTAAACAAAAACAAAACAAAAATACCACTACATAATTACGTTGGTAGCAGAAAACTATAAATTCTTCACACACGTTGTGCATTCAGTGCAGTTCTCTCAACTAGCACTTCTTTATAAGAAATGTATTTCTCCCTCTCCCTTATGTAGAAAAATTGAATCATACTTTCATTTCTTTTTCGAATGTAGGTTATACAATGTCTGCTGTAATATCTTTCTACTCAATCTACAAAATTAAGAGACAGACCTTAACACAGTGCTCTTTGGAAATCCACCCCTTTTCGAGGGATAATACTATAATTTTGCGCATGTCCAGAATTACATCTCTGAGAGTAAGACACATTTCTTTCGAGACAGTATTCTTTTTTTTTCTATTCTCCCACTTTCTTAATACTTTACTCTTTCATAATAAACTAAAACTAAAGGCTGTTATATTTTTTAATCATAATTTACAGAGACTTGTATATGACTACTTCCCACTACGAGTATAATATAACGCTCTCTAATAAATACTTACAAACAAACAGTATTGCCAGCCTTTAATATCTAGTTATTTTGTTGTTAGTCTATGCTTTGTACACTGGGGAATAAATGTGTCTCAACTAATTATGAGGCAATTAGCAGACAAAAGAGGAATTTGTTTGCAACCCAGGACTGAAATTGACAGAATACCGTTGACCGTATTTTCTAATATTTCACGGTTTCAAATGACAACCTTTAAAACTGAATTTTTAAAAAAATTCCCAATGGTGGTCTTGCCACTAACCGTTATAATTCTGTGATATTTTATGTTCTTTGCTCTTGTATAATGTGTGTTCCCATTTGTTACATGTAGGCTGGTTTATGCAATATTATTCAATTCACCTTTTTGTTCGTGTACACATGTGTAATTTTTCATGGGACAGCTGTATGTGTGGTTGCGTCCTGTTGGCCCTTTGTCATCGATTTGATCACTAAAAAATTAGAGACTAATTTTTATGTTGGATGGTAAATCAATGCCAACATGACATAGGTATAATTCATTTTCTTGTATCTTTCATGTTTCAGCATAACCTCTGTATGCGAAAGTACACGTAATACAATCATCAAAAGTAAAGATGTGATCTGTTTTACTGTGCCTATAAAAAGCCGTTCAAAATAAATAAATAAAATAATATAGTTTTTAAAGTTCCACAGTGTTTTAGTATTTGTAGCAGTTGCCAAAATATCGAATCTGCATAATTCAATTAATAAGAAAAGTACTACTTAACGTAAACTGTAAGAAGTATAAAGGGAGGTAATGAACTAGAATTAGTTCCATTATGCTTTTTACTGTGTATGTAATTTATTCAAACCCATGAGAAATAGAAAAGATAACGATTACCTAATATAGGAAATAACAGTTCATAATATATTTATTTTAATTTAGACAACATTATATACCTTAGGTCAATTAGGAACCTTTGACACACGAAACTTAAATTTACATTAAGTATTGCGTTGCACATTTAATTACCTTTCATGAACATACTTAATCAAACCGAGTCTTCTATTATTCTTCTTGGTTGCATTCTTTGCTACCAAAGGGTCTTTTTACAGCATTTATTAACTTTCACAACAGCAATCTTTAAGTGCCGTGTTGCGGCTGTAAAAAGTCTCCCCTTACTTGGATTCAGTGTTGTTATATTTTTTTGGTCTTTTGGGATCATGGATACCATTCAACATATGTGTAATAGAGTTCCGCTTAACCCAGTGCTAGGGGGCGTGAGAGGTGTTGTACATTTGATTTCCTTTTAATGAACAGACTCAATCAAACCGAGTCTGCTATTATTCTTCTTGGTTGTATTCCTTGCTTCCAAAGGATCTTTTTACAGATTTTATTATTCATATTCGCATGTTTATAATTTCAAATGGGCTTTCTTCAGGATGCATATCGATTATCGATATCTATAAGAACTTTACGGCAAATAAAAAATAAACACGATTTAATAGGCGGGGTTAATCTACAAAATTCTAGTGTTGATGCAAAATGCATTCACTGAAATTCTATACAAGGATAAACATATATCCCACATACAACATTATTACTTGAAATGATAACGTTTGACGAACACAAATCGATGTTGGTTAAAACAATGACACTTTAATGACAATTTTTGACATAACTATGGTAGGTTGAAAATTATGTACACACACTATAGTTACCACGAAAGCAGTGAAAGATTGAATTACCTGTATACATCTGAAGATATGATATAAAGATATAATGCCCATCTTTCCCTCAATATTTTATGAATGATATTGATTTAAATTAAAAAAATTGTCGTCAAATATATCTGACTAAAGAAGCTGTTCATGTTGAACTGCCATCACAATTTAATGTTATCTAGTGACAGACTTTTGTTAGAAAAACTTCCAAATATTTAAGTGGTATATCATATTCACGCTGTGTTAACTTAAACATATATAATACTTTAAACCTAGCATGTAGACATGTTTCTTGAATGTTTATATAAATACTAATAAGATATTGTTAAATATGAGATTTGGATTATCATGCCCAAATTATATATATCTATGAATATGAACAATCGTGTACATGAGATTCGTGATGTACGATATTGTACGGTAAGTATGTAGTCCTATAGACTGCGATCAGTGTTTTCATGGGACATGTAAGGTAAAGATTTAGTTATATAGAATGCATGGTCTACAAGACTGGTGCGGTGGATTATTGTTTCTATGCATCAGTAGTTGTAGTTGTTGTGGTGCACTATTGTCCTCATGTGTCATTGTTCGGAAAGGACGAATTTGCGTGTATTGAGATGCAAGATACCTGCGGTGAATTCTTGTTTCAGTGTGTCAGTGTACGGTAAAGATGTAGTTAAATAGAATGTGCGGTGAACTATTGTTTCCATGCGTCAGTGTACGGTAAAGATGTAGTTAGATAGAATGTGTGGTGGACTATTGTTTCCATGCGTCAGTGTACGGTAAAGATGTAGTTAAATAGAATGTGCGGTGAACTATTGTTTCCATGCGTCAGTGTACGGTATAGATGTAGTTAAGTAGAATGTGCGGTGAACTATTATTTTCAGGCGTCAGTGTACAGTGAAGATGTTGTTAAATAGAATGTGTGATGGACTATTGTTCCCATGCGTTAGTGTACGGTAGAGAATTAGTTAAATACAGGGTGCGGTGAACTATTGTTTCGATGCGTCAGTGCACGGTAAAGATGTAGTGAAATACAGGGTGCGGTGGATTATTGTTTGTATGCGTCAGTGTACGGTATAGATGTAGTTAAATACAGGATGTGGTGAACTTTTGTTTCAATGTGTCAGTGTACGGCATAGATGTAGTTAAATACAGGGTGCGGTGGATTATTGTTTCCATGCGTCAGTGTACGGTAAAGATGTAGTTAAATACAGGGTGCAGTGGACTATTGTTCTCATGCGTCAGTGTACGGTAAAGATGTAGTTAAATACAGGGTGCGGTGGACTATTGTTCGCATACGTCAGTGTACGGTAAAGATGTAGTTAAATACAGGGTGCGACGAACTATTGTTTCTATGCGTCAGTGTACGAAAGATGTAGTTAAATACAGGGTGTGACGAAATATTGTTTCTATGCGTCAGTGTACGGTCAAGATGTAGTTAAATACAGGGTGCGGTGGACTATCGTTTCCATGCGTCAGTGTACGGTGAATATATAGTTAAATACAGGGTGCGGTGGACTATTGATTCTCTTCGTCAGTGTACGGAAAAGATGTTGTTAAATACAGGGTGCAGTGGACTATGTTTTCCATTCGTCAGTGTACGGTAAAGATGTAATTGTAAACTTATTCAGTTTCATTGTTTGAAACATATTGATCTTGATGTGTTACTAAACTGCATGACATATGTCTAATGATATTGAATTTGATCAATGGACAATGTGCATTTAGTTATATTTAACATAGTTATAAATATAATAATACATTACAACGCAAGCCATCTATTGGGACTGACAAGACATTGATTCGAAGTAAATATAGGAAGAATACAATATTTAGTCTATACACACTTCAGTTACTATTATTTATATTTCTTATATAGTATCATCAACTCTGAAGTTTTAGTAGTATTTTACCCATATTCCCATTGTTGCAGCGGTATAGAATGCTGAAACAGAAATAAAAAAGAGGTGAATACTAGTAAACAGTGTCAAGAAAATAAGATTCACAGATTAATACATGTATACGAATATCAGAATAATTTGAAATATGTAAATTGCTAAATTCTATACAAATGAATTGTCACATGGTGAGAAAAATGTGCAGTCAGTCCGGGGCTTGAACTCGGGACCCCTTGCTTACAGGGCGAGTGCTCTACCGACCAAGCTACCCGGCTGCCACATCTTCTTCCCTAACGTGACCAAATCCGTACCGTGACATACACCCTCACAAATTGGAAAGTCGTCCTCGAATTTCGGAGGTACATAATATTGCAAACGTCGTAAGACTAACCAAGCAAGCATGCCATGGTCCCCCGTTGGACGCCAAATGTCACAGGGTGAGAAAAATGTGCAGTCGATCCGGGGCTCGAACTCGAGACCCCTCGCTTACAGGGCGAGTGCTCTACCGAACAAGCTTCCCGGCTGCCTGACACATCTTCTCCCCGAACGTGACCAAGTCCGTACCGTGACAAAGTTATTCATATCGGATGAGATGAGGAGTTCAGAATAACATTTTCATATTGTTATTACATTGTATTTCCTTTGGGCTTTTTTGTACCTGCTCTAAGGTAGGTTTGAAAAAAAAAGTGTTCAGGTGGATTATCTGATCTATTTAATTAAAGGGGCATGTCATTTTCAACATTCGAAAAGTTTTAACATTTTAGTAACTGTAAATAAACAAGAGCTGTCAATATTGTAGACAAATGCCCCCCCCCCCCCCCCCACCCCCCCCCCCCCCCCCCACCCCGCGCATGCACAAGAATGACACAGCTGTATGCGTAAAAATCACACATCATTTCGTGACCTTGACCTTAACCTAAGAAACCCATGTCATAAGCGTTAACAGACATTCTCAATATGGTTAACATTTGTTTAAAAATATTTTCAAATCTCTTGATAAATGGCAGAGTTATGAACCAGACAAGAAAACCTTTGAACTCTCAATGTGACCTTGACCTTGGAGCTTGGGGTCTGGGTCTTGTGTATGACACCTCATATCATTATAGGGAACATTTATTCCAAGTAATTTCAAAATCCCTTCATCGATGGTTGACTTGTGGACCGTAAAAAGAACAAACCCTTTTAACTTTTAACCTCTAAGAGTGATCTTGCGCACGACATGTCGTCTCATTATGAGGAACATTTATGCCAAGTAATTTCAATTGTCCTTGATGAATGGCAGAGTTATGGACCGGACACGAAACAGACCATATTAACGTTTTGACTTCTCAGTGTGACCTTAACCTTGGAGGCAGGGGTCTGGATCCTGCGCATGACACGTCGTCTCATTATGGTTAACATTTATGCTAAGTTATTTGAAAAACCTTCAGAGTTATGGACCGGACACGAAACAGACCATGAAAACCTTTGACTTCTGAGTGTGACCTTGACCTTAGAACTACGGTCTGGGTCACGCGCATAACATGTAATCTCATTATGGTGAACATTTATGCCAAGTAATTTCAAAATCCCAAGAATTAACATGACACACAGACGCACGCACGGACAGGCGGACAGGGCATTTTAATATGCCCACATTCGGGGGCATAAAATTATAAATACTGATTCAGTGAGTTCTTGATAGTATTTATAACAACAACACACGCGTATTTTGTTAAATACATGTATAAAGAAACAATAACGCTTTTGAAACACTGCGAGTTTAATAATACTCATAAAATATCAACAAAAAATTGATTATATATGATATGATCTAGAGCTGCTTTTGAGAAAAGCGCATGTCTCCAACAATTGCCTAATCATTGGAATAGTTATGTATCTGAGTCAACTGTACATCAATACATGTATCATAGGCATTTGTACAAAAGTGATTTCCGGTAATTCAAGGATCATAACGCTGAAGTGCCTGTGCAGATTTGGCTAGTTATCGTACTTGGTCGAGGACTCATTGGCAAATACATTTTATTCAAGTCTGGTGAAGATCGGAAAAGAAGTGTTCAATTTAGAGTGCGGACAAGTGTGTAAAGAGCGATTTTCGGTAGCTCAAGGGACATAATTCTGAAGTGCCCTGCAGGCCGATTTGGCTTGTTATCAAACTTGACCAAGGACGTATTAGCAAACACTTTGTTTAAGTTTGGAGAAGATCGGATACGAACTATTAAAATTAGAGCGTGGACAAGATTACAAAAGGCAAGTTTTCAGTAATTCAAGGGCCATGATTCTGAATTGCCTGGGGCGATTCGGCTCGTTATCGAACTTGGCCGAGGACTTATTGGTAAACACAGTTTGTTAAAGTTTGAAGAAGAACGGATGAGAACTATTCAACTTAGAGCGCGAACAAGACTTGTGACAGACAGACAGACAGACAGACACACACACACACACACACACATGGACACACACAGAGCAGTAAATCAATATACTTCCCACATCTCTATGTGGTGGGAGACAAAATTACTCCAGAAATATTTTCTTATTATGCTTTCAAATCTATGATAATTGGAGGCTATACTGGAGGTGAGTACATTTACATATGTTCCTATTTTTATCATTGTAATTCAATGGCAATCAAACACAGAAGCATAATTTTCCACTCTTTTGACACATCTATTGTCAAAATCAGATTAAGTAGTAACTTACTTTCATAAGAGTATATGGAGCCTCCAGTTAAAGCCGAATATGTAAATTTTGGATAGTTGTCAAAGGCGTCATAGGAACAGCTATAGAGTGGTGGGAAAAACACAACCGTGTAAAAGTGATCTTGACATGGAACAGCGTCAATGTCATATCCAGCAGTCATCCTAAACGATCTACCATACATTATATCACTAAAATAGAAAGAGAGGAAAACAGGTAAACATCTGTAAAACTGGCCACTATTTACTTCAAATTAATTTAAGCAAAGATAAGGATAAAATATCATAAAAATTCAAATAAACTAGGTGGAACGTAGTTTTCAGCAAATCTTTATTTTCATTTATTTATCAGATGGCATTCAGTTGTAAAGGAGTCAACTTTATTCTTTACTAGAATATTTTAAGCATTCATTGTACAGGACAGCACGGCCGATATGGTTAGACAGATTGTTGGTAAACATGTTGTTCGTTTATCCTAATATATTTCTGTGTTTTGATGATATACTACTAAGATAAAAAAAAAGAAAACTCCACAGTTCGCTCAACACGTCAGATATGAAAATGTTGCAGGCATAGAGGTAGTGCAAATGCATTCTACCGGGCACGCCCTGTAGCCCCGGGTTTGGCTGAAGTTAACATTTACACATGTTACAAGAGCTTTCAGGTGAAAAATTCTAACTCATTTCTCACCGTGTTTCAAAGTCAAGACCAGAGTAAATAATGGTATAGTTCAAGTCCCGAATTAGTAACAAGCGCACATTGTAGATAAACACACTAATATAAACATTAAGGGCTTTTCAAACAGTCGTTATTGCGCAAACTTTAGTCATTTACGTAAGTCGCTGTCTGTTTGTCTGTAAATGCTAGTTAATCTGTGCATGCTAGTTTTAGTTGCAAGTATAGTATAGTGTACTGCTCTGTATTACTGGAGGTGAAGAATTAGTAATACAAAATTTGGCGGCGCCTGTTGAAACTTCTCTCACAGTTTCTTTGTTTAGTTTCGGTGATTTATCAGGTCAAATTTCAATCCAGTAATACAGACCATGTTACAGTTATCTTTTAACAACAGTTAAGAGCACTGAATTAAAGATAATACTTAGAATATTGTAATTCAACTTCGTCAACATTTTCTAACCCTAGAAGAACCAAACTCTTCCGCCAGTAAAACAATGATTAAAACTTACGTCATACCAAATACCTAGAGCACGTTATAAGCCACAACAGTTAAACTTTAACTACAAACTAAGTCTTTGAATCGCTTTCAAGATTAAGTATAAAGTTGAGTAGTTACAAACGTTATGGTATTGGAAACGAAACAAACTAGGCGTTGGTAAAAAGCGGAAAGGTCGGTTTATAGAAGGAAAGGTGAATACAACGAAAAGTATGGAAAGCCGATGTGGCATGCTAATTGTAAAATGCTTAACACCACTTACTTAAATGCCAACTGCTAATTGTGCATATACGTGTACCGGAAACGTCGTTGAAATATTAATTTTATATTGTATTCAAGAATCAAGATCCTTTTAGCATATTAAATAGACAGCAAAAGTGAATTTTACAAAGCGATGATTTATACAATAAAATTCTTTACAATGACAAGACACGAGACGCTTTTTTCAACTCCAAATGCCTTTCTTATTATGTTTTAAAATACAAGATTCAAATCAAAGCGTATAACCCTTTTTACTTACGCAATGTCACGTGCATTGCAATTTCATATCCACAATATATAAGTTGGAACAATGCCATACAGGTATATCAGATTTTTAAGATTTCTTTTATATTTTAATGCGGTAGAGTGTATATTTCTAATTTTCGTGTAAGAATTTAAATTTACCGAAATATATCCCAAAGTTAATCATTCATACTATTTCGCATTCAAGTATAGATCTGGTGCCATTCCAGTGAAAAACAATAATGAAATTTTCATTGCTTTTCAGAAATAAACGGTGAAAATATCAATTCTATTTCACTCATATATTATCAGTATTACACTGAAAAGCATACATAAAATATGTACATATGCAAGCTATGCAGATAGTACACTGATATCTTATTGACAATTTTATAAATGAGAGAAATAATAATCAGCTACTTTTAAAAACATGTATATTTGTTTTGGTCCATTTCCTTTTTTTTTTCAAAAAATAATTGTACTTACGTTGAACCGTTCAGGTCCCACCAAGTGTTGGTAAGTACTGGGATACTCCATGGATGTTCAATGACACGCGAAGTTGTAAACCAGTTGTTGATCGTCGAACCTATGTTAAAATTGTATTACATAATGCTTGACACATTAAAGAGCTTGTAGGTCTTCATCTTTTTTCAGTACTTTCAATATTCCTTTCCAGCAAAGCAGTAATTTTGAACAAAATGTTTTTATTTCGCTCTTTATTTCTTCAGATTGCACCGTTTTGAGACTTCTTATAACAAGATTTCATACAGTACGTAGTAGTAAATGTTTTCTATCTTATGATATCAATGAATGGTTTCTTGAATCGAAATGTTAAAGGAGGTAATACTATACAGACACTAGATAAGGAAATTGCGCGAAAATAATGGTAGTCGCATAATGGCGGATTAAAATGGTCCTCGGATTATTTGCTCTAAAGAGCTATTTTCCTAATGTTCTTTTCTCCACAACTACAATTTAGAGTCCTATTTTCAGTGGGTGTGTTTGACTGAAAATACTTTTCTTGCATTACTCATGACACCTTCATTTCTTTTGTTATTTATTCAGCACTGACAATAATCTCCAAGAAAATGTATGTTACAGATACATAAAATGGGCCTTATATGTGCTGCAGCTACTGGAAATATGTCGCTTTTATATAGAAGAAAGAGATACAGCTATTTAGTGTGTTTAACCAAAGGTGTATTTTAGGTGACCCGTGCTCGACTATTCACTGCAACGTCATTGAAGTTTACCTTACAAACTCAAAACTGTAATAGAAAGTAAGAGCAAAACAGGAACGCTTCGTCATAGGAATATCATGTAAGGAATTAAATACTCGCGTACCGTTAACATCGCTTTTCAAGCAGGACCTTTGCGCATGGTCTTGAGAAGTTATTCAAAATACCTTAATAACTATATCCTCAACAACAATATTACTATGACAACAGAGTGATAATAATTTCTACCGTCTTGGGATCAGATGGGTTTGTTGTTGGGTTAAATGTCGCACCGACACAATTTTATGTCATATGACGACATTCCAGCTTTGATGGTGGAGGAAGACCCTAGGTGCCCCTCCGTGCATTATGTCATCAAGAGCAAAAAACCTAGGTATATTGGTAGAACCATCGACCTTCCGTAAGCCAGCTGGATGGCTTCCTCACATGAAGAATTCAGCGCCCTTGAGTGAGGCTTGAATCAACATCGATAAGGGGCAAGTGATTTGAAGTCAGCGACATTAAGCACTTGGCCACGGAGGCCCCAGGATCAGACAGAAGTTCTCTTTTATGATACTTTATTGGATAACCATAATAATCCGATGAAGATTTTATGTAGTTCTATGTGTAATTAATAACTATGCATAAACATCTAGTATATCGAATCGTTATACGTGTTACTAATTTCGAACTAGCTTAGAATCTTATGCGAGCCAAAGACCGAAATTCAACTTCATAACTTTATGTTAAAATTTTCAAAAAGTCTACTTTCTAAGTAGCATTCGAAGAAGGATCGAATTTCATGATATTCCAAAAGCCGAATTCGATCTGGTTTTGAATTGACAGTCTGTTCAGACACTTAAACTGAAACTTTTTAAGACGAAAATTTAGCTAGCACTGACTGTCGAGCCAGCTCGAAAAATCGTACTTCAAATTTTTGAAAAGCTGAGTTTCATTGTAATTCTGAAACTGCTCACAATTTAAAGTTTACAAATCGCGGAAATTGGATATATCAAATTCAAATTTTTAAGAAGCTTATAATATTATATTAATTCTGGTATTATATTTCAAGCACGCTCGAATTTTCAAAACATTCAAATTTAAAGCTAGAATTGAGTGTAAAACTAGCTGTTGAATTAGCTGCACTTCGATCTTAAATATGGAGCCAGCCTAATCGACGTTTCGAAAATCTAGCACTGCATGTTGAACCAGCTCTGACATCAAAATTCAAATTTTCCATTAAAATATCGAGCAGGTATTAAATAAACAGCCAGCTTGAGGATCGCATTTAACATTTTTCAAAATATCGATTGACTTGAAATTCATGTTAGCTAAAAAAAACTCGATCATTCAGTTGACTTCAATTCTATCTCGAAATTCGGTGGTTTTTTTATCATTTTTATTTTAATATCAATTTCAGAGTTTGATTGAAATTCAATGTCTTGCTTATCTACCTTGGAATAATGTACCGTTTAGTCCGTTCTGATTGGTAAGTAATGTAAACAAACATCATTCTAAAACCGGTTAACTTTGAAAATGTAAAGAAAAGTGGAGATCATGTTTGATGCAAGAAAACGGTAAAACACTCTGTAACGTTAAAATGAGACCCGGAATTGTAGTGGTAGTGTATTACCTATGTATCCATGACAAAGTCTGAAATGCTATTTTTCGTGATGAAAATGCTGCCTTAATGTTACATTTAGATCTGTCATGTGATTTCAACAAAAATACAGTAAAAATTAAGAAAATCACACAGTCCGCCATTATGCGCAAACCATTTCTGCCTAGTTACTGTCTGTTTACATAAGGTACCATTTCCAGCCATATTAACACTTCTTTCATATCAGATATGGTGTCACCCCGGTATAGAAGTACTTCCGGGTCGTTGTATCCTAGAAAATAGTTCTTTGAAATTTTGAAGTTCCCAATTTAAGGCTATCCCTACTTTGACATGTTAAATTCCAAATGTATTTATTGATACTGTGTACATTTTTTTGTCATTTCTGATGTCTTTAACAGTTGCTTTATGTGTGTTTTTCAGGATTACATTTCTGTGCGGAAGGATTAAAAAACTACAACAGACTTTGTGACCATGACAGATGTCAGTGGGAAATTTAAACATGGACTTTGATGTGTAGCAAAAAGGTTCATCGTTGATGGATGTGTTTTTCTGTGATATGTTGACTGGGATAGTATTACTCTTCAGAAATACAGAGCTGTCAATGCTGCAATTTTGTTGTGAAATTCACAATCCATGTCCAAAAGTGCTTGTTTTACTATACCAGCAAAGAAGGAGAAATTGTACCGGGCCGACACCTATATGGCAAATTCAGAAAGTGGAATTTCTCAGCAACCATAGGGTTTACAGTCATGAAACTTCACACACTAGTAGTTGATAACAATACAAATCAGTGGCTAAAAGGATATATTTTCAAGGTTTGTGAAAATTTAATTTTATTCAAATTTTAAAAATTCAGTAGCTGAATTTTTCTTTGAAATTTGGTAATAGTTGTCTTCCTCTTGATTTGTCAGTCTTCTCAATAGTGCAAAGACACTGAACAAGCAGGAAGCTTTAAAAAGGCTATATAAAAAGAAGACACATAGTTTTCACTTTAATTTTAAGAAAACAAAATATAAAGTTAAATTTCTTAAATTTTTAAAAAAAAAATCTTATTTCGCATAGCGTCTCTTTTCCGAAGAATTTATAAGTATTATTTTGTGAACATGTTACATAGTGCCGCAAAGACCGTGGATGAACAGTGTTGTATTTAGGGAAAAACTATACATTTTGGACCGGATGGGTTTATAAATGAGGCTATAGTGGGTTTTTTCATAACAAGAGTCGGGGGAGACTGACTGCTTGTCGGGCCTGGATCTCGAACCGGTCAGGGTGTTATTACACTGATGTTAAACCCAGTCAGCAGGCGTCTCATATATGATATAAAGAAATTGCGTGATTGTTCGTTCCCTTGCGTATGAACGCATAACTAATATTACACGAAATAATTATTTTTTCATTTCAGTCAAATTAAATTGTGCTACCGGCATTTTGGGCATTGAAGAACATTGCTTCCCGGTGTGCCGAGTGCATTTGACGGCATTATTAATGTATAACAATTTTCTTTACACTGACAGGACTTTGGGTTTTGTATTACAGGGAATCATGGAGGTTGCTTCAGTGTGAAAATAGTTGTTGTTGTTGTTTGTGTATTATTTTATTTATTCATTTGTTTTTTCAGTTTAGAACATACTCGAGCTTTCAGCTTAGCCCACATCAGGCCATAGTCAGATAAATTCTCCTTAAATGGATGCTTCTATTCTGATTTGCTTTTCAGGTTTTAAAAACGCAGGTCTGTGCTACTAAGAAACTATTTAACGGGGTGATTTCCTGGGTGGGGGCCTGTGCAGTTTCCCTTATATGTATTTGTCTGGTACCGCTGGAAACATAACTTGACGGTATTTGTTTTTAAGTTTTGACCGAATCATTCTACTTCATTCTTTAGATGGGACTTTTCCTGTTGGGACTTTTATCCATGTTTTTTCTGTATGTTGTTTTTTCATGCATTTATGTGTTTCAGTTCTTTTAAATGTTCATTTCAGATACTTTGTTGTCCGTGCTGAAAGAGGTTGTCTGGTTAATACTTTTTTTAATATTCTTTTCATATTTCAGCTAAACATTTATGTAGAAAATTATTCAGTTGCAGTGTTTTAATGACAGACTTCCTGTAAAGTTCCTGAACCAGTTGATATCAGATGAAAAAGAAATGATAGATGGTACCAATCTGTGAAATATGTCACTTTTTTTTTCTATAGTTTTTTCCTGATCACACTTAGAACTATACACATACACTCAATTGTTTCTCAAAAAGGCCGCCCACCAGTTTCACGATCTTTCTTTGTCATTTGCAGGGCGATGAATTCCATACGTTAGAAAAATTTAGAACCGTACAACCAAACCCAGCAGTTTACCCATAAACCAGACCAACCTATTTAGTCGAGCGGGCAAAAAGCTGTGATTCCCAGTGTAACACCGCAGACGACGGGCTGTTTTCGGTAAGCGATTTACGTGTTCCACCGGCACTTTTCCCCTTGGTCCTAATGTCTTTAGTCAGAACTGTAGTCTTGTCAGTAACTGTTTAAACAGTTTCAGGGGTACCCTGAGCTGTTTTCTGGCTCCATTTTTGGAGTTCTTGACCTTCCGCACTTGCCTGTTTCCCAAGATGGCGCGGATGGGTTTTTGCATTTGAACGTTTTCAGGCATCCCCGGGCTTATTTCGAAGAAATAATTCATTTTAAGATAGACTGTGATGTATTAAATCTGTTTTAATCCAGTAATTATCTAAATATAATCACATATTGGTCTTTGCTTGTGGGTTTTGGTCTTTCAATCATTAAAATGTTCATTTTTCTGCAATTGTAGTGGGTAAATTATGCATTTTTTACTAAAATTGCATATTTTTAAAGTAATACTCATTTTGATACATTATTTTACAAAATAGATAAGCTTAAAGTTACATAAAACATACTATAAGAACATTAACTAGTTGATAATCACACGTTGATTTCATGAAATCTGATTGAAATTTTCAGAAGGAAGGCAAATTTTGTAATGTGCCTTTTTTCTTCAAAATTCCGGTTTCCGAGCCAATTTTCTCCGCAGAGAAGGTCTAAATTTTGAATGTTCCTGCGGAACAAAATTTCTTTGCGATGACAATGTCTTGTGTAACTTTTCTCGCAAAACCCTAAGTTACAAGATTTTGTGGGAAAAATTTGGCTAAATTGATTATTTGATAAGATTTAGGTGTCACCCCGGTATAGAAGTACTTCCGGGTCGCTGTATCCTAGAAAATAGTTCTTTGAAATTTTGAAGTTCCCAATTTAAGGCTATCCCTACTTTGACATGTTAAATTCCAAATGTATTTATTGATACTGTGTACATTTTTTGTCATTTCTGATGTCTTTAACAGTTGTTTTATGTGTGTTTTTCAGGATTACATTTCTGTGCGGAAGGATTAAAAAACTACACCAGACTGATGGCCATGACAGATGTCAGTGGGAAATTTAAACATGGACTAGATACTTTGATGTGTAGCAAAAAAGTTCATCGTTGATGGATGTGTTTTTCTGTGATATATTGACTGGGATAGTATTACTCTTCAGAAATACAGAGCTGTCAATGCTGCAATTTTGTTGTGAAATTCACAATCCATGTCCAAAAGTGCTTGTTTTACTATACAGCAAAGAAGGAGAAATTGTACCGGGCCGACACCATATAAGAGCATTATCGGCGCTTGATGGTTAAGTGCTATGTTTCATAATTTTGTGCATCTTTATATGTTTGCAATTTGTGTGAACGTTTTGGTAAAACGAAAAAGTGCTGATATCTAATTTCGCATTATTAGCGTAATGTAACCATGGTTTCCTTGCCTTATAGTTGACCCACTTTTTCTGGCCTTTTTTCTTGCCTGTAGACAACAATTTAATACAAAGGTAATCTTGCAAGAAGCAAAAGGCATGAAATGATATTATACACGGTTGCTTTCATAAAGAAAGTAGCGGTCATTCCTATTACCGTATAACGTTTAAATTTGACCGGTTTTGTTCTGTGTAACATTGCGGAATCTGCACACTTACCAGATCCACCAAATCGTACAGAGAGAACATTTGTGGTGGTGTCGTAGAGTTCATAAGTTACCTAGAAGTAGAACAAAACAGTTGAAGAGCCATAATGTATAAATTTAAAGTGAAAAGAGGAATTGGGACATGTGTCTTTCGTTTTGGAACTAAATTGAATTGAGGCCTTGAAAATACAGCTAGTGTCACAGGGTGAGAAAAATGTGCAGCCAGACGGGAACCCGAACACGGGGCCTCGAAATACCGTTCCGATGCTCTACCCATGAGCTACCCGGCCGCCTACACAATTTCTCCCCAATTAATATTCAAGTCCTTTACCGTCACATTAGCATACATGTTGATGGCGTTATCTCATTCAACGCTTAAGGATTATAGTTCAGAAGATGATAAAAAGTCAAAATTCAAGGTATCAATCTACTTTTACCAAGATGGTATTTCATTTATTGAACCGAAGGACAAAATAGTAGCAAAACTGAATGCTTGATCAAACGAAGCTGTAGCCACCGTATTTGCTTTAGCACCATTCTTTCTCGAATGGTGTTGAAATTCTAAATTTGACAATGGTAATATGGCTGATCTTAAAGATACATATTACCTCCTGGATATTTAAAAGACCCCATTGGTCAACCTTCGAGTTTCTGTAGTTTAAAGAACAGCTTGTGTTGTAGACATCCTTACAGCCTTCTTCATCTGTCACTCCGTCACTCCCATAGCCGAAGAGGAACGCATTGGTGACATTGTAGCCATTTTCCGCTGAACCGCGGAACATTAACTCCCAAATACAGTCAGGAGCTGTAAAAAGACAAATGTAATATATATAAATATTGGTATGAATCCCTTGGCAAGTATAGAATTAATCTGACAGATAACATCCACGCATGAAATACAGTACAATATAAGATACAATATTATGCTAAGATGGTATTTGTAAATTATACTATATTATATTCTGCGTGGATACTATTTGTAAAACCAACTGGATACATGCGAATGAATTATACCATGACAGATCTGTGTTTTCGCATTTCCTTTGCTATACTGTCCTTGCTGTGATACTGAACCCGTAATGTATGAAATATCGTAATAAAATATCCGCATTATTCGGCCGTTAATGCAGTTTCTACGAGCACCTGATTCAATACGCCAAATTCCTGTGATCGAATGCCACTTACCTACTATCATTGAGTCAATTACCATCAGTCAAATTAGGTTTCAATGATGTGCAGGAAAGACGGTCTACATTCGTTAAAAAATACAAGAAACAACTAGTATAGAGTGGTAAATTTCGCATTAGGTTACACCACTATCTTACAGAAAAAATAAGCTTGCGTTGTATCCTCATACAGTAACAAGGAGAACAAATATGAACATAACTCGCTATGTAAACATAATCAATTTTCAAAATGTTGACTTAGACCCGTACATGTGCAGAAACACGAAATGAATTTATTTAATGCAAAGTAAACAAATGTAATAGTCCGGAATGCATGAGCCTTTTTTACAACTTTGAATTCAATATCGATTCTAAAATATAAACAAAACGCAAGTCAGTGTCATTAGACACACATTTTGTAAAATTGTCTAAAATAGGCAGATCGTTATTAAGGTATTTTGATTAATTAACCAAATAACATTAGGTTATGTTAATCTCCTCTTAATTCCCGTGTCTGAAGTGCAAACAGATTGAAATATAAATAAATAAAAAAAATAGTCATAGTCCCAGATACATGTATGTTATTTTCGAAAATAAATACAACGAAAGTAAAACACTTTTCAGAGCCAGAGGAAATTTTACTAAAATCTATTCGATTCCACCGTTATACTTCTTCCATTTTAGGTGTGATTATCCTCAAAGTCGTAAATGAATGCGTGCATAAAATAAGACAGCAAACCTTGAGTAATTTTCCACTGGGAACCAATCGCATCGCATGTAAAAGCCCAAGACGTTAAACCGCTGTCACTTTTATACCCTGGGGCGCACGCGACTGTGGCTGTAGCCCCGGCCTGTGATCCGAGAGGGTAGGAAACTCTTACATTAATATAGTCTGTTTCAAGTGCTGTTCCACAATCTGTAAATGGCGAGAAATCAGGTATGAACAAAATGTTGAACGAAGATCCTTTGAAAGTATAGAATGCTACCAAGCAAAATAATAGTAGACGCGCTTTGACATAATCGGGTTATGGCGTGTAATTGATATTCCTAGCACTGGCTTAAATAGATTTAAAATCAGGCTTATATGTCTAGAAAACCAAACATGGACGCAAAATTCACGGCCTCTTTTTCAAATTAAATGCATTTAAGAGCAGCTAAAACCTTTCAAAACGGTCAAAAAGTATTTTAGAAGTACGTTTGAAAGGTCAAAAGAAACTGGGTACAGGCGTGCCATGAGGACATCAAATATTATGATTATATGTGTCCACACTCAATGATCGTTCATTTGTATTGAAAGGACTAAGTACACATTGTCATAATTATTATAAGCAAAAACAAATAAGGTCGGTGTCACTGTAGCAAAATAATTGTTAGGTGAAGATACTTGATCAATTTTAGAGTAAACGCCAGCTGTCGTACAGGGATAACCTACATACTTTGTAAGTTCACGTGAGTAAAATGTACTTACAGCTTTATACGTTTTTTTTTTCCAATTGCACAATTTTCAGTGAACACCCCTTTGAATATTAAGTGGTACTGCCCAGATTGAATGATGGATCAGTCCATTTTAGAAATTTAGCAAGCTAAGGGTTAAGCTAATTAAGACCTTTAAGAATCGTCACCTTCTGTACAAGATGTACTTTCCCACTGTCCGTCTGCTTGACACGTTACACTGTTAACTGTAGGTGAAAATCCCGGAAAACATACCAAGGTAGCAACATCATTCAATGCAGTTCCCGTGTAGCTGAAATGATCCCCGTTAGCGGGAAGGAGCGGCGATCCGCAGTCTGAAAGTTTAGTTTATTTCAGTATTAGGGGATTTTCGAGATTCACGTTACTTTAGATAGTTTTAAAGCTAATGCAATACTTCTAAAGAGTTTAAAAAAAATCAGTGTTGATTTATCGCAATTTGCACGTCTGCAGTTTCCGATGCATCGTTAAATGGTAATTGATTACTAGCGTTGCCAGAATACTCGATCAATTATTCTAGGTGGCATCATAATGTCTAAGAAAGATCCTATTTTTCAAATTTACATTTAAATTTACTGTCACACAGGCCAGAGTCAAAATAAACTGTTGCGTGTCTATTGTGTTAAAAGTTGAGACCTTTCTATCGCTTTTATAACAAATACATTAAAACAATCTAGATCAATAATAAAATAGTTATGGCTGTTAGGAAATGCCTGCGGAGTGGAGTTTATTTCGAAATATTTTTCAAATTTAGTTCATTTAGGAGTTCAAAACTGTCAAAATATTATTTGTAGAATTACGTTTGAAAGGTCAAAAGAAACTGTGTGCAGGCGTCCCATGAGTACATCAAATATAATGATTAAATGTGTCCACATTCGACAAGCTTTCATTTAAATTGAAAGGACTAAGTACATATTGTCATAACTAAAATAAGTACAAACAAAAAAGGTCTGTGCCACTGTACCAAAGTAATTGTTAGGTGAAGATACTTGATCAATTTCAGAGTAAACGCCAGCTGCCGTACAGATGAATGCACTTTTGAGGTTAACCTCCATACGTTTGAAAGTTCACGCGAGTAAAATGTCGTTACACCTTCATACTTTATTTTCCACTTTCACAATGCGTCCGTATGTACACTGGATATTACTGGAAAAGTTCAGCCTTTGACACACCGACACGGAACCACATGTGACATCTTGATGTATATATTATTTTTCACAATTCATTCACGTATATAAAAATGATCTGAAGTTTGCATACTTTTAAAAATGAAAATTAGCTTTGCACATTTACATTTTATGAAGGGGAAACATAAAATAAAACATAGCCGTTAAGTACAGTCGGTAAAGTAGTGATTCTAATGTTTCAATCACTTTTACACTTGTCTAATTAAAAATAATGTCAGAAGTAATAATTACTTTTGATATACTAGGAAATGTTAAATCATACAATGTAAAAGGCTATCAACTAATTGTGAATAATAAAGATGACTTTAAGCTAATTAAAACCTTTAAGAATCGTCACCTTCTATACAAGATGTACTTTCCCATTGTCCGTCTGTATGACACGTTACACTGTTAACTGTAGGTGCAAATCCCGGCAAACATACCAAGGTAGCAACATCATTCAAGGCAGTTCCCGTGTAACTGAAATGATCCCCGTTTGTGGGAAGGAGTGGCGGTCCGCAGTCTGAAAGTTTAGTTTATTTCAGTATAAGGGGCTTTTCGGGATTCACGTTAGAATAGTTTAAAGTTAATGCATTGCTTCTAAAGAGTTTAAACAATCTGTGTTGCTTTTGCGCAATACTAGCAATGCAAAAACTATAAAAAAAATTCTTTCTCCAAAAATATATATAGTAACAGGGTTCCATTTCAAGACCTGAAAGGTACAAATCATTTACTTTTGTAATATACAATGATTCATTTTCACTTGAATGAAATATAAAGTTCGTGGAGTGAAATATTAGGGGCGTTAGAGTAAAATAGCAATATTCATAAAAATACTGAATCCGCAGTCTCCAGACTTAGCGGCCGATAACATTTATGTTTTTGCTGCCATTTCTTTATAAAACTATCTAATTATCTATATAGTTTATTTTTCTAATTTCGTAGTGCAGATAGAAATATGTGATATGTATGAAGTACAAACCAGCTCCTGTACAAGTGGGAACAGTTCCGTTCCAGGAACCATGCATACAGTGAAGAATTTCAGTCCCGGCTAAAGTATAGTCGTTATCGCAGGAGAAACTGGCAATTTTTCCATCACTGGATATTTCAACGTTCCCATTTCCCGGTGTCTGCGGAGATCCACAAACTAAAACAGATGAACAAAGATTCTGAAATTCAAATGAATGTTGGTTTACGTCTAATGACTGATGTTCGGTAGTTTGCGACAAATGTACGCTCAAACTCGTATCAAGGTTTATTTTGTATTGTTATATTTAAGAAATAATTTGAAGCAAAACAGTGTTTTAACACTACATGTATGTATGGAAAAAATGTACAAGATGTGCGATTATACATCGAGCGTAATAATTTAAAGTATTGGACCCCTAACAGTAATGCTTAAAAAATGACATTTACTTGGTATATTCTTAAAGTTGACCATGTTTCGCACTGTGTTGCAAATTTTAAAGAACTTTTACCGTGCCGTTTTTGTGTATAATTTATGGTATTTCCTCAAGCTCAAGTAGAGACAAATTTCAGTGTGATGACCACTATCTAAAACGTTTGCAGAGAATTCATTACAGCATTAATTTTGATAAAAGAAACATCAAACTATTGTTAAACAATTATAAAACACAAAATAAAACTGCAAATATCATTTTTCTAGGGTGTCTCAAGTAAACAGATTTAATGAGATAGAATTCTAACTCCAACATTGAAAAATTAAGGTCGAATCCTCTGGGTCTGTTTTGAATTTTGCTCACTTCATTCCAAAAAACCTTGACGTAGAAGTAAAACTACCTGCATTTCTTCCTAAATATGTAATCTAAAGAATGAAGGCAAAATAGAGACTTTTTTTACCGCATGTAACTCAGTATTTTTGAATACGTCTAACTATAACCCTCCTGATTCAGAAGTAAATTCACTTTGAACAGCAAGAAATCGTTTATAAAATGAAAAATTTCCACTTTTGTACAATACATCCATAATAAGTCTTGAAAGAAGTAAAAACTTACTAGAAAAAAGGAAAATATGGAAAAAAAGGTTTGGTCCTCTTGAACCTATGCCCCTCGCTCCCCTGAAAATTAGGTTTATGGTAGGAATTGAATACTCTTCAAAAAGGAGGTACTCTTTTACGGGTCCAATACCTTAACGAGGGCGTAGCCCGAGTGAATTATTTCGTAGGACGTATAAAAGGACGTAGGACGTGTTCGCACAGCGAATTACCAACTCAGTGTGTGTGTGTAAATTAATCAATATAATCATTATTATTTGTGCTATATGACATTTCGATTTAAACGTGTCTTTAAGTAAAATATTTGATCAAATTTGAAAGCGTTATTTCTCGATGTTGTCAACATAATATTGTTGTGATGATTTTAAGCATTGCCTAGTCATATCAAAATTTTTATTAATAACATTGACAATGAAACTACAAGAGGAAGCCATTATTCAACTCGTACCATAATTCAGCACTTAAACTAAAACCAATTCAAATAATTTATTTGATGATAGTTTTCAATCAAAACGTATGAACCATTGCAAAATGCATTGGGTCCATTTTCCTTTTCATTACGCAATGGCCATTTATCTCTTACATTTCAAGTGTTTTGGATATTTGTAATGGAATTTATAAGCATAGGGAATGCAACGCCAAGTTGAATTTTTGTCTTAAAATCAAAGCTTTTTGTTCCCATTGAATAGGTTCAACTATAGTGGCTGATTTCTGCCATTTCGTGTTTTCGTGTTGGCGGGGCGAAAACACGACAACTCGACGTTTAAAGAGCGCCGACACGACAGATTGATCTGTCGAGTTTTCGTATTGGCGGGTATAAATATGTCGTGTCGGTGCCCATTATTTGTCGAGTTTTCGTGTTTTCACAGGGTCTATCTCTTGTCATTTTTGACATATAGGTATGAAATGGTGGTCCCTGCTGCATTATTTTTCCAAAATTTGAGATACGTTAGGGGGTCATGCCCTCCTATTTAGGGGCTGAGAGGGTATCCTCATGGACTTTTTTGAAATACAGGAATAAAATGATGGCCTCTGTTGCATTTTGGGTCTAAATTGTGAAAAAATATTATTCCTTTGCCAAAATAGTTGGGTTGGGTGCAACTATGACGAGTACAGGTCACTTTGGGGGTTTGGGTCGGGGATGGAGGCGTGGCGATGGCACGGCCATCGGCCCCGACCCCGGCCAAGAACCTGAGCTTGTACAAATAGAAAAATAATTACGTATATGCGTGGGCTTCAATGAAGATTAACTTATTCACAGGAAATACACAACCCCCGTACCTCAAAATTTTGGCTCAAAAATGCAGCAGAGACCACCACTTTATACATATATTTCAATTACTCTACATTTTATAATAGATGTCTGAAAAGAATTTGTCGTATTTTCGTGTTGTCGTGTTTTCGTGTCGGCGGGGCGATAAACACGACAACACGAAAATTCAATAAAATAATGTATTTGTCGTGTTTTCGTTTTGTCGTGTCGGCGGAGCGAAACACGAAAACACGACAAATACATAATTTGTCGTGTTTTCACCCAGCCGACACGAAAACACGACAAATAAAGGGCGCCGACACGACATATTTATACCCGCCAACACGAACATCGACAGATCAATCTGTCGTGTCGGCGCTCTTTAAACCTCGAGTTTTCGCGTAAAATTTGTCGAGTTTTCGTATTTTCGCCCCACCGACACGACAACACAAAAATACGAAAACTCGACAAATTAGGTTTTTGTCGAGTTTTCGTGTTTTCGCCCCGCCAACTCGAAAACACGAAATGGCAGAAATCAGCCACCATAGTCAACAAATAAAAACATGCAACATGTTGTTAAACATTGCTTGCAGAGTCTGACATCCGTTATCGATGTCTGTAATTGTAATTTTAAATGAAAATTATATTTTCTTTTGCTTTATATGGTGATTGATCACTAGCGTTGCAAGAATACTTTATAAATGAATCCGGGTGGCATAATAATGTCTTGGAAAGATCTTAGTTTTTTTCAAATTTACATTTAAATTTACTGTCACACAGGTCAGAGTCAAAATAAACCGATGCGTATCTATTGGGTTAGAAGTTGAGACCTTTCTATCACTTTTATAACGAATACATTAAAAACAATCTAGATAAATAAGAAAAAAGAAAACAATTATGGCTTTTAGAAAATGGCTAGGGAGTGGAGTTTATTTCGAAGTATTACATAGGTATATCAATAAGCGTAAATTATGGTCATACTAACTATTAAGGTTGAATCATACATATATTTATTTAATTGCTAATGAAAAGGGAACATGAAACCTTTGAATTTAATGAAATGATTAATTGATCATGAACTGGCGAGTAACGTTTGAAATGCAAAAGTGCGCCTTAAATTACAAAACAATATATATATTTTGCTTATCTCCAAAATTTCAAAGTGCACGAATATACAGAATTTTCAAATCATACGCCCGTTTCATTTGTCCTACAAATGGCTACGAGTTGTGTAAGGGAGACAACTCGAACTAAGGTCCAATACAGATGGAATGAAACTTTTAGAAACGATTTCAGAACGGATATTTCTCTAACAATTCCGGAACTAAATGCTGTTCTTGGAAATGATGATGTATCTGTAGATAAAAAGGTGGATTATTTTAGTAGCATTTTTACAGAGAACGCAGAAAAATACTTTAAGAAATGTGTCAAATGCAATATGCCTTCGTTTGTCGATAAAGATACGGAAAGGAAGAAATGGTTTAATACGGACTGTATAGACAAGCAACGCAAATACAAGGCATCATTAGCAAAGTATTTGAATAATCGAAACAGTAGTAATCTTAATGAACTACACACATTAAAGCGAGACTACAAAATATGTGTCAAACGATCAAAATACATATATAATCGTGAGCGCTGTCGGAAAATGAACGATATGAGAAGGCTAAGGCCTAAGGATTTTTGGCGAATGTTTAAAACAAGACCGACATGCTTCAACGACTCCGTCTCATCGGAGGATCTGCTTGAGCATTTCAAATCTCTGTCGAAGCAAAACATAGAAGACAATGACGATTTTAGTGATTTCTTGAAAACTTTTGATCGTATCAACACAGGGAATAACTCATGTACATTTGAAGAATTAGATGTCCCAATTACATACGAAGAAGTTAATAAAGCTTGTAAAAATTTAAAGCGTAGCAAGTCACCAGGCTTAGATAATATCATTAACGAATACTTCATAGAAGCCTCAGATATACTAATTGGGCCAGTAACAATGCTATTTAACAGCATTCTTGATTCTGGAAAATTCCCAAGGTCATGGTCACAAGGAGTCATTGTTCCTGTCTTGAAAAAACAGCCATCGGATAACCCTAGCAATTACAGAGGAGTAACGCTTACAAGCTGCTTTGCAAAACTATTTACAACAGTTATAAACGAACGTCTTAAGAGATGGTCTACACAAAACGATAAAATAACTGACGCGCAATTTGGATTTCGATCGGGACATGGTACTACCGATGCCATCTTTGTTTTGCAGACTTTGATTGACTACTACTTGAATAGCGGAAAGCGATTGTACTGCGCCTTCGTCGATTACCAAAAGGCTTTTGACTCTATATCAAGAAGTGCTTTATGGTACAAACTTATCAAAATTGGAATTGATGGTAAAATACTAAAAATATTAAGATCTATGTACAGTGAAGTAAGGTCTTGTGTTAAACACACTGACACGTTGTCAGAGTTCTTTAACTGCGATTTGGGTGTATTTCAAGGGGAGATAACATCGTCTTTACTTTTTTCTCTTTTCGTGAACGACATTGAAATGGCAATGCAGGAGAACACATCTTCCGGGTTAACTATTGAACAATTGAATATTTACCTTTTACTATATGCTGACGATTGCGTTTTACTGAGTGATACGCCGGAGGGTCTACAGTCACATCTTGACTTATTGTTTGATTACTGTCATCGGTGGAAATTAACCGTTAATATTGCAAAAACCAAAATTATCGTATTTAAAAAGGGCAATTGTCAATTAAGGGAAGTAGAAAAGTGGACGTATGATGGAACTGACATAGAAATTGTGGACTCATTTAATTATTTAGGATTCGTTTTAAGCAGTAATGGTTCATTAAGACGCGGCATTAACGCGCTGTCTAGCAAGGCCATAAAATCAATGAATTCACTATTAACACTCATGAAAGACATCAATACGCCGATAAATATTAAATTTAACTTGTTCGATGCATATGTCGCATCCATCCTCTGCTACAGTTCTGAGGTATGGGGCTTCTCGTCGGCCGAAGTGGTGGAACGTGTGCACCGTAAATTCATTAAACGAATCCTGAACGTCAAGACAGCTACAAGCACTCATGGCATATATGGAGAATCCGGAAGGCACCCACTGATTATTAACAGAAAATGCAAGATTATAAAATACTGGTTCAAACTTGTTAACAGTGATCAAAATAACTGTATTATGTCACACATGTATCAATTGTTACTAAAAGGCGTCGAAAATGGAACTATAAACTGGCTTTATAAAGTTAAAACGTTGTTAAATGAAAGTGGTTTCGGAGAAGTATGGATGTACCCCAACTCAGTTAACGTTAAACACTTCATGGTTACATTTAAAAACAGGATTAAAGGCATGTATATTGCTGAATGGAGACAAAGCTTAAACAATAGCCCTTCATTGATGCTGTTCAAAGAATTGAAAGACTCATTTCAATTATCTGAGTACCTATTATTAGTTGAAAACTGTAAATATAGGCATATTTTAACAAAGCTGCGTTTGTCATCTCACTGTTTGGAAATAGAAAAAGGCAGATATAGGAATATAAATAGAAATGAACGTCTATGCACATTATGTAACAAACAATCAATTGAAGATGAATTCCATTTTACCTTGGAGTGCCCAGTCTATAGTGATTTTCGTGTACAATTGATACCATTTAGATATAGGAACAGACCTAGCATGTTTAAATTCATTGAACTATTAACATCCAAGAATAGAGTGATACTTAATAGACTAGCTTTATTTTTGCTGAAATCGTTTGATAAACGTAAGACAATGTTAAATGCTGCAGTACCTTGACAAATTTATATCAAGTCGATCATAATGTATTATGTGTTAATCTCATCTATCATTCTCTCTATTACATAGCAGATGGTGTATATCCCCGCGCTTTGTGATTATTATTAATATAATGTACTCTTATAATGTCATGTACTCTTTGTACTATGTGTCTTATTTGTACAATCGATATGCTATATGCGTAAGATTTATTCAATAAACTATGTTATGTTATGTTATGTTATATATTTCCTATCGGTTGGCTCAATAATACAAACCTCATACTATTAATGGGAGTGAAAAGCTTAAAACTCGTACTTAATTGCTTACACATTCAATGAAAAGATGTAGTTCGAAAAGTGATTGAAAAGGACAGCCTGTACTCTGTTATAAAACTGGAATAATGTACACAATAATTAGATTATTACATTATTCTTTTGTGAATCGAACATAGATCTTGACAGCATGTGGAACATTCATACTGTTTGACTGACATCAGATTGGCTGTCTGGTCATTAAGACCAGTTTGCAGTTGCTTTTTTCAATGCAGTCTCCATATGTATTTCTCTTGTGCAACTGCAAGTACTTCAATCTTTAGTAATTATATATAGCTAAAAAGCAATAAATGTAGCAATTCAGTGGATCAAGGGGATGTGAAGAACGCACCGTATTAAATATCCAAAAGCTATTAAGATTCACGTGCAATTAGAAAATCAATGCATTTTCGTATCAAAATATAAACTTAAGATTTCGTTGTTAATCTCAAGGCATAACTCAAAAATATTTGGCTTGGTTGGAAATACATTTACAAATAGCTACAGGATCAGACATCAATTGGCATTTATGAAGAAAATCACATACCGGGAGTCTATTAAAGTTTTCCTTTGGCGCTATATACTTTAGTCAGACAAATGCTTATATTCAGATTGTCAGGCCCTAGACTATTTTAGAGTTTGGCATTTAAAGGGCTGGCTGGTGTGCCAAAACAACTTTGAACTTGACATGTTGACAAGTTAGTGCACGGACTGGATGTTTTGGCACACCCACCAGAAAAACAGATATCTCATTTATCGTACTGGCACGCTAATTTGGTGACTTGGCGCGTGGGTGCACTTCAAAAGCCACCACAGATTCGTGAACTGTCAATGGTTGTTGATGAAACTTCAACACAATTATTAAGGACAACGATGTACATTGATTACTGACGAATGTACCGCCACTGTTTGTGTTCACTGAATTTGAGTAAACCTAAACGTTTGGCGACATGTCTCGTTTTGAAGTTCGGGCAAAACAACAGCGACACCCAGGAGCATTTTAGCTTAACAAATGAATTAATTAGCAAATGGTTATTATTATTTGATACTTATATTTCATTTCTAGTGAATAATTAATATTTCATAAATCTAAAGCTTCTTTTATAATATCTTAATTAGATGAAACTATTCATTGTCAATTTTATTACAAAATATTTAAACTGGTGTACGACAGAATCTTGTAACCCAGGCCAATGACCGGAAGCGGACATAGTAAAACAGTAATTGGACCGGTACGAATTTGTGACGTCATTTTAATGTCATATTGTGGCCTAAAAAAGTCTAAAAATTGTTAACGTCAATAATGTATACGACTGACTGATTCTAACAATCAAGTACACATGGTTGTGTATAGGTATATAATAAACAATTCATTAAACGGCAATGACCGGCCCAAAGAGTTTATTAAAATTACTAAACCTATGTTTGCATGAGGACGTAGCATTGTCAGACTGGGTTTACCACAGATTCAAACATACAATTATTCTTTTTCCCCACAAAATCTAACTGGTACCTCTACAATCTTGTAGTTTGTATCGAACAAATTTATCTGCCGTGTAAATATTTGCAAGAAAAATCCTTTTACATCACTGGATAAATTCAAAAATAATATTATAATTACAGTGATAATATGAGCTAAAATACTTAGCAAATTATATTTTTATTATTTTCAAAACGCTATAAACAATGAGTTCTAAATAAAAATTGTAATAGTTTTCTTTTTATGCGTTAAAATAGGTATAAACCACTGGTAAAAGACCCGCGCATTCGCTATCCGGTGAAAACGCAATTCCTGATTTTCATTTAAAACTATCTTTAAATCCTGTATAAACTAGAGCTGATTTTGAGAAAAGTGCATGTCTCCCACAACTGCCTAATAATCTAGACTGACATTTTTTCTCCATTATTTATCTGAGTCAATCATGCACCAAGACCTGTATCACTGGCATTAGTATTTTCGGTAATTCAAGGGCCATAATTCTGAAGTGCCTGGGCCGATTTTGCTTGTTATCGAACTTGGCCGAAACTTATTGGCAAACACATTTTGTTCAAGTGTGGTGAAGATCGGGTGAGAAATTTTCGACTTAAAGTGCGGACAAGATTTGTGACAGACAGACACACAGACAGGAGTAAATCAACATGATTAACAAAGTTGCATCGATTCAATTTTGATCTGTCAGATTATTTTTTTTTGAAATTTCGCTTTTCAGTTTTAAAGACATTTTTCATTTTTCTCCTCGCGGAAAAAGACCACTCGTTATATTATTGCAACAATGTTGTTAATACGAAACTAAACGTTGTTCTCCTTTCTGTTCAAACATATAGTGAATGTAAATATGATACAGCGTAATATAATAATTGAGCCGCACCATGAGAAAACCAGCATAGTGCGTTTGCGACCAGCATGGATCTTGACCAGCCTGCGGTTTCTCTAATTGCAATAGGCTTTGAAAGCGAACAGCATGGATTCTGACCAGACTGCGCGGTTGCGCAGGTTGGTCTAAATCCATTCTGGTCGCAAATGTACTATGTTGGTTTTCTCATGATGCGGTCATATGCGAATCTTAAACGAAAAAAAGTCTTGTAAGGTTAAAAATCTATAGATTATATCTACAACTACATAATTATGATGAAATATACATGTATTTTCTACCGGTTGCTACTTCTAGTATAAACTTTCCTGCTAAAATGTAAGGACATATAAATATTAAGAACTTTAACTCAATTTATAAAGGATTTATTTAAAATAGACATGAACTTACCGTCTGAAAATTTGATGATAACGGAGTCAGGGTCTGTAACTGTAGTATTGTTAGACGATATCTGACATGTCTGAGAGTCTATGTTGTATCCAGCCTGCACGCACTGGGCATACTCTATGCAATTTCTGCCACATTCAAGAATCGAGATGTCGTTAAAATATGACACAACATTAACAACCTTAGTACCTTGTAAAATTTCAAAGTACTTTTGATTGTAATTTCCCGCCACCACACCAGCGAAGCAGATGATGGATAAGATAATGTTTCTATGCATTTTACCTTATGCAGACACTTATATTCATGCAGGTAATGCAATAGGAACCGTTATCTCAACCAGTGTTTAAGTTACTACCGGACACGTACGGAATCTCTGATTCAGCGCAGTGTTTAGACAGACATATTCCAGAAGAGCGGCGCTGATAAATGATCTGAAGAAACGCCAGTGGGCAACGTCAATGTAGAGTAAAGCTCCGCCTTAGCAAATAGTCCGCCTGTTTTACAATCAATCGCATGGATCGGCGCGTGCTTTATAAAGTATTGATCAGCATACCCAGGTCATCAATTTTAGCTCCATTCTAAGACTTTTACGGTGTTCATAAAAGTATTCACTCGTATGTATTCGAAATTTGTTTTTCCATAAGTAGTAATCTTTGAGAATACTAATATCCGAGCGGAAAACTGTCAAAAAAAAAAACAACAACAAACAAAACAAGAATAGATCTAAAATAGGTTTCGGTTTATGTACCATTTTAGTAAATAAGAACATTTAACATTTTAATAAAGGGAAACAAAATCCACTAAACAATTTGTAAGAATGTGACACGTGTAAGTGTTATAGCCGATTCTTGATGCATTTGAAATTTGTGCTGATAAGACGGCCTTTTCTCATACAAATGTATACATGCACCAAGTCATTGTGCATCAGGTATGACGAAATTAATGTTTCTGCCTTGAAAACAAAGAGAAAAAGAGGAAAAGGGGAAGAGGTTTTTTAAAACAAAATATAACAAAATTGCTGTCTAAAATATGCGTTCATGTTAAAATGAATTGAAAAAAATACAAATGATAAGAAACATAAATTTTGTTGTTGACCTTTGATCTAGTGCCCAATAAAACAAAACTGGTCATCTTTCAGCCTCAGGGTGCCTTCCTATGAAATTGGACCGCAGTTGTACAAATGAATCGTAAACCGTTTTCAATCTCAAAGTAGCTTATATTTTATCTTTTGACATTCCACATCCAGTCCATAACGTAAGCACAACAGAAAATCTTGTTGGAGCATTGTAACGATCATAGGCTAAACTTGCTCCAGTTGTTAATTAAAACTGTTTTTTTAATCTCGAGATAGCTTTGATATTAACATCCGAAGAGATCACCAACTGACCACTGTCAATCATTCATAATCCTTAATCAATATGGTTCACATACGGACCAGAGAGGCAGTCAGCCTTCGGATATCGAAGGTCGCAGTCTTGGAGCTATCCAGCTAACGATCAAGAATCAATTTCAGTCTCAATATCACTCTGATCTTGAACTTTCATCTACTGACCCTAATTATGGAACGCCAAATTAACATAAACTTGATTATTTGCACCTATGTTCAGTTTAACTTAATATGCTCTATTAAAATATATTAAATGATTTTTTAGCGTGCAGTAATTATTTTCATCGCTCTCTTAATAATCAACTGATGTGAACATTAATTTTTATCATTTGTTCTGAACATTACAAAAAATAAGCAGTACGCAGTATGGAATCTCGTTCGATAAAAATCCTTTATAGATTGATTAACAGAAACTCGCTTACTTCATTGTCTTTAATTCGTTGCAATTCTCTTCAATTCAGCGAATGTTCGATATTCTCTTTTAAACCAATTGCTATGCGCTTTGATTTTTTTGCACTTCTCTCTTACGTATAATTTGTATTTAGCATTGACTAGTAATGAACATTTGCAGAGCGCAATACACGAAATCAAGAAAAGCTGAAATCCATTTAACGTCGGTTGAAATCAATTAATGCGCATTTTAAAATTAACTTCATCAACATTCAATTATTTAGAGATAGTTTCAGTTGAATAACACCGATCACTTAAAGATTTAAATTTGTCGTAATGCTGTCGATCAATGCTCTCTCTATATATAATACAAGAGGGCTTAAAACATGTTAATTTAGTGCTCCATGCATCTGGGGCTATTAACCAGCAATCATCCTATAACGGTTGTAGGCTATAGCATTCTCCCTCCATTTATTGATCTGATATCGCTTAGCATTATGACATTGACATTGTTACTTCTGATCCTTTAGAATAAGGATAATGTACTCATCAACAGACCATTTTACTATGAACCCTGTTTGTTTTAGACTAGCCCCAATCTGTGACTCTAGTTACCTCCCTTGACATTCCGTCCACAGCAAATTAAAATATTTCTTTCGTTTCTTACGATTTATGTTCGTATGTGAATCACTAATGATTACGACCATTTTCAGACGTAAATCAGTTGGACGTAATATCAGACTGAAATGAAAAGAAAGTGATAATAACGTCACGAGTTTGACTAGTTTCAGGCCAGTACGTTCTCAAGCTTTTGATCTGAGAGAGACTGAATAACCGACAAACCCCCATTGAGCAAATAAATATCAGGGTATAAAAAAATCTGCATATCCCATTATATAGCAATGGACATCATTCTACCTGAGTAGGTAGAGCAGCAAAACCACCATGAGATGTAGCATTTCAAACAGTTTCTACAAAGGACGGAAAGTGAAAAACTACTAAAACATTGAATTGTAAATAACATATAAAACGAAACGGACAAAAAAGCAAGTTGAAAATAGGGGCACCAGCTTGTAACGGTCAGTAACCTATATATATATAAACGAAACGCTTACAGACATGCCAGCCTCACATTTACCCAATTTTCAATTAATTAGTCAAACAAGTATAAATAAAAGTACCCTCTTATTAGATAAAATAACAGAAAGTATAAAGTTAAACATAAAAGGGTCAGTCTGAGGTATCAGTACAATAATGTATTTAATAACTTGTCTGAAGTTAAAGCACCAAGAGTATTTGTACAAAAACACATGATGGAATCAAATGGTGACAGTTTGTCGGTAAGAATCTGTTTGAGTATTGGCGAAAAAGCGTACAATAAGTTTTAAGAGGACGGTCTAAGTAGCACTTTGGGCGGATGATAAAGCTGGTAATTCTTGTAAAAACTGGTATTTTGTAGTTAAGCAAAAGTTAAGTCATTGTGATTTAGCGAATGCTGTTTCCGTTGGAAATCGTGCTTCAAAACATTTTGTTATGAAGCAGGTTACTAACAATGTTATGGATAAATATTTAGCAGATTGGAAAAGTTCAATTTGTAGAACCTACAGTGCAAGTGGTAGAGGAAGAAACAAGTTTAGAACATATAGTACTTTTAAGACTGATTTTATGGTTGAGATGTATTGTGAGCTCATTCTCCCCTCTTCTCATAGGGCAGCATTAAGTAATTTTCATTGTGGCGTCGCTCCTATCAGAATAGAGACAGGCAGACAAGTCCGTGATCGTACATGCCCATTTTGTAATGCAGTAGAAACCGAGAGTCATGTTTTGTTGGACTGTGTTATGTACGATTTACGAATAATGCTGATGCAGAAAGCTGTTTTTGTTGAGCAGAACTTTTTTCACTTGCCAGATCTAAATAAACTGAATGTACTTTTCACTAACAATTCCTTGATCAGACTTTGTGCCAAAACCTGCCATAATATTTTAAATAGGAGAATGTTTTATCTGTGTAAATAATGTATAGTATATAATCGTGCATTAGTGCCCTTTTCCTTGTTTCAGTTTTTAACCATATATTTCCAGTCTTAATATAAATTTTATAACAACGATTAGCAGCTTCAGTTTGGTTTTATTTTGTAGATAATTGTGTAAACTTCTGAATGAATTGTATTTGTTTTGCATTGTGCATAGTCTCTTATAATTCATTAATTGAATGGCAATGTATTTCTTGTTAATGGTGTTTTCTGTATCTGTACATATGATATGTGATCTACATTGAAGAGACTTAAATAATGATTAAAATCTTAAGGACGCAGTACGCATCGATCAGCAGAGTTCAAACATACATTTCTAGTTTGTTTAGATCTTATGGTTTGGAATAGATAGATAGGTTTTAGACTGCTTTAAATAGACCAGAAATAAACGTGAACATTTAGACGTTTCCGGTAACTTTCCGGCTTATTCAACATTAAATTCAATAGACTTTATAACGCTTTATTCAAATATTTGTAAAGAAGATTTTTTTTTCCAAGAAATGTCCGCTCTTCCTGGAAAAGAATAAAAATTAAAGCGATCTGCTCATACATAAATGACAATCTTTATGTGGATCGTTTGCATTGTCTAGAAAATATCGACGATGCACTGAATATTATTTTTCCGAAATGGCACCGACAAACATCAAAATAATGTTTTTTGCCCCTCATTCAGTTTATCCCAAATTTGCATGATAATGGTAGATACCAAGGTTTTCAAAAAGTTATGTTACTGGGCTCAAAATATAAAGGAGAAAATCTACCTTAATAACACCTATATCGACCCATCAAAGTATCCCTTAACATAAGGGATAACGTAAGAGCTGCATTTGGTATCTCTTTCAAGCACTGATTGAGTGTGCTTCTAATGACATTTTTACTGTTATATCGTCGTCCAGACAACATTGTTTTTGAAGCGAGGAAATAGAAGAAAGTCGCATGGTCTTAAATCTGGAGAATATGGTCATTGTAGAAGTGTGTATACCTTATCGTTGTGCAGAAAGTTGATGACACTGCTTTAATTGGCTAGCGCATTGCTATGAAACGAAAATGCCTGTCAAACCAGTGTTCATGTTCTTTTTTTAATAGAATTTATTGATGGAATCAAATACTGTGTTCTTGTAGAAACTGATATTAATATATTTCCTTTTTACAAGGGGTCTGTACAAATGAGCCACAAGATTAAATTATACAAAAACTTATTTTTGCGCTTTTCTGACGCTTTGCTATTACCAGGCGTGTTTCTTTTTTTTCCCTCCATAGCTTGTTGTCAGATCGCTTTTGGGTTTCAAACATATTCACCCAAGTTTCAATTCCTGTTAGAAAGTTAAATAGTTTTATACCATCGCATTTTTAAAATTGTTTAAGCAGGATTATGGAACATTGTAATTCTGCTTTCTTCTGATCAGGGATTGATAAAGGTGTGATCCACCTAGCACCTTTCTAATGCTTTTTCAAAATGGAGTTAACTGTTCTGAAATTACCCATAATGTGACTATGTGTATATTCAGTTCATTAAAGATATATTTTGCTGAAACTTTAAGCGCACTATTTAAATGTGTTTCTTCCCCGGTTTCCATGAACTTTTCGAGTTTGTGTAGGTATTAAAGACCCACCACAACCTAGTGATCTAGTTTTTCCTCCCACTGCAAATCATGTATAATTACCATAATTGAAATACAAAAGAATACAGTTATTTTGTGGTGCGTCTTTAAATTACCATCATGGAAATACAAAAGAATACAGTCAGTTATTTTGTGGCGCGTCTTTAAAGACGCACCATAAAACAACTGTTTTTTTTTTTTATATATTTCCATGATAATAATTAAACATGATTTGCATGATAAAATTGAAACTGACAAGTACATAGTTACAAATTGACAGTGACATATCTTAGGCCAACACAATGTGTTTAATGTCTAAACGTTTTATTGAATAAATGTAGCAGTATGCACAGTATTTGGTGAATTAAATTGAGTTAGAACCAGATTTTGTTTCTACAGCGTAAGGTACATGCATATATTAATCTATGTTTTCAAAACTATTCTGACACGAGATTGACTGAATAAGTTTGCAGATGAGTTTGTGGAAGCATATTTATTGTGGGTGGACCTAAACTGTTCGAGTGTTTATCACAATTCCCTCAGTCAAAACCTCATTAGCTGAAAAATGACATAGTGGTCATATCTCCTCAACAAAAATGACAGGGTGGTCATAATCCCTTTAGCAAAAATGATGGTGTGGTCTAAGCCCCCGCGATGTTTAGTCAAAATCACCACGATGCTTATAGTCAAAATCCCCCACAATAATATGAAATTGTGAGGCAAAATTTCATTCTTGAAACTATATGTTCATTTTGATTTTATATATTTTAATAAAAGAAAGATACAGTTGCAACTTGTAGAAGAAAAGACAGATATAGAAAAATTTACAAACAAATAATGATAACTATTTGTCAGAGCCAGTTAATTAATCATGTCAGTGAGAGACATCTTAATTGATCAAATTGATAATAGTATAAGATCTTTTTTTCTGATAATTACATTACATGATATTAATTTTCAATCTCTTGGGGACTTCTTGAGTTCTTGGACAGGTGATAAGAATAAAAAAATGAACTGCTGAATAAATGTTTCCAATGTGTAGCAAAACTGTGTGCGAAACGAAAGGAAAATTGAAATGTCATATGTCTTTTTTACACAGCACTATCAAAGAAAATACAATTATTAAAAATCAGACAATATTTATTTAGTTGTTGTATAATGAATTTATCTAAAATAATTATCAACAATTTTATGTAAACAGTGGTACTATTGGCAGTTTGTTATATTCAGAGGTGTGCTCTATCAATATTCAAGGCTTCAATTTACAAAAAGCTGGCTAATTATAGTGGTAAAATGTGCGCCTTTGACGGGCTGGTCGGCACTTGCTCCAAGTCTTAAATAAATTAATAGCCGTGTTCTTTACTAAGCCTTTTGTAGATATTTATTTACGTTAAAAGAATAACAAGAATTACATGTTAGTAAGTTATAAAATTGTATACCTTTTAGTACTTGCAAACATCTTTTCTGTTCAGTTGTAAATATATGTCCATTAGTCCGTTAATAGAATTATTAGCGTCTAGACTCAAGTCATGATCCGTGACCTCTGACCCATCCATAATGTCTGGTCCGAGTGTTATTTCTAGTAACAACACAGGTGTGTAATACGCAAAAAAACTTTACCTGCGTGACTGCGTGCATGTATATATATATACATAGGTTTTGAATTGTTTAACCGATCTGATGTGTACAGTATTTCATATGATTATATTATTATATATTTACTTAACAATTTATCATATATGTTGCATGCAAATACGACTACGCTTAGAATAATTTTTTAATATACAAATGTAATATTTTAACTTAGCATGCTATTAGTTTCTTAAACAGCAATGGTTATAAGATCTGCGAAATGACATAATCTTAATTAATATTTATAAGTATCCCTAGCCCCCCCCCCCCCTCCCCATTGGAGAACTGAAGCATGTATAATTTGTTTTATTTCAGTACTAAAACTATTTAGTGATTTGACCGGAATGCCATTTTTAGCTCGACTATTCATAGAATAGTAGAGTTATTGGACTCGCCCATGCGTCGGCGTCCGCGTCCCGACTTGTTTAAGTTTTTGTATGTAAGCTGGTATCTCAGCAAACACTTGTGGGAATGGATTGAAACTTCACACACTTATTCACTGTGATAAACTGACTTACACTGCACAGGTTCCATAACTCTATTTTGCTTTTTTACAAAATTATGCCCCTTTTTTGACTTAGAAATTTTTGGTTAAGGTTTTGTATATAAGCTGGTATCTCAGTAACCACTTGTGGGAATGGATTGAAACTTTACACACTTATTTACTGTGATAAACTGACTTGCATTGCACAGGTTCCATAAATCTATTTTGCTTTTTTACAAAATTATGCCCCTTTTTCGACTTAGAAATTTTTGGTTAACGTTTTGTATGTAAGCTGGTATCTCAGTACTCACTAAATGGAATGGATTGAAACTTCACACACTTGTTCACTGTCATGATCTGACATGCACAAAGCAGGTCCTGTAACATTATTTTGCTTTTTTACAAAATTATGCCCCTTTTTCAACATAGACATTTTGGTTAAGTTTCTGTATGTAAGCTTGTATCTCAGTATCCACTAATGGGAAAGGATTGAAACTTCACACACTTGTTAACTTTCATGATATGACATGCAGTGCTAAGGGTCAATAACTCAACTTCGCATTTTACAAAATTATGCCCCTTTTTCAACTTTGGAGTTTTGGGTTAAATTCTTATATGTAAGCTGGTATCTCAGTACCCACTAATGGGAATCGATTGAAACTTCACACACGTGTCCACTGTCATGAGCTTATAAGCACTATGCAGGTTCCATAACCCTATTTTGCTTTTTTACTAAATAATGCCTCTTTTTCGACTTCCGTATTCATTCAATCGACAAGGCTGTTGAATAGTCGAGCGTTGCTGTCCTCCGAGAGCTCTTGTTCTCTTCTTACGTTTGTATATATGTGTGTTAAAAGCCCATGCGGTATTTCGTATACATAGGTAAAAAAAACTTTTGTTCTGTTTGTTCTGTAAATATTTTATGAAATTAACATTGAAAGATTTGGCTGATAATTTTTGTTGCATCCTTTATCACCCGTTAATTAATAAATTTAGTTATTGACAAATGTTTTATTAAATTAATGGGATTTGTTGATAATTATTTGTAGATCTAATACCCTTTTCACCCTTTAATTAATAAATTTGTCAATCAAAAAAGTGTTTTATTGAATAAACAGTTTTTGCAGATGATAATTTGTTACACCTTTTATCATACTTTAATTAATGACATGAGAATAGTATTGTTTTTGCTGGTCCTGTCAAAAGAATGGTGATTATTTTTAGTACGATTTGCTTACATATAGAATGAAGAAAATGTTATGTAATGTTAAATTATTATGAAAAACTGTTATATTTTGCCAAACTCTATAGACTATGAAAACGATCTTGCATTGAAATGATATAGAAGTTTTTCTTTTTAAAAGTCATGCTTCTGACACCTCTCACACGGGCCATGAACATTTCTTTAAAAAGCGCTACTTCATTGTGAAATGGTACTCTTTTCACCTACTCCACGTAACTTCTATTTCTTAATAGCATCCTACTAAACACAGTTGCTGTCTTCAGAATAACAAAAATCAAAGAGGAATTAGAAGTTGAGTTTTTTTACTATCCATTGAGAGAATTATGAACACCTTATTTCTGTTGAAGGGGTTCTAATATTCATGTCATTTTCAGCCAAGGGTGTTTTGCTTGAGTGGATTTTGAGCGTTCCCCGGCAACTGTCCATCTGTAATCTTGTAATATAGCTGTATTATACCAGTATCATCAGAATGGATTTCACGAAATTCATGTTGAAGGAAAATATAGGTTTCTAGGTTGTGGTGTGTCTTTAAATGCATCTTACAGGCATGTAGAAACTAAAAAAGAGAATCATGTACTTATGTATGGTACGAAGTACCCGCGCTTGTTTTTAAATAACGTCTATATTTATTTCTTAGGGTTACAGATTATCGTTCAAAATTGAACCTATATACGTTACATACATCACGTGGTCACAATTATCGGATACGTTCGCCTGTGAAAAGTGTAAGCTGTAATGAAGCGTTGGAACGTTTAATTTTATGCTTATTCGTGAAATACTGGAAAATAGCAATGAGATATAAATTGATATCACTCACAGTGCCGAACTTCTTTTTTTTCCAGATGAATTATCTCCCTTGAAATATATTCTTTAAATACCCCCCTTTGCTGCTTTTAAAATTACTGGATTATACTAATACTCAAGCCATACACGAGTCATGAACTGCTAGACAATCCCATATAGAACAGGCTAGCTATAATTAAATATGTTACCTTTGTCAGCTTGGTTGCTAGGCCTTGCCATTCATGTAGCTACAGATATGTGTCATTGTGTGTTTCCTCTACTTTTTTCCATTGGTTCACTATCGTGTGGTAGATTTTACTGGCGACAGCACATTTAGTTGGTTGTTGTCTTAGCTAATTATCACAAGACATCAACTCAACCTTACGTAATATGCCAGCATTTTCGTCGAAGTACTTTCCCACTACAACTAGTACAAGGCAACAAGCCCAGCCAGTTGCGTTCCAACTTCCATCCATTTTGTTATGCTATGCAGCTCCTAGATCAATATTTCCTAGCTATTTCTATTGAATCCATGATGATATTTAATTCTGCAGCTTGATTTTCCAAGGACTTACGCATATTCCACAGTTGTTTAGAATTTTCGTGTTTTTTTTTTTTAATCTGACCTTCAGCGTGTGTTTTGGTAAACAAAGCAAGCTTCCGGTTATTCAACGAATTGACGGATTGACCCGAAAAGTTTTAAATATGCTTCTACTTAACTACCGGCATTTGTCAATGTCTCTGTTAGCCGCGGACTGTGTATTTTTACACAAAATATTTAAATGCAGTTTTTGTTTTTAAAAACAAAATGGCGTCGTGTTGATTTAATGAACCTAATCACCAATATTCGATAATAATGTGCCTAAGTGTTCATGGTAATTTAGCGGATGTATCATATGTAACACGGTAGCTTAAATAAATCCGAATTTCGTCATGAAATATTGGATTTATATGAACATTTATGCACGTAATAAACAGAAAATTCGTTGATCCTTACAAACTAGCATAAAATAAAAAGAAAATTTGTTTGTTTGCAGTGAGATATCGAAATATATCATCACCGATACGGGAGACAATTCTGACATTTTCACTCAGGCTCCGCCTTCGTGAAAATATTCAATTGTCTCCCTTATCGGTGATGATATATTTCGATATCTCACTGCAAACAAACAAATATCCTCTATATATCAAACATCGATATGTTTGTCTTTTGGGAGATTCAATACTTAGCATCGATCAAAATAATGTGAAAGAAAGAGAAAAAATACAATAAATATAAGTTATACAGCGCAGTTATGTAATTTAAATTTGAGTGTGGAATATATGGTTTTGTATGGTTTAAAACAAATGTACAGGCGACATATATTTCAAACTAAATGGACACCTCTAAATGGCGATGTTTTCGTGCGGAATTTTTCAAAATCTTTACTTACTTAAAACTGAAACAAGCATACATTATTCAGAAAGAACTAATTATAAATGAAAATCGGTATGAAATTATGATACTCATGCATGTTGACATATTTTATTACTCAACAGAAATGCAATGCGTTGTTTACGAGACACCAGGTTTGCAAATAAATATGGATTGCTTTCAAACCTATACAATCAGCACAAATGGGCAATTACAGTAACTATTAAACATAAATTTATGTATATAAATAAATGTGTGTAGTTTGGTGTATGAATGCACCGTGTGTAGACTTCCATGGAGGAAATCTCTTGGAACAAAAGTAAACTCATTTATACAATAGATAACTTTTAGGCCCGGTTTTCCACGTCCGAATCTCAACCGTTAGGTAACTCGTGTATAGCATTCCCAGTTAAAAATATCCACTCGAGTAATAGAAAAATTAATCAAATATTTAAACTGAAAAGACATTAGATCAAGCATAAAAAGATACATTAGAACAGGCATTTTGAATACAATATCATATCTGATTTGTATCGTCTTTTCCAATATTTGACTCTTGTTCAGCGTGAGAATTTTTTTCAGGAAGTAGAATCATGCATCAAAAAAGGAGCTCCGTTCACATTATATTTCATTCTACAAAACAAATAAAGCATTCAAAGATGCTTCCGATATATTTTCTTGTCTAGTCACAGTCTATTTCAAAATGCATTACATTCCGATATTTATTGAATGATAAAGGATTTCTTTCCTCCAAATTTCTGGACTAGTTTCTGGATTAGTTGACGCAGATTGCGAACTATTTGTTGGTATAAAAGAAGATAAAAGACCAAGGGAATGTTGTTGCGCTTTTCTTTCTTTTACAATTTTTCAACTATTCTATAAGTCAAAAGACGTCACGTGCTCGCCCGACATATTCAACATAGGATTAGTAATGGCTGCCGCATCGCTGGTATAGCTAGAGTTGACAGAATTTGAAAATCCACCGCAACAATATTTGTACATTAAATTGTACTCCATGTTCAAAGTCCACTATTCAAGGAGCGTTTAAAGGGAGATAAATTTCCGTTTTACTCATATTTTACTATCTTTAATGCTTACTTGTAGCTATATTCTTATTACTGATGAATGTATCAAAATAATATAATTTCAAGTTTTACAACTTTTAATTTCTTTTCTCTCCATACTTCAATGTTAGAATGCTTCTTACACCATGTCAGGAGAGGTCTGGGTTTACGTCCAAGTGTCCCAGAGTATCTTTCTATAATGTCATGTAGACTGGACAAAAAACATTGCTGCTGCAGCAAATGTTAATTAAAGGAAATGCGGAATTAATAGTCTCATTCAGATAGAATTAAAGCATGTCGTTGAAACGGATTACCTGATACAAATTAAAGAATTCAATATACATCTTTGACTGTGCAACCTTTGTGATGATAAAAGTGTGTTTGTTTACTTAAATGATTTCCTCGAATTTTTTAAACACTTTCACTTAAACATCCACTATTCAGAATCACATCAAAATTGGTTTGTATGAGAAACTTCTATCATTAAATGTTTTGCACTTATGTATGAAACAACATAACGACATTCAGAATTTCCTGTCGATCTCAAACCTTGTCTACTAGGAACATACTCTGCAACCAGTTCTGTTAAATACACAGGTGCTCTGCCAATGTGACAGCTATACATGAAATACTAGTTTGTGACATCTAGCTATTATGTATGCAGAGGAGAAGATATTCAAAGTTATATTAATATATATGTATTACAGACATATCTATGACAATTTTACCTCCATAAAGGAAAATCCATTGTGGATTATATGTTCGTTCCACATGAAAAAATCCATTTTGTTGATAACTTCACCGTGTTTTGTATCTCAGATATATATTGTACATATCACATTCAGCCTCAAAAGGGCAATGTCAGACCATACCGTCCTAACATGTTCAGTTAAGGTTTAGGAGTATATCACCAAAACACAGAAATATTTTATAAACGAACAACATCGTTACCAATATTTTACCTGACCATTACACGTTCTGCCGTACTGTCCAAGGTTATAATGAAGTAATTCGGTCCGAAATGTGCTTCCGTGGTGTAGTCGAAAGAAGTCCCTAATAAATAGATCCTATTTTTTCCATTTTTCGCGCATTTGCGCGTAAATCGGGGACCAAATGGGCATTATTTCACTCGTGGAATGAATTTTACATAAAATAGGACACGTTTCATGCTAATTCTCTCATGTTTTCGAGTTGTTTACTTGAAAACGAAAGTAGGTGTTTATTCTGCGGACCGCTTTCTGAAATGCGGCAATATGAGGGTATCTGACTTCAGTTGACTTGCATTTCACTGCATACTATTCAACACCCCTTTTTCTTTTCGTTTTCTTGAAGCAAATGTATGGATATCTTGTGGAAAATAGGTCTACGACGAAGTGAAAATCTATAAACTGTAGCAAAATTGGTCTGAAGTAGCTGGATTTTATATGAAACAAAGAACAAATTCTTTTATTGGTATATAGCCTCCAATACTGAAAATATTCTGAAAAAGTTGTCCCCCTTTGAAAATGAATGCCATTTGTAAAGAAATAAAAATAAACAATTGCTGAAAACTGTGTTCCACCTAGTTAAGTGAAATTTCAACACTCGCACCCTATTACAAATGCATCAAAACGAACATGTGTAACAGTTCCTTGAAAATGGTGAGTTTTTAAAGGCGCTTGACTGTCTGGAAGTGGGGCCTATTTAGACAGTCCTTTTTCGGAATTCAATGCTCATATCAGTATACTGACACTTGTTTTGTAGAAAATATACACGCTTTCATTACAAAAACAACAAAACAAGTGTCAGTATACTAATATAAACATTGAATTCCGAAAAAAGGACTGCCCAAAGGGGCACCACTTCCGGACAGTCAAATGCCTTCAAAAACTCACCATTTTCAAGGAACTGTTACACATGTTTGTTTTGATGCATTTGTAATAGGGTGCGAGTGTTGAAATTTCACATAACTAGGTGGAACACAGTTTTCAGCAATTGTTTATTTTTATTTCTTTACAAATGGCATTCATTTTCAAAGGGGGACAACTTTTTCAGAATATTTTCAGTACGGGACAGTACGGCAGAACATGTAATTGTTAGGTAAAATATTGGTAACGATGTTTTTCGTATATAAAATATTTTTGTGTTTTGGTGATATACTCCTAAACCTTAAGAATGTTTTTATTATGCATAATATATCAAGTAAAGAGGACACAAATGCAAAAACCTGATCGGCTATATTTAAAGCACCAAAGGACAACAATCCCTGAAAACTTTATGTGTGACGATGATAAACGATGTTATTGTTAGACTCGGGGAGCAACATATAAATAAAGCTTTTATTTTATTTCATAGGGTGTATGCTGAGATTTGTAATATATACTACAGTGAAATGAAACTACAAATATCTAGGCGTTGTGCATAATGAACTCTTAGATTATACTGAAACAGCAAATGCTTTAACAGATCTGCAAGTAAAGCTTTTTAAAGTTTAATATTAAACTTATACAGTAAAAATGACCTGATGTTTACTACAAACACGAAAATATATGAAATTAGATTAATCCCTTTTATGTATGGGGCTTTAAACTTTATTCCAAGCCGGGCGCTCTGCACAACAGAATAATGAAATATTTCCCCGGTGCTCCATAAATGCACTTCAAATCCTGTCATTCAGGGAGATATGGGGCGGATACCACCTACATGGATTGTATAGTCAAGAAAAGTGTGAACTGTATTCGTCTTTATAAAAGATTTATTTCTATGAGCAACAACTGATTGACCAAAAAAATCCTTGTGGGACTATACGAAATGTAAACAAAATTCATCCAGTGATGTTAAAAGTACATTTAAGGATATTGAAAAGTTGAAGCATTTAGAATATTAAAATTCAGAGTTTTCAATCAAAATGATCTTTTGAAAGAAGTTTGAACAAAATAAATGGAAAATTCTATACGTAAATGGCAAAATGAGGTAAATTCACAGAGCAAACTTGATATTTATAGAATCATATAAACAGAATTTCATACTGTACAATATGTAAACATGAACCTTTGTAAGCATATCAGGTCTGTTATTACTCATTTAAGATATGGTACTCCGCCAATTGAAATTTGTTGCTATCGCAACATAGACTTTGCAAGCAAACTGATTTACAAACAAGGACAATTTGTGTGAAATTATTTTAAATTCCGACCAGCAGTTTCATACAAGAAGATATTTTAGGTTTCAACTATAAACATATACACATATAAACTAGAATCAAAATTGTGTGACTTTCTACCAAGACTCTTAAATTTATTTTGATTTGTCAAAACACATGGACGAATTGGAGTATTTTGAACTGACTTGTTAGAAGGTTACATAATGTATTTATGTTAAATTATTTCAAAATCGGACCAGCGGTTAATGAGGAGGAGATGTCACTCTATTTTTAGCTGTGGCGGTCTCTGTGCAACCAAGTGGAATCATTTGAACAACGGTGATAGAGGTCACCCAAGAAACATCAAGTTAAACCAAAATCTATTCAAAGGTTTTTGAGATGTCGTTAAAAGAAATTGTTGACGACGGACAGACGCCCGAAAGACGACGAACACACCCAGAATATATTAGCTTACCATGAGGATTACGTAACGTTATGTCAGAAACATGCAATTTGACTGGGGGAGGTAATTTCTTACCTGCAAATCATACAAACATATTTGATTATTCTCCCCTGTTCCAAAGTCTGTACTAATATGTTTGGACAACATTACGCGTTCCCGATACAACCATGACACGGCAGATGTATCATCTTTGTTTGATAACATAGCTTTTGCAATATCTGAGACTGTAAATGGAGTTTTATAAGGCACCAAAAAAGTTATACATTCTTATGTAGGAAATTATTTATCACATACTTTTTTTCTTGGTAAGGTAACTTGAATTAATGAAATTGCGATGCGGCAGACATCGATGTCGTTGATTTATCGGTAGATATATTTTATTTTCTTATTTCCTCAAATACACCATACTATAATTAATTGATATCTTGAAAGAATATCTGTCTGCTGCTTAAAGAAAAATGTGAGCCATAATTATCTATATTTTTGGAGTATATTTTTCCAACAGTACTAATAACCTGTGGAATTGTTTTTCAAACAGATGTTTCTAGGCCTAAAAATATATATACGATGAAAGCTATGCACATATAATTTTTTGAATAAATTCTTGCGTACGAACTACTTTTGTCACTGAACCTGGGCATGTATTAACCGGAGAAAAATCATGTATGTATTGATAATACGATTCGTTTGCTGTTAATAAATATTTTGCATTGATGTAAACAGTTAATGTATTAAACCGCATGTAACGTATGTGATTGTTCAATTTAGATTTAATAAAACTATCAATCGATATGTTATTGTTTAATATTTCACAGTGTTTATATAAGTCTTGGAAGTACGTTGAACGGTTAGTACTAACACTAACTTGTATGCAAAAAAGATTGTCTTGAAAATGTGTTTCTGTTGTTTACCGAATTTAAAGTGATAGGCTAAACGTACGGTTAATGTAATGTTTGTTTGTAAACGAGAAATAAATATAATCATTTAAAAACCCTGAATACAGGCTTTTGATAGTGTTATTGAGTTGTGGGCCCCGTTTATGCATATTTAAAACGTGTTGAACAAAAATTGTATCGGAATCGTAAAGTCATCATGTATAAAAACAATACATTTAGTTTTTGTGTCATATTTTAATGCACCAATAGCGACAATACACGTTTTCGTGTATAAACATCAATACACAAAAATGTATTGTTGAATTCGTTGGCCTGTGCAAGTTTACATGGTGATTTAAACTACAATATTTCAAGGGTGAAAAAGTAACACTGTAAAAACCTTGTTTAAAATTAATACATGTACCAATGTTCAGCTAAACGTTTTATATTTCATTTAATATGTAACTATTCATACAGTATTTCAGTTACGTAACGTCCGTCAGTTAGATAACCAGACTCCGTCGATCCTGTATCCCTATTCACTGTATTTGTAACTAACTGACAACGTCCTCTGGTAAAGCAGACTTGGCAGACAAATGACTTCAGACACTATGTTTCTATGACAATCGTCATGGAGATTACATTGCCTTGAGTATTCCCTCCCATTCCCATTCCCTACTAATTCTAAGTCGAATGTACCATTCACAACAGATATCGACGAATATTGGAAACCCCTGCATATGTGTTCAGGAGTTCAAAACGAGGGAAGCATATATGCAAAACTCCTAAATGGGTGATTTTAGCTGAAACCCTTGCATGAGTGTTCGGGTTTTCAAAGCAAGGCTAGTGTTTATGTAAAACTCCTAAATGTGTGGTTACTAGCAGGAATCCTCGTTTCGATTCAATTTATTATTTTTTATCTTAAATTATTTATTTCATATCAGTTGTAGAGTTAAGTTCTTACAAGGTAAACCATTGTATAAACTACTCTCGATGACTGCTTCCTGGAGTTCCGACCAGTACTCGTGCCAAAAGAATGGATTGTGAAGGTCGCGGTCAAATTCCGCAGACGGGATTCGAACCTGCGACCTATGGGTTAGGAGTCCGACGCTCTACCCCTACACCAAGGTGCCTCCCGGTGCGATTTATTAAATCACTCGTGCTACGTACTCGGGATTTTATTACTACCCATCCGAACTCTTGTCTATATTTTATTTACTGATAAAGTATAGGAACGTATTTATTATCTGTTAGTGATATAAATGTCAATACTATCCATATACATGTATAATTTCACATTTCACAATGACATTGTTAAAAGCTGGAAACTCCTTTCTTGGAAAAAAGTCATCGAACAAATCAGATGAAAAAGTTATCACATTAGTTTTCATTCATGTGGCCATGCATATTTGTGTTTCGAAGAACGAGCCTATGCAAACAGTACAATTCTCCTGAACACTTTGTATGCCTACATAATGTACTTATTTTTAAACTTCATTCTGTATTAGAACTCATATGTGTCACTTTATTTTGAAATAAATATTCTAACTTTTACTATTTCGTTGACAATGTTATATATCAGATTATTCACATAACTCACCTATATTATGTACAAAAATAAATAATCATTTGGTCATGATGAACCTCCTGCTGTGCTGATGCTGAGATATCTGATAGTGGTGGTTTGTAGGCAAAGGTCATATGTTTTTGCTCTTGATAATGTATGCTGGAGTTCTGTTTACCATAAGCTACAAGTAATAACTTGATAATTAGGTGACAATTAGAAAATATTATGGATCATGCTAAGGTGATAACCATTTCCCCCGGGTACGGAAGGTAGGCCTTTAAAATGTGTTCGGTTGTCAAAAACAAGACTAGCGTGCATGCAAAAACCAATAAATATGTGTGCATAGAACACAGATACACATACTGTTAGACACTGAATAACACTGTACACATTTTGCCTCTTGTTGATAATGCCAGATATTAGAAGATACCTTAGACGAACCTAAAAAAAGTTTATAGATCTTTATGCACAGGATGAACTTCCAAACAGTTGAAAGTGTAGGGATATTATAATTAATATACTGAATAATTGTTCGTTTTCGAACAAGTTCTATTTCATTGGCAAAGTAATTTTTGTGTCATATTATTCATATTTTCGTGTTAATTTGTTTTAATGTCTTCTTTTTATGGCTATTGTTTGGTAAAAGTTCATAACTTAAATGGGGTTATCCCTATTGGGAGCCCGGTAAAAAAAAGACAGAAAACGAAATTCATGGCATTATGGCTGAACCTAGGCGTAAAAAAATCGGTACATTGTCAGAACTGTATTACACTAGTTTATTTATGGCTTTATTTCATTCACACGACGTCAAACCATCAACAAAAATGTATGTGTAATTGCAAATATGTAGGTACATACTTATATATTAATTTACTCGTGCACGTTCATATGTGCATGCTGTTTGTAAATATACAAGCACCCAGAATAAATCGTGCATGCATAAAATTAAACGCCTATTATGGAATTTCCCATGGGAAAATCTGTCAAATAATAAAATGACAAATAACTTTTTCCAAAGTCATGTTATAATGTGCCTGGTGTAGAATAAGTTTAAAAGATAATGATTTATCAATTTAAGAAACAAATATATTTCCCATGGGAAATCCACCTTCCCATGGGAAAATTTATCACATGTTCTTCCCATGGGAAAAGACCGCATTCCTATGGGAAAGTAGCATTTCCCATGGGAAAGTTTAGTTTTTAATGTTGATTGCTGCTTTGTTGGTGGTATAAAATCAGATTGCAAAGTATTTCGCGCATGAGAATTTGAAGTACTTTACTTTTGCGAAAGAATTTTAAAGATAGCATGTGCATGTACAGAAGTACTTGCTGTTTTTGCCACATATTGGCGTGGCAAATTAAAATTGGCGGCCATTAAAACTGCTGTTCTTGTCACTTTTCGGGGGTGTTTTAACAGGAGAGAAAACGTGTGTTAACAGAGAGATTCTCGCGCTCGCGTGCTGTTAAAACACCTTTTTATATATGCACGTTCCGTGGCAAAGCGTAAACGTATTACGGCCCCAAAACGGATAATTCAAATGAAAATGACGTCAACGTGAAAAAACAACGCAGACCTTCCGCGCGTTTCATGGAAATCTAATGACGTTGAGTGACAATGTATTAATTTATTAGTTTTTCCGTGTTTTATGCTAGAATAGCGTTAACGCATGTTGATTTCGTCTTATAACATCTTCAGAACCCTCGGGATACGTTGGTGCCCGAGCCCGTACAACAAATCCCTCGGGATTCTGCAGACGTTATAACACGAAAAAACATGCGTTATCCCTACAATGTAACAAAGAGAAGTAGAATTGCCTTAACGCTTAGCCTTACATTTCGAGAAAACGCTTAGCCTTACATTTCGAGAAAACGCTTAGCCTTACATTTCGAGAAAACAAATTCCATTTACACCAAATCATAGAAAGAAAGGTTTATTTTACATGAAACTTGAAATGCATATAAAACATTATGTTACTCTACAAAATAATTATCCGTTTACTGATATATACAATTAATTCCAGAAAAGGTCACACTTTCGGACAGTTCAAAGAACTGCTAGAACTGCTACATATCTTCGTTTTGATGCATTTGCAATAATGTCCTAGTACTAAACTAGGTGGGGCATTGTTTTTAGCAATTTTTCTATTCCTTTACAAATGACATTCATCTTTTGAATAGGAACATTTTTTTTAGAATAGTTTAAGTATCCATTATACCGTACAGTATGTCATAACATGTAATGATCAGGTAGATTGTTGGTAAAGATGTTGTTCGTTTATCACATATTTCTGTGTTTTGATGGTAACCGTCTAAAAACCATCACATTATTGACTATAGTCTGCCCCACCTAATTTTGGATCTCAACTTTTTTTATAGTCTATAAAATACATTTCTCGAACGTTTACACTTCTATTATAAGTATCGACTCAACAAAAGATTACCAATTACGTTCTCATTTTGGTGAATCAGTTTTGACACTTGAGAACGTAAAAATCTGCGAATTCAGTTTTAACTTGACTACTGCTATTTTATTATGTCAGGTAACCAGAGTAACATAAATATTACTAGATAAAAGAAACCTATTATTTATTTCAGTTAACAAAACTTAGTATACATAAAAATTGCTGTACACTGCTTTTTGATAACAGTATTATACATCGATCATATAGTTGCTTTTGTAGAATTAAATGACATTCAGTAGGGGGAAAAACAACGAAAATACAATTCAGTTTTATGACTACTGCTATTTTATTTCATGTATTTAACCAGATAACATAAATATACTAGAAAAAGAAACCTATTATTATTTGCAGTAAATCAAAAACTAGTATACATAAAATTGTAACATGCTTTTGATACGTTTATACATCGAGTATTTAGTTGCTTATTGTAGAAATTAAATGACATTCGTTAGGGAAAAACAACAACCCAATAAACGGAGTTGCTGTTGTGATTAAGCATATATAGTTTATTACCTTCAGTTTTGACAATACGGATATGCAAGAAATAATAAACTATTGAAATTGAAAAGAAGAAAAATTCAATAAAAGTTACAATAACTTGAAATGTTCTTTGCTACGTGAAGAAGACCGACTTCTAATGTGATATAAATGACTTGATGATAACATTGGTGAAAATAGACATACTTACAGTATAATTCCATTTTCCTGATATCACAGCTTGCTTTTCATCAAGTGTTATTCTTTAATAGGCATTGACGAAAGAATTTGTAATATCCTTCGAGTATACGAAACATAATATCTAGAAGTCGCATTTCGCTTCATCCTACAATGTGGTCTTAATGATATGTAAAGCACACAATCGAATCAACTTCTATTAATAATATTTATATAACTGTATATTACGAAAAATAATATAGTTTTAATATGTAGCTATTTAGTATTCTTCAATCACTAATCAGAGAGACACTTAAGCTGCAGCATAATCCTCAGTCAGTTAATCGTTGACGTCAACTGAATGTCGTAAATAACAAGAACAAGATAAAAAGGAACCAATGTTTTTCTATATAACAAATGCACTACTGAAAAACAGAAAACTAAAGTGGTTTTCAAGTAAACTATCAATGCAATAAGAAACAAAGAAAAAGAGGATGCGGGCCTTGAATTTTTTATCCATCTACTTGAACAAGGAATTACATTACCAGTTTAAAGATGAGAAAAAAGATGCTCTCTTTAGCAGTATCATATTTCTGTTATTAAATTAGGAGGGAATTGCGGTGAATGGTGACTGCAGGCTATAAGAGTAATTTGACTGGTAATATTCCCTCTAAGGATTCTTAAGGAATCTTGAACAATAACATTACGTCTTTTAACAATGAATTTGAATAGAAAGGCCCTGTCATTTAAAAAAAAATCACAATCCCTGTATTAATTTTCATTTGTTTGTACATTAGGCATTTTTGTATAAAATCCCACCTTACATTGTGCTAACTGTAAGACGTCTTCCAGATCATTTTTATAATTGAGCCGCGCCATGAGAAAACCAACATAGTGGCTTTGCGACCAGCATGGATCCAGACCAGCCTGCGCATCCGCGCAGTCTGGTCAGGATCCATGCTGTTCGCTAACAGTTTCTCCAATTCCAATAGGCTTTAAAAGCGAACAGCATGGAGCCTGACCAGACTGCGCGGATGCGCAGGCTGGTCTGGATCCATGCTGGTCGCATACCCACTATGTTGGTTTTTCTCATGGCACGGCTCATATAATTTGTCAAAGGAGGCTTTATTTTTCGAGACAATCAATTTAATTTTGTCATTATTGTTACTATCCCTTTTACAGGATCTTGTATTTTGTATAGAGTAACTAGCTTAACAGTTTTTGATATCTTTGTAACAATAATATATATGTTTCTAGGTCAAATATGATTCTTATTTGACCACCATGCATTGAAATGAATGTCTTTTTTTCAGCATGTATGCGCTGAAAAGAAACACTCAACGTTTTATAGTGTATGTATGCATGTTCGGTCTTTTAAAGTGTCTGTAAGAAGCTAAGTTTATGCAAACAATACTAAAGGCATTTCAAGGTTTAATTTCATCATTATCAATTTAGGATTGGCATTTGAATTGATGTGTATTTACCTAACAGTAAAGTGGTACGTAAAATCAGACATCAAATAGTTACAATAAAGAACTCCATGTTTTAGGTGAGAATGTGCGATTGAAATGGGTTACTTTTTCCCCGTTCATAACCATTATTCTATCTAGGGGTAGGGTATAACATATACAGTGGCTTTTTTCTCTCTGGTCTGGTGCCAATGGGCAATCATACAGATATTTATATTGTGGTGTAACAGGGTCTAAAGTTCACTATTCTAACTACAACAACAACAACACTGTTCTCTATAATAACTACTGTTTAATATTGTACTAAGTTCTAAGATAATGTATACATCAATGTCTTTCTTCATAATTCACTAACATAGTTCACTAACATTTCCTTAGTTATTAACAGAACTTCTATTCTTCGACATAATTACTTCAACGTTAATTGCCTCAGTTCTAATCTAACTAATTCATTTTGCGAGTATCGAACATACGCATCTAACCTAACTGAGTACCAGAATGATACTGAAGTTTTGTCTCAGAACTTCTGCTTATGAAAGAAATGATTCGTGACTTGAGTCATGCGGCGTGATCAAAAGCCCGGGTGTTTATAATTACCCTGTCATTTATCCAGTTAGTCAGTTGTCAAAACAATTAGTAATTTTGAAACATGCATTGCTGGACAATGCATTAACTGGGCGATATAATGTAACCTGTCATTTAATGCACATGACTAATTTCTAGACCGTAAAGCTAAGTGTGAAAAGGAATGCGAAATATATTCTTAAAGTACATGACTAATTATTGACCGAAAAGCTATCTGAAAAGAATGCCTAAGAAGTATTTGATATAATGGATTCTTTAAACCATTATATCACACTCGCCCCTTTCTTGTGAGTTTTTCTTTTAATTATCTTTAAGAAAATAAAAATAAAAACAAAAACAAAAATTTACATGAGGCAATCAACAAATTAAACATGAGGCAATACATAAAACCGGCTGATTATTAATATGTAATTTTATTTTTAAAGTTTTATGTAACATTGTCAAAAGTTTCGTTTGTCTAAGAACTTTACATAAGGATGCCTTTTAGAATCTCTCAATAGAATGTTTATAAATATCTCTTTTGTATACAAATCTAGCTTCCTGTTTTCTGTCTTTCAATCTTTTATAGTTTTTATTTCATTTTAGTAACAAAGCGTCGTCGTCTTAAGTCAGGACTGTTAAAAACTCCGTAAACCTCAGATAACTATTCGGAATATATTCATTATAGAACTCAAATTGCCATTGTCTTTTCAAAAATAATTCTAATAATAGATATATCTACGATGTAACATGTTTTTCTTATACATGAATTATCCTTAAATCTTAAACTTAAATTCATAAAATACATGGAATATTCTATTTTCTTTTCGGAATTCCGTCTTAAATGCCTATAAAGCATTGAAATATGTTACTAGTTAAAAAGAATCCATCCAGCTAATTAACAAGTACTACTAATTCATATTGAAACATAACCGCAACTACTCTGACTCATTACATAAGAAGCAATCTCTATGTCTGATTGCAAGGGTCGCATGCCTAGCGACATTATTCTCTACAACTCAACTTTAAGTTAATAAACTTCATGTTTCACATCAAAACACGGTCGCTTTCCTAGTGACATAATTCCCCTAAGACTCATAATATGAGAAACTTCGAGTTTCATCAACGGTCGCATGTCTTGCGACATTCTACTATGTATAAGCATTACACATGCTCTATGATGGTTCTTGACACATCATACAACGATACATTATAATAATACATTTAGCGTTACACACGCCACGTCATCTCAAAATCTCATGGAGTTCAGAGCATTTCGGTTATGATTCATACAATGTTATCTTGTCATTTTACTAATTGAGAGCAATTATACAAATTTACTTCCCTAAGGGTATTCCTCACTTAATATCATAGTGACAAAAATAATGAAGCTGGACTATATATATATATTCTTTGACATTTTTATGTTCTAATAAGGAAGTTGTAGAATCTTTGAAATTTATCTGTACAACAGTAATGTATTTTCATTATGAATGATAACATCTTCCTAATTATTCTCCGTAATATTTTGTAATATTAATAAAACAAATTATAAATGATGACTTTAATGTACGAAAATTCGCTATATTTAAGATTAAAGTTTCTGTTGGTACGTATATAAAAATGTATGAAATGTTTAACAGATCTAAAAATATCCTCAAATCAAAAAAAGTAACAAAAGAATTCCCGAATAGCACCGTTGGTATACGAGTTAAAATGAACAGTCACTAACCTGATGAAGCATCGATTTCTTTTTCCATAACCATACACCATGGATGTTCTCTTTCCTTGCCGAGCCTTAAACTGCATCTTGTCCGTACGTTTCGTTTGCTCATGGGGGTTCTAACTGCTGTCTTAAGAGGTTTATCGGTCGTCAGTTCCATTTCCAGTCGTCTACCGAATCGTCAGTGTTGAAAGTTATTCCGTCTTATTCGTCATAGCGGCCTCGTGGTAGTTGGTAGTACTTCTTTCGTGTTGTGTCCGCGACGTTTCGAAGATTGGTTAAAATCCTGGTCACGGCACCAAACATGCCCGTGTGGTGTAACAGGTTCTAAAGTTCACTATTCTAACTACAACAACAACAATACTGTTCTCTATAATAACTACTGTTTAATATTGTACTAAGTTCTAAGATAATGTATACATCAATGTCTTTCTTCATAATTCACTAACATAGGTCACTAACATTTCCTCAGTTATTAACAGAACTTCTATTCTTCGACATAATTACTTCAACGTTAATTGCCTCAGTTCTAATCTAACTAATTCATTTTGCGAGTATCGAACATACGCATCTAACCTAACTGAGTACCAGAATGATACTGAAGTTTTGTCTCAAAACTTCTGCTTATGAAAGAAATGATTCGTGACTTGAGTCATGCGGCGTGATCAAAAGCCCGGGTGTTTATAATTACCCTGTCATTTATCCAGTTAGTCAGTTGTCAAAACAATTAGTAATTTTGAAACATGCATTGCTGGACAATGTATTAACTGGGCGATATAATGTAACCTGTCATTTAATGCACATGACTAATTTCTAGACCGTAAAGCTAAGTGTGAAAAGGAATGCGAAATATATTCTTAAAGTACATGACTTATTATTGACCAAAAAGCTATCTGAAAAGAATGCCTAAGAAGTATTTGATATAATGGATTCTTTAAACCATTATATCACAATATTATAACTGCTAATCCTTCGATATTTGTTAGTTTGTTTTCTGCTAAATATGGTTAAGGTCGTTTGTTTCCAATCACTTGCACTAAAGTTTCTTGCTTAACAAATTAATACAACACTGAAATCTGTTCTATAGTATAAAATACAATAAATGAAACGAATTTGGACCTTGGTCGTTGATAACTTTACAAAAGTAACTTTAATTTTCTCTGATTACGAAAAACTACTGTTTCTTAAAATGTGATCTGATTTGATAATATAAGGGAAAATTATTTTCAAGGCAGATCTCAAAAAGAATTTTTAACAAATAATTCAGATGATAGCCGGTAATTGTACAATAACTTTGCACCACGCGTTAAGAACATAAAGTTAGTTTAATGGAACCTTACAGACACGTCGGCAAAGCCTAGATTCAGGATACGTGCTCAGATTCCAAAATGTTACATAACCAAAATAAACGAGACTGTGAAAATTCTTAAGAGACTTGCGTTTTGTTATATCTTTCCTTGAGCTAATAGAAAACAGTCATTTTCTCATATAATAGAAATCCGGTGCTAGGGGGCGTGAGGGGTGTTGCAGATTTCATAGACTTTTATAACTAAATCAAACTGAGTCTGCTGTTATGCAGCTTGGTTGCGAAGTATATAATAAATTTTCCAAAGTTTCTTCACTTCAGGAAATTCAGGAAAACAATAATTAACACATCTTTAAGATTTAATATACATACATACAATACAGGGAATGTTTTACAAATCCTTCTATATTATCAAGAGATTTTGTTGAATTCCAGCGTTCAATGTTTCGACCTAGGTTTTGATTGATTACTTCCGTTCACAGCGTTTCTTGAGAAATGACACATTTGCATGCTGAGTAATGTCTCCAAAGTCATATTAATCTTCTGTTCAAAATTCTGTTATCAGTGCGACTAAATCGGTTAACTTGCACGTATGCCTGGATAATTGATTATATCATCCTGTCTTGCAAATGAAACATCATAGCTCATAGTAATCTTCTTCTGTCGTACGATATTCGAATTGTTCTTTGTCAGACATATGATGACAAAACTGCTTACGAATAAACTGCAATAAAATAATCAGTGTATAAAGATTTTCACACACTCTTATAAAAAATAAAATATCCGTCATCTACTACTGCGTCTATTATAACAGGCGGAAAATTTGTAACAACCAGACATAACCATTCTGGAATTTGCTTAATGACACTTATGAACGGATATTAGACGGAAAAGCGACAGACAGGAATATGAGATTAAAATCTGATGAGTATATAGAAACCCTGTTTTGTGGGGGCAGACATAATCAAAATATCTATATTCCTGTAATTTTATTGACTAAAATAACAGCTAAACTTAATACAGTTATTACCCTAAGGGGTATCGAATGTTCAAAGACTCTATAGTTTTCACTCAGTTTTATTTTAAGGTTTCGGCCTTAAGGCCTTTATCAAAATGATATCTGATGTTGTACATGTGTTCCATAACGACCATTTGATGGAAACTCTGTGTAAATACTTGAAGTCCTTCCCAAATTATATTAACTAATCTGTTCACAGATTTGTTGGTTATGTTTTAAATTACTATCATAAAGTTTTTTGATGACACAATTGCTGGAAATCTACGAACAATCTGAAACGTTCGTCTTAAATAACGTTGTATATATAAAAAATTGGGAAAAAAATGATCAAAACTGAAATGCATGTTCAATATTATTTTGATTAGATAATATCTGATTGTTAAAGACACTGATTCTGGTATGCAAGGTATGTGGCCTATGGTCTGCGTATTGGTGGTAAGAGCCAATATACAAGACTGGACGATTGATAGACTTGCTTCTGTTTATCATATTAAGCTACTGTATAGCTACTGTGCAGTACGTAGATTGCATGTGATATTTTTCACCTTTACAGCAAACCAGTTCTCACTTTTTTAACGATTTTAGAAAGCCTGATTAAATTGGGACTAAACAAACAAAGTGATAAAATACAACAGCATATTTATTTTTCAATTAATCAAGCTTTAAAACAATTATATCTCATTATTGCTTAATTAAAAAAATAAAAGAAAAGAAAATGCATTCAGGCACCTTTTTAAAAGTAATGAATAATTTATTTATAAATAAATCATGTGTATTTTGAACAATGATATCTGTTTATTGCTGGATTTTATCATGAAGGTCCATATTTTATTTTTAATTTATTTAAAATGCAACTGAGCGCTTCTTTAATTTCTAATAAAATCCAGCGATATTCAATTTTTCTGTTTTTATTTTGTTACTCAGATAAAAAAATCATAATTAATTAATAATTGAAAAAATGGGTGTCGTTTCTGTTATTGAGTTTTAAATAATTATTTCATTTTTCATTAAATAAAGGTGAGAGTTTTCTAAAATGGTGAGAATTGTCTTACATCGTAAGACGTCGTATTACATCGACATTTCACCATCGTACCATCGCACCATCGCGAGTTCATCATCGTGCCATCGCGTTTTCACCATCGTACCATCGTTGTTTCATCATCGTGCTATCGCGCCATCGCGTTTTCGTCGTCGTACCATCGTGCATCGCGGTTTAGTATTAAATAAAATGTCACGATTGTCCAAACGGAACACCGTATTACAAGGTATATAATTGCAGTAAAAATGATAGTGTAACACTGACAAATAGACTAACGGCCCGCTATACGGAACTATCTCAGCCGATAACACAGTATAAATTGCATCGTTATTAAGTATGCAGATGTCTACTAGAGAGCAGATTAGTCACAACTATCTGTAATTAAATCTTGACTTTGGATCAAGCTAGGGATAGATTAATGCCACTTTTGACAGTTCAGTATCATCAACTGAATTTGCAATAAATCTATTCATATAAGTACAGCCATCGCAGTACTGCTATGTTATAGTTGACGCAAGAAACAAACTGACAACATCGACATTTTCCATTTCAGGGTGACTATCTCACGCGGCTTTTTTACTAAGTCAAAATCTCGTCTGGTACAATCTAAATCCAGATTTAGGTAGTTTTTAACAATTAATTAATTATTCCTGTATTGATTTTAAAACGGTATGGCGCAGAAACGAATAATATGTGGGTTTTTTTGTACTACACTTTCGTAAATTCAAAGGTAAATTTTGAAACCACAGTGATAGTAATTATATGCACACGTCATTTTGATACGTTTATAGTTACAAATGTACTGGAATTTTAAAAAACTCCAAATAAAAAAAGACATGTTCCCGGCATATGTCCTGTCTCAAGTTACTATCTATTGACATGAATACAAAATGCAACGAATCAGTATTTTTCAAGATTTCCTACGCAAACGTGTACAAAGAAAGGTTTGTACATTCCTTAAAATGCAAATTTATCAAATTGACGTGTTCATCACTTTTACTGTCAGCATATTTGAAAGTTTGGAATAAAAAACTAGAAGGTTTATGCATGAAACAATTTGTGCCAAAAAGTGTTAGCACTGAATTTTTGTCTATGCCAAATTGTTTTGAAATCCATTCAGGAACTGTAAATTTGTCATTAAAACGTATATTGATCGACGCTAATATATTTACAGACGTGGTCCGATCCCAGAAAAAAGTCACTTGAGAAAGCCGCCTTGCTTTTACATCAGTGGTATTAAGTTACAGCAAATTATATATCATACCAACAGATCCTTTGACGGGAAACTGGCACCTTTTGCTCTCACACCCTCGTCAAGATGGATTCCATCAGGAATAAGGTGTTTAGTTTGATTGATATAAGTTGCAGAACTTGCTTCCCAACTGACTTTGAATAAATTAGTATAAACTAATAAATAAAAAAGTTGATTCAAATAAAATACCTGTCATAATACCAACCCGTCTTGAATAAGTAACACTCTGACAAGTTTCCAACAATCAGCAAGTGTATAATTCGTTCTGTTAGCCTATTTTGATTTGCAGATATAATCTATATAGAGCAAATATTGGCCGCTTACTATGCTACAATAATTTTTCTCAGTAATCAGAATTGTCTTAGTTAACTACGCAGGCAGCTTCTCTCTTGTGACAATCTATCACATGCTTTCATTATAGTTCCTTATATTTCCTCAAAATCAGGAAGTCTGGAAATATAAATCAGAAACATTTACTCAAGCGCTTAACATTGATGTTTCAATGAGTGTTGTATGAATTATATCTAACATAATATTCTTTTGTCGATTCTTGTTTGTATATATCTACGAAGCCAGACCATTTAAGGTTAAACACTGACAAGCGCTTCATTTAGCACAGGTGATTTCGCTTGTACTTATTTTGAATAATGCTGCATCACATGTCGTAAAAATACGGTGTTCCGTTAGGGCCATCTTGGTTTCGCGCTGTCGTCCTAAGGGCGAAATCGCGAAAACACGATGCATTGACGCGAAAACACGATGTGATAAAGCGAAAACACGATGCGATAAAGCGAAAACACGATGCCAAACATATCGCGTTTTCACGTTTTCACCCTCGATCTTCCATCGTGTTTTCGTGTTTTCGCCTTCGCGGTCAGTAGGGCAAAAACGCGAAAACACGATATTAATAGCGCGAAAACGCGATATTTTTCGCATCGTGTTTTCGCGATCTTGTATCGTGTTTTCGCGTTTTCGCCCTACTGACCGCGAAGGCGAAAACACGATGGGAGATCGAATAGTATCACACTTTCACCTTCCGGTTGGACATGCGTAAACATGGAAGACGAATTAGACTCGCGTATCAGGAAGTATTTTTCAGCCGGTTTTGTCGTGTTCTCTTCAAGAGATCTTGAGATATTTTGCTTAACGGTTTCTATGTGTAAAGACGTTTAAATGGTGAAGTATTTGAAACATATAAAACAGTATATGCATACGTTAAAACACTGACGCACATGTATGGATTTAGCAGAGCAATGATAAATTTTAATTAGGAAATTTTAGTTCATTAAATCTGCAAACCGGATCCTGTTTGTCTTCTGTCTAGGAATATCACCTGATTAATGTCAAACATCAAATATTCTCCTCCTGTATTTGACTGGACATAATTCCAGGATATGGGATCACGTGATTAAAATGCACAGTTACAGATACCGAAGTACACAGAGGTAAAAGTCGAATTTTTGTTGCTTGGCGTTTTTTTTATTTCTTTCAGACATGTCCCAGTCTGGAGCTATTTTTATCTCTTTTTGGCTAAAACTTTCTACGTTGTTCAAACACTTCAACTAGATGTGTGTCCATAGGACACAGGTGTCCCCACTCCTGCCACTGTAACATGGTTTTATGACTCAGGTTAAATAATTTTTAAGATGTTTGCAACACAAACTTTTAAGAACCTTATGTGTATTTTTCACTTAGTTAGCCATAACTCTGGCCTAGCTGAGTAAAATCCTAAAGAGAACACTTCACAGGCTATAAAACAATCCTCTAATGATTTATGATTCTAGGTCAAGTACATTTTAACACACATGTTTCACAAACTTTTTTTTTTGAGTAAGTCTAAACAAGAAGTCTGGTCTTGTGTAATGAAAAAACTTAAAAAACAAAATAAGTCAGGGGCCATAACTCCTACACGACTGAATGAATCCGGACGCGAAACCCCAGGTGCACAACTGCACATGCTGACCAAAATTCCTGTAAACTTTGATGACTCTAGGTCAAATACTTTTGGAGCTAGGCGCGACACAACACTAAAATGACCAATTTTTACAAAGTCAGGGGCCTTAACTCCTACAGGACTGAATGAATCCGGACGCGAAACCCCAGGTGCACAATTACACATGCTGACAAACATTCCTGTAAAGTTTTGTGACTCTACGTCAAATACTTTTGGAGCTTAACGCGACACAAGATTCTCGGAAGGACGAACGGACAAGAGCAAATCTATATGCCCCCACCACTCATTTGGTGGGGAGGGGTGGGGGTGGGCACAAAAATGAACACTATAGTCATCGTCCCTACATTATTTGAGGTGTTTGAACTAAGTAGGACGTTAAAGCTAAAAAGCGATATACCTAAAGAAACAGCTCCAGTCTTCGTTTTAACTGAAAGACCAAACGCTAAGCAATAAATAAACAAGAGGACCAACTGGTCCTGCGCTCACCTGACCAAATGCAGCTTACTGCATTAAAACAAAAAGAAGACACGTTTTTCTAATATATAGCACTAAGTGACTCCAGGGGTGGGGCCAATTTGACCCTGGGACCATGATTTGAATATCGTTCGTAATTGTCTAGTAGACAATGATGCACACACTCAGGTGACCTATAAAACACGAGTTTTCAGCTTAGTGTATTTCAGTATCAATACATCTGTATCCGTATATGGTATCCAGATTATATCATTACATAACCACGTGATCCCATACCCTGAATTATTCGCATATCAAGGGTTGAGTGGTACAAAGTGCCAAATGTATCTAAAGAAAATATGTACCTTTTAACTAAGGTTCGACAATACATGATTCCGATTATCATACTCAAGCAAACAATGAGACTTACACTATAGGTTGAAACAACAGAGCCATTATTCTTACTACCTACGATAAATCGGCAATAACTCTGCATATCAGATCATATTGTTAGGGTGCCTGTAAAGTTCTAACATATATATTAAAACATCGTGTTTTCGTGGTTTCGCCTTCGCGGTTGAGAGAGCGAAAACACTAAAACACGACACATGATCGCGAAAACACGATGCGAAAAATATCACAATGGGAGACCGAGGGCGAAAACGCGAAAGCACGATATTAATAGCGCGAGAACACGATATTTGGGCATCGTGTTTTCGCTTTATCACATCGTGTTTTCGCTTTATCACATCGTGTTTTCGCGTCAATGCATCGTGTTTTCGCGATTTCGCCCTTAGGACGACAGCGCGAAACCATGATAGCCCTAACGGAACACAGTATAAAAACCTGTGAAGTGCAGATTCTCTGAAAAACTGACAATTTAAGGGCACATAAATCTCAGACAACAGTCTGCGGAAACTCGACTATCACTGTTAATAAAATATGGTTCTATTTAATTTCAAAACCCCCAGATAAAAGCTATTTGACGAAACAGATCACTGATGTTAAATAATTTGATTTTGATTTTCTAGATGTAGCCCAAAATTCAACATTATACTGTGGACTAAAATTCCATCAAATATTATTTTATCATGGTTATGACGCTTATTCTATTCAATTACAGATCAATACTGTATACGGATTGTCTGGCAAACTCGAAAACAGGAAATGAATTTAAACTTCAAAGAAAAGAAAATCGTAGAACTGCGTATTTTTTGTCATGCTGAATTAATAACTATATACGTAATGCATAATCACAAAGCTTAGACAGGCCCGACCCAGAAATATTGGGGGGGGGGGGGGGGGGGGGGGAACCCGTTAAGAACAAAGGTGTCACCAGCGAGGAGAGGGGGTAGGTACGGGATGGGATCTCTGTACGTATTGGGGGGAAGAGTGGGGTCTCCTCCCAGGAAGTTTTTTTATATACAGGTATGAAATGGTGGCCTCTGATGCATTTTTTGCTCTAAAGTTTAAGGCACTGGCGGGGTACTCCCCTCATTTTAGGGGGGTCAGGAGGCTGTCCCAAAGGAAAATTTTTAAATATAGGTATGGAATGGTGGCTCTTATGCATTTTTGGTCTAAATTTTGAAGTACTGGAGGGGTACACCCCTCATTTGGCGATTGTGCATTTTTTGTTTTGTTTTAAACGTTGATGTATGGGATTGGAGTATCCCTGTTATTTTAGGGGGGTCAGGGGGCTCTCCCCCTTAAAAATTTTGAAATACAGATTTGAAATGTTGACCGCTGGTGTATTTTTGGTCTAAACATTGATGTATGGGAGGGGGTATCCCTGTCATTTTAGGGGGGCTCTCCCCGTGGAAAATTTCGAAATACAGGTATGAAATGGTGGCCTCTGGTGCATTTTTTGCTAAATTTTGAGATACTGGAGGCGTACTTCCGTCATTTCAGGGGTCTGGGGGTTTTCCCCTCTGGAAAATTTTGAAATATAGGTATGAAATGGTGGCCTCTGTTGCGCTTTGGGTCTAAATTTTGAGAAATGTTATTTCTTTGCAAAAATAGTTTGGTACACTGAATTTGATGAGTATAGGTCACTTCTTAGCCAATGGAGGGGTGGGGGGGGGGGGGGGGGCACGGGCCCCCTCGGCCCGGTCCTGGATCTGGGCCTGAGCTAGTTACATTAAACACAAAAGAAAACCTGAAAAAGCAACATTCGTTGTGTCTGATATCATTCGTCCTCCATCCCTGATTCATATGGGGAAGTTGACAGTTACTTGCGGTGAACAGGTTTGTACTGGTATAGAATCCAGGAAAGATTGGTTAGGTTAACTGCCGTTACACACTTAAATATTTTTGAAAAACGGCGTTAAATCCAAAACAAATAAGCAAAAACATTAATTCATAACAAATATTTTATTTCTTGCAACTTGTTCACACCACTTTTGATATACATCTATTGTTATTCGTCACCGCCAATTAAATTCTACAGCTTTCTACAGTTTGTATTTACAAATTTAATATCAAATGTAATTAAATTTGGATCCATTTTTAGCTCGACTATACGAAGTATATGGAGAGCTATTCTACTCACCACGGCGTCTGCGTCTTTCCGCGTCCCCACCTTGGTTAAAGTTTTTTTTACATTTTCTCTTTTTTCTCCTTATCTCTGTAATTACTTTATGGATTTGCTTTAAACTTGAAATAGTTATTCCTCATCATCACCCACATCATATGTCACAAGGGCCATAACTCTCACACCAATTATCCCCCTTTTTACTTAGAATTTCAGGTTAAAGTTTTGACGCACTTTCACTCTATCTCAGTTATTCCTATATGGATTTAATTCAAACTGAAAGTAGTTGTTCCACATCATCTCCCACATCATACGAGACAAGGCACATAACTCTGGTACCAATATTATCCCACATTTTACTTAGAATTTCAGGTTAAAGTTTTGATGCACTTTCACTATATCTCAGTTATTACTTAATGAATTTGATTCAAACTTGAAATAGTTGTTCAACATCATCACTCAAATCATATGACACAAGGGCCATAACTCTTGCACCAATATTTCATGAATTATCACCCCTTTTTACTTAGAATTTCATGTTAAAGTGTTGATACACTTTCACTCTATCTCAGTCATTACTAAATTGATTTGATTCAAACTTTATCCACCTTATCACCCACATGATATGACACAAGGTGCATAACTCTGGCACCAATCTTTTTTATGAATTATGCCCCATTTTATTTAAAATTTAAGGTTAATTTTGATGTATTTTCACTATATCTCAGTTATAACGAAATGCATTTGATTCAAACTTGAAGTAGTTGTTCCAAATCATCACCCACATCATATGATACAAGGTGCATAGCTCTTACACCAATATTTTATGAATTATGCCCCCTTTTTGCTTAGAATTATACTTATATAGCGTTTTGATACACTTTATCTTTACCTCTCTTATTACTTAATATTTTTGACACAGACTCAAGCTATTGTACAATATCTCCATCCACAATTGGAGTCATTAAACACTCCAGTGACAGCTCCAGTTTCCTGTTTCCTCAGATGTGCCCAGTTACACTATCCAGCATCGAAATAGTCGAGCGCGCTGGCTCCTGTGACAGCTCTTGTTTGTATAACTGTCTGACCTTTCTCAACATTAGTGCATGTTTATTGAAATTGTTATTGAAGCCTTTGTAGTAATTGGAAGATTATAGATACCATTTTTGACACTGAAGGAGTTTATGACAGTACCATATAAGTATCTTTACAAGACAAAACAGGCCAGTTTATGATATCATTATATATTTTTTCTGTCATATTCTTGTACATCACTTTTATTCCTGTCAAAAGCCTGTGTAACTTGTATTCGCAGTGTATATGACAGTATCACGTTTGTAAATGATATTAATTAACTCTAAAAATATTTCAAATACCAACGGGTTGTTCTAATGACTATTCAAGTGTCGTATTATTTCAGTCAATGAACTGTTTTCTAATATGATGTAAAAGCAATACTATTATATTTATGCTAACGAAGATGTAATACTTTTAGAGAAGTTTTAAACAAAAGAATCAAATGCATTTCGGCCGTATAATAAGAACAGCATCTGGGTTCATTTAAAGCAAAACATATTACAATGTGTAATGTCTTTGGAATGATAAACTATTTATTAACAGTTCAGCGATTCTAGTTAGCTAGCAAATCCCGTCAATAGCCTTTATTGACAATTAAAAATTAGTTTGTGCTGGGTGTTTGTCAAGTAATTATTTCGCAAAAGAAAAATAGATTTTTTTGGTTAGTTCCCACAAAAAAACAGGTTACTATATTATTTGTTTTTAATTCTTTGTATATTCCTGTCTATCTTTTTCCCGTCTATGTACAATGATAAAATAGTGTCAATTAAAACAAATCCCAAACATTTTTAACGAACTTCCCACCGCTATTTAAATAAATGCATATTTTGAGATGATATTTTGTAGTATACAGTGTTATCAATGTTATATAACCGATGTTCTGCAGTTTATCAAAAGTTTTTCGCGAAAATCTTATGTTATTGTTCTTTTTTCCCATTCGTAAGTTGTTATTTTGGGAAATACTTTATCTTTGGCGATTATACCCCGGGGTTTAGTGCGCATTAAATTTTCCCGGTTGAATGACATGGCGCCCACAGGTTTTTTTTTGTGTTTGCGTCATGATTGTAATTGATGAATTTTGCTGGCCCTTTTTTTGTGTGAATATTCACAAAAATACAACATAAGTAAATCGAATTTGAATTTGATGGCTTGATGCTTCCCCATTCGTTTTTAATCTTTGCTTTTAGCTTTGATTGTAAAAAAACCCAATATATACAGTCCCTAGCTGGCATAGTCGTTGAGTCTTTAAAATGAAAAGAAGCCATAAAACATCCTTTGTACCACTTTCTGAAAAAAATTCAATATCTTTCCCTCTGTCCGAGATGCGCCTAGAAGAAATTTGTTTTTTCTGAGAAATATCAGGTCAATTGAAGAAATTAATATTTTTTTGTTATTTGTCTAACAGCTTTGTAAGCCAACGTCTCCAAGTGGTTAAAGTCGCCGACATCAAATCACTTACCCAATGACCGATTTGTTTTCGATCCTTAATTGGGGAATTGATGCGAGTAAGCCATTGGCTTTCTTGCCGAAGGTCGGTGGTTCTACACAGGTGTCTGCGTGTGATTAAATAATGTCTCAACGAGTGTACTAAATTTAATGTGGAAAAATCAAATGTAAAAATCCTTTTATCATGTTAGCTTTTCCCGCCCAAAAATCAAAATTCTAGTTTCCCTTTTTTCTTAAAAATCGTCAATTTGACCCAGTCTTGTATACCTTAACTAGTGTATTATCAATTTTATGTTTGGCTTTATTTCACTCCGCGAGCCAAAAAAGGTGAGAAACAATATATACCATCAGGTTTAATTAAAAGTTGCAAGTATTTAAAAATCATTCTAAAAAGTGGTTGATAAACGATAGAAAAAGTAATCGTTGGGACAGGCTCTTGGGGAGGGTGTGTGTAGAATTTCTTTTTTTTTTGCAAAATAGTCTGTGATGGGACCATTAACCCGGGGTTTGAACCTCTAATGAGTCCCGTTGGGTGCCATGTAGGCATTAAAATGGTATTCGCAAAAGGGTAAAAAAAACCCCGCTTTTTGGTTTCGGTCATGCTTTTTGTTTGAAAAGGTGTTATGATTTTATTTTTTAAATATTGTCGTTTTTATTATTTTATTATTATTATGTCAACGCCCTTGAATATGTCACTTTTTCAGAAATAGGCGTTTTTTAAACGAATTATTCAGTTTCAGTTTTTGAATTTTTTCTTCAACACGAGAAAAAAAAATACCTTTTAATGCAATGGGGCAAAAAAAAATTTTCCGTTTGAAAAATGAGATAGTTCTTTCGGAATAATAAAATGTGCAGTAACACAGACTAAATAAAAGGAAAATACTTCTTAAACAGACGACATTTCAATGGTTCGGAAAAAATTTGAAGCAGCTAAAGTGATTCACACGCTGAGAAAATGATAAAATGTCCTGAAAATAGCAACAGCAGATGTGGAGAAGAGAAAAAGTTTTTTGAATGAATCGTTATTTGCTACAAAAAAGAAAAATACATATTAAATCACAGCTAGATACACATGTATATGTTGTAAGTTACACATTACTCCTGTCGTTAAAATATATGTTGTATACAAGAGTGCCAGAATGTCACAATATGCGTCCATCATAGCCAATTTCTTTACACTGTATTTGCAAATGGAATTTTAATTCTGTGGTTGTGTAGTAATTATTGTAATCGTTTGTTTTTCTAAGTCCACAAAAAAATCCTTACCAGGCAGAGATACCTTAAAATACTCCTAAAATTTGAAAGTAGCATCTATGTTGTACCACAGAAAAGTGATCTTGGTTTTTCCCTACTGTCAATTATAAAAAAGTTACAACATAAGTTATTTATAGTAACAACTAAAGGAAGTTAATCTTAAAAAAAAATTGAAAAAAAAACAATTATAAGTCCACATAAAAATCCTTACGAGGCAGAGGTAGGTCAAAATACACCTCAAAATTGGATGTAACATGCATGTTGTACTTCAGAAAAGTGGTCTCGATTTTTCCCTTCGACCAGTAATGAAAAAGTTACAAAATAAGCTATTTACAGAAACAACAAAGGGAAGTAATTCTAAAGAAGGGACCTGCGCATGACACTCTGTCTCATGATGGTGTACAATTGTGCCAAGTTACATCAAAATCCCTCCATGCATGAAGAAGAAATTCTCCGGACAAAGTCATTCTTGTATCTGACTTTTGACCTCTAAGTGTGACCTCGGCCTTAGACCTAGGGACCTCATTCTTGCGCATGACACTCCGTCTCTTGATGGTGAATAATTGTGCCGAGTAACATCAAAATCCCTCCATGCATGAAGAAGATATACTCCGGATAAAGTTATTCTTCTATCTGACATTTTGCCTCAAAGTGTGACCTTGACCTTAGACCTAGGGACCTGGTTCTTGCGCATGACACTCCGTCTCATGATGGTGAACAGATGTGCCAAATTACTTCAAAATCCTTCAATGCATGAAGAAGAAATGCTCCGAACAAAGTCATTCTTGTATCTGACCTTTGACCTCTAAGTGTGACCTTGACCTTAGACCTAGGGACCTCATTCTTGCGCATGACACTCCGTCTCTTGATGGTGAATAATTGTGCCGAGTTACATCAAAATCCCTCTATGCATGAAGAAGATATGCTCCGGACAAAGTTATTCTTCTATCTGACATTTTGCCTCAAAGTGTGACCTTGACCTTAGACCTAGGGACCTGGTTCTTGCGCATGACACTCCGTCTCATGATGGTGAACAGTTGTGCCAAATTACTTCAAAATCCCTCAATGCATGAAGAAGATATGCTCCGGACAAAGTCATTCTTGAATTTGACCTTTGACCTCTAATTGTGACCTTGGCCTTAGACCTAGGGACCTAGTTCTTGCGCAATGGTGAACAATTGTGCCAAGTTTCATCAAAATCCCTCCATTCATGAAGAAGATATGCTCCGGACAAAGTCTGTAGACGCCGCCCGCACAACCGCCGCCCTCCCGCCAGGGGCGTTCCCATAATACGTCCCGTTTTTCAAACGGGCGTATAAAAATCGTCAGTGATTAGTTTTAAATGTGTACGTATTCTATCTACCGTTCTTTCAATGTTCAGAGAGACAAACAAACTGTAGCAAAATCAATTATTCAATTCATCATTCACGTCAATTGAACGTCGGACTTTTCAACAACAACATAAATGCAATGTTTTTCTGTAACAAAACAGAAAGTGGTTTTCAAGTCTAACAAACTTACACTACAACATGTATTAAGTAAGCAAAGGATGCTGGCCTATGTCTCTACCCATTTAAACGAACAAGGAATAAAATGACCAATTTAAAGATAAAACAAGAGCTGTCTCCATAGGATGACACATGTCCCCGATGGCACTTTGAATGAATAGTTATGGCCGATGTTAGAGTTTAGGACCTTTGACCTACGGACCTGGGTCTTGCGCGCGACACGTCGTCTTACTGTGCCACAAATTCATGCGTAGTTACTTTAAAATCCATGCATGAATGACAAAGATATGGACCGGACATGCCCATCTTTGCACTATCATGAAATATGACCTTTAACGTCTAATTGTGACTTTGACTTTTGAGCTACGGACCTTGGTCTTGCGCGCGACACGTCGTCTTACTGTGGTACACATTCATGCCAAGTTATTTGAAAATCCATCCATGGATGACAAAGATATGGACCGGACACGAATGCAATATCATGAAATATGACCTTTAACGTCTAAGTGTGACCTTGACCTTTGAGCTACGGACCTGGGTCTTGCGCGCGACACGTCGTCTTACTGTGGTACACATTCATGCCAAGTTATTTGAAAATCCATCCATGGATGATAAAGATATGAATCGGACACGAATGCACTATCATGGAAAATGACCTTTAACGTCTAAGTGAGACCTTGACCTTTGAGCTACGGACCTGGGTCTTGCGCGCGACACGTCGTCTTACTGTGGTACACATTCATGCCAAGTTATTTGAAAATCCATCTATGGATGACAAAGATATGGACCGGACACGAAAATTGCGGACAGACTGACAGACCGACAGACTGACAGACGGTTCAAAAACTATATGCCTCCCTTCGGGGGCATAAAAATATGCTCTCTTTAGCAATATCGAATTTTCGTTATTTAATTAGAAAGGAATTGCGGAGAGTGGTAACTGCTGGCTATCAGAGTATTTTCAATGGTAATTTTCCCTTCTGAATGGAATTTGAACGGACAAGATTATACAGGCCCTTTTATTTGATAATTATTTTAAAATCCTTACCACGATTTTCATTTGATTGTACATGAATCATCTTTTTGTATACATTCCTATGTTATAAGGCTTATACGTCTTCCAGGTCATGTAACTTTAATTTGTCAAAGAATGACTTATCTCCCAGGACAATTAATTCAATGTCGTCGTGTTTTAGAGTAAAATAGTTTAACAGCTTTTAATAGGGGATGAAAATCCCCGAGACGGTAACGTCCGTATATAGTTATTCGTCTTTGTTGTCTGCATATACTGAGACAATTTTTTCGATGTTTTCCGGTTCCGGTTTCTGTAAACACCGCAGACTGGTTGTCTGCATGAACATCCGAGCACCCCGAATCAGCCACAGAAATTCGTAAACCGCGCCAACATGATTCTTTTTCGTAATGAAAACTGTACATGCAACTGAAAATCACTTTTAAACAGTAAGGAAGTGTAAAGGCCGTCAAGTTTCTGCGTGGAGTGCAAACAAACAAACAAAAAATCCTAAAGCCAGTGCGAGGACGCGGTGAATGACGTCACCGTCACGGCTTCCCATAAATTTTGCAAATTATGATATTCGCTGTAAGAGGTATGATGACATTAAATGTAAACTAGTTTAGAGCGAAAATTCACTTTCTTTTGAGTGTTGAATATTTCTTCGTAAGTAGATATATAAAAGATAAATCCCCATGCTAGGCAGTGCCTTAATTCATATTATCTTTGTACAATAATATTTATATCTAGGTCAAATACTAATCCCCAATGATAACGTGATTCCCGCCGAAACGCGAGGACGAGTCTAATTCATGATAACTGATGAAATAACCATTCATAATGCTTGCACATTACTTGACACGCAATTATTAGTATTTCTTTCATTTCAAATATCCACTAAGTATATGGCAACATAGCTCAGTTGGGTAAAATGCAGACAATAACTGGGTGTAAGCAGATCGTTTTGTGGGTTCGAATCCTCACGAGGGTTGTTTCTTTTCAGATTTTTTTTCCTATTCGTTTTCTTCCGTATTTTTGTTTCTTTCTTTGATGGTTTGTTGTCGAGCACACTTGCGGTGAGCTCGATATAGTCGCCACTTTCAGTGTATGTGTGTGCGTGCGTCCGTCCAATTTTGTCCGGACCATAACTTTGACATGCATGGACCAATTTTGTTTATATTTCGCATTAATGTTTAACACAATGAGAAGGTATGTCATGCGCAAACCCCATTTTTCTGTCTCAAAGGTCAAATTGAAGTTTGTCCGGAGCATTTCTCCTTCATGCATGGTAGGATTTTGATGTAACTTGGCATAAATGTTCATCATTATAAGACGGAGTGTCATGCGTAAGAAGCAGGTCCCTTGGTCCAAGGTCAAGGTCGCACTTAGAGGTCAAAGGTGCTGGTGGGCTCGACATTCTGCCCGTAGGCATACTTGTATTTGTATAATTTATATGTCTTTATATAAGACACTAGTATGTTCATTATTTGCATGGCTAAGTGCATGCATTTATACAATATCATCTTTGTTATGTAATAAACTATTCTGATCTGCCTTTAGATACCTCTCTGTGGTATTGTCACAGAGCTCATGAAGGAATCTTAATTTTTATGCAAAAGTGAAATAAAAATTTAAAAAAAAAAGTAAATGTCGGTGCTGAGTTTCGAACCCACACGGGAAAAGATATGTTGAACATGGACTCTATGCTTTACCACTGAGCTAATTCGTAACTGCTACAAAACCTGCAAGTATTTAGATTGTAACATGTTAGGAAAATGTTGAATTCCCTATGTTCCATTTTAATCGATTTATAGTCATGTTTGTAAATATCAAGTTATCGTTGGGGCATAGTATCATTCTTATTTAAACACCAAGTAATGAAATGAATGTCTTATATTCTGTTTGTATGCATTTAAATAAATTTTAGCTAAAAAGCTAAAGTTTTGCAAACCATTCTAAAGATATTTCAAGGTATAAAGTAAAACAGTATCAATTTAGGATTGGCATTGAATTGATATGTATTCACCTAACAGTTAACTGACATCAAACAGTCACACAATATACTTCATTGCTCACAGAGTATAAGACAGACGTTGTATGATTTTTTACTCAGATAAGAAAACTGATTAAATTGTTCTCTGCAAGTCATTTATATTCATTCGCCTTTGTTTGGCTTTTCACATACTTTATTAACTATCACAACAGTCTTTAAGTGCGGCGCTAGAAAAAGGTCCTCCCGTGCTTGGACTCAGTGTTGTTGTATTAACTCATACTTTGGGATGATGAAGAGCATTCAATTGTACAACAGTACTGCACTTCGAAAGGATTCCGCTTAAGCCGTGCTCGGGAACATATTTCATTATCTCTCATGAACCGACACAATCAAGCCGTGCTCGGGAACATATTTCATTATCTCTCATGAACCGACACAATCAAGCCGTGCTAGGGAATATATTTCATACTTCTCATGAACCGACACAATCAAGTCGAGTCTGCTGTCGTGTTGCTGTCTATGTTTCCAAAGGATGTAACATAAAAACATGTATCTTGTATGACTATTTCTGACTGAACGTATGTATACTAAATTGAGGAATCAATCAAGTTATGTTAACAATCTGCAATGAGTCATTGATTAAAGTATATGTTTTCAATTTTGCGTAACCCTTTTGTCAGCAATACCATTTTTATATAATGGTGCATATTAGCATGACAGTTTTACGGATAACAAGCAGAAACTCCTCAAAATGAATCAAATAAAGCAATGACATTGACTAAGTCGTAAAGAACATTTGCCTCCGTGTGTTGTTATATTTTCTGGTCATTTTAGGTAACGAAGTACTATAGCAGAATTCCGCTTAAGTCGGTGCTAGTGGGCGTGAGTGGTGTTGCACCTTTCATTCTCTCTTATGTTGCTTAGTTGCATCCTATGCTTCAAGTGGGTCTTTTCAATGATTTTATCATAAAAGATATCGCAATCTTCCAAAGTGTATTCATTTAAATAACAATGCAGGAGCACAACCGTCGATGTGAGTTTCGATATACCTATAATAAAGAGACTGTTTTACAAAATCCTAGGATTTGACCTATCCTTCGATAGACGATTTCCGTTCACAGAGTTTCTTGACAAATGACAGATCAGTTTTGTATGCTGGGTCTAAATTCGTGTTAATCTTTTTATCAATTTAAATTCAGTTGTAAGTTTGACTAAATTAGTTTACTTGCACGTTCTCCTGGATAATTGATAATATTATTATTGAAATGAAACATGATAATATCATCATATCTTTCAAATGAAACACCATAGCTTATAATAACAAATGCATTTTCCTCCTATGTATTTCTTACGATATTGTCTCTCAGAGGCGAGCGTTTTTAGTGAAAACTAACATATTTTCACTTTCTAAAATATCAGACAAATCAACTACTTATGAATTTACTACAGTAAAATAGTAAGTGTATATAGATTTTAACACACCTTTCTACAAAATCAACTATCCGCCTTCTATCACAGTTCATTACAACAGGTTCGTAAAAAGTTAGTACTCGCTTAAATGACACTTATTACCGGATATGAGACGGAAAAGCGACAGAAAGGAATACGAGATTTAAATCTGATTAGTATATACAAATCCTGTTTTGTCGGGGCAGACATAATCTATATTAATCTATTTTCCGGTAATTGTATTGACTAAAATAGCTCTAAAGAAACTAAGTATATTGCTCTTGAGTTAGTATGTTTTCGACACAAGATTACAAACGTGATTAAGCGACTTACTTTTAAACCGTTTGCAAATTGATATAAATCTTTCAAAGCGTGTACAGGAAGTCTGATGCTGTGCATGTACTCCTGTTACGACCATTTGTAATTTTGAGGAAAAACGCTGTAAAATGCTTTGTCTACGAGATGTTATATCTTTTAAATTAGTTTTAATAAATGTGTTAAATGTTTTAATTTACTATCATTAAGAATTTTGGTGACTGATATAAAATCGCTTGAAATTTACGAAAATATAAAAAGATTGTCTTAAATAATATTGTATTTTTTAAGAATCGGAAATTGATCGTAGTTTAAATAAACATGTTCTGAACCATTTCCATTTGATGATATTTTATGTTTCCAGAAGGGGAAGCATAAAATCGCCGCTTCGTCTGTCCCTTCGTCCCGAATTCTTGTCCGGAGTGTTTCTCAGCAACCCACTTGTTGGAATTTAGCGAAGCTTCATTATAAAGAGGAGATGTGCATTTTGTTTTCGTGTTCCGGTCTAAAACTTTCTTACAAAGTAATTGACCTTCGACCATTTAACATCAGTATACTTTCTTGTCAGGTGTATTCAAAAACAAACACTTGTTGGAACTTTACCAAACTTCATAGGCAGCTTTACTATTTAGTGTAATAGCGCATATTGTCTTTGTGTTTTGGCCGGATGATTTTTCACCAATTTGATTATTCAATAATAGTATAAGTTAGTATATTGCTTGTCCGGAGTATTTTTCAGCAGCCGCTGCTTGGAATAAGTCGAAACTATATAGAAAGCTTTATTATCAAGAGCAGATGCCCATATTCTTTTCGTGTTCCGGTCGGATGATTTCTAAGCAAGTTATTGCCCTATGATTATTCAACATCAGTATACCGTAGTGGAGTATTTCTCAGCAACCACGGGATTGATGTAGCTAAACATCATAGGAAGCTTTACTATAATATATTTGATTTTTCTGGACATTACAAACCTTTCAAAACATATATTTTATCTTTTATGAATGGGAAATATCAAAGAAACACGTGGTAATGATATTTTTTATTCATAAAGCAGAGATTTGCCGGCATATATCCTACCTCAGAGAAGATTGCAGATTTTGATGTACTGATATCGGAAATGATGAAATCAAACGATAAAATATTGTTGAAGACAAATTAGTGACAAAAATACTTCAGAACTTCAATAGCACAGGGCATTTTTATTAAGTCATTGTTTGATCAAATATTTTTGAGAAATAAATGGAAGCTGGATTAAGAATGTCCATGCTAAATTGAGGGCTTTGTCTATATATCAGTGAATCAGAGCTTAGTTTGCAGAATGCGCTTTCTGCAAAGCAAAAGCTGACGTGTGCAAGCTTTGCTCCATTCATTTTACACACACGTTAATAAACACACTGAATGCGTTCGAAAACACTTACATAAGGCAATAATGGTGGTACAGAATCGCAAAAATGTCATCATGTGTAAAATTTCTAAAGTCAACTAGAAGCAAACACTGGTCGCTACACGGAAAGTTTTGTATGTCAGAAATCATTGTTTAATCGTGCACCGAATAGCACATAGAAATATACGTAAGATTTGCTAACCTGTGTTAATGTTTTGTAATCATCATAACAGAAAAAAATTCCATACATAACCGACAGGTTATGGTACTGGAGAATACCTGCCGGCCGTTTTTCAAAACAGAAAAGATTGATTGGCTTCTTTAATGTAATGAAAAAATACAAATACAAAAAGAAATGAGTTTTTAAAACGCCTTAACAGATGATATATTGTTATAACAATAGATATTTCAACAATATGTCGCATGAAACATAGAATGTGTCGGTTTATTATATTACCCCTTTTTTCACGCTTACGGCTGGTAATGATGTCGAGTTTCTGTCTATGTTTATGAATACTAAATGCAACGAAAACGATTTTCTTCAAGATTTTCTACACATAAAAGACATATGTGTACTAAGAAAAGTTTGAACATTCCATAAAATGCAATTTAAACAAATAAATAAATAAATTGACGTGTGCATAACCTTTACCGTCAGAATAGTTTGAATGTTTAGACTAAGTCTAGAAGGATCATGTATACATCATTTCATTTTTTGTCAAAAATGGTAACATCGTATTCTTTTCTGTGTCGTACTGTTTTAAAATGCATTCTGGAACAGTGAAATTAAGAATCTACGCTAAAATGACGTGGTCCAGTTGAAGAAAACATGTGAGTTAGCCATTTTGCTTTTACACCTGTCAGTAGAAATGTCTTGCAAATGTTAATTGTATAAAGATATGGGCATTAACACAATTATTTCTTTAGGTACTGATACAAGAGGATATATCTAACAACAGGTCATCATAAAATCATAAAAGATTATGACCTTCTAAATTCATTACTCTTTATCTCTACCTGCTATTGAATCTTTAAATAGCTATGCTCTATCCTGTCTTGAAATAGCTACACACTATTTAATTTTTGAATGATTGTCACTGCATCGTTTCTTTAGAAACATCGTCCTTAGGCTATATTCTCCGCGCCGATAGGGGCGGAGTATTCGTGATGGCGTTTTGTGAGTGCAGTTTATGTCATAAATGACGATTTTTTCCTTTTCGGTTTGCAAAATTTAAAATTTTCATTTTTAATGTCTGATCTGGCCCATAACAATGACATCAGATTTAACAACACAAACGAGAAAAATAAGATTCACTAGAAAAAAAGAAGCAGAAAAGAAATCAAAGAGCAGAAAAGAAAGCAATTTGTGTCGGACATCATGTGGAAAATTCCTTTCATTTTCAGTTTGATGAATGCGCCAGAAAGAAGGTTACCTTTTTCCTGTGTAATAATTTTATTTTTTTATTTTATTTTACATACTGATTTATCATATTGTATGCATTGTTATTTGCCACATTTATTTCATATGATAGAGGGTATAGGCCTTTTATTCCAACCGAAATCTCGGATACTGCTTTGTACATGCATGTAAAGTGAATTTATGCTAATTTTTAAACCTACTTTATTGTGTTATTTTTTATTGGTATGTATATAAGTAAGTTTTATACTACTACTTCAGTATAAGCATTTGTTAAAGATTGTTGTGCAGTTATTAAGGAATGTTGTATGTTGTGTATTGTGTTGTTAATATGTCGTTGTTTATATGTATTAAGTTTGTAACTCGTTCTGCAACTCCTTAAAGGTACAAGGCTCTGTCATCTTAATGTAGGCATGACTATGCACATTCCTCTTTCGGTAATCAGCACCAAACGTATTACACAGAATGTACGTCTGAAACAAACATCAATAAAGTGTATATCTCTACACTATCTCCATGGTTTCTTACAGGCTGACCTTTAGCAATATCAGAACAATAGTCTTTCTTGAGAGGTGGCTGATTGCTCAACATTGACCTTGTCCTTCCAGAATACCAGTTGATCAGTATATCACTGTATATAGTGGTAAAAGTGTTTACAGTAGTGAACTGTTTAGTCAATATTCATTGCTGCGTATTCATAAGCTGTTCTCCTAAGGAGGTGAAGAAAACAACAACAACAACAACAACAACACCCTCTAAATAAATACACCAACGTAATCGTCAACATATAACATTTGGGTTATAATTTTCTTGTTCCTTTTAAACTGCGAGTTTCACGCTCCTAGGCGGGATAAAACGATGTTTGTTGAGTTCCATTCGTTGTACATCTTAGTCCTTCTTCATCATTTAACATAAAAGTACCATATAGAGCCCATACTGCTGATTAGACATTTATCAGAATAATGGTCTTGATAACTCAGTCATCTTGGATGAACAACTACGTAAATCTGAATTTAAGCACATCCTTGTTTATGCAATACATTCCATATACCGAAACTTAGAAGTCAGTTTCGCATAAGGGTCATGATCAGTCAATAATTTGGTCACGAAATACAACAATAAAAATCCTGCTCACACTACAAAGGCAATGTTTTTTCTCTAACATTCATGAAACCCCATCAGACTGTCTATTTGCCTAGACTCTACAACAAAGACACCAGTATCGTTATATCATCTCCTGTTCCAGCAGTACTATGTACACTGCTTTGTTGCAATATAAGTGATTTCATCAGAGTGAATAAGTTTTTGAGGTGTCAATCTATTCCCATTAAAGGGTACTGGGATTCTAGCTAACATACAAAACAACAAAATCAGGACGCCGACGCCGACGAACGGGAAAGTCCAATCGCTCTAACTATTCTTCAATTGTCCGACACTTTATGAATACTTAAAATGATAGTCGAATTCTTGCTGCAAGGGATGGGATTTTGGACGTTTTCGTTATATTGCTTGACTTTCGTAGTACAGTTCATTTTTTATTCCTGGCGCCCGTGCCAACGCGCCATAATGATTTTTTGTAAGTTTTATGTGTCTTTATGGTGCGCGTGGCAACACGGCAAATTGAAACATAAAATGTGGCGATACAAAACATTTAAATTTCACATTGCGTGCACGCCATTAACAAAGATTTCGTTTGGCGTGTTTTGGCCTGGGCTAAGACGAAATACAGTCCGCCCGCTAAGCTCAATACGGAGAGCGCAGATCTACAGATCGCTTGGTCGTGATTTCGATCCCCGGGCGTGACGATTTGATAAAACATTTTGTGTCTGAAATCATTCGTCCTCCACCTCCGATTCATGTGGGGAAGTTGGCAGTTACTTGTGAAGAACAGGTTAGTACTGGTACAGAATCCAGGAACACTAGTTAGGCTAACTACCCGTCGTTACATTAACTGAAATACTGTTGAAAAAGGCGTTAATCCCCGCCCCATCCCCGCGCTCTCTCTCCCCCCCCGTCTATACTTTTACTTTGCTTTCTTGGTGTGCACGCAATTACGTAGTGTCGTCCTGTCGTACGCGCCAGTGCGAAACAATGAAAACACGACAAAACAAAATATTGTTATAAAAACGCGCACCCCATCGCGAAAAAAAACAACAGATTTTATTGTCGCCAGGTGGAAATAAAATGATGTATTCTGTCACGTTCTATGTTTCGTTATGTCGCGTTATTTTCGTTTAGTCAGTGAAGCACAAAATTTTCAAAATTTCCTTCTAGGACGAGGGCGCATGGACGACAAAATGAAATGTGTTACATATACCACGCGTACGCCTACGTGACAGAACACAATCTCCTATAACACCCATATAGGATAACAACAAATAACCTTAGTATCACAGTCATAACCTTTTTCTCTCTTTTTTGATTCGCTTCTGTATAACTGTATAAAGCTACCATTTTCCTTTTTTATAGCAAAACTAATTGACTGGCATACAGAATAGCAATTTAGCAGTTAATATATAGTTGCCTGTGAGGTCAAGTTTCATAGATATTTTCATTCTTAATATTCAATTATTTGTCTATTACAATAAAATAAAACACACGGTGTAAGCTTTTTAATAAAAACTACTAGTAGTCAGCCGCCCATTGTTTTGCTTATGTTGCTAGTTTACCATCGCCTAATTATGCAGGAAGGAAACAACTTTCATCTAGAAATAATCTCTTTGTATTTATATATCTCTGCATGACAGTGCATTTGCTTTACTTGCACACAGAAATCAAGGTGAAAAAGCCTCCATGGAAGTTGAAAGCTTCGGCCTGTTTTATCTCATTTTTAACAAAATTCCTTTCATAAAACAGATCCGTTTTGAATAAACAATAGTCTGACAAGCTTCTTGACTGGCATCAGTCGTTAGAGTCATAAAATGTAAAGCTCTTGGCCATAAAATCAATCCTCTCTGATACCACTTTCTGAAAAAATTTACAATATCTCTTGCCTCTGTCTCTAACTGTTGAGATGAGCCTAGAGAGAAAATGTTTTTCTGAGAAAATATCAGTGTCAGTTTGAAGAAATTAATATTATTACAGATTATTTGATCTCAACATACATTGTAAGTCTAACAAGCTTCCAGCAAGCGCCAATTAAATAATCATTTCTAATTGTCTTTGCTTTTATGCAGGACAGAATATAAACTAAAGAGCACAAAATGCTACAATAGTTTGAGTCTGTTCTCTGCTTTCATTACAGTACCATAAATTAGGAAGCAAACATTTATACAAGCGATTAATATTAATTTTGCTTTAGAAGTTATATTAGTTGTGTCCAATATAATTGTTTTGACAATTCTGGTATGTGTATGTGTATATCCATACAATATGCACATTTCTGGTGAAACTGACATGTTTCTTTCACTAACACTTCTATTAGGAGACCTTATTTTGTTGTGGTTATTTTAGAATATTGCATCACTTGTCGAAGAAATCCTTTAAGGTTCCGATTCTCTGAAGCTGCATTTTACGTTTTGCACTGTTGATCTTATATTTAAGAAAGCAAGAATATCTTACAATGTAACGCCCATAGGTCTTTATACAACGATCTGCATATACATAGAGGATATTACATGAGTGTCTTTTCATATTGAATTTATTAATCGAGTTGAATTTTATTCAACGAGTTTAATAAATTCAATATGGAAAGTCACAAATGTAATATTCTTTTTATCACATGTTAGTCTTTCCTGTCGAAACATGTGATAAATTGATTTACAACAAGATATTTTTGTATCTAATTTTAACAAGGTAATTACATCCAGTTTTAGATCTCTTTGCAAAATTTATGACTGTAAATGGAGTGTCTGGCAAACTCGAAAACATGAAAATGAAACTTTTAAAGAAAGGAAGGGCGTATAATTGCATATTTTTTGTCATGCTGTATTAATTACACATTTATCCATTACTACAAGCTAGACTACAAGCTAGATACATTCAACACTAACGAAAACTGAAAAAAATATAGCATCTATTCATAGCAAATATTTCATTCTTGCCACTTGTACACACAACTTTTGATAAACATTTATTATTCATCACACCCAGTCTAATACAATGGTACTTGTAATATGCATATCTAGTTGTATTGTAACTTGTGCAATACAAATCAACAGCTTGATTGATGTATATATGACCTTTTTCTTGTCAAAAGCCTGCTTATCTGGTCAATGAAGAAAATCGAACCCATTTTTTCGAAATTCAATGTGTACGGGACAGTACCACGTTTGAACCCTTTGAAGGTTATACAGTTAAGGTATTTATACGTTTTTTAATCTTACTTTGATGTATCTTGTACATTATTCCGATCAGTTATAACAAAATTATGAAGCTAGGACCATAACTTTCGGAACATCATAAGAACTTGATATCTCTAACTTTATCGGAAGTCAAGGATTGAGTACAAGTAGATATTGCTAATTTATTCTGAAAATATTTTACAATAGTTTTTACTCAGAAAGTTTTTCTTTTTTAAAAAAAAGTGTTTTTAAATTCAATCATATCATTTAAAGTAAAATCAAATTTGTCGTTTGTCAATATCGTACTGTTTTCTGATGTGATATAAACAAAACTATCACGGAAGACCTTGTGAGATGTTTTAAACACAAGAACAAAAAACATATTTGGGCCTCAATTATTTAATAGTTAAGTAAATTACAAGTCATATACATCTTTGGAGTGGTATATAACAAGTAAGTAACCGTTCCATTATTCTGGCCGGTCATCCTGTCCCGTTTGTAATTGTTATTGAAAATATCCTGCATGCAAGTAATCTTTTAAGTGTAGCTATTTCAGGAAATGCAATTAAAGAAAGTAGATTATATAGATTATGTCTGTCACCACAAATGACAGTGTCTATACTAATCTGTTTTTGTCTATTTTATTATCCTGTCTATCTTTCTCCAGTATTACGTATGGTATTTAAAGGGAATTCCTATAGTTTTTTATGCGCATCTTTCTGCGCAGCCGACACTTTCTATGGAAAATGAACTGAAGTCAACATTTGTTGAAACATGTTACAGACAATCTTAAATATGAGGAATCTTGAATGAAACAACATTTTTGATAAGTTATATCAGTAATCAAATGTTGATACTAGTTTATGTTGTATTGACAAGTATCATGCCTGACAGGTATCTTGCTATTTCTGTGGTTGTGTTTTCACATCGCATTTTAGTATAAAGACAGTGTTGTTCATATAATGTAAGATAACTGACTTAGTACTGATAAGACAATATCACCTTTCAGATTATTTAGTATGCAATTATAGAAAAAATTAAGAATTTTTAAAACTTTTTTAAACTTTTAGCAGACATACATGTAATCAATTTGGGCAGGTTCGCGCCATTTCCGTCCGAACAGATGTTGTATTCTAGCGGTCTTAACATAAAATTTAGCCTGGTGACCCATACATTTTTAGCCATTTTTATGCTCACAATACAATTATCTATACACAAGAAAAAAAGGAAAAAATTCTATGAAAGAGTTTTTTTCAAAATTTAAAAAAAAATAATCTTCACTATGGGTATTTTTCATTGAAAAAAGTTCACAAAAGTAAATATGAAACAATATTTTTTTTTCATTTGTACCCATCATTGTAAGGATATACAAGAGTATTACAAATATGACTATGATATCAAGTAAGTACATGTATATGATAAAATCTGTAATAAGAAAAAAACCGTATTGTGCTGCCTGGATGTATATTTTGGTTGGTATTTATAAAAAAGCAGAAAATTATGAAAATGTTGAAAAATCGCTGGCAGTTTCAGCAACAGTGGGTGTGTTCAAAGCAATTTTTCACAAAAACAAGCCTGGTGACCTATTATTTTTATTTGTTCATTGTTTTCAGCACACATTTTCTTATCATATATGTGAATTTAAAAAAATTCTATGAAAGGAAAAAAAACTATAGGGATTCTCTTTAAGCAAATGCAAAAAGGTTAGTTTTCATGAACATACCACCTACAATTATATGAATGCCATTGTTGAAAGGGGATAAATTAATATACACAGGTTTATCTTAAAATCTATATGCACTGATGTTTTACTCATAACTGGTTGATTATTTAGACAATCTTACTCACTGTTGTTACATATTTCCATTCTGTATATTGCAGGAAACAAGGTTTGCGCGTGTAAGGGATTCACTTTGTAGAGGAGTAAACTTTGACACTGTCCTTTAACCCTTGAAAATGGTGGTGATTTATATTGAGATTTGTTCTACTATTTACCGATTTAAATGCCACTAACTGACTTTCAAACATCTCAATACTTGCCTGAAGATTTGCATGTACATGTAACTTCATTGTTGAACTGCCTTTGACAATGTAGAATGTTTTCTTTTACCCCGGGAAATAACGTGGTCTTGAGTTGAAATTATCAATATCCATTGAGAAATATAGCCTGTTGAGTGGCAGACGATGTTAGCATACCAATTAGATTAAATTAATGGAGTATTCTGTTTTAGGTAAAATATGTCAGAAGACAGAAAAACAATCAGAACACAGCTGTAGCAATTGTAAAAGATAAACGGTAAGGGTAGATTTCCTAGAAGTACAGAACACCCCAAACTCAGCCATAGAGCCATGCATCGCAAAGTAGGCTCACAACAAAAAGATGCTGTAACGGAAAATATTGTAGACGGATTGCTTCAAATATCCAAGTATATTTTAATTATAAGCAAAATTCAGAATGAAGGGCGGGGCGGGAAGGGGTAGGTAGATAAAGGGACGGATATTTGGGAAAAGTGGAGCAAGGAGGAATAAACAAAAGGGAAAGCCGCATTGCTTAAACGCAGTAACTCTATAACGTAAGTCACAGCAGCACAGACATCCACGTTCAAAAGACAAACCACACACAACTAACATACACGTTAGAAAAAACAACACTGTGAGTCACCGACCAAGCCACCCCCACCCCCACACACACACGCAGGAAAAAACAACGGTCGGACACCGCATACGGACGACCGGCAGCCAAAATGATGGTGGGCACGATAACTTACTAGTAACAAGAGATGTGGTGCAAATGCAAGTGAGAGCAAACGCAAGTGCAAAGGGTGAGAGGTGGGGGGGGGGGGGGGGGGGCGAAGATGGCAGTGAGGAGAAAGAGGAAAGAAACGGCAACAGCAGAGAAGATAACATACGCAATAGGCAGAAAACATATTGGAACGTTCAGTAACCTATGTAATGAAAATTAAATGCTGTGTACGTAAAATAACAAATCCTAAGTTTTGATTTTGCTATAAATTTTGCTATCTGGCAAGAAACTGATATCATCAAGAAACGTCAAGTAAAACATACCGAATGTTATAGGTTTATTCAAGTTTGTATCTGTATTAGTTCGGAGTCAGCAAGGCCTACTACGTGTACCCACAACCCATCGCCAGTTACAGAAAAACCCTTATGGGTACCAAATTGTTAGGAAGGACCATCTGTGTAAAAATAAATAAAATGTTGCCAAGAAAAAGTCTTTTGAAATACTGTAACATATGATTTCACTGTTTCATAGCTACCGTTCGTGTGGGAATCATATAAACGTCCATCGTGTTTTAGACAGATCTGGTGTGAAAACGATGGTAAGGCATTGCACATTAATTAATATTGATGACATTGTTACAAAATGACAAAATTTTGTTTAAAATATTTTCTAAGTTACATAGACCAATATCTCAGGAGACAAATATTACCAAAAATGAATAACATGATAAAATTAACTTTACTGAAGAAACTGGTAAATATGTGAGCTGTTTCACATAAAATATATTGTAAATGCTTCTTTGAAGAAGCAATCTGTATGCAACACACTTTACACATGTTACATTAATATTTCAATAATCTTTTTTGCATCATTTTTGTATTAAAAATTTAAAGTAAAGCTATCAAATTATCTAACAGAATCGCTCCATACTTGTAAAGCAATGAGATTTCTTTCCGTGACTCTGTTTTAAAATACGTTACCACAGTATTTGTTTTATTAGAAATATGTAAGAAGAATAGTCGATGAGCCAGACCCGGTAATTTTGGCTAGGGTAATAAAGCTCATTGCTATTTTTGGAAAGGTAAACATCTGTAAAGTTAGAAACTATGTGATAGCATTGCAGTGGTGGTAGCTTTTTCTGCGTTATTAGCCAATATTTACGATCGCCCTATTCTTCTCCATTGAAAATTTTGACGTTCATTTCGTATGAACAGCAAAAGGAAAGTTACGTCAACGCTGCTTAGAGATAACGGGCCGCTGTTTTGACGACGTCCGCGTATAGTCAGGTCAGGGAGATGACGTCGCAGTACTTCCGTCTGGTGAACAGAATGGCCGGGAAGCTGATTTTAATGTTGACTGCAACAAAATGTGTGCAATTTATAATTTAATCTTGTTTACAAATAGAAAGGAAATATAATGTAAAATATAAGAAATGACTAATTTTTTTCGGTGTTCATGCGAAATGAACGACAGAATAGGATCGGCAAGCGCGATTCATGGATTTGTCGATCCTATTCTGTCGTTCATTTCGCATGAACACCAAAAAAAAAATTCATTTCTTAATTAAGTAACCCCATCCCAAAATATATTTTTATCAAACTTGCGTTAGACATAAGAAGAATTTCAATTTCAGACTAAAGTTTCTCTCTTACTGTTGATGTTCTGGGCTTGGCAAAGCATAGACAAATAGCTCAGTTTATTAATTTTATGGAAATGTTGTTGAAATGTTGCCTGTCTAGCATTTAGTGTTGGCAACTACAGGCACTGATAAACCAGTGCCTATACATTAAAGAACATAAAATGTTGTTTTCATAAAAGCAGTTAGAAAGGTGTTTTGCTCATTCTCGAATTAATATGTCATGTTTCAATACATTTTTTGAAGAAACTTTAATTTATGAACTGTAATTATTCTAAATAATTGCCCATGTTATTAAGTTACATGTTCTTTATAAATGTTATTGTTATTATCATTATCCAAAGCATCAAAACCAAAATGTCGAATATTAAGGAAATATTTTACTTGTTTGTTCTTGCATACTGGCTAAAAGCTATCAATTATACATCTTAAATGATTTTAAGTTTCATGTGTTTGTCTTTCATTGTGTTGTATAGATATAATGTAAAGTAATTATGTATTTATGAATAAATGTATAAACCGTATATAAATATGGTTTTAAACACGTAATCCATCAGCCGTTCGAACGTCTGATTATCAGTTAGTAACATAAGCGGATGGTTAATCTAAATATTTTTTTTTAAGTTTAAATGAATTAAATTCAACCTGCCATAAAAATCTAGGTTTTTAAACATAGTTATTACTTAAGTGTTCCATGTTAATCCTTCTTTTCACAAGAGGCAATCTCCGGAAGGCCCCATGGGTGTCTCGTATAATCTCGAAACAACAGTTTAACACAAAAGGGAGAATGCCGGGTTTGTATTTTCTATAAAGCTATGCTACTTTGGTTGCAGGTGAATGTGTTATGTGATACATCTGTTAGTCAATAATACAATAATTAGAACTCTAAGACCAAATGGCGGAGTGTCCAAAAGTAACGCGCTTAATGTTTAAACTGGTATTGGAGTTCATCTAGCTTTTATTTCCCATCTTCCACTGCCTTGAAAAAAAGCTAGCCTTGGCGTAAGTCCGGAAAGATATGGTTATACATCTGTCGGTATCGGAGGTGTCTGTAAAAACTATGTTTAAAATGTCTGACAACGTTATACCTCAAAGCTGAATATAACTTCACAATACTTTCCCCAGGATACTACTAAGAGAATGATCAAGGTCATCATTTTGATGAAAGAATTACCATTTTAGCACTTAGATGTTTTTATTGAAAACTGAGTCATTGATTACTTTAAAAGATGAGCTAGTATCTACAGGCCACAACTTAATTAAACGTTATAAATGTAATCCTCCGCCACTTTTAGGGGACACTAAAGCTAAAAATAGAAAAAAACTTTTAAACAACTTCTTCAGTGAATCTTCATCTTGAGCTAAAAATTGAAACACCTTTAAACGTCTTCTTCTCATGAACCGCTTGATGGATTTTTATCACGCTTGGTCTATAGTATCACTGTAAGGTTCTTTGCCAATTTTGTTCAAATGGGGGCGTTTGGCCACTTTTAGGAGCCATTAGAGCTAAAAATAGAAACACCTTTAAATAACTTCTTCTCATGAACTGCATGTTGAATCTTCATTATACGCCTGTTTTGAAAAAAAAAAACGGATTGTATAATGTCGTCTGTCCGTCCATCATAATTCGTGTCGGGAGCATAACATTATAACCAGTAAAGGTATTGATTTCAAACTTAGCATGTAGGTACGTGGCAATAAGACCATGTGTAAAGCACATGAACCGGCTCTGTAAGTCAAAGGTCAAGATCACAATCTGAACTAAAAGGCCAAAACTGCCATCATATTTAGTGTCCGGAGCATAATGTTTTAACTATTCAAGGTTTTGACTTCAAACTTGCATGAAAGTAAGAAGTGATGAGATAATGAGATAATGTGCAGGAAACATAAACCCGGTCTGTAGGTTTATGGTAATGGTCACAATTTGAGCTCAAAGGTAAAAACTTTCCGTCATATTTAGTGTCCGGAGCATAACTTATTAACCATTCAAAGTATTGACTTTAAACTTTGGATGTAGGTAGTAGGTGATGCGACGATGTGCAGATTGCATGAACCAGAGTGGTATGTCAATGTAAAAGTCAAATCTGCCCATATATTACGTGTCCTGAGCATAATTTACAAAATATTAAAAGTATTGACTTGACACTTGGAATATTGGCAAGTAATGATGAGACGATGTGATTTCTACATTGCCCCCCACCAAAAAAAAAAAAAAATCATTAAGTTTCTTGCCCTTCTTCCCCCCCCCCCCCCCCTCCCCACCACCACCTCACACAAAAATCTTTAGATTTAGCTTCCGTCCTCCTCTGATATACCCTTCGGGCACCGCTTGGCGGGACTCTTCTTAATTTTGGCTGAGGCATCATGGTAGGGTCATGCCCAAAATTGGGGCACTTGGCCCCTGTTAAGGACCGCAAAGACTAATAATATAAATAACTTTAAACAACTTTTTCTCTTTAACTGTATGATAGATCTTCATCAAACTTTGTACCATCATTATCAGGTTCTCTCCCAATTTCAAGTGGAGACACTTGGCCCTATTAGGTGTCATTAGAGCTTAAACAGAAATACCGTTTAAGAACTTGTTCTCATGAAAGACTTGATGGGTCTTCATCAAACTGCGTCCGGAGAATAATTCAAAAACTATTAAAGTGATCTTGCTAAAATGTCAGCTATTCAGAGTAAGTGCAGTGTACAAGGAAAATATGCGTACTTTCTTAACGTTTTGAATAATCTCCATTTAGTAAATTAACTTGAAAGTTTTGAAAGGAATTTCTATAATATTTTGCGGCACGGTAAAGGACAGTTATTAAACTAAGGAACTGCAATGTGTATAAACAGTAACTGTTGAATAACACTCTTTTCCTCTCTAACTTAAGGACGGTTGTGACAGATTTGGGTAAAAAATTTCCCAGTTATAGAATTTGTTCATACAGTGTCATGTTAGAAACAGAAGTATGAAAAAAATCGAAAGTCACCATGCTTGTTCATGAATTATCTGCCCTTGAATATGCAAATTTGAATCTGCAGTTTTAAAGGCAGATAACTCCTAAACTTGCACGGTGACCTATGATTGTTTTGGCATTTTTCTGTTTCTAACATGAAAATGTGTTCATATACAAAGTTTGAACAAATTCTATTATTGGGAAATATTTGCCCAATCTCTCGTACAAGAAACTGCAGCAAGTGTCTTTAAAGTTATTATACAATTAATTATTTAAACACAATATTCCCCCTTCTTGGCCACCGTTTTGCTTGAAACATTTGCTTAGTTGATTGTGGGGGGGGGGGGGGGGGGGGGGGGGGGGGCTGCCATGTCCAATGTGTCTATTGTAAATTTGGGCACTTATTTTAATGAATATCGAAATATTTGAATACAAGTTGCAAGAATGAAATACAATGTAATAGCCATTATAAAGATGAGGCATCTTTTAAACCCACGAGTGTATACACATGGCGTTTAGGTAAAGGATTTTATTCATGTGAAACACCAATATTTGTTGTTGTTTTTTCTATTCTGTAACTGTTTGTATTTCATTGTCATCTTTGACACATTCACAGAATTCCATATGGTTATCTTATTGCTGTGTTATTGGTAGATATTCTGGATATCTGTTTTCTTCATTCACTGAAAGCATGAAATTTTGTATTTGTTTAAGAAACTGTAGCACCCACTCCGTATATCGTCAATATTTGTTTTTCTTTCATTTGGCTGAGGTAGAGGCGTGGGGGGTGGGGGGGGGGGGAGGGTAACATTATTTGCTATCTTAAAACATAACATACACAGACAAAATAAAATTGTTGGACACATAAATAAATTTGCTATAAAACCATGTAAATAAATGTGTTTCTGATCTTGTATTCACTTATCAACAATACACAATGTAAATGATCTGATACTTTTTCTTAAAGTAGTATGATTTATCAGACTGGCTACAGGTACTGTTCTATAAGAGTCCTCAATGACACACTTTACATTTTAAGCATACTGAGTACTTTTTTTTATTGAAAAGCAAATGGTCATGGCTTAAGGTTAGATTAATTCGAATGTGAAAATATGACTGATAACAAAATGCTGTCAGGTTGGGTCAGAGTGTCTTATCTGTTGCTTGGCAAATATCCAAAAAGTGTATCTATACTATATCTATATAAACAGGATGATAGATATCACACAAAAAGTTACAACATATTATCTGACGCTAGGGTTGTATACCTTGCAAAAAAAATTTCAATGAGAATTAATCCCCCCAGATGGTACCAACCAACCCTAAGGCTCATCAACTAGAAAGTAAAATCATTGTTATCGTTACATCTATAAAAATATTATTGAATTGTTTAACCTTTGAAATATTTATTTCTGACATTTTTTCCCTTTTTTTAAATACCACGAAATCATCTGAAGTATTCATTATACATTCTATGTTTATGTTTCATTTTGATTGTAAAACTGCAGATTTAATTACAACACTTTCAGTTTTTTATTATGTTTTTCTTTTATTTGATTGTTTCATTGTTGACCATCTTTGTCTATGTATTTTGTGTATATATTAATTCTAAACACATTCATACACACATATACTAATATACGATTACGGCTGGAGAGGCTGCCTATTTATTTAGAACATTGGTTTTACTTATTGATATTAATCCCTGATGTGTGTAGTCATTTGTTCATGTGAACAATAAAGCAATGTGTCTTTGAATTCTAAAAAGACATGCATTATAGTGAGGTATGTATACAGATGGATATACAATGAAGAAACTTGTAGTTTTTTAACAATTAGAAATATAATTTGAAATATTGCAAAACATACAGCTAATAACTACATTGTATCAATACATTATCTGTCAGAGTACTTAATAATTGTTATTAGTATCAAAATAATATATTCTTAATCTTATGACATATTTCAGAATAATATTGATTATGCTAAAACACTTTTTAAAATACTATTCGAAACATTCAGACGAAATTTCTGCACTTCTGGCGAAAAAAAATATTTGCCTTCTTTGGTACGTAATTTATTGACATTCAATGTTTAATTATTATGATTTATTCATAGTTTCTATCTCTTGGAGTATCTTATAATGTTCCAGTGTATCTTAAAATATTCCACTACTGGCAGTTAGTGTCAGTACAATTTGAAGTATTAAAAAAGTAAAAGTGACTATCTCTAATGAAGCTTGTATTCGGGTAAGTTTTTATTCGGATATAAAGAAATTCGGTTTTCGTCACCGGAAAAGAATATCGAATATCTTTTTGAAGCCGTTACATTCTTAAAAGGTAGACAAATTGACCATTTTGTTCAATGCTAAAAGGACAAATTACTTTTACTTTGCAACACGCCAACGTAGGTGAAGGTAGCGTAATTTTAATCGTTAACGTTGTGGTATCAAGTGCGGAACCCTAGAGCAGCAGCCCATATAATTATACAGGTATATCTGGTTCGTGTCTGATATTTTCGCTTTGTAGCATTTCAATGAAAGATTTTGAGGAATACCAACGTTTGAGGAGAATAAAAGGCAATACTGATTTTATTAAAAATAGCTTAGTTTAAAGAAGGTCTGCAAGTTTTGGGTGAGATATTTCTTAAGCCCTTGGGTATATATTTCATATATATGGGTTTGCTGTCACTAAAAGACCAAGTTTTTGACAACCTTGTAAATTTTCAGTTCTTATTTTTAATACCTGTACATTTCATTTTGTGTGTTAGTTTTGGTTTATAGTCGCTTTGAAAAAAGTAATTTTGTTACGTAACGACGAGCAGTTAACCTAGCCAGTGTTCCTGGATTCTGCACCAGTATTAGACTTTGCTTCGCAAGTAACTGTCAACTTCTCCCTACGAACGGATGCCCTCTGACACAATGTCTTCTATGAAATCGTCACGACTAAAGACCCCATGAGACATGCAAATATGCTCTCCCTTGAGCTTAACGGGTTGATTTGTGCATTTTCCTTATAGCGCATCTACTTCTGAAACTCAGGAAAAATAGTGTTTACAAAACTGGCTTCGTTGCTCACCTAGTTTTCTTTATAATTTATGTTGGTATTTTATGTTTTATTGATATATCATCATTTATCAGTTTTAGATGACGCATAACTTAAGTGTGATCGAGACAGTTTGAAGATTACAACTTCCCTTGCTGTGGGGAAATTGAACGCAAAGAAACATGAAAAAATGGAAACATCACAGAATAGAGTCCATCGATATGATACTTCAGTCGTTGATAACTTAACAAGAGGACTTTCTCTGCAATGCTCTGAACTTCTCGGAAATCTACCCTTACCTTTTATCTTTTAACAGTTACCGTCCAAAGTGTTTTAGTAAAAGATGTGCATAGAAGAACTTTAGTGTACTATAGATATGTATAAATTTATATTTTTATGTATTTAATTTTGTTGTCTCACAAGAAATTTGCTTTTCAAAGGAAAAAAAGACACTGAAAACACTCTGTATTATATGTACGACTAGCAGAAAAGCACGTAGATCTAAATATTAATGGTGTACATATAAATAGATTATCTCGTTGTTGTTTAATTAATTGCTTTTTAGATAGTGCCTGATAGACAATCAGTATTTCAATCCAACGAAGAAACTATAATGACAGAATGAGATTGACTGTCAAGCGAAGTTAGGAGTCCTCAGACCAAAATAAATTTGTCTAATCTGTAATACGTCTAAGCTTGGATTCATCACATGCTTAAGAGCAGTAAATTAAAAGTTAGAAAGTTAGAAAATGCATGGTAATGAAATGACATAATGTATCACCCTTTTCATTCAAACTGCATAAAACAAAAATATTATTATTTTAGACAAAAGATCCTAAGAAGCAAAATTGCATTACAGAATACTCTTGTAGTTTACAGTCCTTCTCTTCGTATTGCTAAGGAAACTTAGTTAATGCTGCAGTACAAAAGACCACAGTTAGGGGAGAATATGTGTCAGGCATTAGCTCAGTTGGAAGGGCACTGGTCCTGAGAGCGTGGGGTCCCGTGTTCAAGCCCCGACTAACTGCACATTTTCCCCAACCTGTGATATATATGTAGACATATTCCGAGAATGATAACTGACTTACCTACCAGCTCCTTTGTTGTAAACAGTCCAGGTTGGTTTCGGGTTTGTTAAACGTGAAATGTAATTATTAAAAACAAATAAATAAAAGAAGGAACTACACCATTCGCTGAAAATTGTCAGGTCCTATTGATATAACAAATGCCCAACTTGTTACGAACCTGTAAATATGTTTGTCAGCAGTTAGGACATGGCATTTGTATTGCATGAAAAACCTGTGTACAATTGTAATTCATAAGTAATTATAGTCGCTTTATGAGCTCAGCTATATGTCTTCTTCATTGATGAGTATTCAATTCCTACCATAAGCCTACTTTTACTGCAATTCTTAGCGGGGGCGTAGGTTCATGCCCTACTGGGACCAAATTTTTGTTCCTTATTTTCCTTTTTTCTAGTAAGTTTTTACTTCTTTCAAGACTTATTATTGATTTCTTGTACAAAAATGGAAAAAGATGAATCTTATAAGCGATTTCTTGGTGTTCAAAGTGAATTTACTACTTAAACAGAAGGGGGTAGAGTTACACATCTTTAAAATATTGAGTTACACGCGGTGAAAGCTCTCTTTTTTGCTTTCATTCTTAGATTATATATTGTGGAAGAAATTTAGGTAGGTTTTATGTCTGCCCTAAGGTTATTTTTAAATGAAGTTACCAAAATTCAAAACAGAAACACAGCATTCGACCTTATTTTTTCAATGTTGAAGTATGAATTCTGTCTCATTAAATCCGTATACTTGAGGCACCATAGAAAAAATGATATTGACATTTTTATTTTGTGTTTTATAATTGTTTACCAATAGTTTGATGTTTCTTTTATTAATGGTCAAATGAGTTCTCTGCAAACGTTTTTGATAGTGAGTATCACTTTGAAATTTGTCTCTGCTTGAGCTTGAGGAGATATCATAAGTTATACAAAATTTATAAAAAAACGGCACGGTAAAAGTTGTTTAAAAATTGCAAAATAGTGCAAAACACGGTTACCTTTCAGAATATACCAAGCAAAGGCCATTTTGTAAACTTTACTATTAGTGCTCTAATACCTTAATAACATGAATTTGTCGAGATTTGATACGAACGGCATTTTATCAGATTTTGGAAATGTTTGAAGAAACTGTGAGTTTAGCTTTTTTTCATTTGCTTCTTAAATATACATTGCCGTAAACACTGCTCGGGGTAACAGGGTTAACATATCACTGTTTGTACTGATGATATATCAGCTAAGATATATCTAAAATATTTACTACATAAAATGTAAGCAATTTTCTAGAGATACTGAAACCTTTCTTTTTCTGTTGTTTTTGCGCATATTATCGGGAGATGTGCTCAGTTTGTATTTAAGTAGTCGCACCTCTGGACCATGTAAATTCAGCTAGATCGGGATATCTTAATTTGTTCTGGATATAATTATAACATTAGATAAGAACAATTTGAAAAAAATGGGTTCATATTTTTCAGGTCAACCATGATGTATACACTCATATGCTACATTATATTATTGATTAACAGCCCCCTTTAAACATGTTCCAATTATTAAAAGTCTTCCTGAAAACAGCTTTGCCTAGGAAGACAGTTCCTGAAATTCAGGACAAATCTTCCTGTTGAAATCAATTAACTCGAAAGAGGTCAAAGTCTACAAGTATTATGGCACTGGTTTGAAACCCAGTAATCTTCAGAACATAATGAAATGGCTTAAATATTCAGTAAATCATTATATACAACTTTATATTTGCAAAGGCCATTATGCATAGTTTTGAAGAGACCTGCTAAAATGGATGTACACCAAACAACAACAACAGCAACCAAAGAGAGAGAGAGAGAGAGAGAGAGGCAGGGGAGGGGGAGGGGGGGGGGGGGAGAGAGAGAGAGAGATAGAGAGAGAGAGAGAGAGACTATGCTAAATTATTTCTCTTCCTATGTATCTGACGCAGTAAACAACCTTTTATAAATTAGTGAGTGATTTTCAGTTCACCTTCGAAACTGTTTATTTAACAGGTATTTGCGTTGTGAAAAAAATGAAGATGTCAACTTCGCATTTTTTATTCTGTTTTATCAACAGCTATAAAAAGTTTGTTTTGGACATTATACAAGGTGTAATCATTTTTGTTAAGGGTGATTGAGCAACATTGAAAAGCCACTTTTTCCATAATTATATTCATGTTTGAAGTACTTTTCCGCTTATGCAAAGATTAATATGTCCATGTATGCTTAAGGTGAATTATGTTTTTCTTCATACCGCTGTTTACCTGCAGTCCGCCATGTGTGAACGAATGACGTCAGTGTGCCCAAATATCGCGCATGCACAGTAACTTTTATCTTTCGCGCAATATTTCTCATTCTACCGGAAGTGCTGAAACTGTCAACACATTCATCCGATATTCGCTGTCTTTGCTATAAATTTTGTGTCATAACATATAGTTTTTGGATAATTGTATCACGGAATAACGTTAAAATGCCCCGGTGTATCGTAAAGGGGAGCGGGAGTGTTTCAGGCGCGCCTGATCTAAAAACTCATACCGTGCCAAGTTGTAAATCAGACATGACATTGAGAAAGAAATGGCTTAGCAATGCTGGCAGATTAGATTTGCTCTTCAAAACTTCACGAAGTTTGATATGTCATAAACATTTTAACAGCAGATACTACCAGAAAAACATGCGAGCTGAAATGCTTGAAGGAAAGTTGCAGTACGATCTCATCCCAGATTCGGTACCAACTATTTTTCAGATATGACTTAAGTTACTGTTTTCTAAAGTAAATGCCATGGATAAAGTGTCATCAATAAAAACACATCTTTATCCAGACAAAGCCTTCAAATATAAACAGAATCTAGATTTATATTTTTCAGTAATCAATATTTCCAGTTACATATTTTGGCATAATCATGGCATCGTATAACGAATGAATATGTGTATATCCGCCCCAACCACCGGTACCTAATCATAATGGTTTCTGCAACTTATAAATATAAGTTATAACATTCAGAAGGAATGATACATTTGCATATTCATTATGCCCCTTTATGTATTTTCGTTGATTTCTGTAATGATAGCGGATGATACCATGATTATGCCCAGCCTTACCCATTTTGCTTATCGGGATGACTTGTTATATGATGTTGTCATCTCTAGCGACAGTCAAAAGTTATTAAGCTGTGCCAAAACGTCCTATTATTTGGACGAGATTATGCCACATGGACTAACAGAATGAACTCCAAGGGCGGATCCAGGGGGGGGGTGGGCTTTCCTATTACCCCGTAAAATTGCCGGAGAATAGGTAATTTTGTTTTTGTTTAGGGTAAAAAATAGTGCAAAATATGCGTTTTTCTCGCTCGCTACGCTCGCATATGTATTTATCTTTTGTTCTGGGTGAAAACACAGCAAAATATGCATTTTTTCTCGCTCATTACACTTGCATAGGTTTTGTCTTTTGTTCTTGGTGAAAAATATAAAATATGTATTTTTTCTCGCTCGCTACGCTCGCATAGGTAATTTGTCTTTTGTTCTTGGTAAAAAAAGATATAAATATGCATTTTTCCTTGCTCGCTACGCTCGCACAATAAAATCCAACAAAGTTGCATGAGCTCCTATAATGCTCTGTACCATTTGTACAATATGCTAATAGCCCTTGGTAACCCCTCCCAATAAAAAAAATCCTCAGAAATCCATTCGGGCTAAGAAATTCCATTCTGGGATACTTACGCAAGAATGATTCTGATAAATCATAAAACTTGGAAAATAATTAGCATGTTATTTGGTTTGATTTTGTCACAAAATCTGTCCTTTTAAAATACTTAATAAAATTCCTCAGAACGCCCAGAATGCACCAGAAGGATCCACTACATGTATTTTCAAAATTTTCCGGGGGAGCATGCCCCCGGACCACCCTAGTTGTGCCACCCCTAACACAAGATCCTGGATCCGCCCTTGAACTCCTGTCCACCCTACTTCAAAAAACTATACTCAACAGTTGATATCATTATATTTTGTCGATATCCCCTCTTCTACGTAGACAACATGAAATATCAGAAATTCAATGTAAAATTGATCTACCCGAGGTCTTATTTAGACTACTGCCCACCCTAATCTTGGTAAACCATTGTAAACCGAGAAAATTGTCCTGTTCTGCCCATTTTCATAAGTGTCAGTTCATTCCAGTTGTAACCTATTATAGAAACTCTATCACCTGAAGATAAAATGATAAAATCATCATATAACTTAAACTGTTTTTTAGGGATTGAGGTGGGAATATCTATAACTAAAATGTTGATGGAAACTCTAAAAAATAAATGCTACTTTATTTAGAATACATAAAATAGTGATCTCATCATTACTAATAATGAGGAGTGTTTTAGGCCTATGTTACCCGTGACATGGGAACGATTCGACTGAACATTGTTCTGTTTAATGTTGTTCGTCATCCTCATCTGATGCAGGTGGGGAAGTTGTCAGTTACTTGTGGAAGTAATGTTAATTCTAGTATAGAATCCAGGTACATTTTTATATAAATCTTCCGCTCATCTACACAACTAAAAACATGTCTTTAAAACATATACCAATTGTAAGGTCATTTTATTTCAGATAAACTCGGAAACGGTAAGGTTTTTCCGGAATAGTATAAATGATTGTTTCTAAAATTCAAGAATGAAATGTATGTTGCCTGTAAATGGTACTTTCATAATTGGATTGATAATGAACTTGAAGGAACATAACTATGGTGTTTGTATTTTTGCGATTTTATAATTTTTCGTTATTATTTCTGTTAGGTAAATGGTCCCGTTTCACGAAGCATTCGAAAATATATCCCGACAGTTATACAGAATAGCCCTTTTTATCATTTAGGTAAATCGCAGGACTTGTCATTAAAATTAATGTAAATGTTAAAATTTTACCGCCAATTCACTTTAAGAACAAATTTAAAGATTTCTTTTCTTATGTAAAAAGGTAGCCTGGATTTGGCATCATTTATGATTACACTTAGCTTAATTATATGTCTTTTCAGAAACCTAAAGTCAGCTATAGGGCTTACTTTCCAACTTCAATGTTTACTGCCTTATCAGAAGTAAAAGAGACAGTAGAGTCAATAATAAGACTTTTTGAAACAGGTGATTGTCTTATTTACCTAGTCATTAACGCGCGTACTAATAAACTTTGATAATGTGGCAGTTGAGTCCAATAAGTCCAGGGATGTTCAAAGATAATCCGTCATAGATCTATTGTAAAGCAAATATGGATTTACCTGTATTGGAAAATAAACAGTGTCCACTGGATTTAGGTCAACTGCCACATTATCAAAGTTTATTAGTATATTTATATTTGATATTGTTTTAAATGACATGCACGAACTTCTCATGCTACTGCTGTATAGTTAACGATATATACAGACAACGCATTTTTTCTTACTTTGATCATTGTTATTTTCATTACACTATATTTTCGGAGCTCCACTGTAACAGTTTCATTTATTTATTTTCAGATGTTTTTAAGAGAAATGCTCCTGATGACTTTAACTAGAAACGTCCCTTTGCGAAGGCGGTGAAAGTAACTAATGTCACGTAATTAGGTATAGATTAACCATTCTTAGTCTTAACACAAAACCGATTCTGTAACCTGATTCTGGATAGTGTTGAGACTTGTTTTGTGCAATAATTCTCTAGTTTCTCTCGGTAACTGTTTACGCAGTAACTGGAAAAAGCCTAATTACCACCCAAATTGCACGTACGACCAGTGAAAGAACGTTATATTATTCCCGTTATTATGCACTTGAACAACATAGTCACTAACAATAGAAAACTCTTATTGTAATTATTATAAAATTCGAATAAGACATTTTCTTTTCTTTGTATACAAATAATCTTTTGAATCATCTGCTTCATGACTTATCGCATAAAGGGGCATTATATCGTGATCTTTTTTTGTTCTCTTGAATACACCTAGAGCACAAAATTGGCGCAATTTCGTGACATACGTTGCATTTGTTACAAGCATAACTTCAAGTAACATAACGTAACATTAAGTAACATAAATAAAGATCATGTAATATCACAAAATATGAATAAGAGTGCTTTAAGGTAGCAGGGTACACTTTGAATTTTGGACCCCGTCAATATTTGTTATAATTAGAACTTCGTGATTTTGGATGTCTGACAATTAAGGTGAGAGATAATGATTGTTAATTCTTTAGAAAATTTAAACAGCCGATACATGTAAAATTCTGATGTAAGTTGTAAAATTAACTGCTGCTAGCTTTGTATGAATCGGTGAGTCACCTTGGCGCGGGAAATTCAAATCACGGAAGGGTTCCGTGCTTGTTGATTGATACTCAGGAACGTTTTCGCTATTTTGTTAAAAAACAAGCTGGATGGGTCCCCATTCCGTTTATATCCTGTAGTTCAGTAGGGACTATTAAATTGAGAAATGCAATAAAATTGGGCATTTGATGTACATCCTGTCCAGGTTGTCCAGTCATGACGTTATTTTAGCGCAAGTATGAATCAAGTAAAATATATTTTGTCTAAGGATATGTCCTTGTTTTTTGTCTAAGGAATAATATGAATATAAGCACTACTGTAAGTAATAAAATGCATATTTCCAATAGGGATCTAACTCTATGTAATTGGTCTTTTTGTTCCTTAAATGAATTTCTAACAGAAGATATGAAAACTGAAAGATGTGATCGTATAAAATAATGTTGCAAAACCGTATGCCACTATTCAGCTGCCCGTCTATTAAAATGTTAAAAAATATGGAGAAAAAAATCAATAGCATAGTTATATTGTTTCAGTCTGTCCTCATGAATTGATACTTGAAGCGTGACCGTTTTTTGCCCGTGCACGTTTAACTCGTCCTTACATTCACAGCACACATTTATCAAAATTAAATGTTATCACATGTTGAAGTCGATTACAAACCATTGAACAACATTTTTTATCAAAAAATTCCGAGTTCTATGATCTATTCATTAAAATCATTATCGACTTTTATTCGTCTTAAAAGTGGGCGTTTTGCAAATTTTTCTTTTTTTTGAAATGCTATAAAACACCATCATTTATATCGGTTTGGGAGAGTCACCTAAATTATATTGGATTTATTTCTTTCGTTTATTTGGTGAGCATGCGCAAACGTAATTACTTCCGGGAGCGTTTCAGCCAGTCAGAGGTCTCCATTGTTAGGTACGCCGAATTCAAACTTCGAACAACATCTCAGTAAAGTACTTGCTAAAATGAATAAAGACGATATAACATAGAAATAGATCTCAAGAAATGATGATATTTTTCGTACTTCGGTGTCGATATCGGAAAGTACACAGGCCGATTTTGATTGGTTCGCGATGATTTTGACGCGAAACGAAGCTTTTTACCTGTAGTGTTACCAAACTAAAACTATCGGCGAAATGTGCCAGAGGTTAAACTAGGGAACTATGGTAGACCTCTGGTATGCGAGAATGATCAGGGACACCGCCATGTAAACGTCAGCTGCGTTGGCGTGATGCAACATCTTCTTATCATTGGAAAAGTGGTCAATTTCTTTATCGTGTAACGGTGTAACGACTCTAACATATATTCGCTATTCGACGGAGTATCTTTACACATCCAAATAAGAGCTTCAAGAGTGTTAGTCACGATTCATGTACCACTTTAGTACAGGCATTTATCACAGGGAGTCAGTGGCGAAGTGGTTAGCAGGTTGGATTACAATGCCAGCGGTCCGGGTTTGATTCCCGGCCGCGGACGATATCCCGACTAGTTTTCAGTGCTTGGTGATTTACTTAAATTGGTACTGTTTCCAGCAGTATCGGCCTAGACTAGATGCTGGAGATGTAAATATGACGAGCCTTGGGCTCAGCTGGAAATAAGTTGTTCCATCCATTCCAGGTGGAGCCTTTCGTCGACTACCCACGTTAATCAAGAAACTTTACTACCACCCGATACCCTGATCTATTTAATTTATTGATGCATTGTGACAATCTCATTTGATTTAATTTTCCAAAATGCATAGACGGTTGGGGGTTCAGGTGAATTTTTAATCCATTCCTTTTCTCTTGAATTTACATTAGGTAAAGAGCCCACATCTTTAGCAACAAAATGGTCATAAAGATCATTCATATAACTTCTATACTTTTTGAGATATGTCATTTTGAATGTCTGTAAAATGCCGAAATTTTGTTATCATTTTCATGATTTTGCTTATAGAAAGTACATTACTTTAAAGGCACCGAACTTGGTAAAACTATCCAAAAGTACAACCCTTTTGATTATATAGACCATTGCATTTCTTATCATGCTTAAATGTAATAGTTGTGTGTGTATCATTGTTTAGAGCTATAATTTCATAAAATGTTTGGCAAAGATTAAAAATGTATCAAAGATATGGTATCTCGTAATTATATAAAGGTGGGTGGGGTACGAATTAAATATGGGGTTTTATATAGAAAACAGTGATTATTTGTGCTGTTTACAGTTTTACACTTTTTTAGCTGTTTTGAGAAGAACCTATTTGGGGTGTAGAAAATGAATGACGCATTTAAAACAATTTGTTTTTAATAAACTAATATTGAGTAAAATTACCAAAAGTTACGATATTTCCTAAATTATTCTCGAAAAATAACATTTGTTTTAACGCAGCATCTCATTTAGTAAACTCGGATGACTATTTCATCATTTCAAACGGTCAGAAACATTGCAGTCACAGTTCACTAATAAATGCATTTTTCTCTCCCTACCCTCAAAATTTAAAGCTAAATTTCACTTCAAACGGATTTGAAGCACACTTTTAGGGGGTTGATAAAATTATGATAACATCTTTAATGTTTGATAGAATCGCATGATTGTTTCGACACATGATGTTCAATGTCCTTTCTTTAAATAAAATGTAAGAATTGTACATGTTTAATAACAACAGCACATGTTTTGCAGATTCAGAATTGGCTAATTTTACATTAAATTACACAAAGCAGTACGACATCTGAACTCTCTATAGACGGGGCGTTTTTAAATTCCTTGAGAGTACGATGTAAAATCTGAAATATTCCTCAGTAATATCTTTGAAATTGTCAATATGTCCTTTATCAGCACATGTTTTACCACGCCATATTTGTAAGTTAAGGAATAAAACTCGTTATTTATACCAGAACATTGTCTCCTTTATGTTGAAAGGTAGATACTATTTGTGATATTTTCCCAGCCATTAACTAATATTTACATTCACTATACATTTTGTAAAGAAAGAAAAAAGCGTTTATTTTACTAAAAACATCACTGGTGTAGTAATAACAAGGACTGCCCTTTGCGCGAGATTGCACGCACAATCTGACGTCATTCAAAAATGAAAACATAAACAAAAAATGGCTTCGTTCGAAAAATTATGTCAGGATTTGATGTCAAAATTTCAAAAGAGCTTTAATTCATAATGAAAGCTATTTTTTCTGCCTTTGATGGTAAAAGTTGAGTGGACACAACTGCATGATTTTTCTCTGGATTAAACGCTATTTCAGATAAAAACCACGACCTATTCTATACGATTACAATTCAACATGGGCGTGTCTTTTTTGGCCGTTCTATTTAGATTTTGATAAGACCGATATCTTGACATTTGTTTTGATTTTCTGATACCCACGGAAAGGAAACCACGTTTATACCCGTATAAAAGCAAAACAAATTAGAATTTAATCTATAAATATATTTTGCAATAGTAAACATGGAAACAGATCTAATAATCAAATAAGGTAGAGACAACTCAACGAAAAGAAATAAAAAACGCAAACATACTTGCATTCCAAGGACGCCACAATACTTGCGACACTTACCCAACGCTGACACAATAGACATAGAAATTTGTGGTGGCAGAAGTACCTGCTGAAAGTTTGAACAGGTTAACGACTGACAAAACCACAAAACAGACAAATCTAAACAAATAGCAAACAAGTAAAAACAAATATACAGCTCAAATAAACCAGCAAATAAAGGTATCAGACATTGTTTTTAGCAGCAATTTCTGCTAAGTTGTTGAAACATCGAAATGATCTCAGATAGTGTATAATCAGTATCTACGCAGTTAAAATGCAAAGGCATTGATTTTCCATCCCTAACATTACTCAGACTTCTTCGCAATGAATGATAAATTATGGCAACAAAGAGATATATACTTATATAATAATCAATTTTCAAAACATTCCAGATTTTAACTAGTGTTATGTTCCGAGAACAATAAATAACATTTAACAACTTCCTGTTTTAGAACTAAGCAATAAAATAGCAGCAATTTAAGTCTTAAATCTGACAGATCAAGGACAAAATGTTTCTTGATTAAGTCTTTAAAATGGTTAATCGCATTCCGCAATTCCGATCTATCAATTACCGCAGTATTCTCTTACTTCATGAAACGTAATCTTTACTGTTGTAAGACAGCTATATGATATGCTATATACTGAAAATAATTTGTTTTGTTCCAATGGTCAAAACTATTGTACTAAATACCATCAGAAAAGTTTATTTGTGCAGACCTACTAACATGATTTAGGATACATTTCATTTCTTAGGGTAGCTGTCTAAGCCAACTTTTGACCTACTAAAAGAACCAATGATACTGTCGTTTATCGGAACAGCACAAGTTATTAGTGCGGACAGGAGGTTCATTTTGTATTTATATACGCAATTCTGGAGTTTTACCTGAATGATGATTTGCTTTTAATACAAGAATCTCGGAACCTTAAATTTGTGTAAATATTGAATTTTTGCTTAATGTAGCTGACGGTCGTGGTGACCTCGGTTATCTCCGTAATCTCTGTAATGTACTTTCGCATTGATTTCCATCACTTGATATATAAACTAATGTTAATAAATGCAAGTGTTTCAACAAAATTCCGTCTATTTGCTGATATATCAGTGTCAGAAATGCAGTATCAATTTTAACTTGCACAAAAATTTCGAACTCTTTTGTAAAGCGTTATAATTTTGTCACGAAGTAATGCATAGCTTTTCTTTTTGTTTTTCGTTTTGTTTCGTTCGGGTTTAACGCCGTTTTTCAACAGTATTTCAGTTATAGATAGATAGATAGATTTATTTCGATAATTGAGCAAAACATAACATAGTTACAATACATGCATATAATAAAATTTATAATCAAATATAAAAGTTGTCATATGAAGTAATGTGTTATGAACTATGTCAGTCACATCAATATCAAGGATGACACAAGAAAGAGAAAAAAAAAATCTCTTATTTCCATTGTGGTCCTTGGTACCAATGGTCTGACATAGAGAGGCATGAAACATTAACATGAATATATATAAAAAAATTACCGAGTTCATTATTATAAAATAACGTATATGTTATGCATATGTAATTATAATTGCTCAATTTATGATTCTTAATTAAATGAAAGACATATGAATAAATAGACACCAATATCACATCAATATCACAGTACATTGTAAAAATATAATTTCTTAAAAAAAAAATGCATTACAACCAGGGACTAGATAACAGAAAGAACACATAAGTTCAGGAATGAAGCTTATCGTTAAGAAAGTGGTCCTTTACCGCCCTTTTAAAACTAGATATGTTGGGCAATTGTCTTATGTGGGAGGCAACATGTTCCATAACTTGCAGCCCAAGTAGGAAAAAGACTTTAGGCCAAAACCTTTAACTTTCGGTGGCACAAATGACCCATTTTGGCTAGATCTAGTTTGGTATGTGTGAACAGAATCCTGTTTAACGATATGATGACCCATGTAATCAGGGGATTGACCATTTTTTATTTTAAAAACATGACAAAGAGTAATTTGTTCAACTCTTCTGGAAACGGGTAACCAGTCTAGGGAAATAAAATGATGTTGTTCAATATGACATCTATGTTCCAAGTTCAATACAAATCGGATCAATTTATTTTGTGTAACCTGTAGTTTGTCCTTCCAAAATTTTGTTAAACCAGGATACCAAAATGAACAAGCATAGTCAAAATGGCATTGAATAAGGGATAAAACCAAAAGTCTTTTAGTATGTTCATTAAGATAGGCCTTCTTTCTATAAAGAAATTTTAACCTGGCATTAGCTTTCTTAATAATGGAACTAGCCATAGATTCACCAGTTAAACTCTGATCTAAGGTTGCACCCAAGTATTTGACAGCTGAGGTAGGATTAATAATTTGATCATTACACTTTATATTAAGGTCCCTATTAGTCCTAAGTTTAGGCTTGGAACCAAATATGATAGATTCAGTTTTACCCAGATGTAGAGACAATTTATTATCAATTAACCATTGACAAACCATTTCAAGATCTTTAGCTAGATCATTTTCAATAGATGACTTAGTTTTACCAGAGACCATTATAGCAGAATCATCAGCATAGAGTAACAGTTTATTTTTAACCACTGCAGACATATCATTCACATAAATTAAAAACAAAAGAGGTCCTATAACGGCGGGCACTTAACCTAACCTGTGTTCCTAGATTCTGTACCAGTACAAACCTGTTCTCCGCGAGTAAATGCCAACTTCCTCTAAAAAATCAGAGGTGGAGGACGAATGCTGTCAGACAAAATTTCTTTTATCAAATCGTCACGAGAACATACGCCCCGCCCGGGGATCGAACTCACGACCCTGCGATCCGTAGATCTGCGTTGTCCCTATTGAGCTATGCGGGCTGGCGGGATTCGCACGCACAGTGATATTATTGAAAATTCACATGGTTAAAGAGGACAATGCGACAAAGCATGTACATTATTAATGCATAACTTTGTCATACTTCTTTACTGCAATCCAACATTTTCAATACATTAAATCCCCATCAACGCCGAATAATCTTTTTAAAGATATTTCTTGTTTAAATATTGGTTGCCAGGCGGGCATAGCGTGTACTAGCGTTGTTTTTGGAACGTTGTAGCAGTAGGGGTTGGTTACTTAGGTGTATACCAAGAACGTTTAGGCTTGTCTGTGGTACTTTTCACACTGACCGTACCTGGAAGTTTCCCCACTGTGAATCTAGGTTCGAAGCGAAATTGTAAACCTGCCTAGTTTCCAACTTTCAATGCATTTCCTTGGCAAGTTCTATGTATAATGGTAATTGTAGGCTTTAACCTCTAATGATCCCTAAAATTGATGAAATTAGTATCAAGTCAGTACCTCCAAATGAAGAGAATACAATAAGGTAAACTAAAGTAAGACATATTAAAGTCGTACCTTCGGAGCTCTAACTCATTGTGCATTCAGTGTAATGTAGCATTTATTAAATGAGTGAGTGGGTGAGTGAGTGAGTGAGTTGGTTTTACGGCGAATCGACACAAAATGGTCATATATCGCCGAACTGTAAAGCATAAACATTTATATAAAAATGTAAAACATACCTAAAAACATCCATGTAAAAATGTAAAGCACACTGCATAATGTAAAGCATATCTAAAATCGTCCATGTAAAAATGTAAAGCATATCTAAAATCAGTTATGTAAAAATGTATATACGTATGTGTTAAAATATCAGCTGCAAACATAATAATATTGCAGAAGATGTAAATAAAAATATGAAATGTTAGATTTTGTAATCATTTGCTCACGGGAGATCTATCCTTACATTTTAGAGAACTCGGGACCAACGTGTTTTATGTATTGGTGATAACAGTCTAAATCTTACACACTTCTTATCAGAAATGCTACAACTGATAGTTCTGGATGGAAGACTGATTTTGCATGCTTTTATATACTGGAATATATAATTGTCAGGATATTTAAACAGCCAGTAATAATTAAACATCTGAGTACTAATGAAATGAATTCAAAAATCTAAATCTAAATTCACATTTTGTGAAGATAGCGTAAAAAGTTCTCTATTTCTCACTCGTTACATCCAATCTAAAAATCATCTCCAATTAATGCTATGCACATTGGATCTGAGGACAGGATATTCAGACACTCCTTCTTCTATCAGAGCCTTGCTTTCAACATTTTGAAAGTGGAAGTAGACTGTAGAAAGTCTATTTTTAACCTGGGATTCCAGTTTTCGATATGTGATTATCACGTACGGGTTTATAATTCTAATAAGTAAGCTTATATAAACATACGAGAATTAATTGTTTTTTCCTATTTTTCCATTCAGAATTGAAAAGCGTTTGTTAGGGATACCGGAATTATAAAGCTTTATATTCAACCATTGATAATTACGTGTTCTTCTGTGATGTAATGGTCAAGTAAGCAGAAAAATATTTATTGCAGCGGCCCGGGTTCGATTTCCGACTCGGGCGTGATTTTTTCTTGATTTCGCATTTTTTAAAGATAGTTTAGAAACAAAATTTCATGTCCTTATGTTCATAATATCATGAAACTTCTAAAGAAAAATTATTTTAGTCAAAATCTGAGTCCAGTCACTTTTAGCCAAACGCTAGTTGAAACGAGTCGTCTGATTGGTACAAATAAAACTAGATTGGTGGAAACAAAAATAGCAATATAGGAAATACGATTTTGAATAGGCTGTCTTCAGATCTAACTTTTAGAAAGACCGAGAACTTTAGTCAGATTGTCGTGATATCACTTTGCTAGCACAAAACAATCTATGTTCTAGAACTGGACAATACTTGATGTGATAACACGGTAACTTCAAGCTTGATTCAACAGATGTCTGAGTAGGAAATAATCATCATGGGACTATGATGTGGCGATTTCAAGTTAAACAGTTGTGTTTATATAGACAGGCTAAATTTAGACTTGTGTACATTTTACCAATTTTACCTTTGTATTGCTTATATAGAGTTGAAATTTGCACACATTTTGAAGGTCTTCTTCGTTAGTATCAAATTTGGTAGACAATGCACTGTTTGCATTAAATACTTTTTACCGTATTTACAGCAAAAATACAAAACAACAATGATAGGACCCTGCATTATCTTATCCATATACCTGCGTAACAATTTCAAATTAAGTTGGTCATCACAAACATCTGAAGAGCGATAACGCCACAGCAATATAAAGTAAACGGTTTATATTAATTATTTATACAACAGCGGAACAATACAAAGGCTACAAAAATATAACTTCTCTTAATATGGCAAAAAAGTCAGTTAAAATGATTGATGTTGTTGACCTTAAAGACGAACATTTAACTTTACGCTCTTGGTGAGGTAACGGACGTGTAAATATGAAACAAGTTGTAAATATTTTACAATACGTAGGTGTCCAAATTCATTGATGTCTAAACTATTCAAATACCAACGATGTTAGATTCTATTCCCTAATAAAATACAATACTGACTGAATTGGTAATCCTAATATTCTGTTATTTCGTACTAGAAGTACCTGACGGAGCGGTTGGTCGATTTTCAATCCCGATTATTTCAAAGTTTAGGACGTCTTAACATTTCATAATGTGGAATGATGCCGAATGAGCTTTAATTTAAGAAACAAACCTGATTTATATAAATCCACACAATTACAACTGTATGAAACAAATGCATTTATATAAAATTATGAAGGCAAACAGATTCTACGATTCTTGTATTATCATTGAGATAACAATCGAACATCTTTCATCTTTCAATAGTACTGACATTGACAAGAATATAAATATACGTCATGTGTCATAAATATACAACTTAGGTCTTCCTACCATCATCAAACTGAAGCATTTTTACTACCGTCAGTGCCATATCAAAAATCACTATATTACCAAAAAAGGTGGTAATTACTTTCATGATGTATCACTGTTACTGAAATAACCAATGTTGAGCATTTACCTTTTATGTAGTGAAGTTGCTGACCTGGTGTGCAATTTATTTCGAAATATTACATGAGGGTGTTAATTATAATTAAACGACCCGCAGTGCCGAGAAATACCGAATCTCAAATAACGATAGCACATGCTCTTGACACTCATTATTTTAGCTTGCACTTTTTATGCCGACTGAGAACGCGTCCAAGTTCCAACAGCTTTAAATTACATAAACTTAACACCTGAAACCATAAAATAAACGACCTGCAATTCTTCTACTACAGGGAGTGATGAAAATAAAAATTCTAAGATGGCTCAATTTAATTTGTTAGTGGGACAAAGAAGACGCTCATGCTCTGTATATTCTGCGATAAACAGTCGTTGATGCGCGTGAACTGATCATCCGAACACCAATTATGACGTTATAACAACGGCCTTATGGTTCCATTCATGTGTATCTGAACTAAGAATCGTGATATATCGGACGACAAACCACCCGAAAACATTAATTACTTGTTAAGTTCTAACTGGGCACAAAAAAAATCATGGTTCATTTATTTGGGACAAACTAATGGCGATTGAATCAGAAAATTATGCTAATATTTTGATATGTTTGCACAAAACTTACAAGAGTAACTGTTACGAAAAATAATTTCGTGGACATCAACGACGTAACTAATGTTCCCATATGAGCTGTAGATATTGCCGATAATGAGACAGGAGAACAACCACCATTACATAATAATGCCCGATTACCGAACTGACACACGATTTAATTGAAAAACAAAGTTATAAATTAAATAAAGATTTTATGTCAACCTGACACGGGCAAGGACATTAGCGATTTTGCAACAGGAAAGGTATTGAGAAATAACAGAACACATCTTAGAGAATGTTCATTATTTCGAAGTTGTTATTACCTTTTGAAAGGGCACATACTACATAAACTAATTTGTACACATGCCAAAAGGTAAGCGCATAGCATTATGATTTGAGCCGAGAAGAGTTCACATAAACAAGTGAACTATGGTTGGGGTAATTTTTTATCTCCGAGGCATGATTAATGGATATTTGATAGATAGAATACCAAAACCTTGGTGCTTTCGAAGACGGTGTTACAAAAAACTTCTATAAACAAATGAAGCTTGGGTGGGGTCATTTATGACCTCAGAACTTTGCAGCAGACCTATACACAAAGCTACATGCCAAATACTTAGGCCCTGGGCCTTGAAACTCTGCACATTCATGAAAGGTTCTAAATATATTTTTCTCATATAAATCTATGCTAAACACGTGAATCAAAGCCGAAGCCAGATTTAACCATAATGGTATGACTTAAACAATGTTAGAAAATGCTACATACTGAATATCTCAGCTGTAGGCATTGCGGTTTTGGAGAAGAAGATTTGTGTATTTTCTTTTCCGTGTGACGCCCTGCTCTGTTTTAAATAGACTTAATAGCAGACCATCCAAGAAACATTCAGGCCAAATTTCATCGATTTCCATCAAACGTTTCGAAGGAGCTTCGACGGACGGTTAGTGATTATAATTGCAGGTGACCTTACAAAGGGACACAAGAGCAGCATCTCTTCAAGCTTGTTCGTTCATTTGTTTGTTATATAAGTAGGTTTGGTTGGTCAAAAGTAAGCTTTGAAAATAATCACCTGCCTTTGTTGACTGAATTAAGGCAATTACAATCTTTTCAAGGTTATATAAGTTAAATCCCTTTGCAGTAAACAGCAATATTCTAATTTTAAAAGCATAATAGATGCATATAAAACATCATAAGAACGAGAATAAACGCCTGTTTCTTGAAGCTGTTTTATATTTATAGGCAATTAGGTGTCTAAAATATATGTGGTATATAAAACACATTATAAGTGTTATGAAATTGAGAAAATCGAAAAATAGGAAAGTTCAGCCACGTTATCACATTACAAACATGCTTTAACAATAAACAAATGAAACACTGTCATGTATCGGCCTCTCCCAGTTGCTATTTATAAATTAGAGATAATTAGATTCAAGATTTTTCAAGATTTTATTTACAATAAATGCATAAGTCCCACTATAGAGGGAAACATCAGCAGTATAATATCATATATTTATATACATAACACATAATGGAAAACGGCTATATATTACATTTACAGACAATATATAAAGTGCATATAAATTCGTACAAACGTATTTCAAACTTGAAACATATAAATGTATCATCTTAAGTGTGTACAACATTTTACAGTGACAAAAACATGTTTACAATTTTACACTGGTCTAAGTAAAAAGGTTATCAAAGTTCTAAAGAAGAAGAAGAAAAAAGTCTTATTTGAAGTATTGCATAATCTTGTCGCAGAAAATACCTATTTTTTCAAGTTTCTTCATATTATTTGAAGTTAACAAATTAATAAATTTAAACATACTTGGTCTATACCTACAGTAATTATCTATATACTTTTTTTTTTCGGTTTCAAATGTTGGACAAACAAAAATATAATGAAATTCATCTCCTATATCTCTACAATAAATACATTTTCGGTCATGTGCCGGTATATTTTGCCATCGCCCCAGTTCAATCGGAAGCCGATGATTTCTTGTTAAAAATAGACACAACTTTTTAGATGAATAAAGAGGTAGTTCATCTATGTATGGACTTCTTGAGAAGTTACTCTTAATATATTTGTAGACATTTGAATCTGACGTATTGCTGATTTCGGATCTCCAGTTTTGTATATACATATCTTTTAGCTTTTGATACGTTGCTTTTATAAGCCATTTACTACTGTTGAAACTTTGTATATACCAGATTCCAGAGAAACCAGTCTCAAATAGATATTGCTTTACATTTTCTATCCATAGTGACTTCACTATATTTTTAGATTGTAATTCCCTTAAAACAATATATACTTTTGATGAAAGTTTCGTTGTGTCCTCATTATTTATATTATCAATAAGTCTGACCCAGTAAGCTATAATTCTACTTTTAATATCAATTTTGAGTGGTAAAACACCTGTTTCTCCATATACCATGTATGACGGAGTAGACTTTTTCATGTTAAAGATATATTTATAAAATTTAAGCTGGACTTTCTCTAAAACATAAACATTTCCAAATCCCCATATTTCACTTCCGTACAATAAAATTGGTTTAATTGTCTTTTCAAATAGTTCAATTTGTAGATCAAATGGTAGAGCCAACGACTTGATCTTTCTTAGTAATGCAAACATTGCTTTTTTTGCTTGTTCGGCAATATTTATTTTTGATTTATAAAATGAACCACTTTATTAAAATATATACCTAGATATTTGTATTCATTTACAATTTCCAAAACATTTTCTCCAGTTGAGAATGATCTGTTACATTTTGAACGGCCTTTACAGAAAACAATGATTTAGTTTTGTTTACATTTATGCTTAACTTCCAATAATCGCAGTATTCTTTGAATTTGTTTAAGGCTTTTTGAAGATCCTCTTCACTTTCACCGAAAATTACTGTGTCGTCAGCGTAAAGTAGAATAAAAAGTTTTAAATAAACATGTGCTCCTTCGATATCTATATCTTTAGAGACTCCATTTACATCACTATTTTGTAAAAAACTTTCAAGATCATTCAAGAAAATTGAAAATAAAAAAGGTGACAAATTTCCCCTTGACGCAAACCGACAAGGCAATCAAAAAAAGGTGTACATCCATCAGAGGTTATTACTCTTGACTTGATGTTATTATAAAGACTTTGTATAACATCAAAACATTTCCCATTTATGTTCTCTTGTCTCAATTTTTGCCAGAGTCCAACTCTCCATACAGAATCAAAAGCTTGTTTGAAATCAACGAAACAACAAAACATTTTTTTCTTGTTTAGAGAAAGGTAAGTTTGACTGTTACTAAGAAACTACAGAAATAATTACACAAGTTTGAAGCTCGATAGAATATTTCTTTACTATTGAAAACTATTTTGCCAGCTCCAAACTACAGATAACAACGTCCGCTACTGCATCAGCGTGAATGTATATAAGATTTTGTTACTGTATTCCATGCTTTTGTGTATTTGTCATATTTGATTGATATCAGTAAATCTTTCATTTCATGTTTGATCATTTTGGGATACGTGGGCCATTCTAAAAAATATGACAATCGCGCGCTTCGCGCGTGCAAGAAACTACTGGTTTATATAGGTAATACATGTATGACTCTTTAAATTACTGAAAACTACCGTACCGTTTCGGAAATATTTAGCTTTCTATCAGGTGTAGTTATATATATTTATCAAAATACATGTAGCTAAGGCATAAATTCATTCTTCATTTTTGAAATCTGCAGTATCAGAGAAAAACTGTTTACAGGTGGGTAACGGTCAGACAGTCCTAAAAGACAGGGCTTGTCCTGGCAGACCCAAAACAGCGATAACGTCAAAGAACATTGCTGCTGTAAAACCTCTGATTGATGAAGACACCAGGCAAGCGGTGTCCGAGATAGCGTCTTTCTTGACATGTCAACGGGAAGAAGTCGTGAGAATCTCCCGAAGCACCAAGGTTTAAGAAAGGCTTGTATCCGATGGGTGCCTTACATATTAAACGAGGAGCAAAAGGTCGATAGGGTCAAATGTGCTAAAGAAACGCTCCAAAAGTCCTTAAATTTAGATGATGACACAATATCAAAGATGAGACCAGGCCCCGTGTTCACAAAACATTTTTAGTCTCAGCTGAGTTTGATAATGAAACTTTATTTGTCATTTATATCTAAATAGCATGTTCAAAACTAAATTTTAAGTTAATAAAAATTTTCAAATGACTTTCCAGTAGTGATGGTCAGTTTCAGTTGGATATAAGTCTTGAAGTTTTAGTAAAATTGATATTAAAATTTCAAACTCAAACTCACTTGAGACCGAAAAATGTTTTGTGTACACGGGGCCTGGGTATACTTTATTGAGCCACAGCGTCACGTTGATAACAGACAGTGGCTGCAAAAATGTGACATAATAACCAGAAATTGCATAAAGAACTAAAAGTGTCAAAAAAGTTTTCTATTTAATCTCCTTAAAGGGGACGCAGACTGTAATTAGAAAAAGTGGGCGGGATATGATTTATCTGCATAAAAGAACAACGTTTCGGTACATGAAATAGATAAGTTTTCAACTTTTAATATTAGACAAAGGAATGCTCACCAACATAAAGATGAAAAAATGTCAAATAAGAAATTTATTTTTGATTTACATATGAAACATTGTGAACGTCCGAAGTCAACAATTAATGTTTTTGTGAAAATAAAATGCACTTTACCTTGGCAAAACATTTATCAATATCCTAATTTCACCATAATTTTCATTAATTTGTTTCCGCATGTTTCAGGAGACATCGTTCATTCATATAAAATATAGGGGTCAGACAAGTTGTAAATGCAATACCATCGAAACGTACTTTATTGATAATGCAGTTCAAGAAACAATTTATATCTCACAATGTAACAAACAAATAGAATGTTGCATTAACAACTACATGAAAGGTACACTTAATCTGATCTGCGTAGGAGTCACTTTATATTGTGACTTTATCAATTCATTTTGAATTTGTTATTGTTATATAAAAATATTACGCAAGAGCCTCACAAATGAAAGCGGAAATGACTTTGATTCGGACTTTGAAAGCTATATGTTTTGGTACAGATCAATAAAATTAATTATTTTTCCAGATACTGAAGACACAATTTTGAACGATAAGAAAAACTAAACATAGATAGTTTCTTTTTAAATATACATGTGCTGCCACCTATGCTGTCTCCCGTTGTATGGTTAGAGTTGCCGTTCGTTCGAATTCAGCGCAGTAATTCGTTTTACCGTGAATCGCCGAGAAGGCGTTGGAAAAATAAAATCCATGTTAACCACTTTTTCATATTTAACATGATGTATTTAACCCATCTCATATACCTGCACTAAGGTATTAATTCCCTAGAATGTCATATAATGCCTCTGCAACGCTAATCCCACTCCGACTTGTTTGTTTATATTTTTATCAATGAGAAAAATGGCGTCCATCCCATGTTGAGATGACAGGGTGTTAAATCAAAACCAGGTATTTAAAAAAGAAACACTCGGAAGTATAACCTTTTTTGTTATTCTTGTATTGAACAAAACACGTTTCTTTCTTCAAATAAAAGCTTGATATTTGGGTTGGCTATCCTTACATATAGATCTCTTTTTTTCTTATTACAATCATCCAAATCCACAATCTACTGAAGATAGTAGGTGTCCGTTGAGGAATAAATGTTTTATTTTAAATTACCTACCAACAGCTTCTTTAAAATCCACCCCTTTCTCATTTGTGCATGAAGTCTCTGAATGCAGCAATCTGTGTCCCCTTAACTTAAGGGGTTAACTCAAGGGGTACTTTTGTATAAATTCCTATACTGTCAGGAAAGTCAGTCCCTGGAAAATTTTATAGAGACAAAGTACTGAAAGCTGTTAAACGAAAATGCAAAAACAATACGTGCAAGGACTAGTCTCCAGTTGATCCATGACAACGCGGTGCTGACAAAAATGCAATCGTTCAAAAGTTTCTGAGAGGTAAAGTCGTACAAAAAGTCACCATATACCAGATCAAAATCATTCTGACTTTTTCTGCATGCACATTGGTTATTTCAATTCGGATCTTTAACTGATAAAACCCAAGGATCAATCTCCCACAAGAAAATCTTCATACCAAGAAGGTAGTTGCCTTTTGGGACTCTAAACCCTTTAATTGTGCACAAACTCTCACTCGGTTTCATAAAGTTATCTGAATGTTGAAATAAACTATTCTCCCAAAGGTGAATCCGTTAACGGGCCTCGTTACAAAATATGCGATATGTAAAATATCTAACTAACCATTTACACATGTAATCAATGCTTATGCAGAGGGCCGAGCAACAGAATTACCATAAAGAGCAAAAGAAACACAATTAAAGAAAAAAAGGAAAGTATTATATATGTAAAACATGCGAAATGTCTCAAAATAAGCGAGCCAAATCACGTGTATAATGTTACCAAATACAGATGCAAAATCTCTATGAAATACATGGCATAGGTAGAACACAACTGATTCTCCATCCTATTATTTGTATATTTCAGCTGCACATGAGACGACCGAACGGTAAAATCTGCTGAATTTGAATCACATGCCTATCATCGCTGTGGTTGGATGTGAGATAGTCACCCACCTGGTTAACGAAAGGTCGGTGTAACCATGCTAGAAATAACATGCCCGGAAGTGCAACTGCGGTTTTCACTCGCCATCCAAAGCTGAAATACAGCCGTATAGCTTCAAATTCAACTTGATTAATATACCACAAAGAGTGTTTTATACAAAGATGTCCATATTTTTATTGTAAATACAAGCTAAAACACTCCTTGCTTCGCGAGTTTTGTTATTTAACAATCAGACACTTTCGATAATTAAAACAATGTTTCAATTGACAAGTTTTATTTGATATTTGATATTATTGCTATTTTATAGATGTAGTTCGTGTAATATGTAAAGATACTACATAAAACATTAAAAAGTACCAAACGATGATCTTAGCCTTATACAAATTGGTTAGTATTCGCCTTCTTTGCACTAACTGACACTTTATCGTAAATAGCATTACTGAATTGCACGTACACCGAAAGCAGTAAACAATTTTTTCTAATAGAATTACTTAAACAAAACAAATAATTTTCTGACATTTCATGTTTTTATATCGTTAATCTTCTTTATAGTATAACGGAGCAGCAGTAGTCCATATTTAAAAAATATAGAGAGATGTTTACCTGACTTTTCGAAGTATGTCAAAACTATTAAGATAGAACCTGAGACAGTATTGAATTCGAACCAATCTGCGTAAATCTAAAGCGACAATAAAAATAATCATTTTATGACCTGAAATATGTCAAGGTTAGAAAAATTAACCAGATGTGTTATATATCTTATTATACATAAATTTTTTTAAAAATATAGCTACATGTGTTTCAGAAGCATTTTTTGATTCCATTAGCAGGTTTGTTAGTCTAATGTTAATGTAAATGTGTGTTCAATTATTGTGCAGAAGAGAAAGAAGAATAAATCTGTAAGATATTGCTAGATAATCTTTTTTTTAGATTTACTGTTCAAGTTTTGTGTGTCAGGTATTTAATTCATTCTTCATATTCTATTTATACACAATATGTAAACGATGTGTAAGTTAAACCTTGGTAAGTAATAAAAGCTATTAAACTGATCATTCTTTTTTATGAAACGGTTTTAACTGGTGTTAAAGTTAGTGATGCAGTTAAATATTATGTATTATTTAGAACGAAAAACTGCAGAAACTGTTTAAAAATTAGGTAGGGTTTGACCAACCCAAACATAATTATGTACAACATTTAAACGTCAATACACTTTGAGAACTTCAATATGTTAAATAATGTTTTATGAGAATGTTTTAATTCTAAAATTGCTCTTTCTTTCATTTTTTTTCATAAATATATTTTGTTTCCTATAATAGAACATTGCAAGTTGTTAAGGAATTTGGCTGGATTATTTTGCTAAACATAGAACCTAATACAAATAATGCTTGATTTATCAGACATGCAGCGGATATTCGTCTGGTCAGTTATTTCGATTGTACGAATCCAAAGTATGAAATTCCATCTTATTTGCCTATAAGTCCGAAGTTTTGAGTGGCCTACGTTAAGATATTTTATACTGCGCATTTAGAAATAAATTAGGGTTATTATAATAACAGCTTGATCTGGGTCGAGTGCATTTTGCCAGGTTGGATCAAACGAGGCGTGCAAGCGCCGAGCAAAATCCACTCGAGCCGAATACAAAATCCCAGACAAAATCCCAGATCTAGCTACTGTTTTAATGAATCCTTTATTATATACCTGTACCTTTTTGTTTGTTGTTTATCTTCAATGATTATCGATGTTAAAGTAGTTTTTGTGTGCGTTATTTATAGAGCTGTGTCAGGTTATGCATTTTAGATGAAAGTAGTCCGGCAACCTACAATAAAAATGTACAATACGGATTTTTTTTTCTGTTGTTCGTTCTTACTTGTGAAGTACAAGCCGTCTTTTTGACAGAATTTGTATACTATTAGGTATATAATAAATAAAAATTCACGAAGTTACAGCTTATATTAGACTGAAAATAATGAGAAAATTCAATTTCGTCAGCATCTACAAAACCTACATGTGTTATGCATTTCCTTTTTTTTTAACAGAGCAGGATTTTCAATTTACTACCCTTTCAGTCATTTAAAAAAAATTGACAAAGTCATTGTGTAAAAGACAAACAACTAGGCTGTAATGTTGTATAATAACCATACTGATTCATTTGTTTAGTAACCGAAGGGGCTTTTTTCGGCGCAGCCGTATTACTCTCGATGTCATGACCTACAATGACCAATGCCAATTGATTAAGTTGCGTAACGTATTGTATGTATTTAAGCTATACAGATTTATGAAACAATTTTGCTATTCGGATGAAAGTGACAGTGTTCAGTTGGCAAAACGTTCACCCTGAATGACACTATTTACAGTTAAATAGTATGTGTAAGTCAGTATATTTAACAAGTATATTGGTATGTCTAAATAAATATAAGTACGACTAATAAATACAACAAAATACCGTTAAAATACTAATTTTTATCAGTTTACAGAAATAGCTGTGTACGGTCGTATAACTAGTGCCTACTGCATTTTAGATTAACAGATGTGGTATTCAGGCGCAAGAGATTTGAGATTTAAGTCTACAAGGGAGAGAATAGTTTCTGGAATTAATCTTTTCTCTTGTAATAAGCTGCCACCATTATCATGCAAGACTTTTACTTGTTTGATGTTCAGCTTTAGAAAGCAAGCACTTCAGATGATTTCAGTCTCAAATACAGCATTCTTGGGAGTACATCTGAAAGATAGTAGGTATCCCGTGTTTGATTGATTTGAAGAAGAATGGTTTTGTTTACAGCAGCCGTTTCAAGCACGTGACGAAGACTTTCATTCATTACGAATAACACACAAATTTCGCCATTTAATCACTGTGAATAAATAGATCTTCTAAACAAGGCTAGCCTCGCTAGACGTAAACAAGAATTAACTGACTTTTGTCATTTGTCTTGTTATTGTTTTTATTCAATTGAGTTGCACCATGTTCAGAAAGTACATTTTTTATCGGTATTGTAATTCCCCCCGTTATCAAATAATCCGGGCGTAGTGTTTTGCTCTGTGTGTCTATCACAAAATTAAGTCATGCTTTTAACTCATTTATTTCTTGATTGTTCTCTTTCAAACTCGCTCCTAGTGACAAATAATTTACATTGATGTATAGGCATTTAACTTTACTTCAAACACTTACCACATTTTCCAATTTTGAACACAACTTGTTTATTTCTATATGAATCCATTTCATAACAAAAAAAAAGTGGGTTCGAGCCTACACTCGGGGCGTTGAATTATTCATGTAAGGAAGCCATCCAGCTGGCTTACGGAAGGTCGGTGGTACTACTCGGGTGCCCGATCGTGATGAAATAATGCACGGAGGAGCACATGCGGTCGTCCTTTACCATCGAAGCGGGAAAGTCGCCAAATGACCTGTAATTGTGTCGATGATACGTTAAACCCAACAAAATAAATAAATAATAACAAAATACACCGTAGGCTTTACATCAAGAATATTCGTGCATTTATTACCCCATTTACTTAATGGATTAGACGGAACAAAACAAATAAAGTAACTATGATACAGAAAAAGCTGTTACACATATGCCAAAAGAAAGAGAATGAAATGGACTGCTATAATAATCAAATAATCAGCTGATTTAAAAACAAGAAAAATTCCATGTGATATCCTAACCTAGAAAACGTTGATTCAGACCAAAATCATGAAATAATACACGCAGTAGAGTTATTGTTAATTGCAGTGAATGTAATATATTCTTGTATGCAGTTTAGATAAACTTCTTTCCACATTTGAAGATCAATGTTCAGGATAAATAAATTTAATAAAGGGAGATAATTAAAAATAAGCGTACACAGCATTTTCTCTCAACGTACCTTGTCATTATGTGTGAAACTTCAACAAAATCCCTTTGATAGCTTTGAAGTTATTCTAACATAAAATGTTATATATATCAATTAAAGGAAGGTAATTAAAAAGACAGTAATGTTAAGATATCGTTCTCGTACACAATAATTTCTCTTAATGTCTCTAATGTTGTGTGTAGTTTGAATAAATTCCCTTAATCACTTTTACAGCAATAGCTAGGACAACTCAATTAAATAAAAGGAGATAGGTTAAAAGTGAGCAAGGTAGAGTTATGGTTCTTGCACACAGCAACTTTCTTTAATGCCTCCTACCTTTGTCTTTGTATTCAGTTTTCTTCGCACTTTTACACCGAATGCCACTAAGTTTGATTAAGATGGACAGTTGATAAAAATTTAACTAGAAATTGTAACAGTGTTACCAATGCCACCGGCAAAAGCACATTTTTAATAAAACATACTACATGCCAATACATCACTGTTTTCAAAGTAAGGGGGTGGGGAGGAGTGATGGGGACAGGGTGTTGGGCATCATATTAAAAATGCTTAAAAATATTAAGTATATATCGTATAATGCATAACGTAGTATGTAGGTTGATAAGGTCTGGAAGTCTATCATTGGTGAATGGTTTCAAATGTTATTATCTCTGTTGTAAAAAATGAAAATAAAAATATAATAAGGTATTTATCATATTTATGGGAAACAATTAATAAATATATGAAATACACGGCATTTATATGGTACAAATGAAACTTGTTTTTAAATTACACACCAGCGAAATTTAATGCCCGTGTTGGTCATAATTATGCGGAACATTTCAGCAGAACAATTTCAAGTCCCTTGATGAATGGCAGAGTTATGGACCAGACACGGGACAGAAACTGTTAACCTTTGACCTCCAAGTGTGACATTGATCTTGGAGTCAGGGGTCTCAGAAAGAGGTGGGGAGAAAAAATAAACTTTTCAGAAAGAGTGAATCTTATTGATTCAGTACAGTTTAATAATTGTGTGAAAAGTTGCCACTTAAATTTATACCAACCCTAGATTTCTTGAAGAAAGTAATGTTTTACTGAAGTAAGGCACAATTTGAAAAAAAAAATACTAAGAAATATAAATATTTTACTGACTACTTAACTTAATAAAATTGATAATTATAACTACTAGTTTCTCTAAGTTGGTTCCTTTAAGTCTCGTTCAAATATTAGCGTATTCAATAAAGGAACAACATCAGGCACAATAAGCTTGGATATGCGATTTCTTCTAAATGGAATGATTCGTTTTTTGTCTGTAACTTATCACAAAAAAGTCGGAAAATATATGTCCAGAAATATATATATAACACTTTGCTGCTATTAAACGTTTATCATACGATATTACAGTATTTTTCTTTTCACAGTAACGACCACGTAATATAAACATTAAAAATATACCTGCATGGTAACGTATGTTTTTAAGTGGACACCAGGGAATATACAAACTATTGTTAGCACATATATATATATATATATATATATATATAAAGTGTTCTATGAGAGTTGAGGTCGCTTGTATGTAATTTAATCACTAAACCCGCCCGCTTAGCTCAGTAGGGAGAGCGTTGGTCTACGGATCACGGGGTTGCGAGTTCGATCCCCGGGCGGGGCGTATGTTCTCGTGACGATTTGATAAGAGACATTGTGTCTGAAATCATTCGTCCTCCACCTCTGAATATTCATGTGGGGAAGTTGGCAGTTACTTGCGGAGAACAGGTTTGTACTGGTGCAGAATCCAGGAACACTGGTTAGGTTAACTGCCCGCCGTTACATGACTGGAATACTGTTGAAAAACAGCGTTAAACCCAAAACAAACAAACAAACAAACAAACAAACATAAAACATGTTTATGTACTTGTTTACTCATGGTTACAATACAATAATCAGTATTGTCAGATAATTTATATAAAACTTTCGGAAGTATCAAACTGCGTTCCTATATAAAAACTCATTTACGTTATATAACGCAGGAGTTACTTGAAATATTGGGTGTTATTGATTTCTTTTCTACCGTATTCAAACTACCCAGTCATGCAATCAACGTTTAATAAATTGTGGGAGGGGGCATTTTGTTCGTCAAAATTATGTGTTAAAGATCTGCGTTGAATTTCAACATATGCAAAAAAAGGAATATACAATAATTACTTATTATCAAAGATCATTCTTGCACTTTAAGTGATATATATTGACGATAACGTATGTGTCAACGGGTTGTCGAACATTTGATGTATGCTTAAATATGTATATGTCTATTTACTGTTGTGACCATTTGCTGAAATGTTTTCTATATGATTTAATAATCCCTTAAACAAGTAGATTACCAGATACCATTTGACAAAACCAGTTACAAACGACTGACTAAAACCTAAATGACAAGGTAAAATGCTTTTAGTAGTATGTCAGTTGCAAGTACAGTTCCTCTCTATTGTCATTTAAATGGAAGGGATATTTTGCTGATATTCTAATCGGTAAACAATTTAAAACCAATTTATGCCTCATTAGTGACATTCAGAGTTTAAAGTTATGGCTCAGATTACTAAATCTTACAAAGGGAGATAAGACAGGATCATGATTCTTATACACTGTACTTTCTTTTAATGACGTTTACCATTGTTTGAAATTTCAACAAGACCGATTGATTTTTTTTTGGCATATATTTAAGTTTAATAAAGGAGATTATTCGTAATGTAAGCTATGTAGATTTAATCTACTTGTACAAAGTAATTTACCTTTATTTCCCTAATCTGTGTATGAAATTTGCATAATTTCCTTAAATTGCAATGGATACCTCGCAATATTAACTAGTAAACTTCGTATCACTTGTCAATATGACAATATAGACCTCTTTCAACGCGTGAACTTTCTGTACGCAGACTGTAGTCGCTCGTGTAATTCATTTGCTCAAGTCAATGAGCGGAAGATTAGACACAGGCCTGTAGTATTTGAGAATATTTGGTTCAAGACTTGGTTTCTTAAGTAAAGGTCTTATCCTAGCATTCTAAAACTCCTTTTATTAATACAAAACTTAATTCCATTGATGTATTTATAATATTAGTTATCAATGGCAAGAGTTCATCTAGATATTTCTACAAAAGCCATGTTAGTAAGAGAGGCAAGTTCACAGGATAAGGTTTGAGATTTTTGTATGAATTGTTTACCTCTTCTGTCAGTTTGCAACTTTCTGATGCTCTGTACAATCAAATTCTGCTGAATCACAATCAGTTTGAAATAATCTTATTCCTAATGTTTTAAGTAGTCCCTTAAAAGTCTGTGCAAGTGCGTTTGAGGATGAGTTGGAAAGACGGGCAGTATCTTGACTGTCTCCTTGTAGATTTTTGGTTATCTTTGCCAATCCTTTGTGGTTAGTGCCACATGACTTTAACTTACCTCAGTCGTCGGTTCGGGCGTGAATAAGAAGTTTATCAACGGTAGCTATAAAGTTGATGGTCGATTGCTAGTTGTCTTGTCAGCTTAGATTCAATCCAATATCAAACTTTATGTATTACACAAACGTAACATCACTTTTTTACGTGAAAACTGTTTAGTTTGTAATCGAAATACATGTTATAAATCAACGTTTTTAATGATAAAGTTCGACAGATTATACTAAAAAAATAAATGGGATATTGTTGTTCAGTCTTTATAGACAGTTGGCTAACTTGGAAAAGAGGCCTGGTTAACAAATCCGTAGGCATTTTAGTACAATATGGTTTCATACCTTAAAACGTTCGTTATTCTTTCTTCTATTCAACCAGGGTGAATACCAGGCTCAAAAATCCATTTTTATTTTTTGTGAGGCCCCAAAAGGGGACAATTAGTTTTTTTTCTCAATGTTAAGGAAAATTAAAGAAAATTTTCATTTTTATCATTATTTGATGAAATGTGTATCTGTTGTAGATGAAATTTATTGTAATATGAATAAATATGTTCATCACACTAATTCTTTTAGAATTTGAGGCCCATTAAAGGTTTTTGAAAAAATATTTTGAAAATTTTGATAGGTGTCGCATAATTTAGAAGTACAAAAATGTATATTGTTTTTACTCTATTTGTGAAATCTCTACGATACTAAGATTGAATATTTAAGGTTCAGGTGTGTAACAGGCATTCTAATACACAAAATAATAAAAAGGCACCATTGTGGGGTCATGTTATTGCAGAATAATTGATAAGCAAATTTTAAAGTTTGTTGAAAAAAAAATGGTAATTGCCCTCTTCTTTCATATGTTGTAAACCATAAAATTTACCAGAATATTTTCTTCATAGCAATTTAATATTTGTTCTTAGGTAGTTATTTTACACTTCCCCCCACACCCCCTCCCCAACAAAAAAATATTGAGGCTCTAAAGGGGTTTAAATTACTCACATTTCGTGATAATTTAGATTAATAAGTAGTAATCAGTTAACAGAATCATTGCTGAAATAATTATATTTAGCATATGACGTTTTATGATTCACCATTTTATATGTATGGTGGTATTCACATCTCTTTAATAGGATGTAAGTGGAACTTTAACTAATATGCCATAGTATAAATATAGCTCAAAGACCAGATTATTCTTAAATGTGTGCCCTCTTGATATACTAGTAGTAAGCCTACAATTATATTCATTGGTAATGTCATCTATACATGTATCTTTCTTCATCTGATCTCTTGTAACATTGGAATATACACGTAACAACAATTAGATCACTTGATTCAGCTAGCCAAAGAGACAAATCAAAGACATTATTAACCAATTTGGTATCAGCGGAGCAGTTGTCAAGTATTTAGGTATCCGCTGTTCAATCTGGAGGTCAGCATTTCATGTACCACATCACACCAGTACTGGTGTGTGTCCACTTCGGTAAATGTCACAATGATACTGCACAGCTTATTTTATTATTACATTTTATTATTGTAAGTATTTCATTATCTGAAAAGGATAACTGATGTGAACATGTAGCACCTATTTTCCCAACCAGCTACGTTTTTGGTAGGTAGTGTTTATGAAGTAGCCACAAAGGGGCTAGAAAATTCTAATATTTTCAAAAATAATGTAATCATTTGTATTTTGTGTAATTTTGTGACTTGCAGAATGTAGATATCGGCTCTTCTTTGTCCTCATATACTCGCCTCTATTCATGCTATAGGAACAAGAATGTCCAGGACCTGTGAAATCTGTTTGTTTACAATTGTGATGATAGATTAAGTATGTATATTTTGTTGTTCGTTATCAAAGATAGTTATACTTGTAAGGATTCCTGAGAATAAGCATTTGTATGTACAAATGTACAAATGACTGCATGAAATGATTTTCCTGGCACCTTAGTGATGGTCAGGGCTAGATTCCAATCTTGAGGGCCCTCCATGTAGATTCAGCTCAACATTAAAAAATTGTTAATGGTCATTTCTTTTTTTCAGTTCTAGGCTTATTATGCTCTAGAAGCCTATTTTGCTCAGGTTAAAAGAACTGAGTTCATGTCTTAATAGTTGTTAGGCTTACTTTGTATATACATTTACAGAAATATTTCGTATTGTACATACTGCCATCACTTTTTATTTTACACTGTTATGCAACTCTGAAAAGTTGGAAGGATTAGGAGAAAGGTTTACTTCACTTTTTACTGGTTTAATTTCCAAGTTGTGTTTTTGCAACTGGCAGTTCCAGATCTGTGCTCCACTTTGTTCCTTTATGTCTTTCTCGTTGTCAATATTTTTTACTTTGTTCATGTATATTAAGTGTAAAGTTAATCATGTACACATCCATACAATCACTGATATGCAGGGGGGAGGTTCTTTCTTCGAACGTAGTTTTTCTTAATGAATATTTGTACGTGCGATTTTTTTGTCTAGCCTTGTGCTTTGAAAATACTCTCAAAAAGTAATCAAAGCCTTGAAATGTCTGATGGTTGCGGGTTTTTGGTAGATTTATTTCTGTTTAAATGCCAGTCTATGAATATACATGAATGCGAAACAAATACAAATTTAAAGTGCCTCATATCTGAGATGAACTCTGCCTGACCCAGCTTGTGATGTAACCATGGGCCGGAATACCTTGTCAATGATAGATCTTATATAATCTAAATGGTCAGTGTGAGTGGATACACGTTGAATAAGAACTGCTTGTTTATTGATGATTCATCCGCATTGTTCATGAATAGGACTATTTTGTGTAGCGCATGAACATGCTTTGGATGTGATTCGGAATATAAAAAAAAGATGCTATGATTGTCAGAAATAACTTTGGTAGTGGGATAAACCCGCAACCAAAAATGCAACATCTATTCTTTATGACAGTCTAATCATACTTGTGTTATTGTAATTCATTTCACTACCACCTTAGAAACTCATATTAATTACATTTTGTGATACAGAAATTCGATCATCAGTAAGGAAAGACATACCAAATATCCGTAAAAGTCTTGATACTGTTAAATGATTAACAAATTGACCAAGAGTTTAAGTTTGATAAGTTTGAAGTTTTTGCCTTGCAAAACACTTTCGTGTGATGTAGACGCAATTACAAACATTTACGTGTAATGTCACACAAGGTTTTCTATATTGTAGTAGTATTATTACATCTGGTGACTCTACCATTTTAAAACAACTGAATGTTAATTGGTCTTATGGCATACCACTGCTTCAACAAAATATTTTTGAAAAATGCCTGTTCTGGCCATGGATACAATCCGATAACGATTTTAATAACAAAAGTTGCCAAAAAAGCCTTGCGCTCGACTATTCAACAACTTCTCAGTTTAACAAGGACCATGACTGGACAGGACTTACAAAACCATATATTGGTTACTTCCCGAGGTTTGATGACTGGAAGCACTATGTGAAATTTTAATCAAATGCAGGTAGTTTCTGAAATACACCTTGTTTTTTAGGGACATGCTGAACTTTTACCAAATATTTTAGGCTGAAAACGAATCATATTTTGTATTCAACTCAGTCAAGATTATTTTTAATTCAAAAGGTTAGATGACACAAAAGCCTTATGTAAAGTTTTAATCCAACACATATATATTGGTTGCTAAGATATGAACTTACATGCAAAACTCATCCAAGGTGAGGATGTCAACAAAGGCGACACCAACACCAGAGTGAACAGGATAGCCATCACTATTCCTCAAATGCACTGGAATTTTGAAAAGTGTGGCAATTTATATGTGTATATCAATGTACATCAAATATTTACACGCAATGTTTTGCAAAAAAAAAAAAAAAAAGTATTTGCCAGAAAGTGATATTGCGTGTTTACTTTTTTGAGTGTATATATAGGTTCAGTATTCCATATTTGGGCAATTTGACTATATGTGTCTCAAAAGTTAGTACCAATAAACCGATATTTTAAAGCACTCTTATTGTAGTAACAATTAAATGAAAATAAGGAAATGAAATGCAGAGAAGTTACATGTATATGTAATATATTGGCTCTACAATTTCTTGAATTCTCAGAGTTACTTATTCTATATGTATCAAAGTGTTTTGTGAAAGTCTCGGTTTAAGTGTTCTCAGACCTCAATAGAAAGTGATGCTGCAATAATCTGCTTCCGGAATAAAAGAGGATCTTCCGGTCTGTCCCTCATTTTTGCAGCTATATGGAGATTTTACCGGTGAAAATCACAGCAAAAACTGAAGAAATCGCAGACCACAGCAACAGAAAATCAAAATTTGTTCGTACGTACGAACAAAATTCCAAATAAAATTTACAAATTCTTGTTCATTTCTCACATTTTTAAATGCAATTTGGAATTATGTTCGTACGTACGAACAAATCCTGGCTGTTCGTACGTATGAACAATAATCCATATTCCGTATTATTTTTCAGTTCTGACATGCTGTTCAAACATGATTTGATTTTCTGTTGCTGTGGTCTGCGATTTCTTCAGTTTTTGCTGTGATTTTCACCGGTAAAAACTCCATATAGCGGCAAAAAAGAGGGACAGACCGGAAGATCCTCTTTTATTCCGGAAGCAGATTAATAATAAAAACAATAAAGTTACTTTACACAATAAGTTTTAGTACAGTTAATGTTTTAAGACTGCGTGAGTATATCCACACACTTAACTGAATGTTACGTTGATGGCAAAAATGATATGCAGCATGTCCGGTTAAAATTGTTCATTTTGAGTGTAACTCCTTTTGGGGCCTCTTGAATTATATATGAAATTTCAAAGAAAATGTTATATGTCTTAGTTTTTTATATGCACTGGATACTATAGAGGATAAACATTAATTTCTTAATTACATGTTAATACCAATGTACCGCAAATTCTAAGATATTGGATACGTCACATCATCATGTAAATGCCGTCTGACGGAGAACCCCCAATTAAGGGCCTCATAGTCTTTAATTTCACTTGAAAATTACATTTATACGTCAAATTATATTATATAATTGAATCTTTCCACTTTATTATATATTTAAGTCAGATTTACCTTAACCTGTAATTTAAACAACATTTTACTTTTATTTTTATTTCTTGTCACGTGCACCCCTTTTGGGGCCTCACGAAAACTTGAATAGGGATATTTGAGTCTGGTATGCACCCTGGCTGAATTCTATATACCCGAATGAACATTTTGATGTATGATACCATATTGTACTAAAAAATGCCTACGGATTTTTTTGTCGGGGCTTTCGCCAACTGTCTATTAGAACAAGCATTTTATTTTAATTGTTCTAAAACTGTTTGTTTATGAACCAAACAAAATTACCAGAGAATCCACTTGTAACTGCAGTTTCGAGTAAAAAAATGTGACTTCTGATATATAGAGAATATTAGGTTACTGTCTTATAAATTTAAATTTATTAAGTGAGTCGGAGAAAATATAAAAGTCGAGGCTCTGCCGAGACGTTTATTTTTTCGTAGACGAACTTAATAAATTTAAATTTATAAGACAGTAACCTAATGTTCTATTTATCCTACCTTCTGATCTAAAATCATTCTTTAATTAAAATTCAAAATTTACCAACTAGATCTGATTCTGTCTTGCACAGAAATTAATACGCCCCACCATTACACAAACAGGTCTTTAAAATAAAAATATTACAAAATAAGAGCCGAAAAACAAAGGCTAACCTTGTTTTGCTTTGTGTCCGACTTCTCTGTTCTGCTAAACATTAAAGAATAATTTTAATTTGCTGCCAAGTGAAGTTTTGTCCTGAGTTCAGTTGAATGCCGGATTACCCATCTTCACCAAGCAAACGATTGACGAGACTTATACACACGCCATATCGCCGCTTGACAGAACAAATAGGCAAAGCGTTTCCTCGATGATTTTATTCAATAACACTCCATTCCAGATGCAATATATTCCTAGATTGAAGTGTAGAAAGCTAAAATTCTGAACAAACGCTATACATGAGTCACTTTCCGTTTCTCCGAGCGTTTCCGTTATAAAAACTTTTTGTAGTAATTGAAAATACGGTATGCATGCACTATACATTTGTGACATGGTCTCACGTACCTAATAAAAGCGCGTTTAAAATAATTGCATAAATATGTCTTTTAGCAGTTATTCTCAAAAACAAGATGGCGTCGTTTTAAAAAAAAATCCAAAAAGTTGTCCGCCAAGCTTTATCTAGTCACTGACCAGATAAAGCAAAATTTATCTGACCCCTTGATTTTTGCCTTTATTTTGCATGAAGGTAGGATAAATTCTATTACTTATAACATGAATAAATGTTGAGTTCTGCTCAACCCGTTGCTAGAGGGCGTGGACGGTAGCTTGCATTTCCGCTACCGTCCATGAACAGTCTCAGACAAACCGAGCCTGCAACATTTTCGTTTTTGTCGTGTTGGGCGACCTGTGGTCTTCCTCTTTTTTATTTTCTACTCTATTTGATACTAATTTGACAGTCGTATGAGAAATAATTTGGTTCATTTTTTGCATGTGATAACAACTACCAATAAGCAACAGAATAAATGTTGTATATGCCAGTTCTATACACCAACACATTTGTGTTCGATACAATGTCATTACTCGTAAATTACGCATTAGTCATTAAAATTCTTAGTCTGGTGAACTGTAAACAGTGAATTAAGAAATCAGTACGTTTCTTTCAGTCAAAATCTGGGTAAAATATCGATTAGAAATACTGCATAATGCGTTGACATCGATTTAGTTTGAGATGTTCTTAAACGTTTTTCAATAGACATTTTTCTTAAGTGTATTTCATGTACGATTGTTGTAAATCAGCCTGAGATATTTCTAAACAAGAGCATCGCAATGCGGAGCAATATACGCCCGAAGGTATGACCTTTGACCCCTAAGTATAACGATCTATCAAAAACATGCACTCTGCTCGTCGTCTTGATGTAGTAAACATTTGTGTCAAGTTTCTTCGAAATCCTTCAAAGAGTTCAAGAGTTACAGAGCGGACACGAAATTACTAATGGACGGACGGACAAACGGACGGACAAACAGACACCGGTGTCATAACATTATACTTCCCTTCGGGTGTATAAAAAGAAGACGTTAGCGAACAGCAGGAACTATATAGAATTTTAACTGTAAGTCTAATCCATTTCAAAGTCGTTGAATGACATACAGAAATCAAAGATATTGTACTAATGACTACTTACTATAGTCTTATCTGAAGTTCATTTATGCCGCATGTTTGACTGACAATTCCTTTGTAAAATTATAGAAAGCTTATATAATTTCATTTTATTCAGGTGTAAGATCGTGAATATTTCATACATTTCATAAGAAACAATTATTTTGAATAAACATTTCAACATACAAACATGATAAAACGGTAAATTGACATAGAATGACCTATCAAAATAACAATGTACCCAGATATATCTTAAACTTACGTACGAGATCATTATGTTATTATTAAACATATAAACCACTTATATGTATTAAAACTAAAAATGACATTTCATTAAAAGAATAGTATGTTTTATAAGTGGACATTTTAAGAATGTTTATTAGATTTTTGCAATTAAATCATTTTAATTATATCACGTTGATACATCGTACAGCGGATATAGCTAGTTATTGAGCTGTAAGTGATGGCGTGTTTTGAAAATCCGCATTAGCACTGGTAAGATTTAACATTATTTCAACACATTTAAAATAAGAAAGATGTTAACGGCGAATTTTATCAAAAGTGGAATGATTCCTATGCCCAAAAATACATCCATATTGCTGGCAACGTGCACAATGGAGTTTATATATAGGCTGATGTTCCGTTTGCTCACTGTCGAATCTTTACTTTTGTGCATATTTTAGTTAGGTAAATCCTGGATATTTGACTATAACAATTTTTTTTTGTATCACCCAAATGAATTTTGACACGGGTGTACGGGGTATAGACATTTGCAGTAAGGGGTATAGACGTTTTCAGAAATATCCTGAACGGTGTATAGACGAAGAAAGTTGAGATGTACTGAGGGTTTCATTCAGTATGATTACTTAAAGTTAATGCTGTTAACACAATATTTAACCATACACTTTCTTGATGTTTTACAGGATTTTGTCGTCACTTTTAGACATTTAATTGCAGCTCATGTGGTCGGTTAAAGTAGGACAGGTGTTATGTTCCTGATAAGTGTGTCATCTTAAAACAATATCTAAACCAAACTTGTAAAATGAATAATCAATACCGATAAATACAGAGATCACGTTGTTTGCCCAATCAATCTTAAATTCCGTAGGTTTTGCAAGAGATCATGGCCAGTATATTTCCATTTTATCTTTTAAGAATGTACAAATGTGGAGCCAAAACATGAAGCTTAAAAAGATGATGGAACATTATTTTATGAAACCTCATTTCATTTCTAAGTGTTATTGATATGCTTATTCTTCTTTTTTCATTAATAGTCATGTTTGTGTATCTGCATAAAATTGTGATACATTATACAATGAATTGTCAAATGATGCATGCTGCAAACATTTAGGGATCTTTCTGATAAAAGTACTTATAAATTTTAAATACTTACATTCATGTCTTTTCTGGCACTGCATTCATTTTGAAAAATAGATCGTATGAAAATAAAAATGTTTAAGATATCAAATCAATTTTGTTTTTGAATTATGCATTTACAATTGTCCTTGATTTGCACTGTGTGGACATGTTATTATGTAAATATGTGCACTTGTTGTCCAATTATGGCTCTTCAGATTGTGCTTTACATTTCACATTGCATGTTAATTAGCTTGTGAAGATACCCACTAGAAGTTTTGTTTTTGCAGAATAGTTATGACCCTTCAGTTAGTATTTTTGATTATTTCTAAAATCTGGTTTAAATTCCTAACAACATTCTTTTGAAGAAAATATTCCAATTCATCAATGTCTACATAGAATAAGAAGCTATTATGTTGCATTTGCTGGAAAGAATCCTATTTATTCTAATTAAATCTTGCACAATGACTAAGGCATACTAGTATATTACAGACTATCACTCTCATCTAACTCATACATTTTAGAAATTGCAAAACAGCTTTATTCCATGAAAATATTTAAACACATAACTTGGGGGTGATGAATAAGGCTCTTGCTTTGTACCATAGAACTTCCACATTGCCATAGGCAATAGAAATACATGTAGTTACTAAATTGTAATCAAAATGTTTTATTATCATGTAATAAAGTAGCCTGAAACTCTTGACAAGAATGACAAATCATCAAATTCCTGAGTTTTCAAGTAAACTTGCCATAAGTTAAAACACATTCTTTAAATTATATTCACTCTATATTGTTTCAAGGGAAATTAATACATTTGAAAACACTCTTCTATCCCACTTTTAAGGAAACATCTGAATATTTTTCACCAGAAAAGACAAAGGATGATAAAATAATAAAAGTTTATTTCAGCAACTGCAAAAATAGAAAACTTAAGAACTTAATCACATATTAGTAACAAATCACAGCAGTGTAACTTTTTCATTGTAATTATGATAAGAAGTGCATCTCTTTTAGAATTTGTCTGCTATGATTTTTTTTTCAATAAGATAACTTAAATAATTCTTGCCCAAATCTAACCTAATTATAAGTTAAACCATAACCAATGAAAAAAAATAGAACAATTTAATTTCTAATTTAAATTCCATTTTTAATGTATAAAATTTGTAAGAACGTTTTAGTCTAAAGCAAACATAAAAGAAACAAATGAAAATATAAGTATGTACTATAATTATGATACAGTTTTTGCAACTTCGAGTAAGAATAAACATTCCAATCCGTTACAGATATGTACTTCTAATCTATACTCCGTACAGATAAAAACTATCCCCCTTACAGTATACAGGCAAGAGGAACTATACCCTGTACAGTCTATGCGTGTAAGTCATGGTGAATTTCTCTGCGAGGTGAGCACGGAAAGCTCCAGTATTTGGCATGGATTGATTTAAGGTTACAATGAATAAATTGTACGATTCACAGTTTTGATAACTGATGAAATTACGTTTCGAAAAGAAAGGAACTTTGCAGGTGCGCTCAAATCAGCGATGAGCATCCGAACTTTACACAGTTAATTTCGTCTTTTTGGCTATGAAAATGTGCTTTAAATGTTCCAAATGTATTGTCTGTACACCCTAGCTATTTGCAGAAGTAAAAATGTAAACGGCCTTTATGAAAAAAGCAAAAAATACGGATTAAAAAATTAAATACCTCGATCCTCTTGTTTATTTTGGCTCACTGGAATTGCTATATCCGCTGTACGTTGTATCACCGTGTATATAGCAGGTATCATGTATCGCAGATTGAGAAGAAACAAGATTTAATAACTCAGAGAAACGTAAGTATCTTACTACATGAAAAATGATGATTTAAACATCATATTATGTACCAATTGATAATATTTGTTTACAACTTAATAGTAATAATATAATAACAGCGTCCACCTGCTCTTATTATTTGCAACTTGTCTAAAATGTATTTTAACACGTAAAAGCTGTTTTCATTATTTGATTTATTGCATTTCAATTTTCTAATGCACTGTATGAACGTTCAGGTTTCAGCGCTTTTCAATTATGGTATTGTAACAGTTGAATGTCAACCACCAAACCTATTCCTATAGTACTTGTAAATATTAGAAACTATGCTGAATTTATGTGATACTATTAAACACTCGATTAAGTATAAGTTGATTTACACAGTCCTGTGTTCTAAGCACATTTAGCTCTAGGGGAAGGTCGTAACTTTATGACCTTCTTTTGGAATTTGTAATGCGATCTTAAGTTTTTTGTTTTAACCAGCATCAAATGAAACTGTATAGTACAACTTGCACTGTACATTTAGTTCAAATATTTAAATTTTGACTGCTTTTATACCACAAATTAACTCTTGAATTTACTTTTTGAACAATAGAGGCTATAATAATTTCACAATTAAAACAACTGCAATTATTTTACAATGTTTTCAGCATAAAACATTTTCAAGCAAATCACAGTAATAATAGACTATGTATTAGAAAAGCCAATTTGCTCTTATAATTCTTTTCGCAGAAAATTTTCGAGACAGTAAGACATTATCCATTTTATGTGTCTATATACGGAGCCATAAAGACGTTAAGTTAGAATTTACTAATTATTTTAAGCCTTACAGCTGACAGCTGATTTGTAAAGAGAAGACAAAAATGTCGCTGATTTGGTAATAGTATCATGTTACGAAGTAAATTAAAAATTCCATGCATATTGAACATGTTGTAAGTTCTCTTTATGCTAGATGCTCGTAATTGAATACCAGAATTGCAGTCGGAAATATTTAACATTATTGGATTTTAAATTGATTTAGGTTTTAAGGCACACCAACATAATGGGTTTTATGACGCAAAGAAGGGATATTTGTTTATTCTTAAATCTCCTTTACATCGAAATAGAAATATATGGTATAGAATCACTTAAGTTAAAATATACCTGTTGGAATAATTTAAGGGAGATAAGCAACACCAAATTTTCAGATTCTATAAGCCGCTTCTTAAGAACAAGTGAAGGTAAGATAACTTATTTTCTTACACACGTTTCGTCCTGGATCCACATATGCCTTAATGTCTTTCCCTCCTTATAATATAGAGCGTGTTAATGCTTCGTTTCTATTCCAAATCATTTACTACCCACATAATTATATTTATGTTAGAGTATGCATAATGCACGACAGTGTAATACATTCAGTTTCTTAAATAGAGGATATTATATGAGTGTCGTTTTATAATGAATTTATTAAACCAGTTGAATTAAATAATTAAATGCGAGGCTATTCTCTTTATTACATATAAGCTTATCCTGCATAAAAATCAAAATTTCTTCTGTCTTTACCTATTATAGACAAAGTAAATTCGACGTCAACGTCGAGGCTTTATTACATTAAAGTGTATTCTAACACGATCCGGTTCATTTTCCTATTAAACAAAGAAGGCAGGAAACAGTGAACTATTACTACAAATCACTGTTCTGACGTCACAATTGTTACGTCATGGCGTCAAACGGCATAGCGGCGCGCTGGAAAAGAAACCGGCTGAAAACGGGCAAATATTTAATGAATGTCGTCAAGGATGTACTTAAAAATCCTTGGTAACGTGTTAGAATCGAAATAATATATCTCATTTAGTGATTTGCTCTTGAATAAATCATTGTTTGTCGTTCAGGTGCGTATTATTATATCACTCAGGCTGCGCCCTCGTGATATAATTCCTTCGCATCTGAACTCCAAACAATGATTTATTCAACGACAGATCACTGGATGAGATATTTTATTTCTTAAATACCATATTTATTTAATGGCTTTGTTTCACTTCCCCGACGTCAAACATGTGATAAATTTAATTAATCAATGTTTTAACTGTTATGAATAAAAACCTCAATTAAATTAAAACTTACATTCAACAAGAGCTCATCTAAACGTTTATGAGCTGGTTACATTTGTGTTATTGAAAATAAATATAATCATCTTAAACGTAATTATGAAGAGCCTAAGAATTTTATAAGATTTTAAGATTTCAATTCGCAACAACACTTCGCAAGTTTTATATTATTCTACACACGTTTGAATAATTCAATGATTTTAACCCAATACGTCCACGGAGTGTCATAGACAAGTGTATATCACATAAAACCGGAAATGCACTGGCTTTTAGACTAATAGAAAATGCTATAACCAAAATAATTTTGATAATAGCGAAAATCAGCATGATCTCATAGTAATATATTTTAATCTTCGTTTCAGATAAAAATCGTGTTATGCAAAATGTTTCGGAAGACTTTCAAGAACATCCTTGTATTATTAGATCTTGGTTAAGTAATTGTTGAGCTTTCTTTCTCCCAGGCGTTTACTTAACTCATGTTTATTTATTAAAATAACAAGACATAAGCATACCAATTCAAGAAAATATTTCTAAAGAATAAATTGTACATAAAATCTGTAAACAAGATAGCAGTTGCCTTACATAGTTTTATTACGTATAATGTACCTACTGTAACGGATTTAAATATTCTATAGAAGACAATGGTTTGTCAAAAGCTTGTTTGGTGACACTTAATTTGTTCCAAACAAACATATACTGTTTATTATAATAGGCACGTAATAGCGCGGTTAGTTGATACATCAATTTTGCTGATATTTTTTCATAAGATTAATGACTGATTATATTGTCCTTTTGAACAACAGACAGTCCCTGTAAAGAAACATGAACTCTTAATATTCAGTCACAATCCTGTGTGTAACAACATTAAAAGCCTAGGAACATCTATGATACATATGTTGCGTATGAAGCAAAATGCAATTTAGGGTAAAATAGTTCCCTTGAAATAACTAGATTATTTGTAAACAGTCATAATAAGGTAAGAAATACTAAAATATCAGGAACAATAGATAATGAAGTTGTGTTGAGAATAAAACAGCTGAAAATCAATGAAAGGATGTTTTCAAATACTAAGAGAAAGACATGCCCGATATTAAGACTTAGATAAACAAGATAAAACACATATGTCCCCCGTGACAGCCTGTCCGATTTCCAGTCTTGAGATCATTATAACCTTGCACTTTTACCTACTGACCCTAAACAATAAGGGGCATCCACTGACAACAGGCAGCCATCTTACAAAGTTTGTATTCTCTTAGCAAATGTATATTTTAGATATTGAGCTGAAACTGTTTCCAGTGTCAAGGGCATTGTGTCTTTGACCACAGAGCTATTAACCCCAAAAGGTATCGCGAAATTTTCATTTCAGCAACCAACCTCAAAATCAATTCGGATCATCTGTCAGTCACGACCGACTTGCCTAAAAAACTTTAGATTCCTAAGCCGAAGCTATCTTCCGTTAACGATCGAAACCTGAGGGGACAGACCTACAGATCGGCACAAGGACAGTCTGATTACAAGATGTCACCCCTTCGGATTCATAATGAAGTATTGAACATAATAAATAAAAAAGCTTATTTCAACAGGTTGTACATTTCTGCGTCGTTTGAACAATTTTATTTTGATCATATTAAAAAACACATTCATCATTTTATAATTCTATCTTTCAAGATGGTCGACGATTTACATACCTTAATGTCAGCGACTGGAGCAAATTTTACTTTTGTAATAATCTATGTTCATATGGCAATTTTAATAAAAGGTTATTTCAGAAATAGTCATACACAAAAATACTAGTCGACCGAAAAGTACAACGAAAAGACAACAGCGATAAAACAGACACAGAATGAGACAGCCTTCTCATACCACTTGGGAGTTTTAACTGATTTTTTTCCATATTTTGTTTATTGTTTGGCCGACAAAATCATGGGTCTTACAGCGACTTTACAGTTTTGATGGTGGAGGAAGACCCCAGGTACCCCTACGTGCTTTATTACACCACGAGCGGGCATCTGGGCTGAACCATCGACCGTCCGTGAGCTAACTGGATGGATTCCTCACAAGAAGAATTCAATGTCCCGAGTGAGGCGCGAACCCACATGAGGGGTAAGTGATTTGAAGTCACCACTCGGCCTCGGAGGCCCTCTAAATGGTAGATGTACTCAAACACAGTTTCAACTTTAAATAGTTGAAAATAAAAGCAATACCTGTCAGGTTATGCACTTGCATATGCGATGACAAAATATGTTGTTTATAAAAAAAACACCTAAGGTTCTTTATTAACTGTCTTAAAATCCTTAGTTTTTGTGAAAACGTTGACCTTATGGTTCCATATAGCAAACAAAAATGAAGTGTGATGTCATTACAGACAGAGGAGAGAGAGAGAGACAGAGAGAGAGAGAGAGAGAGAGAGAGAGAGAGAGAGAGAGAGAGAGAGAAGATATTGCTAATTTGTATATTTCAGTTTTTTAAAGTAATTAGTGTATTTCTGCAAGAATAATGCAACTTGTGTCATATGATGTGGAGGAGGACGTACAAAAACTGTATGGAGCTCGTTTCAAATCCATTTATTGATAACCGCTGTTATAATATAAAAATAAAAGTGCATCAAAACTAACCTAAAGGTCGCTGACTTCAAATGACTTGCCCCTCATCGAATTCTTCATGTGAGGAAGCCATCCAACTGGCTTACGGAAGGTCGGTGGTTCTACCAACCAACTTTCGAAGTCAGGAAGTTAGAAGTCAGAAGAACAGAAGTCAGGAGTGCGGAAGTCGAATATCGTAAGTTGGAAGTCAGAAATAAGAAGTTTGAAAGTTAGATGTTAGAAGTCAGAAATCAGGAAGTTTGAATTTAGAAGTTTGATGTTGAAAGTCAAGAGAGCGGAAGTTAGAAGTCAGAAGTGGGGTAGTTGGAAGTAAGAAGTGGGGAAGTTGGAAATCAGCAGTCAGAAGTCAATAAGTTAGAAGTAAGGTGTGGAAACTGTAAGTAAGAAATGGGAAGGTCGTAAGTTATAAGTTATAAGTGAAGGAAATGGAAGTCAGTAGTCGGAAGCGAGGTAGTTAGAAGTAAGAAGTTGGAAAGGTAGGATTCAGAAGTCAAAAGTCTGGAAGTTAGAAGGCGGAAGTACGGAAGTAAGAAGTTGGATGTAAGAAGTCGAGAACTTGTCAGGGAGAAGTGTAGAAGTCGGAAATTAAAAGTTTGAAGAACGGAAGTCATATGTCCCTCCGGGGCTTCTGTACTTCAACGCTCTATGGCGAGTAGCATAGCTTTGACAAGGACTCCAAACACCAGGGCGAGTAGCATAGTTCTGCCTACACTTCCTATAGTCGAGCTTTGAACTGAACATGAAATTAGTAATGAAAATCTTTGTTTTCTCCAGATAACGTTTATACAAGAAAATCAATTTCAGACCTGAAATGTGTTCCTTTATTAAAGCAATAAATAAATATTTCTAAAAACAAATGAATGAATAACAATCAGATAAATAAAGTTCTTTATTCACAGTAATTATTTGCTAGACCATTATTGTATAATATACTGAATATCTAGATACAAGGATTTTAAACCAAATGTTTGTTAAATCTTACGGCACAGTAAATAATTAAGTTGTTAAAAATGACATCTAATATGACTTTTCAGATAAAGATATAAATAATTTCCAATTACGTAGAGAACAAGAAACAATGTAAGTTTCCATAAAATTTTATAGGAAAGAAAAAGATAAGATGTTTAAAATGAACTGATCAATACAGAAACTCAAAAGGACATAACGTCTGTTTTAAATAAGTTTCCACAAAGGGTTACCAGAGAAACCAGAGAAATGGTATAATTCATATTTAATATTTATTTAGAGAAGCCTTATGAAAGCTGATGTTCTATATTACATGTAACTGTAATTGAATGCGTTGGCCAAGAAATCCAAAGATAATAAATTTTGTTAATAAGTTTCAGATTTAAACAAATTGCTATTAATGTAAAATTTTGTAGATAAATTTTATGCAATAGTGAACTGTTAGAATAATTAAATTTCTATTTTCATAATAATTTCGCGGTACGAGCTTGGTCACATAAAATAAATATTTGTAAAATATCCACTTACCTCAGTAGAGCAATGGGTATCTAGTTCTAACCAAGTACTAACTGTCTTCAGATCCTTAATGTTTGTTGTGAAAACGTTGACTTTATGGTTCCATGTAGCAAACAAAAATGATTCGTGACGTCATTACAGAAGACTGCACGTATTGTTTTTGTCATCAGTATGAATATTTTAGTAATCCATTAATTGCTTTATCTCCTATACGTGTAGCATTACTGTGAGAAATAATAGTGGTGAAGATACTTACCAGTTACACGCATTAAGTAATGTCACATTACTGTTGTGCTTTATAGAGTAGTGCTCGTAATCCATTGATTGTTCTATGTCCGCTTAAGGACGTATGCTAGAATTTGGTGCGAAAATTTTCCCAATAACAGAATTTCTTCAAACTTTGGATATTGAAGGACAATCATCAAAGAAACAAAAAAAATGCAATAAAAATCATAGGTCACCGTCATCGAAAAAGAGTTATCTGCCCTTGAAAACGACATTTCCCCCAAAAATGACGTTTTCAAGGGCAGATAACTCTTTTTCGAATCCGGTGACCTATGATTTTTATTTCATTTTTTTTTGTTTCTTAGATGATTGTCCTTCAATATCCAAAGTTTAAAGAAACTCTGTTATTGGGAAAATTTTCGCCCATCTCATATACAGGGAATTCTAGCGTACGCCTTTAAATGGGTGGCACTTTGCAATTATATCTTATGACAGAACAGTAAAGCTTTAGAATTTGGCTAAAAATAAATTTTGAAGACAAATGAATATGATATTTCTTTAGTCTATATATAGTGAAAAAGTACATAAAAACAAATCTTCTCAGAAACGCCCACAACAATATGCAAGGTTTAGGTGTTCTAAAGACCTTTGATTTTGACATTTACAAATTACGCTTGTATACGTAATGAATTACAGTTGACAACATTTACTTCTCTATGGTTTAATATTATTTTTTCTAAAAAAAGACTGATTTACTTGGATGACCTCATATATCAATTCTATCTCCGAGACACAACACAAAAAGGTACTCAAATGTATTGACTTGAAACTTGGATTGTAAGTAGGTGGTAATAAGATGATGTGCAGACTATAAATTACTCTCCTTCACCACAAAACCCCTTTCCTATTTGTTCACTTTCATTTTCTAGTGCCTAAGTATCACGTCACTGCCTCCGCACAAAACACCACACCTGCCCCAAACACTGTCATCTCCCCATCCATATTGCTTTCGTTCAATTAAACAGCTGCAACTTTGTATTCAAAGGATGAGCACAGGACACACTACAATATATCAGTAGCATATTATTACCTTAGTTTTGAGTTCCTAAACCTAAAATCAATTGTACTATTCCGCTTATCATTGTTTCACGATCTTCTGTGATTCTATACTTCACATATGCATGTTTAACTATTTCTGTATTCTAAAGGTATTTAAGATTTGCTATTTTCATTTGATGTTTCATTGTTTTGAGATTTAATTCTTATTGTCCTTATTGATGAAATACTGTAAATGATCAGTGACATTATGTCCCTACCTCACCCACTGTGCCACAGCTTCTTTTTTGCTGAAAAATGTATCTCCTGAAAAAAAAAAGATTTAGAAATAATAGTACCGTATGGCAATTCATACACGAGTCTATTACAATAAGACAAACCTGTATTGAACAGGCTAGCTGTACTGAGTTTTAAAAATAAATAATAGAAATGCTCCTGAAACGTTACCTTGGTTGCTTAAACATGCTCTGTATGTTCTTCCTGCACACTCTTCAGCTATTTACTATCGTTTGGTAGATTATACTGGCGACAGCTCATCTAGTTGCTTGCTGTCTTAGTTAATCATTACATGACAACAACTCAAGCTTACCAGCTTGCTTGCATTTTCGCGGAAGTAGTTTCCTAGTCAGGATCAGATTTATTTCCGTTTATTATGTTCTGTCCCATAATGTGGTATGCTACGCTATGTAGCTCATAGATCAAACTTTCCTAGCTAGTCCTATTAATTCCATGATAATATTTAATTCAGTTCTGTGGATTGGTTCATCCGTGCCTTTCGATTATCTCTCAATTGTCTACATTTTTTCGTGTTGCGTTTTAATCTGACATACAACAAGCGGGTAAATAAAGCAAGCTTCCGGTGTCATTCAACGAACTAATAATGCATCACTAAACGACATTGATCGGTATCTGTTAACCGTAAGTCGTGTTTATATAAGATATTTGAACACAGTATTTGTATTACTTTTTAAACAAAATGGCGTCGTCTGATTTAACGGACCTAATCACAAAATGCCATTTCATTCTGTCAAAGTAGCCGTTCTGATTTATAGGATGAATAATGTTATATGGTAGCTCAAATAAATCGGGAATTTGATATGAAGTACGGCGATGTAGGTTCGCTTGGTTCATTTTACTCCTTATTTATTCGGATTAATTCATTTGAAATCCATATGAATTTACAGCAATATTTCATTTCTTTATTACTCTCTAGTTGTTTCAGTCCATATAAAAAAAGCAAACCTTACCAATATTATCGACATTTTAATTCTCCAGTTCCCCATTTCAGGTGTAAAAGCTTTTGGTAAACCATATGCAATATTGTTAAAGATAAGCTTAAATGTCTTCTGTGAATGTTATCAAAATGAGTGTAATTCATGCAATTCAAGCAATAGTTATACAGCTGTATTTAGATACAGATTTGATAGTTTCCAAGTTTGATACTTAACCGTTTCTTGTTAAGGTAGTTCTGCGTGTTTGTTAAACAGAATTGTCATTTATCCGGAAAATATAGAAAAACTCCTGGATCCGACATAAAGAGAAGTCATACCATGCATGTGTAACAGTTTATCAAAAGAGGATACAATGCGAAAATTGTTAAGCACAGTGCATGTTTGGTGATTGACCTCTCTACAGTTATTCGCTACGCTTTCCTGTTTAATAAAGATGCTTTTCTCTACTGACGGAGGGAGTTGAAATTTGTCTTGCAGCTTATTAAGTCGAACTTAAAAGTTAGACTCTAAGTTAGTGCTCTGACTAGATCGACCCTATCTATATGTTTTACTTTATATTATTTGGTATTTGTCACTAATTTTAAAGCCTTTCTCAGCGGGTAGTTATTTTATTTACACTGTTTTATCTAACTTGCTGAAAATATGGTAAGTGCGAGGTTGGCGTGCTCTAAAAGCTTTTAAATCCCCACTTTCCCTTAAAACAGTTACTTACCGTTCCAAGGCGGTGTTTGTATATGTGTTTGTGCATGTGCGTGTTTACGCTGCTGTGGTTTGCGGTGTAGAGAGACCACGTTTTAGGAACGTGGCTTTCCCTGTGGAATATTTATCTTTGCTTTCTTCCACTTTCCCTAACACCCACACACTTTTATCTACCCCTTACTCTTTTTTTGCATATAATCAAAATGTACTTGTTGGATCTTTGGAACAATTCGTCTACTTTTTTCCGTTACAGTTTCCTTTTGTTGCGTGCCTAGTTTGTGATGCATGGCTCTATGGCTGTGCTTGCGATGCTCTGTGCTTTTGGCAAATCTACCCTTACCTTTCGTCTTTGATAAGGTTAGATAAGAAATAAATAACATTTCACTAGACTTTCCAAGGAATTATATATAATTTAAAAGTAACTACGTATCTTGAAAATTTCGGACCGAATACCACGAATAATGGATTAATTATTTCAAAACAAAGCGCTATGAGCTATACATTTTATCTTTCCATGTACTTGAACATTTATTTATAGTTCAAAGCAATTTTTCAGCACGCGAAAATTTCATCTGAATACTGATTTTCTCATATACTTCCATTATAAAAACTTGTCTGAGGTAGAAATTTCAAATCTAGCATAAGATTCCATTTTTATATTGACTGAATGTTCTTAATATAGCCTGATAATTTCACAAAATAAATCTTATTTTAATTTAATTCCGTATATAAAACATGTTGCCATAAACGTCGAACTACCATGAGATATCAATTGGAAATATGACACATTAGGAAACGCCTTTCTCCAATGTCTTATTCGACATATAGCCAACTTTCCATATAAAGATAGTGGGCAATACATCAATTAAAAATGTTTGAAACATTTATAAACTTTGAGATGTCAGAAACAATGTATAAGGAAATAATTTTAGAGATTAAAATGATTTCCAGTGTTTGCACTCGTAGATTATTTAGAGCAATATCTCCTCTTATTTGTGTAATTAAAAGACGGTTTGTAAGTATAACATTGATTCATTCTATCTTCACATTTCAGGTCAAAATTTGAAAATAAATGTTTTGATTAACTGTTTCGAAATTTGTTTGAGAAATTATTATTTTCAGTCCATTTGCCTTTGACGTAATTGTACTTTTTATGTGTGTAAATTTGTCTTGTAATATCAAATGCATTGAATGTAAAATAACGCCGAAAGTAAAACATGATCGTCACCTATGCTCAAGAGCCATAAACAAACTAATATTTCATGGCAGTTTTATTTTACCCCAACAGTGAATGCGTTTCTTGTTTGTAATTTAATATTCTAATATGAAGAATCATATTTATTGTCAATAAGATATTACAATATTGACTTAAGGAGGTAGGTTACCTTGTTACCAGGGTAAATTCAAATTAATTGAACCGCAGCAATTTCTTGTATTTCATGTAATATAATGTTTTAACTGCTACAATCTCAATTTCGTTTATCTCTGTCCCTTCAAGTTCAATTTTTATCCAGGTTTGAAGAACATAACCCTCCACAGGTATTTTATATTGAAAGAAGAAGGAAAATACGGATATTTAACACTTTTCAGTGTGTTTTAGTTTCATTGATCCGTAGAAGTCTGCATAATTGATAATTTTACTAGTTTGCGCGTTAGCTTTCTGATATAAGCTTCAAATGTATATATCGCGGGGCTCGTGTTTCCATGGTAACGCATTTTCTCTCATTTTTAAACAACTACGTATAAAAACGGGGGTTTCGACGACTTCAGTGCCATTCTGTTAATGACCAACATGGGATATTTGGGTAATTTTATTAGCAAAATACCAAACACTTTACAAGGTACCCTATTTTTCTTAAAGTTTAAAATAACCATGGATACAGTGATGTTTAAAATAGCTTATATCTTGCTTTTGTAATTTCTTATAAAAAATATTGAATAAAATTATTTTTCTTGTTAATGTATCTTTAAAACATATTATTTCTAACGTAAGTTATATTTTCATGTTATTTGCATTTATTCAAACAAATTCCATAGCTTAAAATACTTACAGCAGTACCCTTCGTCTTGCATTTTTCGTGGAAAATTCGTTCGGTATGCTGCTATTATTCTCATAGATATTGTTGAAATGAAAATAAATGGCCGAAACATTGTTCCTTATATAGACCAGTGTCAACGCTTTTGAATTTTACATTTAGATATATAGGGCACGGGCTTCGTTTCCATGGTAACATCAATTCAATTCAAGAAACCACAATTTTCTACTGAAATTTGAACAATTTCAGAGCTTAGTTGTAATATATAAGTAACAAATTATCGACGGAAACTGAAAAATAGGTATTATCAAACTGCCAGCTTTTTATTTGAAAATGGCCGTAACAAGTAACCTTTCACCCAACTATATTACAAATAACATTGGTTACCATCATCCATTTTCTTACATTCCGCATAACATTTTAATATAACTACATAAAAGAAGCAAAATATTGATTATTATTCAGAGCAAAAGACTCGTAAAATATTTCAGCAAATAATGGCTGTTTGAAAATAGTTCAAATAAAGAAAATGCACAGAATTACGTACTTTCAAAATGAAAGCTATTAATTTTGCGCGGTAACAGACACGTAACGTCATGACGTCAATGACGTCATTTTAAGGCAATATAGTTTTGAAGCGTTTCTGCGGCGATTTATTCATTATTTCTGCATTATTAAACCATAAAGCATCAGATCGGAGACAGGTTCATGATTTGTTTTCAGAAGAATGGATATACAAACACATTTAGTTTGTCGCAAAGGTCGTCGCAAATCGTCTTGTTAGCTTCCGGTTGGACATGCGCACATACAAATATTAAGGTAACCTACCTCCTTAACGTCAACATATATTTAGTGCCATACATGTGCCGAGAAATAGTGCTACTATATTTGATCGACTATTTTACATTAAAGACATTTCGGAACTGAAATGATATAAACATTTTTTTTCACACATTTTAAATCGATTTTTAGACACTAGAAATAATTCATTGTCCTAAATTATTCCACAGGACGTGTTTCCGCTTTGCCGTGTTTTGATATTATTCTAAAACATAGTGATAATGACGTCACGTTGACGTACTGTTTGACTGGTTTCATATTTGTTACCATTACAAGGTAATATAAAACGTACATGTAACGTGACACATAACGCAGTCATGTTATATAGTTTTCTAAAGGAGACAGAATGAAGTTTTACGTAATGTAAAAACACGGAAAACGTTGACGTCATGACGTCATATATCGAAATATCATATAGCAGAATCATGAGTGGCGATGGATTCCACCAGGAATCAGGTGTTGAGAGTGATTAATATAAGTTGTAGAACTTCCTTCACAATCGACCTATATAGTAAAATAAATTATGTATAAAAAAAGAAGAATCATGCGTTGATATATCTAAACATTCGGAATTGGAAATTCGCCGCGTGAAATGATTTTCCCGAGCTACGCCCTCGTGAAATTACTCTGAAGACGCCTGACCTCATAATCATGTCTTATTTAAATATGTTAAAACATGGTTCTGCTACATAATATTTTTCTTAATTATTAAAGAAATGAAACAACAAACGTAAAAGGCTTATAATGTGCTTGTTTATAATGTGGCTGCTACATTTGTTTTCTCATGAACATAAAACAACTTAATTTCTTGTTAAATCCTATTTACGATAGTTGATTTGTCCAAAAAAAAGTTGAATATCGATAAACACATAGAAAGTTTTATTGAACAAATTACTTTTTATTACCTTCCTTTAAGTTAATATGCAGTAATGAAAGTACTGCTTTTATGATTTTATAAATATCCATAACATCTATTTGGACAGCTGTTTCATCTATTTTTAACATAAAATTTCAAGCCGTATGGAACTTTACGAGCTGCTGCTTGTTTGAGAACAGTACCGACAGAATATGTTATGTAACAAAGCCAATAAGTAAACAAATGCAAAGAGCTGTTGTTATTTTTGTTCTTTCTTAAAGGCAAAGAAAATCTCCTATATAAGTGACTCCCCCCCCCCCCCCCCCCACCGCCCAAATACCAGTTTTTTTAATCCCTAATATAAAAGATCCTATCTTGTCCAGTCTGATAAGGATCCATAAAACCCCTGTAGACTTGACATGTAGCCTAATTATTGTCAGAGAATCATAAATTTTATTGCCTACAGATAAATTGGTTATTTCTTGTGTTTTGCATTTTACTGATTGAAATGCTTTTTTTTTTTGTTTAGAATGTACACAAATGTTTTTTAATGTCCCGGCCAATTAAATTATAACTCTTATAGCAAAGCAATTCTCACTCCTCAACCTTTAAATAATTATTTAAAACTTAATAAAAGAAATTAAAAGTTTGTTTATTCAATGATTATGATCTTTTTATCAAAAGTAACGAAAAAAAAAAAAAGAAAAAAAAAAGATAATTGCTGGATTTTATTTGAAATTAAAGAAGCGTTCAGTTGCATTTTTAATAGATAAAATGGAATATGGACAGAAGGATTTTATATATTAAAAATGCATAATTCCCCTTGTGTTGTCTAAATAACGTTTCTTTTATGTATAATAAAATCCAGCAATAAAGAGATATCATTGTTCAAAATGCACATACTTTATTACTAAAAGCTATATGCCTGAATGCATTTTTTTATATTTTTGATTAATAAAACAACAGCAATGATGAAATATAATTGTTAAAAAATCTGATTATCAAAAATATGGTAAAAACACTGTTATATCTTATCACTTTGTTTATTTAGCCCTAATTCAATCAAGCTTTCTAAACTGGTTATAAAGGTGAGAACTGATTTGCTATGAAGGTGAGAAATATCACCTGTAATTTATATGCTGCACAGTAGCTATACAGTAGCTTATTATGATAAACAGAAGCAAGTCTATCAATGGTCCAGGCTTGTGTATTGGCCATTACCACCAATACGCAGACCTTATCATTCCCATAGGCCACATACCAGGCATACCAGAATCAGTGTCTTTAAAGCACATTTTTAAAATTAATGTTTCTCATAATTTCAGCATTGTTTCTTTAAATTGGTCAGCATCATTTTATTGTTATTGTATTAAGATTTCCACTTTTATTATATTCTTTTAGAGGTTTTTAAGGAACAAAAAGACCCATAATAAAGGGTAAGATCCCTATTAGAAAAACATGTTCTCAATCCACACTTTATGAAGGTTTGCAATTAACTCTTTTTAGTATAATTTCTAAGGTTTCGTTTGTATTAGGAAAATACTGAAATATTTCAACAATCAATTTGAAACAAAACACACATTTTACCACGCCATATACCTTCTAAACATTTATGTCTAGTTTTTCTTTGCAGCGCAACCAAGATTTGCAGAGGAAATTAACAATAATTTTAAACAGTTTCATTTGTAATAAAGGTCGGCTTCATACATTACTGTTTATTTCTGTTTTTTTTTTAATTCTTGAAGACCATGTGTAAGCAACTGCGTTTTTTTGCGTACAGGTAGCGACACGCCTGCCCTCCGCCGGCCCGAATTAACAATAATTGTAAAAGTTGCATTTGTATCCATCTGTGAGAAATATGATATTTATGGAAAAGTCCAACTTAGGGACAATAAAAATACTTAAAATATAATACTACCAAAGAATTTGTTTCTTTGGATTTGCCTCGAGGATGGCATGTCAAACGTTGCTTAATTATATATGTATGTTATTATTATTGTATGTTTGTTATTGTTATTCAATGTCGTGTCATTCATATTCTAAAATGTGCTATTGTTATTGTATATGTCGTTATTTTTATTGTATGTTCGATATTCTTATGGTAAAAGTCATTATTGTTATTCTATATTTCGTTATTCTTATTGAATCTTTGATATTGTTATTCAATGTCGTGTCCACTGGCACCAGATCAGAAAGAAAATGCCTCCGCACGTGTTACACCCTACCCCTAAGTATTCTATAAGAACCATGGTCATGAACGGGAAAATATACTAACCCATTTCAATCGCGTATTTCATACCTAAAACACGCAGGTCAGTAAATGTGTACTACTGATATTAAACAAGCGATAATTTATCTTCAATCGTGCACCAGTCACCTTGTCTCAATATTCCATATTGCAGAGATGCTGCGTATATTTTATGCTTTAGTCAACGTTACAGAAAAAACTTGCGTGAACTTCCCTAATGAACATCCGGTCTAGAGGTCACGACAGTGTGCACATGTTAAGCGAAATGTAAACAAACAAAAAACAGAATGCAATATATTCACAGTTTTACGATAAGACTCGAAATGATGAATGAAATTCATCTTGTATATGGTTTTGAATTTGAAATCATACTTAGTAATACATCTATTCTGTGTTTATTTAATTCATTTTGCACATTTATGCTCATATAAACATTTTAGCGTACACGTGTAGTAAAATGACGACTGACATACATTTTCACATCAGCCAATCAGAGTGTGTCTATAATCTAGAACGGAACTTCACCAGGGAAGTTCAAGCAATTTTTTTGTGTAAACTGTAAACTACACGTTGTTTTTCTAAGATAAGAACTATTGAAGAAATGTGACCGGTACACAACGGAAGATAAATTACCACTTGTTTAATATCAATAGTAGACATTTACTGAACTGCGTGTTTTAGATATGAAATACACGATTGAAATGGGTTAGTATATTTTCCCGTTCACGACCATGGTTCTTATAGAATACCTAGGGGTAGGGTATAACATGTACAGAGGCATTTCTTTCTGATCTGGCGCCAGTGGTCGTGTCATTCATATTCTAAGTGTTACCATTGTTATTCTATATGTCGTTATTCTTATTGTATGTTCGATATTCCTATTGTAAAAGACGTTATTGTTGTTGTATATTCATTATTGTTTTTGTAAGCTTGATATTCTTATTGTATGTGCGATTTCCCGCGATATAAATAGCAAAGCGACGCTATACAAATACAATCACATAACATAGAATAAGAATGACACGTTTTGTAAATAGAATCGTCAGATATTGAACAACAATGATGACTTTTACCATAAGAACATCGAACATACAATAAGAATAACGACATATATAATAACAATGGTAATACTTAGACTATGAATGACACGACATTGAATAACAATATCAAAGATACAATAAGAATAACGAAAAATAGAATAACAATTATGACGTTTACCATAAGAATATCGAACATACAATAAGAATAACGACATATAGAATAACAATGGCAAGACTTAGAATATGAATGACACGACATTGAATAACAATATCAGAGATGCAATAAGAATAACGAAATATAGAATAACAATGGTAAAACTTAGAATATGAATGACAAGACATTGAATAACAATAACAAACATACAATAATAATAACATACATATATAATTTAGCAACGTTTGACATGCTATACTCGGGAAGTATCTGACAAAGATGAATTGTAGTTCTGACATGACAATAACTAACAATGATTTAAAAGTTTTCAAAGCCTATGGCTGATATAATTCGTATATGCGTATATGATTACATGGTTCTGATTTTTTTTTAACAATTTCTCACTATTTGCGGTACATTAGCTAATTTGACTAACACTAGTTAGCCGAATGTCTGGGAAATATAATTATTTCACTGAGTATTCTTAGAGAAAATGAATTATTGAATTTGTAACTTAAGTATACATTCATTTGCAAGACGACCGATCCTTAGATAACTTCTCTAAAATCAATAGAATGTTAGCGGTTCAAACAAGAAATTCTTCCAACATTTTATACTAATAACAGATAGCATGGTAAATTATTCGACATTACAAGAATCACCTCCTACTCTTTCACAGTCTAATTTCCTTACTGTTCTCTGAATTATCACATGCAGATCGCTCTTATTTTGCAAATCCATCAGATATGCAGATATGCTATATGCGTGCAAGAGAGGTTTCGACCTATGGGAGCTACGACATTAAACATGATATGTTTTAACATGAGATAATAATATTACGGAATATAGAAATTTCTGAAACAAGAGTACATACAACAATGCCATTAAACACTTACCCATTGTCAACATGAACACAATCCAGCTCTTATTATTTTGTGAAGAAGGTCATTGGCGTACGAGGGATCTTAAAGTTGGGACTGGGGTAGGGGTGGGGGCAGTGGGAGATGTCCAGCTAGACCTTTCCATATTTTCTTACTTTTTTCTCTGAGAACAATCAGTGTTTTGGTTCAAAAGTTGGGAGGGGGTGGGGACAAAGCATATGTTGGCCCTCACGGTCTAAATTGCTGCCCCAATCCCACCCCCTGCTCCTACGCCGTTGATCGTATCCTTTTGAAATTAACGTATTCCTTTGTCAGTATAAATATCCTCAGTATCAAACGACGATAAAACATCGTAGACTTGTCAAAAGCAGAATTACGGTTGAAATGCGATATATCAAAACTGAAATCAGGATATTCCGGCTATCTCCAAGAAAGTTTTATGTCCTCTAAATGTTGACATTTTAACAATTTTTGACAAAGGAAACTGGAAATAAGACGGGCATAGCTAAACTGCAATTTCCAATACATATACATATGCGTCACTCTACGGTCACATGTCATTGAGCATACTATTTTTTAGTTGAATGGTTTTACAAATATCAATACCTAAAAAGAATAATACTAAGGCAAAAAATCGTGGGTAGACATTTGGGACAAATGGCTACAACTACGCTGAAACTATATAAAAGTTTAAGATGAATACCATAGTTAATTTTCATTTCCAGCAAACTGTGCACTTATACAGGGGAAAAGGCATGCATAGGTTTTACTGTTCCGTTTGAGCAATGCGTCAAATTGGTAAGTAGTCAGTGATTTGTAAAGGAAAATATGTAAATATCAAATCGTGAAATGTTCTGGAGAATCTTTTACAATCCCTGTAGAAAACTACACATCTATAAATGTTTAAGATATTATTTGTTGTTTGTATATTTCATGTACGGCGAGAAACTGTGTACAGTTTAAGTCAATAAGTCTTTCTTGTCTTCTTCTTCTTCTATAAACATTCTATTTAAAATTTAAAAAGTTAATTCCAAAGGGTGAAATATGTAGATAAAGCTACAGAGGAACAGAAAATAATATCTGCCTCTTAAGTATTTGCGACAATTTTAGGACTGTTAGATGTATGGCCGTGTTATCATGTATTGCTGGTTTACTGTACTGTGTCTAATTATCATACCTTCATGCGAAATAAAGGGCAAAATCTAGTGGTAGAATAAATTTTGCTTTATTAGGTCAGCGACTAAATAAACTTTTGCCGGACTTCTTTTTTTAAATCTTTTCGAATTGACGCCATCTTGTTTTAAGAATAACTGCTAAAAGACAATTTTTTGCAATTATTTTTATTAGGTACGCGAGACCATGTCACTAATGTATAGCGTATACCTACCGTATTTGCAATTACCACATAAAAGTTTTTAAAACGGAAACGCTCGGAGAAAATGACTCATCTATAGCGTTTGTTCAGGATTGTAACTTTCTGCTCGTAAATAAAGGAATATTGCAGTGAATCTGGAATTGAATGTTATTGAAATAAATCATCGAGGAAACGGTTGCCTATTTATTTTCTGTCAAGCGGCGTTATGGCTTGTGTAAATTTAACGTTTGCTTGGTGAGAATGGGTATCCGACTTGCAACTGAACTTCGGATAAAACTTCACATGGTAGCAAATAGAAATTGTTCATACCTGTTCAGCAGAGAGGTCGGGTACAAAACACAAGGTTAGCCCTTATTTGATAAAAGTTGGGATTTTAAAGACATATTTCAATGCAGTATGTGCGAATAATTTGGAGTGCGTATTAATTTTAAAATATAAGGCAGTCACAGATCTAGTTGATGGTAGTTGTAGTGATTTTAAATCAGAAGGTGGGATAAATAGAACTTATATTCAAATTTATATTAGGTTCGTCTACGAAAAAATAAAAGTCTCGGCTAGTCTCGACTTCTATATTTTCTCCGACATCACCTAATAAATTTAATTTTTAAGACAGTAACCTTATATTCTCTATGTATGTGTGTAGCACTGAAAGGAATAAATTCGAACTGTTGTTTTTGATAAAGAGGCCACAGAGGCCAATACTTTATGTCGGAAGGAGCTTCTGTAAATTCTATAACTCCAAACTGACAGGAGAAAAACAAAATAATTGGTTTCACTAACGACTTTTTTCAGATTCAGTGTCGTCTTGAAGCATCATTGTCTTAAAAACATTGTCAGATAAACATGTTTACAAATAAGTGTATGCTAGACATAAGGTCAAATGTACATCCACTGCCACCTTTGGGAAATGAAAATGTGGTACTTGTTAGCAGATAGTCTCTCTGTGCAGGTAAATCTTCACGCATTCTCTATTTATGGTTACATGTGGAAACAGCATGACGTTTAGTACGCAGTACTGTTACAATAATATACCAATATTATGGGTATTATTTTACAAAAACAAGTCAACAACAACAAAAAAAAAAAACGTAATAAGTCTTATAATTGACGAGAAATATCGGTCCTTTCAACTAGCGTTTATAGACGATTTTAGCTAAACAGCCGTTCTGCACATTAAATCTAGAGAAATGATGTTACACCATTATTACCGGTTTATCAATTTTGATAAACCGGTAATAATGGTGTAACGTCATTTCTCTAGATACTGTAGAATAAAGCCTGGGCTCGGTATACGGAAATGAAAGTCAAGGCAATCCTTGACTAGATCTATTGTAACGGCAACTTTACTATCTCTTTAAAGACAAAACATTTAAATGTTTGACAAAAAACGCCTCAAGATGAGCGTGTAATGTACAGAGTCTTTTATCATGGGCAGGTATTTCAAAACAGCAAATGAACCTACATATTTTATTTCTCCATATTATAGTTCATTTGTTTATTTACGACTGTGAGAAGTTTCATTATAATCTACATGGTGTGGAAAATTCTAAAAATGTTTTTCAAAATTGTGACAGTATCACCTCTCCTACTTGTTTTATGCTGAAGGAGATTTACTCGACATCATAGTACTAAATATGTGATATGACAAGAAGTACAGTGTAACTTTATAAAGAATAAAAGTCTTAAGATTCATGTGTTCAACAGAACTTTTAGGTTGTGAATTTAATGTATTTGTACGCTCAATGGCATCTTGTTTTAATAATAAGATATTTCTAGAATTTTGGTATAGAGATGACTTTTAAGATGTTTTATTATAAATACAGTTAAACTATCCTATCTGACTTTTTAAAACTGACGATGTATTTTGATATGTACATTTAGGCTCAGCTACCTGCAGTTGACAGCAATGGAAGAATTTGCAGTTAAAGGAACAACAAAATATCAAGGTATGACCCATGTAATAGTGAACCTCCTTTTGAAGAGTATTCAATTCCTACAATAAACCCACTTTGACTTAAACATGTCAAGGGGCATAGGTTCAAGCCCCACTGGGACCAACATTTGTTCTGCTTGTATTCCTTTTTTTTGTAGTAAGTTTTCACTTTTTTCAAGACTCATTGATTTATTGTACAAAAGTGAAAACTTTTCATTTGATAAGTGATTTCTTGCTGCTCAAAGTGAATTTACCTCTGAAACAGAAGGGGACAGAGTTAGACATCTATAAAAATTACTGAGTTACATGCGGTCGGTAAAAGTTCTTTATTTTGCCTTAAAGTTTACTCTTTAGATTATATATTGTGAAAGACATTTAGGCAGGTTTTACTTCTGCCCCAAGGTTATTTTTGTCCAACAGTACTCTACCTTAATTTTCAATGTTGGAGTTAGAATTCTGTCTTATTACATCTTTTCACTTGATGCACCCTAGAAAAAATGATATTCACAGTTTTATTTTGTGTTTTATAATTGTTTACCAACAGTTTGACGTTTCATTTATAAAATTAATGGTATAATGAATTCTTCAAACGTTTAGGACAGTGACCGTCACTTTAAAAATTGTCTCTACTTGAACTTGAGGAAATATCATGAATTATACAAAATCCGCAAATAATAATTATGTACCTCTCAACTTCCTTTGTGATAAGACATAAAGAGAGAAAAAAAATAAGAAGGAAGATCAAATGTTGTGACAGAATTGTCATATGACTTATAAACAACTCATTAAGTAAGAAGAAAATAAAAACGAAAGCAATGTCACTAAGTTAATTTAAAAAAGTAACAATCAAATATATTATATAACAAATAAACAAACAAATAAATGAATAAAGAAACAACAAATTATCATAATGATGTTATGAAATAAAACAACTGTAATGCTCTATTAAAAATATATATATATATTTTTTTAATATCTAAAAAGAACATAACAATCAATCACTGCAAGTACAGTTGCAATCCGTGTAAGCTTGTTTAGTTGATTTATCTCTAATTACACAAGTTCAAGATGTATCTACCTTTTTTCTGTCTGATTTCTTTTTTCAGGGAGGTTGCACTATATCTGAAATGTTTTCTACGGGAGGCGAAATTATGAAACGAACGACTTCCGCCAGTGGGTGTAAACAAATCAGAATAGACTTTGCATGATCGGCTGGCTTCTCTTGAGAACTTTATTTCTAATGATAATACTAGAGAGAGAGAGAGAGAGCGAAAGTCGAGAGTCGAGGAATGGTCGGGTCGCAGGAAGAATACTTGCAAACAACGCGTACTTAAGACAGAAACATACTTTATTGCGAGGAGCGACGCGAAAAGACGAGATTGAAGAGATAAGCGAAAAGAGGCTAATATTAGCGTTCGGTTTAATATGTCACATAACCCTCTGACGACTGAGTTTTTTTAAATTGAAATTGACTTTTCGTTCTATGCAGCCACCTCCTCGTGTTTTCCCTTAGCGCGGCCGTGGGGTTTAAAGTCGAAATGGAACAAATAAGCCATCACGCGCACCGATTTATTTTTATAACCATGCGAAATCGCAGAAACTTTTAGCTGCAGTAAAATCAAATTAACATATCATGGATATCATGGATGACTGTTTTTTACTGTTCTTGGACAGGAAATATAATATTATTCGTTAAATTATTCATTTTTACATAGGGTGGTCACTTCTATTAGAGAAGCAAAATAAGGCACTGCTTTTAGCCTTTTATCTAAAAAAAAAGTTGTTTGTTTGACATACATCGACTGGTCCGTAGTTTGGTGTATACTATATATCGTCTAACGTGTCCACAGTTCACGTAGACTTAATTCGCAAATGTCTAGTTAGGGCAGGTGAGATCTTAGTTAAGTATAGTTCGCCTGAAAAAGCATCTCATTAAAAATGACATTGACTTCTGACGGCCTTATTCAAAAGCCAGTTTTGATCATATGTCTGCTGACATTTTCAGGAATCTCTGTGCATTCCTAAAGTTATTAGGGGTTTGTCCTCTTTACAAGTTTGTTAGTCTTGCTCAGACATAATTATTTTTCAAGGAGACCGTCTCAACATAATTTCATTATATTATGCGCGGTAAGAAAAAGAGTTTATAATGGCAATAGGGTTTGGGTTATTATATCATCACTATGCGGTAGGTGATATAAATTCGGACGTGCCTGTTTTTAGCTCGACTTTTCGAAGAAAAAGTAGAGCTACTGCACTCGCTCCGGCGTCAGCGTCACCGGTTAAAGTTTTTGATGAAGTCAAATATCTCTGTTACTATCAAAGCTATTAACTTGAAACTTATAATAGTTATTTACTATCAAAGTCTACACCAGGAGAAATAATCCCCATACCTCTGATTGAATTGTTATAGAATAATGCCCCTTTTTGTCTTAGAATTTCTGGTTGAAGTTTTTGATAAAGTAAAATATCTCTGTTACTATCAAAGCTATTGACTTGAAACTTAAAATAATTATTTACTATCGAAGTCTACACCAGGAAAAACTATCTTCATTACTCTGATTTGAATTTTGACACAGTTTGCCCCTTTTTGATTTAGAATTTTTGGTTTAAGTTTTTGATAAAGTAAAATATCTCTGTTACTATCAAAGCTATTGACTTGAAACTTAACATACTTATTTACCATCAAAGGTTTTACGAGGAGAAATAATCCCCATAACTCTGATATGAATTTGGATAAAATTATGTCCCCTTTTAACTTAGAATTTTTGGTTTAAGTCTTTGATAAAGTCAAATATCTCTGTTACTATCAAAGCTATTGACTTGAAACTTAAAATAGTTATTTAATATCGAAGTCTACACCAGGAAAAACAAACCCCATAAGTCTGATTTGAATTTTGACAGAATGATGCCCCCTTTTTACTTAGAATTTTTTGTTATAATATTTGATAAAGTCAAATATCTCTGTTACTATTAAAGCTTTTGACTTTAAACTTAAAATGCGTTTTTACTATCACAGTTTACACGCGGAGAAACAATCCCCATTACTCTGATTTAAATTTTGACAGAGTTATGTCCCGTTTAAATGGGAAATTTTTTACTGGCAAAGCTCTAATTCAGAGTCAAGCACTGAGAAAAGTCGAGCGCGCTGTCTTACGGACAGCTCTTGTTCCGTTTTCTGTCCAACAGAGAGAAGTTATACCACACATATCGCCAAACGTATTAAAGCGAGCCATGCGCTCTGCATGTCGTCATAATGTGGCGAACATTTGTGCCAAGTTTCTTTAAAATCCTTCAAGCAGTTCAAAAGTTACACATCACACTAGAAACAAAGTTATATGACCTTTGACCCCACCCTAAGTGTGACATTGATCTTGTCTCGATGTGGTGGACATTTGTGCAATGTTTCTTTAAAACCCCTCAAACAGATCAAGAGTTACAGAGCGGACATGAAACAAAGTCATATGACCTTGACACCTAAGTGTGACCTTGACCTTAAAGCGAGCCACCTGATACATGCCCTCTGCACAGTTTTCACAATGTTTTACCTACTGGCCTACATTTTGATCCCAACTGACCCAGTTTAGATTTGTTTTCATGTCGGACGACGACGACAATGGAATACGGATACACTGCGATCAGACTAGCTCATCTTTTCAACATTGACGCAGATGCCAAACTTATAATATTAAAGAACATTTCAGGAAAGTGTTTTGACGCTAGATCAAATACTTTTTGCGATATGTTTAACAAAACATTTCTCCGGTGAACAGACGGACAGAAAGACAAATCTAAATCTTATCCTGTTCGGTGACATAATAAATCAGACCTTACTATCATTAAAGGAATGTTTTCCTATCAAACATAAATTAAAATTAGCATGTTGAGACGGTCCCCTTGAAAAATCGATCCACGTAGACTTAATTCGCAAATGTCTAATAAAGCGCACAAAACGCAGGGGTGCAAAATTAATTTTCTTGCATCCGGTAAATTAATTCTAATTCGTACATTGACGTTCCAAGAACGCTACCTCCCAAAACCAAAACCGTGCAACAGTCTACATGATGAGAATTATTTAAAGGAGAAACATAGCACGAAATAAAACATACAGAAAATGTAGGTTATATGACTGGAAGCAGCAAATGTCAAATGATTATAGTTTCAAAAGTATATATTTTAAAACCACTATAAAAGTTCGGAATAAGATTAAAACTTCCCCTAAAACACACCACTATCGTCAAATACATATCTAAATAATTGTAATGATCACAGCGCGTGAGGGTAATGAATCAAATCATTTTAATTGCGGATATAATCTCAAATTTTTTAACCTGTTGTTGACATAACACAAAGGTCATTTACCTGTAAGTAAGGAGTTTCTCTCAAGTAACGTGGGGGTGCATGATGTTTCTTTATGTGTATAAACATAACGCTAATCCTGTAATAATATGTTGTCTACCTAATCTATTGTTAAATATAACCAATGTCCAATAAATATGTGTACAACCTTTGCCGAAAGGTCATATAAATGAAAATAAACACCGTTAAATTTACTGGTCGCCAAAACAAAATGTGAAAATTTTGCTTCTCTGGTAATAATTTGAGAGTAAATACCTGCTAATTGTTTTTTGGTCTAAATTGACTTCTGTATGTACTAAAACTGGTACCTGATGTTCTTAAAATTACCTTTTACACATGAATGTGATTTGTATAATGATTTAAGAAAACAATATTTACCAAGAAAATACTGGATTAGACCAAATATGTTTAAATTTATAAAACTTTTGAACTCCGAAAATAAGAAAATAATACAAAATTTAGGAATATTTATATTTAATGCATTGAAACTTAGACAGTCTACTTTGTAATACTCTATATTATTATGTTTTATGTTACGGTTGTAGTTAAATGTGTGTGTTTTTTTCAGGTCTTGTATTTCGTTTCGACAAGGCTGTGATTGAACTGATTGTTCTATATATATGTTGTATTTAAATGTATTGTTAAACGGTCCATATATATAGTGTCTATTTGATTGATTGCTTCTGTTTTGAAGCTACTTATCTAAGCATTAATTATGCTTCTGTTTGTTGATTTGAATAGATCTATGTCAAGTTGTACAACTCTTGTAAACTTGTCAAAGATGACCTTCTCCGTTTTTGTTTTGTTTACTTGTGCGTTTTATGGTTGTGACTTTGTCTTTTCTATCGCTCGTCTACATGTTATATAACTCTTTATAGTAACTTTTATATCGTGATGTGCACCACTGTTTGCTGTATGTCTTGTATTATGTAATATTTATGTCATGATGGGCTTTTAAGCCTAAATGATTTGCAATAAAATTGTCTTGTCTTGTCTTGTCTTGTCATGGTATTTGGGACTTTAAGCATTAACGATGTTTTTCCTAACAGATAAACGCAAAGTTTTGTGTTTATCAGCTGTCTAAACTGAGACAGTTTCATGATCTCGTCAAAGCAATGTTTATAGCCGAAATTTATTTCCATTTAATGTTGTTCAGCGCACTAGATTTAAACAAATGCTTCATTTATATTGCATTAAATACACAAAACGAAGAGCCCCGAATACGGCATTAAACATGTTTAACACCAACATTTAATAATTACCCTATTTTGCAAAACAGTTTTAAGCAGCTGCACTGAAATCATATTAGTGTTTTTGGTCCAGCTGGAACTCTCAAAACCTGAGCAAAACAGGTTTCAGTATTATTTGCTGCTTATAAGAACTAAATATGAGCACCAGCTTTCAAATTTCTTTCACAAATACACCTTATAACATTAGTTACATTACATTGATTTATATATTTTTATCTAGATTCAAGAGGGTGCATGTTTATAATTTACTGAATTGAAACTCTATGAATTTTATTAACAGAAAATAAACTGTTTGTTTGTTTTAGTGGGTAATGTAGTCAATGGGTTATTTGCAGGAAACCACAAAGAATTTCCTCGAAAACGTAGTCCAGCAACACAGACGTTTGTTATTCGCAGAATTCATGACCGATACGAATATACAAGCAAGATGTATCTCTGGAATAGGCATAACGAAGTTTTACCGCGTACAAATGCAACATTCGACACTCCTTTGTCGAATACTAGTCGTGATTTATTTTCGTTTCATAGGAAATGATTATTTATCGCCAAAATCAGTTATTTTAGATAAAACATAATTGACTGAATAATGACGTTAAATAATAGAACGCCAATATTAAGACAAGGAAGTTGAAAACGCCGGAGTAATTCATTTTTTTTTGTTTGCGTAGAAGAAATTTTTCACAAACGCTTTCAATATTTCGTATATATCTGATCTAATGCGCGATAATTACATAAAGAGAATAATTTTCTCCTGTTGTTAGATAATTCACGTACAGCTGCAGGAAACACGTGGGAACATTGAAACAAAGTGATACGGTGGTCTCCCAGAAAGAATACTAAGACACACGCATTGGTTCGGCTTAATCTGTTCGGATAAAGAAGACAACGTTCTTGGTCTTATATCCATACACCATCTCTTAGCCTTTCTCAATTAAAGTTTATTTCCTGTAAATCATCTTCTTTTTCTCGAATTACCTTAAATTTGTCTTTCAATAGTATGCAAATATGTCTTTTAAGTTTTACAAAATTTAAGGTAAATTCTATCAGAAAAAGAGTGGGTCTAAATACTTTAGATTTGCGGGTTACCGTTATGGTATTGCGCCAGGTGTAGGCTGCATATTTCTGAGCTCCTAAGTTTTGACTGTTTTCAAGTATTTCTGCTTTATGTAGAATATTGAAAGTTTGCAGTTGTGTGCAGAAAATAGCTTTGTATTTACTTCTTGAATTCATTGTGTGATTTTTGAGAAATTTGGATTTTAAAAGCAAAACTTGTATAATATTGAGACATTTTATACATGTGTATTTTACCTACAGCAATGATGAGTGAACACGTATAATTGCGGATTAAATATAGAAGATCAACTTTATACAATATTGGAAAATCAGTGATTGCCCAGGTTAGTCGACCTAATCCTATTGTCATAGAACAAACCAAGCAATTACGGATTCAGAAATACAAAAGAGGAAAGAGAGGTGGTCAAATTCGTGTGAGAAGGACATGGGATAATAATCAAGGAGTGAATGAAAATAATTTGCAAACTTTACCTCAAGAAATTCCCGCTGTGATTCAAACAAGATGTTTCTCAAATAGGAATAATTATAAAATTAATATGAACAATATTACAAAGATAAAATGTGAATCTCTAAACATAACAAAAGGTCAGAAAACACTAAAAGTATGTTCTATAAACCCAAGATCTGTAAAAAACAAAACAATACCCCTTTGTGATTTTATCCTTTCTAACGATTTTGACGTTGTTGCAATCACAGAGACATGGCTTGACATTACCGTGGAAAAGACATGCAGTAGTGAGCTTGTCCCTGAACGTTATCGCATGAAGCAAGTCCCTCGTCCCGGGAAAATGCGCGGAGGCGGAGTCGCTATAATTTGTAAGTCCAATTTAGAATTTAAAATGCTGACATCTTCCGGTGATGGACACTTCTCAACATTTGAGCACATTGATTGTAACATTGCTACAAATAAGAACTCCTTGCGGCTTTCAGTCGTATACAGACCACCACCATCACAAAAGAACGGTTTCAGTACTAATGAATTCCTTCAGCAGGAATTCTTTCAAAATACGCTACAATTGACAAGCCAATAGTTATTGTTGGCGACTTAAACTTTCATCTAGACATACCTACGGATCGTGACGCTTCCAAGTTCAACAGCTGTCTAGAAACATTCGGTATGGAACAACATGTTCGAGGACCAACACATGTTGCAGGACATACTTTGGATGTTCTTATCACAAGAGACACTGAAAATATTGTATCAAATATAGAAGTTACTGACCCAGGACTCTCTGATTCTGATGGGAAGATATCACGCGACCATTTCGCTGTGGTATTTCATATTCAAGCAGAAAAACCTGCTCCAATAAAGAAAACTGTGACCTTCCGAAAGTTGAAATCCATTGACACTGAATCATTTAAAAACGAAATAAAATCTTTGGAGATTCTTGACACGAACACGTTAATTTCTGATGTTGACGAGCATGTGGAATTATTAAACAGCAGTTTGATATCACTCGTTGACCAGCACGCCCCTTGGCTTACTAAAACAATAGTGCTTAGACCGACTTGTCCATGGTATAATGAAGAACTACACGAAGCCAAACGTTTGAAACGAAAACTTGAACGCAAATGGAGAAAAACAAATCTGACAGTGGATCGTGGGATATACAGAAATCACTGTGCTTCCGTGAATAAATTGCTGAAACAAACACGTGTAAATTTCTATTCTGAAAAAATAGAGTCCTGCGGACAAGATCAGAAAACTTTATTCAAAGTGACAAAGAATCTTCTTGGTAGAGACGAGGAGGCCGTGCTGCCAACATCTTCTTCTTCCAAAGAACTAGCGCAAACTTTCAGCGATTTCTTCATCGATAAACTTGATGGAATTAGAAATAAAATAAGGTCAGAAACAGACTTACAAATCGGTGTTACCACCGAGGAAATTTCGAACACGCAAATAGATAAACTTGTTGAATTCACTCCAGTCTCACAGGATGAAGTGAAAAAAGTTATTTCAAAATCTGCAAGTAAATCGTGTGAGCTAGATCCACCTCCAACATGGCTTTTAAAAGAATGCTTAGAAGATCTGCTACCATCTCTCAATAAAATAATCAATTATTCTTTGGAGAAAGCATATGTACCGAAATCCTTCAAAAGTTCGTTGATCAAATCACTCATCAAAAAGTCAGATCTAGATGCACATGTTCTGAAGAACTACAGACCTGTATCTAATTTACCGTACGTGTCTAAAATACTTGAAAAGGTAGTCGTTGCTCGTTTGGAAAGCCACTTGTCTTTGAACAGTCTCCACGAAGAACACCAATCTGCATACAGAAAATTTCATTCCACTGAGACTGCATTACTGAAAGTTCAAAATGACATTCTCAACTCCCTTGACCAAAATGATGTAACAATGTTAGTGATGCTTGACCTTTCGGCTGCTTCCGATACCATCGACCACAAGACACTATTGCACCGCCTCCACGACCACTTTGGTATCGCAGGGAAACCACTTGAATGGACAACTTCATATCTGAGCGACCACTACCAAACAGTGACCATAGATGGTAAATTGTCAAAACCAATGCAAATGACATACAGTGTCCCACAGGGGTCCGTTCTCGGACCAAAATTTTTCACAATGTACACTAAACCAGTTGGTGCAGTATGCAAGAAACATGGACTGAATCATCATTTTTACGCCGACGATGGGCAGCTTTATTTATCTTTCAAACCAACAAATCCGGTCTCTCAAAAGGATGCTTTACGCTGTGTTGAAAACTGTCTCCTAGAAATCGTATATTGGATGAACAACAACATGTTGAAAATCAATGCCGATAAAATTGAAGTCATTGTATTTACCTCTCAAAGAAACGAAAGACATATTGAATCGGTTATTGTGAAAATTGGTGAAGAGAACATTAAATCATCTAAATGTGTAAGGAATCTTGGTGCTTTTCTAGACTCCAAAATGAGCATGGAAAAACATATTAACTCAGTTTGTAGATCAGGGTACGGACAGCTACGTCAAATAGGCCACATCAGGAAATATCTAAATACAGATGCTACAAAATCTCTAGTAAATTCACTCGTCACTTCACGACTTGATTATTGCAATGCGCTCTTGTATGGTGTTCCGAAGGTCTTGCTGAATAGACTTCAAAGTCTTCAGAACACTGCAGCTCGAATTATAACAAGAATATCGCGTTATGATCACATTACGCCTGTATTGAAAGAACTACATTGGATACCAGTTACTCATAGAGTGGACTTTAAGATTCTAGTTCACACATACAAAGCATTGCACGACCAATCACCGATCTATGTTAAAGACTTGCTGGAACTCTATCAGCCAGCAAGAAGTTTGAGATCCAAGAACAACTCAAAACAACTAGTTGTTCCAAAAAGCAAATCTGTGAGGTACGGTGGTCGTAGTTTTTCATCAGCTGCACTAAAGTTATGGAATGCTCTTCCGACTATCATTAGAGACGCTAAAAGCTTGGATGCTTTCAAACGATCATTGAAAACACACTTTTACTTCAAGGTCTATTGAAACTCACTTTGCACTGAAAAACAAGCTTTGCAATGGAAATTATTTCCTATTGTCTATTGTTCTTTACAATATCTAGTACAATTAAAATGTAGAGTAAAACCTGATTCAGGCTAAATATCTTTTATTGTTGATATACTTTTTTGTGTTGTATTGTATGTCCATATCATTCTGTGATATGTAGTTTGTACAGCGCTTTTGAACGTTTATTTTAAAGATGAAAAGAGCGCTATAAAAATCTGGTAAATGATAATAATAATAATTTATTACTGAACAAAACATATAAAAAGCATATACCAGTGGATTCGTCTTGGAACAAAGTATACGACCAGATCAAAGACGAATTTGAGAACGAAATTACTCATGTTTTTTTTGAAAATCAAGGGCTGCTTCAAAATATATGCGGAGCCCACGTAATGTATCAATATACAGACAAGACATGTATCTAATTCCTGCCAGCCTTTAAATTACCCCACTTGTGTTTTAAAGGCTGAAATTTACGCTTAAAAATATACTTTAAAAGGCTTCAAATGATTGTTTTCATCGTCCTTTGCTGACATGACGAACTACTTTTTAGTTATTATAAACAAAAAAATTATACGGAGAAATCGTGTCCAATTTCCGCTAAATATAATAAAAGATAGTTCTTCATGCCGTTTACATGAAGTGATAGTTCTTTTTCCCGACATATGTTATAGATCCAATAGATACATTCGAATAGTGCGGTCAAAAAGTATTTCCAGAATAAAATATAACAGTTATATTTGTTTCTAATGTACTCCTCTCCTACAGTTTTCATACAATTGAAATGTAAGTTTATATGAATTATCAACATAAAGTGGGCATGCGCATATTGCTAGACTTTCCGTCGGATTTTTTTTTCTTTAGTTGTATCCTTTAGTTTAAAATGTCACATGTACACGTGTACATAGTGTACTCACTGTTCCAATCAATTCCACGAAATTTAGTGAGTATGCATAGTCTGAGTTGGAAATGTAGATGTATGAAGGCATGTAGACTAATACTAGTATATATCATCTGTTTAAATTCATAATTTTTATGGCCCCGAAGGGAGGCATATAGTTTTTGAACCGTCTGTCCGTCTGTCGGTCTGTCAATCTGTCGGTCTGTCAGTCTGTCCGCAATTTTCGTGTCCGTTCCATATCTTTGTCATCGATGGATGGATTTTCAAATAACTTGGCATGAATTTGTACCACAGTAAGACGACGTGTCGCGCGCAAGACCCAGGTCCGTAGGTCAAAGGTTAAGGTCACACTTAGACGTTAAAGGTCATTTTTCATGATAGTGCATTCGTGTCCGGTCCATATCTTTGTCATCCATGGATGGATTTTCAAATAACTTGGCATTAATGTGTTCCACAGTAAGAAGACGTGTCGCGCGCAAGACCCAGGTCCGTAGCTCAAAGGTCAAGGTCACACTTAGACGTTAAAGGTCATTTTTCATGATAGTGCATTCGTGTCCGGTCCATATCTTTGTCATCCATGGATGGATTTTCAAATAACTTGGCATGAATGTGTACCACAGTAAGACGACGTGTCATACGCAAGACCCAGGTCCGTAGCTCAAAGGTCAAGGTCACACTTAGACGTTAAAGGTCATATTTCATGATAGTGCATTGATGGGCGTGTCCGGTCCATATCTTTGTCATTCATGCATGGATTTTAAAATTATTGGGCATGAATGTGTACCACAGTAAGACGACGTGTCGCGCGCAAGACCCAGGTCCGTAGGTCAAAGGTCCTAAACTCTAACATCGGCCATAACTATTCATTCGAAGTACCATCGGGGGCATGTGTCATCCTATGGCGACAGCTCTTGTATGTCTTTATATTTGAGTGAGGTATTGTTTTACCATTTCTTAATCAAGTTGTGACAATTTTTTAAAGATATCTGTCAGACTAATACTGTTATATTTCTAAGATATACACCATTTTACATTTTGTGTTCTAAAATTTGTGGTTTTAATGAACATAAGGAACCTGTTAAACCTATACTAGTGTAAAAATGTTGATGAAACAATGACTAAAGTTTCTCCTTTCATATGCTCCTACAAAGAGTCACTGGCATTTGAAGCACTGGTCAAATGTAGAATCATATTTCCAGAAACAAATTGAGAGAATCAGAGAAAAAGAAATTTCAATGATTAGAGAGAAAGGAATATACATCAGTCATGACGAACCTGCCTTAGATTAATTTGCAAAATACATTGAAATTTCACAATTCATAGCATTATGCGCATGGAAGTTAAGAAAGGTGTACTCTTCTGTAAAAAATATTTGTCCAGTCAAAACTGCAACAACAAAATAATTATTTTTCTCAATTTTCTGAGCATAATTCTACATAGAAATTGTTACATGGTTATATGGATAATACAAAATGTTCAAACATATTTCCAGACATAAATTGGGAGAATCAAATAAAAAGAAACGTCAAGGATTAGGCAGACAGAAATATACATCATACACGAAGAACCTTCTTTAGATTAATTTGCAAAATACCTTGAAACCTCACAATTGTTAATGGCATTATGCACATGGAAGTTAACAAACGTGCATTTTGATTAATCATCTCTTTTAAGAAAATGTGTGTCCTGTCAGTACTGGCATTTTTTTCTATTTATGGGCGTAGTTCTATATAAAAATTGTAACTTAATAATCTAGTCTGTTTGAAAACCTGTTTTAAGGAATAAAGGTTTGCAGTCAGGCTGTCTTATTTGTGCCTGACCAAAAATTAACTATCCAGATTTTCAACAATGGTTGTACAAATATTTTTATCGGGAGAAAACTGAAAAGAAAGTGATCAAATGATTGACTTATGAGCAGATAGGAAATAAAAACGATTTCAAATTTATCAAAATCATTGCAAAAGGCATCACAGTATCTGGCTCACATTTCCTGAATATCAAACTTCTTTATTCCAATCTTTCAAAATTTCAATCTTTGATTATCTACCACAACGAGTATGTAATATACTGATTTTACAGGCTAATTGATTTTACAGGCAAAGACTATTTAATTTCAGATGTATAATTCAATTTTTTTCTTCTTTTTAAACATATCAGTAATGCAATGATTGCATTGACAAAGCTTATACAAAAAACAACTATGAAAAGACAGCCCGGAACATCACTCAAAATTTAAGGCAACAAAAAGTTGAGCGTTCATATTTTTGCAGGTTCATAAAGGATTTCATTCTTTATTTTGAGTTGCATTTGAGATAGCAGAGCTCTAAAAATTCACACAATTCAACCATTCCAAATGTATTCATAAAACCTAAATCTAAAGTATAAAACATATATATTGGCACTTACTAGTCTAACCATTTTCAAAGAATTTAACCAATAGGTTACTGAGTTCTCTACCAGTAATGACTTGTTCCCATTAAAGTTGTAACAAATATCATTTCAGTAACTTTATCAAAGCACAACTGTATAAAAGCAACATGAAAAAGTACCTGTGATATTTAGGGCCATAACTTTATAAAAGAGTCATATTCCAATATGTTAAAGATTATACTTCTAAAGAGAGCTTAATCATTTTCAATGGGAGTTTCATTCATCAAAAAGTGTAACACTTCAGTAAAACTTCACAAAATGGTTGTAAAGATAAGCACTAAAATTTCGAAATTTCGGCTAAAGAATGTTAATTAAGAAGGCTGCATCATAAAAATGCAATTTTTCAACTGAAATGTAAACTTGTACACTTACATGTAAAATGCAATTCTAAGTGGTACCGTTGTAATCATGTACGCACAGATTCATTATAAGTCAAGTTTAAACGATAGAAATTATAAATGTAGAACTTTATCTTATTTATATACTGATGTGAAATGTTTCAAATTGTGGTATTCAACAGTCAGATTGTACGATCACCGTAAACTTCCTATGAAATGCTTACTAGGGATTGATTTCACTTTTGTAAGATGATTATGAACAATTGGCACAAATTGTCTGTGAAATTGACCAGACATATATAAAAGAAACAAGTGGATTGAAATTGTGTTTGGCTAAAATATATCAAAAAGATAATATTTTTTAAAGATTCTCGCCCGCAGTTTGGGTGAAGTTTTTCAACATGTTCTTTTCCACCTAATTTGACATAAATGTATATATTACACAAAATTTAATAAAGTTGCTGAAAAAAATTAGATATTGGTAAAAATACAAGAAGAATGTAAATTTTCTGCATAATTTCAAAAGCGTTGCAACGATTCGTTACCTTTGCACAACATTTCTGGTTATTTATACGAATATTTTTCAAAAATCTTAAGTCAGTAAGTTTGTTTCACTAGTCACTTTCAGAGTACTTGCTTTCTACGGATTTTCGAGAGAAATTATTTTCGCCAAAAATGTGTGGGTCAGTCCCTTTAAAACCATTGTATTAATACATTTTCTGTCTAAATCATTCATCTGCCTAAATCTAGATGCAATATAAGTATTAAGCTCAAATGTAAAAATTATTTCAACTTAATTTTCTTTTTGAGTCTGATAGAATCTTTGCTGTCTTGTCTCATCTCTTCATTCTTTTTAAAGGATTGGACGCGGAAAATCATTAAGTGTTGCATATCTGGTTTAAAGTTTCGCCGCTTTTCATAGAATTGCCCTCGGAGAATCACTGAAATTTCCAAGTTCACCGCCGTATGATCATATCTGAGACTGTCTTTAAACTGATGCTAGTACTTTAACATGTGTAAATGTTGAGTCCTGCTCAGCTAGGGCATATGGGAAAATTAGACACACTATGAAAGACACCTAATGTATTTTAAATGAATCCGGTACCTGTAAGATGCGCAAATGTTTTGCTCTGCTTAACCAAATAATACCCCCTGTGGAAGTCACTACAAAAATCAATTGTATATTTGGCCCGGTAAATCAACTATATCTTTATTTGTGACCGGTGTCAAAAAGGTAATTCCTTCTTCGTCAGGGTGATGTTATGTTTATATTTTCAATCGGTCATGACCAGCAGATGATCCCTATTGATTTTGAAGTCAGTAGGTCAAAGGTCAAGGTCACAGTGATCCGGAACAGTCAAACAGTTTCCGGATGATAACTCAAGAACGCTTAGGCCTAGGATCATGAAAGTTGATAAGGATGTTGGTCATGACCAGCAGAGGATCCCTATTGATATTGAGATCAGTAGGTCAAAGGTCAAGGTCACAGTGACCTGGCACAGTTAAACGGTTTCCGGATGCTAACCCAAGAACGCTTGGGTCTAGGATCATGAAAGTTGATAGGGAGTTTGGTCGTGAATAGCAGATGACCCCATATTGATTTTGAGGTCAGTAGGTTCACGGTCACAGTAACGAGGTACAGTTCAAATGTTTGGAAGTCGGAAGTAAGAATTGTGGAAGTTGAAGTAGGAAGTTGGAAGTCAGAAGTGCGGAAGATAGAAGTCAGAAGTGCGAAAGTTAGTAGAAGGAAGTAAGAAGTCAAGAAGTCGGAAGTAAGAAGTGTGGAAGTTGGAAATCAGAAGTCGAAAGTCAGGAAGTTGGAAGTTAGAAGTAGGAAGTCAAGAAGTTGGAAGTGAGATGTGCAAAGTTAGAAGTCAGAAGTGGGAAGTACGGAAATCAATTTTCCCTCCAGGGCTTCCATAGTTACTCACATAAATTATTAACTTGTCATAGATATGAAAGCAAAGGATGGTGTCTGAAACAGAAAATGTGAAAGCTGTAGAATATTACAGATTTTATTTTAAAGAGGTAATAAAATTTTGGTTATAACTCGTTAAGGAGCGTGGCATGGTACACATTTCTTATGTTTTTTTCAATAGCTGTGACTAAATACTGGCTTCAGACCGAGCCTGCAACATTTTCGTTTTTGTCGTGTTGAGCGACCTATGAAGTTTCCACTTTTCTCTATTTTATACACAAATGAAAAAAAATATGTCCACCTGAATATTCTTTATTCAAGAAAAAATAGTTGAAATGTTCTTTTTGCGAACGCTATGCATACTGCTTTTTTATTATAACTAGATAGCTGAAAATTTGTTTGCATGGTGTTGAAAAACATTAATTTTTATCTTTCAGAATAAACAATACTGCGTGTAACATATTGTTATTTTGATAACCTTAGGTAAACGTGAAATGTTAGTCTAATGTCTGTAATGTTGGAAGAGGGTAGTCTCCCTTGCAGATTTTGCCTGGATACCTATGTTTTTTTATTTCATATATTTAGTTCTATTACAATGAAGTGTCAACCCAGTAAAATTAAAAAATATGTCCGTAGAAAAAAAAACTGTGGCATTCGTCTTTTAAATCTGCAGGCGATATATTACGTACATGAATATAATTCACGACAGTATGGAATTAAGTGGAACAAATTTGGACGTTTACATGACTGTGCTGTGAAGAGGCCTTGCATGTGCTGATATATTTGAAAGGTCAAGTCGCTCTGCTAAGAAGTAAGGTAAGTGCGAGTATATAAATGAATTAATTCTTTCTACAAGGTTCATAATTCGTTGTCTGTATTTCAAGATTTGGAAGCGTACTACACAGTTAAAATTTCATAAAAAGTTTAAGGTAATGATACTTTCCCTTATACAAATAGTTTCTAACCGTACTGTACTTATTTCAGAGTAAAATGTAAAATGATCCAAGGAGAAAATGGGATATTGTATGTTATAAAACCAAGAACTAGACTTGCACTGCCATATACAACATTTTTACAAAGGTACATTGTAGATGTCAGTATTGTGATAGTAAATGTGACATTTGGCATTTATTAAACAAACTATAATAAATTGTTTTATATTTATATATTTATCAAAATTGTTTTAATATACAATGTCAGCGATTGAATTTTAAAGAGAATGTAGCAGCTGTTTATGAAATGAACATTTTTGTATATACATATGTCTGGTATTTTCACAATGAAAAACATCAAATATAAGAAACTATAAATTGGGTCGATTTAGTCAAAACATGAAATAAACAGAAAATGTGTTTGTTTTACATGCAAGATCAAAATATATTTCGCTCATGAACACTGTATGTTACAATTTCAAAATATTGCATCTGGTGTTCACTCGTTAAAGATTTCAATGTTTCATTGAAACAAACTAATAGCCTCTATATCTTTCGTGTTACCACTGGCACAAACGTTCACAGAAAAGTTGGATGTACTGAATGCTGTGTACTTAATACTCCTTGTTTGCGAGAAAAAACAAGCAAGTGACCGCAGCTGGGTAGCCAGATTAAAGTACTTTCCGTTATCGGTAATTAAGATAAAGGTTGCGATTTCGAGACTTCTCGACAGTACTTACTTATAAAAGCACTCGAGGTATACGTTTATTACGTAAAGGAATTCTAAAAAGCGTTAAGTAAACAGTAAACAACAAAATCGTTTAATGATATCGGTTCCGCAGACTTGTTCTGACATATGTTTTCAAAATTTTCTGACGTTAACCCGGAGGCCGGCGTCCAGTCTCCGATCGCGACGCGCTTCACCCAACCTCGTGGGTCCGTAATGCCATTTCGGATGTAGAATAAATTTCACGCAAAGCAGCCATCCAACTGACTCGTAGAAAATCGTTGACTGTACCAAAATATGCGCAAAATGTTCAGAGAGGCACTCCACCATAAAACTCTGACGTTGAGTCTTGAATGAAACGACTAGCAAAGGTTTGCAACAACTTAGTTTACCAATGACTTTAGCGGGCATCATAAAATGTGCCTTTGCTGTTCGTCTGTTGTCGGGCTTAAAACGCCCTTACTGAAGGCTGTTATAGAAATAATATAACATTTATTTAACGTCATATTAGAGCTCCACCAGCTTGATTTATGTAAATGGCTGCAACATGTACTTTGAACAGTAGATATTACCTCTGCATGTAGACTGAAGGTTAACGATAACTAGTTTGTTAGTCAAAATTATTCAAAAGACGTAATGTTCTTGCTAGTAAGAAATTTTTTATGAACTTGAGAACGTTAATGTGTCTATTAAGTTTATTAGACCGTGGAAAAATGTAAGATATTTTAACGAAGGACACGAGTTAGATTTCATGCGAGGTTGTAGAATATTTTTCAAAAAGACCTGTTAAATACTCCTGAAATACTTTTAGACTATACCATTAGAGTTGTGCTATTTGATCTATAATAACGTTCGAGAATGATTATCAGGATAAAGAACTATCGTTTATTATATTTGGTGTGAATTGGGTACGATATTTCCGTGCAGTATTTATATTTATGAAAACAATCGTTTGAAGCATTATAAAGAACATTTTAAGCGTAAAATGTCAGCCTTTAAAACCCAGTGGGGTAGTTTAAACAGTGGCAGGAAATAGCAGCAGCAGCGTTGTTTGTGCCGTGTGGCGGCCGTAAAAAGTCTCCCCGTACATTCAATCAGGGCTGTTATATTTCGATCTTCTCAGATCGTTCAGCACGACTTTTATGTCGTGTTGTTGGTACTGTTTAGTTTCTCAACATGACCATTTCGGCCTGGGTGGTTCCAATACTCCCGCTTTCATAGCCTTGGGTATTGTTTAATCACCCCTTGGATATGGCGCCTGCTTTTTAATTTTGTCTTTTGACAGTTCCTGTGATACGCAGGCTCAATAATCTCAGATCCCCTTCCTAAATTCCAGTTTGTTTAGTTCTGCCCATTGTTTTCTCGTTCAGGGCAAACCCTTTATTTTATCTGGGGACCAAACGCCGCTCTTCATGGAATTACACGCCTCAACACGTGTATCATTGAAGGTTCCATGTTCACCGCCGTTTAAATACATCTGCGGATGTCTCTAAATTGCTTTTTGTACTTTTAGCATGTGTAAATGTTGAGTTCTGCTCAACCCGGGGCTAGAGGGCGTGGACGGTAGCATGCATTTCCACTACCGTCCATGAACAGGCTCAATCAAACCGAGCCTGCAACATTTTCTTTTTTATCGTGTTGAGCGACCTGTGAACTTCTTATTTTTCTCTATTTTGTTTAAGTGGACTCCTCATGTAGTTTGAAGCAGCCTCTGTATTTGAAAAAAAAATAAGACCAATTTTGTTCTTAAATTTAAGAGTCGCAGATGTAGTTTGACTATCTCGTTCCAAGACGAATTCATTCATATATACTATTAATACGTCCAGTAACAAACGCACACATCTGAAGTATTTAGACCCACTACTGTTTCGATAGAATGAACCTTAATGACGAATTAAATTTGAGGGAATGTTTCAGTCTGAGTTATTGGTATCTGTAAATATTTGCTACTACGACGGGTGTTTCTGGAAGTGAATGATGAGTGTAGATCTATATTAAGTTACCTATATCTATTTTTGAATAGTTTGCATCTATGTATTATGTCTATTTATATTTGTGTTGTGTTTTTGTCGTTCTCAACAAGATGTATTGAAACAGTTCACAATATCAAACACAAATGTATACTTCCACTTTAAGTACATACATCATGACACTGTAATCTTACCTTTAAATGAATTAAATATCGTACATTTTTCATCTGAACTTGCATAATGGGTTCTAAGGACCTCACACTCTTGGGAGTTAACTCGCTCGCCTTTATGAATACTAATAGAATATTTCCTGAGTAAAGACATGACCTTAAGGTAATTCGATTCCCCAATGAGAGGAGTTTGAAAAGTGTCAATGAATATTGCCAATAACAACTTTTCAAAATAATTTTTACTACATGTATCAAAGGATCAGAATCTCGCTATTATCATATTTTATTGATAATCATAATAATTAAACATACGTTTCAAATAGCTTTGTGTTTAATCAAATAATAGTGGTTGCATATTTACTCTCAAGACGGTAGCTAAGATACGTTTATCGAAGATAGCAATGCATTTCCTCGCTAGCTATAGCTTTGAATGTCATACCAGCTCGAAGATCAAAATTCAACTTCAAAACATGTCGAATTCCGATTCCAAGCTACAGCAGAACATTGAAATTCAAATTTTCAAACAGTCTAATTTCAAAATCTAATTCCTAGCCAGCTCAATGACTGAAAATCTGATGGAATTCTTCTAAACGCCGGATTTTAATTTCTCAGTGAATTAACAGTCAATTGAAGTTTTCAAAGTCGAATCTGAAGCTAGTTCTGAATGTCGAGTTGACTCGAAGATCGAAATTATAAAAAGCTGAACTTCAATATTGTATTGAAATGTAGATCTGGTAAAGTCATAACTCGAAGTTTGAAAATCTAGCTTTGCATTTCGTGCTAAATCGGACATATCGAAATTCAAGTTTTCAAAAAGCTAAATTTATTACTATAAATTCATATTAGTTCGAAATTCAATATTAGTTATTCATCCTTTTGAAAACTTGAATTTCGTTTTTCTAACTTGCCCAAAATATGCAGCCTCGAAATACAACTTTTCTGAAAACAAAGTCTTAGTTTTGATCTTCTAACAAGCTCGAAATTTAATTCCAGCTTCCAGCTCTTATTCCGTTTCTTATATTTCAGTTTTCGACAAGGTGGTTTAGTTCAGTGCTTGCTCAGGTTAACGCTAAACTCAAATCCAAATTCAATGTCAAACACCGGACACTTTCAATTTCGTAAATGTAACGCCACTGATACCATACCGCATAACATAGGAAGCCAGACATACACACTCTTCAACGTTTACTTCTTCGAACGTATTGTTTTTACATTAGATGCCTTCTGTTGCCATTGCGTATGTTAGGGTTTCACCTGGCGGGGATAACTTTTACACTGTCCTGTGACTGGAACATGGTGGGGTAAGAGTGAGATTAGGTGCACAATAAACCGGTTAAAGCTTTGCAACTGACCGTTCCAAGGCGGTGCCCCACTGAGTTCCTTTATTTGTTCGTTTTGTCCTTGTGCATTTACTTTGTGTGTGTGTTGGTCGTGTCCGCGTCTGCGTGCTGCGTTTACGTTTGGGGAGGCTGCGTTTTTAGGACGGACGTGGCTTTCCCTGTTGGATATTCATTCATCCTTGTTGTAATAAATGCCCGTTGTATTCATACCATAATGACTGGTATAAAACGCGCCAGTGGTTTTAAAGGCTAAGCCAGAATAGCGCACATGCAATAGTATCTAGCAACGAGAAATTTTCGATTAAATGTGGCAGTCTGAATTTACGTCATAGGCAGATGTCATTAATTTACTGTGACAGATTTGATAAAAGAGCAGCTTCGCTGTACGAATATGACCTCCACGTGAGAACAATACAATTTATGACATGCATTATTTTCGATTTCCTAGTGGGTGTTCTGTCGTAAATAGTAAAAAATGTCAGTAAAAATGTCACGGAACCTTTGATTTGCAGCTTTTTAGAACGGTATCAATGTCAGTTGGCACAAATTATTAACTGTGTCTGTTATTGTTATCAGTATCGCTAAAACTAAAAATTCATGGAAGGAAAATATAAGGGAGAGGCTATGCTGTCCAGAGTCTGGAAAGAAGTTAGTGCGCTATTATTATACATGTGAATATATTGGGAACAAATAATATAACAGGAGAACAATTTACTTATACAAGTGTAAAAGAGATATATTCTTAATTTCAATCTCTCGTATTTTTATTATTCTTTTTTTTCGTGCTATTTGAAAGGGATTGTTACAGAGTTCTATAACTTCTATCTATACATCATTTCCAAAGAAAAAGTAGGGAAATATACATTATTTAGTTTAAAGTATTGCAGTACAATGCATAACAGTGTGATATTTTGAATGCGAAACTGTCATTTGCGTACGTACAACTACTTCAATTTCTTCTAAAAGTACCCGAGTTCAGAAAAAATATGAAAGGCATGAGGTACTTTAATCGTATAAAATTGTTTTTCGTGTATCATCTATTTCTGTATGTATACGTCAAGCAGTCAGTATCATAATGTTTTTAATATTTGTTACACTCCATAGGAGATGCAGCACATGCGAAAAGGAATAAAATCACAATAACGTCATTGTGTTGCTACGAACTACTTTTTTCACCAATATCGATTTATTATGATCAAAATCACAAAGAATTATTTTTCTTATTCTCCCTGCATTCAACTTGCCTTTCCGTCGTTATATCGTATAGGAAACGTTTATCTATTGTGAACATAAGAACGTTTGTTTGGTGAGGATTGGTACCCGGCTGGCAACTGAATTAGATAAAACTTGGCAGCAAGCTTAATTATAATTAGCATTACATAGAATTTAAGTGAAAAATTTAAGGTGAGTCTTAGTATATTAAGAAAAGACCATTAGGATAGTTCTGCAGGTTGAATGTTTATTTTCTACATGCAGAATGGGATTACTCGTAACCCTAATATTTTACATCTAAGCATATTTTGCAATAAAAAGAAGTAGGATCGCCGAGTGCTAGATATTCTTATCTCAATCAATTTATCATAATTGGAGTTTATTGGAAAATCATGATTATAAAATTTAAACAATAGTAAGAAATTTTTTATGATGAACTCACATTTCTATACAAATACATGGTCAAAATGAACGTACGGATCCGAACGTTTCTTTGTGAGAAATTTACTCATAATTAAAGAAATTCACAACGTCCAAGTGATGTTTGGAATTATTTCACGTGCAACATTTTTATATCATATATCATTATCTAATATCATTATATATCATTATCTCCCGTCGTTTATATGACTGAAAAAAATGTTGAAAAAGACGTTAAACCCGAACACACACACATATCATTATCTTAGGAAAGATTAATAAAAATAAACGGGAAATTATGAAATCAAAGGATGACCCGTGTTACCAAAGGACGGATCCAAGCTTTAGTTAATGTTATTCAGATAACAGTCTTCCAGTTTATTAAGCGTGCCGATGTACCTTAAACGGTAAAGAACACCGGTAGGCTTTAAGGGTATGTCTTTCTTGGAATCTTTGGATATATATTGGAAAAGGAAAGTGTAGCGTCCAGCCATTAAAGGGTCGATCATGTCGCGTGTCCCACGTTTCTTCTCAAGATAAAACGTTATATAACTTTACCCAATACGATAAACTTTGCCGTAACTTAAATCTTGCGAAATCTGTTAATAGTATCTGTATTAAAAATCAGATTAGAGTTATCTTGTGGAAAAATTGTCTTTATACTGATACTATAAAATTTTCATACCAAATCTGAATAACGATAGCACATCTAAAACTAGTACACTACTTCGCAATTTATAGCAAATGTCATTATACCTAGAAAAGAAGAGTACCCTAATTGTTTTTGTTGTTTGGGTGCATAGAATAGTGGGACCCATCAATTCCATTCGGAGCACTTTTCCTTTGTTTTTCCTCACCTGTTCTTTGCTCGGAATAAGCAAACAAGCTTTTAGCGAAGATATAAGATAAGATAATCTTTTATTGTAGCGACTTGTGTTTGCATACAGACATATATACAATGTATTAGAGAACACCCGTCCACACGGGCCTATACTTATTAACAGTCTAAAGTTTTAAGGCAAATATACACAAATTGACAAGTTATAGCTCTTTATATATAAACAAATAGGGATAACCATTCAAAGTACTTAATGAGAATCCATATAAATAACTGGAATATTTCAAGTTGATATTAACTTAGTTTACATAATTATTATATAAAAAATAATAAGTGCATAGTTAAAACATAACTTAATATCATTGAATTATGTATTTTAAGTAAATTGTACTTATAAGATTCAAGTTTTACCGGGTTATAATGAACATTATTATACCTCACATAAATGTCCAATGCAAATTTCCCATTAGTTTAACTTGAGTAATATATCATATTCCCCAGTGATTTTATATCACATGCGCAAAATCGTTATTTTCAATTTCTGCGCAGGTGATATGATCCATAATTTCATATCACATGCGCAACAGCGTTATTTCGTTTTACTGCGCATGTGATATTATTTTTTCATATCACCCGTTAAGAGATTGATACTTTTGCATTGAATAAAAGACTGAGTCGATAAATTTTCAGACGAGGCGCTTATATAATTATATAATTATACGTTAGGATTAAATTACCCTTTTCTGGTGTTCTTGCATGTGCGAACACGGCCGAAGTTTCTTTTTTATGCTACGTGCAAAATATTTGGAAAACAATTTTTCATCAACTACCACAATAAGTCTGATATGATCTAACTAAGAAAATGAGTGGCGTTTTTCGAATGCTACTGATTGTCGCAATGTTGAATATTAGAACAAGAGATCACAGAGTGATCTTGGCGCCAACCAATGTGCTATTTTTGAGTGTTCCAAATTTCAAGACTTAATGACTAGCTCAAAGTCAAATTTCATTTCCGTACACAACACTGTGCATGTGGTCCAAATTCGAAAGCTGTAGCTTGAGAAATGTGAAAGTAGGTCACTAGATCAATTTCAAGGACAAAGTTCTTTGTACACAGAACTATGCATGTGCATCAAGTTTGAAGGCTGTAGTTTGAGAAATGTGAAAGTAGGTCACTAGGTAAATCTTAAGGTCAAAGTTTATTTCGGTACACAATACTATGCAAGTGGTCCAAATTTGAAGGCTGTACCTTGAGAAATGTGAAAGTAGGTCACTAGGCCAAAATCAATGTCAAATTACATTTCAGAACACAAATCTATGCATGTGGTCCAAATTTAAAGCCTGTACCTTCAAAAATGTGAAAGTAGGTCACTAGGTCAATGTCAAAGTTTGTTTCGGTACACAATCCTATGCATGTGGTCTAAATTTGAAGCCTGTAGCTACAGAAATGTGAAAGTAGGTCACTAGGTCAATCTTAAGGTCAAAGTTCATTTCGGTACACAAAACTATGCAAGTTGTCCAAATTTGAAGGCTGTAGCTCGAGAAATGTGAAAGTAGGTCACTAGGTCAAAATCAAGGTCAAATTTTATTTCGGAACACAGAACTATGCATAGTCCAAGTTTGAAGCCTGGACCTTCAAAAACGTGAAAGTAGGTCACTAGGTCAATGTAAAGGTCCAGGTTTGTTTCGGTACACAAAACTATGCATGTGGTCCAAATCTGAAGGCTGTAGCTTGAGAAATGTGAAAGTAGGTCACTAGGTCAAAATCAAGGTCAAATTTCATTTCAGAACATGAAACTATGCATGTGGTCCAAATTTGAAGCCTGTACCTTCAAAAATGTGAAAGTAGGTCACTAGGTCAATGTCAAGGTCAAAGTTTTTTTCAGTGCACAAAACTATGCATGTGGTCCAAATTTGAAGGCTGTACCTACAGAAATGTGAAAGTAGGTCACTAGGTCAAAATCAAAGTCAACTCATGTCAAGGTTCATCTTGACACTCAAAACCATATATGTGGTCCAAATCTGAATGTTGTAGGTTATTGACAAGAAGATTTTAAAAGCTTTTCCCTATACAAGTCTATATAAACCATGTGACCCCCAGGGCGGGGCCATATTTAACCCTACGGGGATAATTTGAACAAACTTGGTAGAGAACCACCAGATGATGCTACATTACAAATGCCAAAGCCCTAGGCTTTGTGGTTTGGACCAGAAGATTTTCAAAGTTTTACCCTATATAAGTCTATGTAAACCATGTGACCCCCGGGGCGGGGCCATATTTGATCCTACGGGGATAATTTGAACAATCTTAGTAGAAGACCAAGAGATGATGTCACATACAAAATATGGGGCGGGGCTATATTAGACCCCAGGGAAATAATTTGAATCATCTTTGTAGAGGACCACTAGATGATGCTTCATACCAAATATCAAAGCCCTAGGCTCTGTGGTTTTGGACAAGAAAATTTTCAAAGTTTTTCCCTATATAAATCTATGTAAATTATAGAAATAAACAAAGGGCCATAACTCATTCAAAAATTGTTGAACCAGTCTGCTTTTCAGGGGGACACAACTAGGGTACCAATACATCATTTTGACAAAGTTTGGTCAAAATCCCCTTGGTAGTTTCTGAGGAGATGCGATAACGAGAAATTGTTAACGGAAGGACGACGGACCACGGACGCAGAGTGATTTGAATAGCCCACCATCTGATGATGGTGGGCTAATAAATATATAGGGGTCAGCGATGTAAACGTCTTGACTAAATCTATCAAAAAAGTCTTATTACACAGCAAAGTCGCCACAAATTATGAGTGCTAACAAGTAAAGATTCTTTAATTCTGTCTTCATTATTTGGTTAGTAATTACTTTTTAATGTTAAATAAACTATTATGTTGATTTTCCAGTAAATGCTTTGACCCTTATAAGCTTTCGGTATAATAAAATAAATATTGCATTCCTGAGAGGGTGATATAAAATTGTTCACCCCTCGAAATATAAATATAGACCTCGGCTGGCGCCTCGGTCAATATTCATATATCTCGCGGTGAACATTTTTCATATCACCCTCTCAGGAATGCAATATTTATATAATATCAGTTTAACGCTTTAACAGAAATTGATAGATAACACATGTGATTTCGTTTCAGACCTGTACATTTACATCACAGGCTCACATGCTTTTATATTTTACTACCATTTTCATAGCTAGATTCCGATATTACAAAAGGCAAAATAAAAAATGGCATATTTCTTCGACAGAGACAATCATATGAGACTACATTGTGAAACATGTACAAGTTTACAAATATAAAATGACAGCTGAATATCACTTGGTATACAACATAGTACTTCTGATATAATATGCCTTAACGACAAATTTTGCACACTTTCTTGGATGACATCGGACCAAGAAGACTAGTTGATGTTAGTTTGATTTGCTTATATATTCATCACAGTTCAAACTTTCATCAAAAATGAAAGATGTCGTGATATTATATAAAGTAAATTCAACAAGAAAGTGAGTTTCGTCTTCTATCAGGTTCCTGTTACACGTCCTACACAATCTTTGTTCTTGGCATTCACTTATATACCTTCCGGTTTCGAACTCAGTGGAAGAATTCCGGTTCTAAACTGAGCAAACAAGACATGTTGATTTCTTTTTAGGTTCAATTTAATGTATTCTTCACAAGTAAACTCCGTCTTAAAAGTTCTATTAGTCCTTGACTTTTAAAGTCTTATATAGCCTTGAGATCAACATGGTTAAGTCCATTGGAATGTTAAGTTAATTGTCGCTTTCTCCGTAAGGGGAAGTCTAGACATAACAGTATTAATTTTACTGCACCAGTTATTGTTATTTGATGATCTATAAGCCCTATTGAATGTGCTATTTTCGTCAAGTTTTATAAGTCTATTCCAAAACCTAATCACCGCGAGCCACCTGCGGTAACCACTAACGCTAGTATTGGTGATGATGAATGTTTTCTGCTGTCAGAAATTGTTTAAAGGCAAAATGGACGCACAGTTATAGCTTTTCAAAGGTTTTTTAATCAGACTTGTATCAAATTATGGATTCTATTTAATAGATCCATACGAGTGCTCGTGACACTTTTTAAAAGGATTTCACAGTGAAAATTATAGTTATGTCTCATGCATCACAACACCTAAATATATATATCTGTCTTCAATTTCAAGCACATTTTGTACAATTCTGAATTCAAATTCTCTTCGTTGTGCATGCCTTTTGATTTTTCTGTATTTTCAAGTACTCGACATTGCCTAAACCAGTCATACATTTGGTTCAGCATTATCTGAAGATCTGCTTCCGTTTTGGCGATACGGACACTCTCATCTGCGTAAAATGATATCGAAACAGAAGTGTCCTCTATCTTGACCTCACGGTCAAAGCACCAGGTCACAGACAAAGACCAAGTAGAGCGTAGGGGAGAGGTTATCTCCTTGTTTTATTCTGTTATCGCACTGGAACCACTCTGTAAGTCGCCCATTAACACATACATGTACGCAGGGTACTGTGTTAATGTATATACTTTTTATAGAGTTGTATAATTTACCATCTATTCCACTGAGTAAAAGTTTGTACACTAGCATCTCACGGTCAATAAAATCAAAATAAATTGCGGAGGTCGGCGAAATCTGCAAGTACTGAGTTATTGGCCCTTACAATACTGTTTAAAGTGAAAACATCGTCTTCACATGAACGGCCTGCTCTAAATTCATTTTGCTCTTCGGCTAGAATATCATTATCGTCAAGATAAGAAGTGAGTCTCTGTTAATAATGGAACTGTAGAATTTGCTAACACATGACACTGAACTGATATTATAGTTCATTGGTAAACGAGCGTCGCTGGTTGGATCTTTCAGGATAGGACAGATAATAGACTTCCACCATACAGTATGTACATGTATTATACTGGTGCCCATTATCAGTTGGAAACGTTGCTGTAATCACACTATGTACCCGGATAATCTTAACTCTGTTCAGCGACCCTAACTCAGTGCCAACATGGGGGATGTAAAGCCGATACAACTTTGTTTTCTGTGTAATTACGATGTATAAAGGAATGTTTCGGTTGTTATATCTATCTTCATTGATCAAGTGTATATTTATTTCAAAATGTATCATGTAAAATATATCAACCCTTGTGTTTTCAGGTGGAAACACGACGAACAAGGCAAATTTTTCAATGAAAACTTTTACAAAAAATCTTTAAAAATACTTATATGCTTTTGATGCCTCTATTATTTTGTTGTTTGAAAGCAAAAATATACTGCTTTATAGGCCAGTTTACACTATGTTGTTAACCCACTACATGTTGAAACAAATACATGTTCAAATGTATTGACAGCGAGAAAAGGGATAAAAACCTAACTTCGAGTTGATAAAAACCGAACTCAGTTTACATGAGGAATGGATAAAAAGCTAACTTACACGAAGTTGCGGGAAGGATAAACACCTAACTGACTAGTATTCTATAGAAATGAATGAGTTGACATGTACATGGTCTGATTATTTTAAACATTACTTTACAAGCGGTATTGTCTTCAAACTTTGTCATTAATTTTACAAGATGTTATATGTATGCCCACTACAGTCAAATAATTTTTCATAATTTTAATATTATGCATAGAAATGTTTGCAAAAATCTGGATAAACCCTCGAAGATAATTCAGTATAATAGTCAAAATTATTATATAATTATATAAGAAATCATTTAATACCACCGATGTTCAAAGTTCTGTAACTCCATCCCTCTCTCTCTCTCACACACACACACACACACACACACACACACACACACACACACACACACACTGTTTCAGAAGAATTGTGTTTGTTTCAAATCTTGTTTATCGTATAGTGTAAGAGATTTTATAGAGGTGCTGATGGAATATTTTTTATATTGTTTGAATGGGATTAGATTTATAATTAATTATTAAATATGATATTTTTCAGACGGTAAGAAGGGAAGAAAAGTGCGCGTGTGTGTGGTGGGGGAGGAGGAATGCATGCACTTACAGGACAGGGGTGTGGGTATCCTTACATTTTTCACTTGTCCACTGACACTTGAAAATCCACTTGTCCATAGTCAAATTTCACTTGTTCTGATTTGTAATATTAAACCTTCATGAAACTGCAAATAAACTGGAGAGTTCTTTATTTAGGACAATGAAAAGAAAAGCATATCACAGTAACTGTGGTAAAATATAAGCTGTTAAAATATTTGCCTTTTAACGTTGATAAAAGTCTGAAATCGCGTAAGCAGGGTTCAGGATCTTTTGATGTCATGCCCGAAACACTGCCCACGCAATGGTGCAAAGCCAGATGAATTCAGAGAAAGACTCTTAAAACGTTCCGACTTGTTTTTAGTCATACTTGCGATCTCTGTGTGCTTTTGATTTTAATTTGGCTGACTACTGGCTCCCATATTTCCTTTGACAATGACTTATTGTCTCAGGAGTTGGAATTCTACTTACAAACTTGTCATAATACTTTTTTAAGTTGTTTACGTGTCTGATATTTTATCATAGTCACCGAGTTACAGTGTGCGCGAGACCTAGCCAAAGAACCAATCAGATCATGGGAAGTGATGCTTAAAGACACAGATGAATGTTTTTTTTTTCTAAAACTGCAGCAATCGAGAGGCTTTCAGCAAGTACATCACGGATTTCATACATTAAATTATCTTTATCACCTCCATACACTTGAAGCAACACAATCTAAATGATATTTTTTGTTTTCTAATTTTATACCTGAAAAAGTCTGCTTGTCCGAGTACACACAGAATGAAAAATGCACTTGTCCGCCGACAAAAAATCACGAGTTGGACAAGTTGGACATAGGAATCACACACCCCTGCACGGTTACCGCCAAAATTAGGAAATATACAATCCATTCATAAACAAGTCAGTCAATGCAATACATTTCAATGTCGTCTAGTTCAACACTCCATCCCATCCAATATATTTACACTCAACGCATTGTTTTTTGAAACCATTTAATACAAAACTCCATTCCATCCATTTAAACATGGAACGATGCATTGAAAAACTTGTTGCGATGCACTGTAATTTGAAATCATCCAATAAAACATGAAACCATGCAGCTCAATGTGAAGCCGTTTAATACAACGTGAGTACGTGCATTGTAAGATGAAATGATTCATTACAACTTGACGCTGTCTTATGCGTATTGACACCGCTTTGTGTAATTGAGAGCGGTGTATAAAAACTTGATGCCATGCTGTCCAATGTGAAGACGTTTAACGCAACATGAGTTCGTGCAGTATAAAGTGAAATGGCATCAAGTTTTAATACATCGCTCTCAATTACACAAAGCGGTGTCAATATGCATTAAATAGCGTCAAGTTGTAGTAAATCATTTCATCTTACACTGCACATACTCATGTTGCGTTAAACGGGTTCACTTTGAGCTGCATGGTGTCATGTTTTGTTGGATGATTTCATATTACGGTGCATCGCAACAAGTTTTTCAATGCATCGTTCCATGTTTAAATGGATGGAATGAAGTTTTGTATTAAATGGTTTCAAAATACAATGCGTTGAATGTAAATATATTGGACGGGATGGAGTTCTAGACTAGACGGCATTGAAATGCACTGCATTGACTGACTTGTTTATGGGTGAGTTGTATATTTACTAATTTTGGCGGTAACCGCCGCCCATACGGTAGGTCAAAGAACTTCGAGCATCTATAGTCCATAAATAAAGCACAGACGAACAGCTATGTTTTCGTATGGTTAGGTGTTTATCCATTCTAAGTTCGTATTTATCCAGCACTGTTTCCTATACCAGTTAGGAATTATTCGCAAATTTAAACCCACCTCATAGTTAATGCAATTTTTAAGCTATAAAAATGAATTTCAAACTTTGATACCGTTAAACATTGTCAAAGAGATGTTTATTTAACTAATACAGTTGATAAGTAAGGTCTTACTGCAATTTCTGGTACTTTAGAACAGTGAGAAACATAAAACATGTTCATTTTGAAGACTTCTTTGAGTACATTTTAATGAACTCCAGCCTAATGTGACTTTTCGATTGAAATATTTAGTACACAAAACATGTTACCAATACAGGATATTATGGCTATCAAAAGTTTTACGCTAACATTGCATACTAACATAAAAACATGAAAAAAGACAAGGAAATTAACTACATACATCGTCTTTCTGTCAGCCATGTTGGCACTGAGTTAGGGTCGCTGAACAGAGTTAGGATTATCCGGGTACAGTGTGGTAATACTAATATAATGTTAGGGAATTTCAAGACGTCGTATGGTATTTGATAAAATCCGCATGCGGACTTCAAGTTTGACGTCATAACGATTAATTTAACCGTTCACGTGGGCGTATAACGTGTCTAACAGATTCAGTTCCAGCAGCTGCGTATGAACCTTGTAACGATAAAAAATCCTCCTTTTACATGCAACAGTTAGTAGAGATCCTTTAACAGAAACAGGAAGCTACGGTGGCATAGAGGGGACATAGGAAATATTTTATTTATCACGTGCGCACGTGTTAGCGAGATGAACTTACTTTATAAACTTAAGGTAACTAGAGCTACTAAATACTTTGGACTTATTGCTGCAATCTTAGTCTTTGGTAATCGATCCTTATTATGTGAAAGTTACTTCCCCTGATGATAAATTCACCATTTGTATACTGAAAACGTTTCAAATTCAAGTTCAGTATATATTGATGGTGTATAGCCAATTCACTGTACTGTAACTGTTTAAAAAGTTGAAAGTTGGCTAGCTACAATGGTGAAATGTTGAAAACTACCAAGTGCCATATAACGATGAGTTAATAGAAGACCTTTCTGTAGAAAAATAAAAATATATTTTATAGTTCTTTGTGTAGACACATGAACCTGTGGTGTCCATCACGGCTCAGTATAGTTTGGACATGACCTCTGAACCTGGACCTTTAGCGCAGTCCATTTCAATAGGGTAAACAGGCAAAGTCTTGTTGAGGTTATCACGAAACTCGTGTTTTACATGTTATAGGCTATATCAACTGTGTTCCCATTGAACGCCAAAAGGCTCTATGGTGCAATAGTTAAGACATTATGGATGATTTCGAATCGCAACACGAGTTGTTTGATATAATTTTATTATTATTTGTTTCACTTTATTTGACTTAAAAGTCATTATGCAAGCTCAGGAGTTACTTAATTCTGTTTGTCTTTGATTTTCCTTTACTTGAGTCAGTTTAAATATATTTTGTTGCAACCTTTCTCATCGTTACACATATGTTGTTTGTTTGTCTGTCTGTCTGTGTGTTTGTCTGTCTGTCTGTCTGTCTGTCTGTCTGTTTGTTTGTTTGTTTGTTTGTTTGTCTGTTTGTCTGTCTGTCTGTCTGTCTGTCTGTCTGTCTGTCTGTCTGTCTGTCTGTCTGTCTGTTTGTCTGTGTGTTCGTGCCCATTCAGCACGATAACGACAAAATAAATGCGGCTGTCAATCTTTCCTGGATAAACCAGTGCCCACATTTGGTCGAACAAACTGAAGGCTAACCAGCTTCTTTAATCAATGGTGGCAGACAAATTACCGTGGAAAAAAACTTTCGGAATAATATGTAACAGAATGTTGTGACTGGGTTGTGGATCGAACTAGTGACCCCCTTATTGTAAGCTAGGTGCACAACGACCAGACCACGCAGCCTGGCACCTCATTGTTGCTTTGCTTGTATATGTAAAATTAGCCTTATCGACAGTTCTGTTGAAGGGTGTTAATATGCCAGGAACATGTAACCTATGTATCTGATTGTGCTAAGTATCTTTTCCTTATATAGTTCAGATGAGATTATATGGCAAATTCTATCAAATCATAAATGTACTAAAATATAGAGAATGAACTTGCAACATATATATCCAATAAATATAGGCAAAAAAGTCATTTCATACATATAGCACGCAATGTAATTCAGAGAGAAAAAAGCAAGAAGAAATGAAAGGCCATGCCGGGATCGAACTCAGAGCTTTAGGGTGACAGACCATATCCTAAACCCCTGACATATTCCCATTGTTAAGTCAACAGTTAAGAATGGAAGTCTACATAGTCCTTGCAAATCATTATTTCAACCATTTTCAGCTGAAAATCATTCATATGATAATCTATAGGGCCAAATTCTTAAATTAACTGATCATGACCTGGTGAATGTAATGTTGTGTTTCTATGGATATCCCATGAATTTAGAGAAATAATCGTTCCAAACAAAATGTCAGAAAGTACTTTTTCTCATAGATGTTTATCACATGGGTTACTATCTCTCTCTGATATTGTCACAGCACTGACATAGGATAATTTCAAGATCAGGGTAGACAAGTATATGGCGATAAAGTATTCACAGTACTTCCAGAAAGGACATGGGTTTGTGAAAATATGCTGTGGCTTTCAGATGCAGAGACCATCTTCAGCCCTGGAAGGATAATGTAAATAAAATGTAAATATTTTTTTATATTTGCAGCAGTATGTCTGACAAATTTAAAGAATTTCTTTTGAAGAGAGGCATTGGGCCGGCTGTATTACAATGACTTGTCGCTGATAAGGTATATAACTTATAACACTGGTATATAATTTTCTACTGCATACTGCATACGGAAATCTGGGTTATCAGGAACACAAATTACATTTCCAGTGTGACTGTTTCTTCATAAATTTCAGTAATGATAGATCTATATTGAACTCTCCACATAAGAAACTATATTTTTTTATTTTATCATGGCCCTTGAGCAGTTATTATTATCAGTGGTTAGCAGTTAACTGTACAACAGACGAAACAAGCACATTTGTACTATTTGGGGTAATAATATAAGACAAGTGAAAGGATCTTGTGTGGATATATGTGATTCTTTTCCTCAAGCTGTTGTTTGGAGAGACACGATATGCTTGTTACATCAGACACAAACATACAATTGTGTACATTTTGATGCTAATAGTATTATTTCTAATGGTATGTCGTATTAAGGATCACATGAGAGATTTTTGGAGACATATTCCAAATTTTTGAAAAAAACAGAAACAAGTTGCCCATTGAAGAATTCAAATTCATGACGAGTCCAAGTAAGGATGACAATGCTAATGAGCATTTCACTTAATCTGCACTGCATTTACAGTGATTACTTTGTAGAGATATTTTGCACATCTGCATTAAATTTAGATTTGCAAGCGTGATATTTATGTACGGTATATTTCACTTCACGTAGGCCTGACACACATTGTGAAAATTTTGTATGGTCACCAAAGTCCAAAATGCATGGCTGACAGAATATCTAAAAAACTTTATAGCTTATCGCAGAAGTTATCAACTGGTGTCAGAAATAGTACCAGATGTTATCATTCTGCAAACATGATTTCTTCTAAATTAGCTGCACAATTACATTACAGTTAAATTAATTTTTGAGCTTAATTTTTTCAACTCATCCCTGTATCACCATTTAGCGTCCCATCACACCTCACTTTAAAGTGTATGTGCAACGGCATAAAGTGCATATTTCTGCTACCATTGTATACATATTCACACTACACATGAGTGTTTCTAACCGTCTTGACTACAAAGTCATGTTTGGTAAATTTAGATGGGTTACAAGAATGGCAGTCCAATGAAATTTTTCAGTGAAAAAATTGTAGCAGGTTAGGTTTGTGTGCATTTATATCAGTGCACATCTTGCTTAATAATGTATGTATTGCATTAAAACTACGCACGAGTCTTTCAAACTCTATAGGTTGTTATTCAACAAATGTGGAATACATGTGTTACAAAAACTACAGCCATTGGAAAACTTTAAGCATTATAAAAATGTTTTGCCATGTTCAGGGTTGATTTATTACACTGGCACGCACTGAGATAGTGGAGCCGTTTATCTTTACAGACGGCTCGTGGTGTAATTATACCCTGCATCACAAAGTGATGTGGGGGCTATACCGGAATGAAGTTGTTTGTCACGTCACATAACAACACGTCATGTCCCATCCATCCCATATCACATTAAATGCAATTCCTCCTACAGTTGGCAAGGGATTTTGATGAAACTTTCAGGACATGTTTATCATGAAGTGTTTGTTGTTGTTTTATTTGATCAGAATATTATAGGAGGATTTATAGCCCTATGTTCATTAAGAACACCTGCATGCATGTTTTAGTACAACTACTTCTACAGTTTACAAGTAAATTGGATGAAAATTTTTGAAAATGATAACTATAAGGTGATGTATCAAATACTCAAGTGGCCTTTTAGAGTGATTTCAACAGGAATTATAACACTTGGTTTATTGAAAATAACCACATTATTAATGTGTGCAAGTTTGTCAGCTCAGCTTCTTCTACAGTTTATAAGGAATTCAATTGCACATTTTATGTTTGAAAACATATAAACTATGACCAGATGTAGCACATTGTTTTCAAAACAAGTACATACAGTTGAATATCGTTACCTCGATATCGGTTAGCTCGATACTCCGGTTAGCACGATGTGTTTGAGTCGTTCCCGATTTTTCCCTTTTTAACTTAATCTAAATTATTTATCATTACCTCGATATGATTAGCTCGATATTTCGTTTAGCTCGATGAGATTTTTCAGTCCCGTCAACTTACCTGTACTGTTTTACACCTGGTTTCGTCGATATCACAGTTTGTCAGAAAATATCCATGTTATTTGTAAGGTGTGAAAATCAACCTATTGTTGTCCGGCGATGTATTAATTATATTCAAGTTAGTTTGTGTGTTTGTTTTGTATGTTATTTAATCTTTAATACAATTTTAATGTCAGGAAGTTTTGCATTTAATTCCCAATAATTAGTCTTATAAAACACCGTGCAAGTCCAATATAACAACTAATTTTGATGAAATATTTTCTGTTTGACAGAGTAAAAATCTACCATTTAAGATTGAGTAACAATATGCGTATTTAACTGACAAATTTTCGTTACCGAAGCACAGTCAAAATGACTACTCAACTAGGAACATTACCTGTTAAGGGAAGGAATCAAAATGCTAATGTTTAAATGTATATTTTTTAATACATAAAAGTTATAAATCGATCTCGAAATATCGCCCTGCGGCATCCCAAACTTCTCCTGAAAAAAAATGCACACAGTAGCACCGCCTTGGAAAAGCCAGTTACTGGCACAGTTATGTCTCTCCTATTGTGCATGTAGACCAAAGCGTGTCCCATGTGTTAATGTCTCATGCACACTTGTCATACCTTTTTTATGAGCACAGTTTTATGTAATCTTTTGCAAAGGTTTCGATGTGATCTAAGTAGATTTTCCAGGTTTGGTTGAAACTTTCAGTCATCCCCTTCCATCCCTGGACATCCGATGTATATTACCGCTGTTAAAGGTTTATTTGAACCCAAAAAAGCGTTCACTAAATGAACGAAACACCCATAAAATACCCCCCATTTTATAGGGGGGGGGGGTCTTTTTCCCAGTCATTTTTTCCCTTTTTCCCGCACAAAAATCACTCAAAAACACCCTACCTGCCCACACGAAGATCCATTTAAATTCGACTTTTTTTCAAATCCCATTTTGGTAAAACATTATCTTAGATATAATGGACTTACAAAACATAGAATAAATCCATTATAGATCCACCTAAATATTTTCTATTTACATGAAAGCATGATTCGATAATGATCGAATTATGTTATTCACATCATACAAACAGCAAGTAAGCTGCAACTTAGAAGAAACAAAAGATACTTATGGAGATTTCATATTCATACTTATACGGGCACACGCACATTAATATTCATTTATTTCTACGAGGCTGAGTCAGTAAAATACTTTTCTGGGTTTTGTATGACAAACTGAATCATATTTCTATAGACTGATGCAATCACTAACTTTCGACTTTGGATATCAAAGTGTACGCAAAGGAAACAATGTATTATTATATAACGTAAACATTATAAAATTCGAGCCTCTAAATGCAACTTATCATCACCATAAGGTGAGCGTGAAGAAGCAGGAAAATCAAATTCTGTGTAAAATAATAGAGCAGTCATTTTTCGAAAAACGTAAGGAAACAGTTTTATCCGGTTTCTGTCTCGCCCTTCAATTATGAGCTCATATGTACATTTGTTTTCATTTATACGTTTATCCTTAAAACAACATTATGAATATGCCGTATTATGTTAATGTAAATCAACACGTTTAAGAATTCAGATATAAGTTAGATTTGTCACATTTTAATACACTTATACAAGGGTGATTCTGTAATTTCTGTCATTGGTCTTCGTTTATATTATCGATCAGAAGACTATTTTCACGTCGTTCCTTCGAACCATCTCTTTGAACAGAAACACACATTTGGAGACCTAAATGTGCGAAGTAGCTTTCACTTGGTACTTTCGAGACACCTTGCAGAATCAAGGGTACATTTAGTGGCATAGCAGATTTAAAGAAAGGGAAATAAGAAAATGTCACAAGGACTTAGATGAACAGAATACCGGAATAACCTTAACGTTTATAAAATGTGTTGACAGCTGTGTGTTTTTTTTATTTTTGCAGAACTTGCCTGGTTTTAGTCAGCAACTCGGAAATTTTCTTTGGATTATAATTTATATATTTTTCTGCATTTATTTTAGCACAATCTAAACGCTAGTTTTGATCTTGTGTCAAAAAAATGGGGAACTCATCTATAATGGACCTTCGTTAATTTCAAACGCTCAATATATGATGGACGGTCTCTTTTGAGGTACCTGTGTGAGCTTATGGGAAAAAGTACATCCACTATCTTCTACCATATCCCCAACGGCAGCATGTTCATTCTTTGTTGCTGCAACAAAATGCATGTCTGGACAGATACAGTCTCGAAGACTATTGTGACCCCTTACAGTTTGTAAAGCAACGAAACCCTGTTCTTAACGTCACTTTAGAACTGCCATTGCCACGGCATAATTCAAAAAATATCTCTTTTAGAGATGTCCGCAAAGTTAGTAGTTATTTATCAACATCCATGGCAATTTTCCCAGTTGTATTTGGTAACAAAAAAAACGTATCACAAGATGTTATGAGCAGGTTACTTGGAGCTTCTGTGCCTGTTTGGAGTTCAGTTCTTTTTACAGCCAAACGCTACACTGTCGTCTTGAATCGTGTCTAACGAAAGAGTTGAAAGGCGCAATGACAGACAGCCCACTCGATGTCCTGCAGCGTCGGGTCCTTACTAATGCTCTGCTGTTGTCCTGCCCTCTGTATGGAGCACATGCGTAAATGGTTCATTAATAAAAACTTGAAGAAGAACCTTTGGAAGTATATAATGCAAACTAGAAAAATACACTGCTGTAGTGTTGGATTGAGGCTGCCTTGTTGGAATGTTACTAACCGTGAAAAATGCACAGAATCAGAGTAACATATAGGACGCCCTCAGTTGAAGAGAAAAAATGATGAAAGAAAGAACATGAAATGATTGCTTTATCCTAGTTACTGCAACTTGCCCTTTATTCCCTTCCTCAAATAGTTGAATGTTATTGCGAAAAGTCCATGTTATATTCAGTCTTGTCAATAAAAAAGGAAATATACGATCGGGGGCCGTATTTTTTAAAGCATTTTAAAGTAAAAAGTAAAAAAAATTGATTATTTATTTAATATTTTTAAGGTAAGAAATTTTTTTTCATTTTAAAATTTAATTTTTGTTATTCTAAAACAATTTAATTTAATAATTCTTGGCTATTTTTGTGGACGAAAACAAAAAAAAGGGAAAACATTAATTTCAAAACAGATACAAAAAGAATTTTTAATGTTTAAAGTGCTTTTTTTTCTAAAAAAGCAACTCTTTTTTTTTTTCCCGACGTAACCCTTTTCTTATGTATTTACGTTTAAGCTTTTTTTATGAATGGGGGCCCTTAATTTTTTTTATTTAGAAAAAAGGGCTGAAATCATCAAAAATTAATAAAATCTTCAACTTAAGCCCAAAACTTATATTTAAGATGTTTTATGATAAAATAGCTGTGTTTTGTAGGGTTGGGGACACATGAGTGCTACGGTAAAGTAAAAAATGAAAATTTTAAACCCATTAAATTTTTAAAATAGTTAAGGGGGGCAATCTTAAAACTTTTAAAAAATGAACAAAAAACCCTTTCTGTAATACTTCTATGACATTTTGGTTCATTTTTTTTTTAAAATTCTGTACCCCCGGTTTTTAGAATAGCTAAACTTGCATTTACACTAAAACACTCCCCCTTGCCGGGGGGGGGAATAAAATCCCGGGCCCTGAAACTCCATGCAGAGGGAAAGGGACCCCCCCCGTAAATGGAGCCCCCTTTTTTGGGGGGTGGGGCCCCGGTAAGCCGGAGGGGAGGGTCCGGTTTTTTGAACCCCCAAAAGCATCCCGGGGAGTTTTGTGCGTGCTTGTTTTCATGTTCGCGTTTTCCTTTTCCGGGATGGGATATCAATACCCCTTTTTGGGGCCTCAAATTTCGGTGTAAAAACGTTTTTGGGCGGCGTTTTGGGCCCCCGAAAGGGATAAAATGGGCTAGTCATCCCAAGCCCTAAAAATCTAAATTTTAAAATTTAACGCTTACATTTTTAAATTTTTCACGTTAAACTGCATCTTTATTTTTTTTTTTTTTACATTGCACAATTTCTGTTTTTTTTGTCAAACTGACTTTTACACATCATCAAAATGTTCTTTCCTTCTCATGTCAAAATTCAACGGCTTTTCCAGCAAATTTCATTATATTTCACACTTTCATTAAACCTTTATTGCAATTTACTTTTTAAATTTCAATTTCCAAAAGGAAGGCGGTGGCTTGGGGTTTCAATTGGTTGGGAAAATTTAAGAAAATCCCTCGAACCCACTTATTGCATTTTGCAGTAAAACCTGGTGATGTAAATAAGACTGCAAAAAAATGGCCGATATATCACTCAGAAAACCCTAACAGTATGACTGGTACCGCTTTGTTTCACTTTTGTTCCCTTGTTGGGGCCTCCGCGGCGGGGGGGCTGCGAGTGATGAATCTGAATCTTTTTAAAATATGGAAAAATAAAAATAAAAATAAACGACCGCATACGGAAACAGACCCCTGACGGAAAGGGGGTGAGAATATTTCTCCCCGGGACCTTTTTGGTACAAACTTTGCTTTCCCTAGTTTTTAACTGTTTCATCCCCCGACGAAACATTCAAAAGGCAAGTATCTCTCCTTTTGTGATTGAGAAAACACTCCAGAGGGGTCCCCCGGTGTTTCCAAAATCGGTAAAAAAAGCTGCGTACAGGAGACCTGCTTGTGGGGTTTGAAAAAAAGCCCACGCACAGAATCTTCTTAGCAACATCGTTTTCAATCCCCCCGTGTAAGTGTATCCCCACACCTTTTCTCTGAATTCTAAAGGGGGGTTCATTTTTTGCCTAACTTGCAGGGGAATCGGAGACGGAAATTGTGCGAGAACTTACGGCCAACATGTCCCTCTGCTCTAGAGAAACAAAATAAGAAAATTGGGCAAAGAAATCCATAAAAAAAAAAAACACACCCTTTTAACTTTTTTGGGAAATTCCCAAATTCCTCCCTTTTGGCATTAACATCGGATATCTGCGTACAAAAGTAACAACTTACATTCCCCCCTTTTTCAATTTTTAATTTTTTTAAAGTTTGGCCACAAAAAAAAAAAACTTTAAAGGTGACACATTTCCCCAAAAGTGCTGCCAAGATGGCTTATTCTCATAAACATGCCCTTTGGGAAAAAAAACCCAATTTGCGTTGTGGGGAATTGCAGCGAGGCCGCTTTCCCAGCCAAGTCTCGAGACTGCAAGACATGGAAAAACGAAAAGAAGTTCTCCATGTCAAATTAAACACAGGGCTTTGGGGTTTTCCCCTGAAGCTAGACAAATTCCCAATGAAAATTGGATCCCTTTCATTGCCCCCCCCCCCCCCCCCCCCCCCCCCCCCCCCCCCCCCCCCCCCCCCCCCCCCCCCCCCCCCCCCCCCCCCCCCCTAATTTTTCCATAAAAAAATCTAACTCAAACAAATAAACTCAATGTATTGATGCGTCTACGCAAACTGATTCTGTCCCTGCCCCAAAAAGGGTTTAAAAAACCAAAAAACCCAAAAATTTGCAGCAAAACCTTTCCCAAAACCCAGTATTTAAAAAAATTGCAGCTGCTAACCAAAAGGGCTGCCCCCAAAGCTTTTTAACAAAATGTACCAAAGTACTAAAAATTTGCAGTCGTCAAAGCAAAATGCTATGTTAAATACAATCAACGTGGGGTGAGTCAAACCCCCAAAAAAAAATTGCTTGAAAACTGAGGGGTTTTGGGAAAAAAGGGATAAAAAGATCCCATAAAAACCCCCCAAAAAAAACCCGGTTCCTCTTGTTTTAAAACCCGGGTTGACGGGGGGGATGATGACGATCCCCATTATCTCCCGCCGTCCATTTTAAATTTACCACAAAGGGGGGGGAAAGGACAAAAGGGCCCCCACCCCCCTGTTTCAATGCAGAAAAAAAATTTTTTAAAAATTTCCAGCCTTTCCAAATTTTCGTTTACCATTTTCAACAAATATTAAAATGTAAATGGAATTAAAAAAACCCAGTGGAATTGCCGGGGACTTAGACCCAATTATAATAAAAAATTTCCTTTTTCCCTCGAAAAAAAAACCCTTCATTTAAATGGTCTTAGTAAAACCTTTTTAAAAAGGAAACGGAAAAATGGGTTTTTAAAAAAATTATTCAGTGTAAAATTTCATTAATATAACACGACAGAGTTTCCCTGGTGGTACATCTATTATTTTTAAATTAATGCAAGTCCCACGGGAAAAAAGGGTTAAAAAATACAAATATTCATCAGTTGCAATAAACGCAAAAGAAAACCCGCCAATTACAAACTGTTCAAATTTATTTTCCCTCCCAATTTTTAAAACCCTAAATCTTGAAGATCTTGATGATTTTATAAAAAAATTCCCCCAAAACCCATTTTTGTTTTATGGGGTTTTTAAAAGGGGTTCCCAAAATTTTTTGGGGGTTTTCTGACAGCAACACTAGAGGTCAAATTATTGAAACTTTTATTAAAAGGAAATCCCCTCTTTTTTTATTAAATGATAAACCCAAAAACGTTTTCCTTCATCCCGCAACAGGTAAAAATTTTCTTCGCTTGATTTAAAAAATTTGTCAACCGAACATCTTTCTTGATTTTTAATGGAAAGTACTGAGACTTGCGGCCCGTAACATTTTCCCCTTTTTATTTCAAATTTCGGCCCAAAACTGCCTTTTAGACCACCCTTCCCAAATTTTAAATTTTTAAAAAACTGATTGGGGGGCAATTTTAAATTTATGTAAAAATGTTTTCTTTTGGGGAATTTTTCCAATTTTTAAAAATCCTATTTATCGGTTTTTTGGTGCTTTTGGGCCGATTTGCTGACAAGTCCATTTCCCAAAAAATCAAAAAAATGGTAAAAAAAAATAAGCCTTTTGGGATGATGAAGAATTTTAAAAACCGCTGTTCGAAAAACCCAAAAGCGGCCATTAAAAAAAAACAATTTACCCGGGGGGGCAAAAAACAATCTTTAAAACAGTTAAGAATTTTGAGAGCAAAAACTCGCAGAATATAAAAAAAAAGCAAAAAAAAGAACATGCATTCATACGTTTTCCCAAAATTAATTCGGGGGTCACGGTTAAAAAAAGGGCGGGGAAAAGTTGTAAAATTTAAATGGGAAAGGAAAAAAATTTAAAAATTACCCCTCTTTTCAAATCAGACCATCCCATTGCATTACCCGGGGGGACATTTCCCAAAACCCCCTTTGGGAAAAATTTTTTCAAAAAAATCTTCATCAGACAAAATTTTGATAAAAGGTTTCAAAAAAAAAAATCGAATGGTAAACCCTTTAAATTTTTTATTCCAAAAAAAAAAATGAAGGGGTTATAATAAACCTTTTTCGTTTACAGAATTGCTTGATTCTTTTTTTTTTGACAAATGTCATGATACTGCCCGCTACCCCGACCAAATTTATTCCAAATTTTTTAAAAAATTTACCACCGAATAAAAAGACCCCCTACTTGAAATTTTTAAAATTTTCCCTGGAAAAAAATGGCATTTTTCCAGATTCCGGAAGGGAAACTTAGTTTTTTCCAATACCAAAAACCCGGGGGAAAAATAGCACGAACCCCAGAATTATAGACCCATAAACCCTTACTATTGTTTTTGAAAAAGCAGAAAATATGAAACAAATTTTGGCTAGTTTGGTATTTGAAAACTCCAAAGGCCCAAAAAATAACTTTCCCCCCCGTGTTTTGCAAGCGCGGGAGCACCCCTGATTTATCTTTTTTTGACGGAAAAATTTTATTTGTATGCTTTTGTTTAAAAAAAAGCTCTTGTGTCTGTCTTTTTCGATTTTGGGGGAAAAACTTATGACACTACATGGAAGTATGGTAAATTTTAATATTTAAAAGATTAAAGGGTTTTAAAAAGGGCGTCTTCCAAAAATTTATAAAACAAAATTTTTTTTTTGATCGCAATTTTAAAGTACGGGTTGGGTTTCCCTTTCTGACTCTTTTGGGGCAGGGAAAAGGGAGTTCCACAAGGTTCTATTTTATCTGTCCCCACTTTTTTTGCATCAAAAATTTAAAAAAATTGTTTAAAAAGTTTTTCCCAGGGACAGAATTTTTCATTAAATGTTGAGATTTTCTAATTTGTTTTTCGTTCAAAAAAAAATTTTCGTACGATTAACGCCAATTACAGCTGTGTTTAAATTTAAAATTCAAACTTGGGCCAAGGAAAATGGTTTTTTAAATTTTTCCCCCTTTAAAAACTCAGTTTTGCCACTTTTGTCAATTACGGAAACAACAAAGGGGACCCTGAGCTTTTTTAAATGGAAAAAAAAACCCCCGGTTTTTTTGAAAGAAGCAAAAAATTTTTTGGTTTATTTTTTTATAAAAAATATCTTTTTTTATCACAAAATAAAATACCTGAAAGCCAATGTTTAAATCGTTTAACCCCCTTTTAAGGTAAATTTTAAAAAACTGATTTTGGGGGGCAACGCCAAAGGGTTTTTTTAAGAAAAATATAGAGCTTTGATTAAAATCCAAACTAGATTTCGGTTGTGTTGTTTTTTGGTTCAGCCCGAAAATCGTATTTACAAATGTTTGGGTACTAACCAAATCAAGGTCTTTGTATTGTCTTGGGCCTTTAAAAACATCGCCTGTTGAAAGCTTGTTTGTTGAAGCAAACGAACCCCCCCCTTTAAAACGAACGGAAAAAAATTCATTTTCAATATGCTCCCGGGGGTAGCGCCAACAAATCCAATCCTGCCAAAAAATCCTATTTTAAAACCAAATACCAGGGTTGTATGACAGAAAAACCAAAACAAAAAAAACCTTTTGGATTTGTATCAGCAAAATTTTTAAGGATACAGATTTTGAATTTGATTTATAAAAAAGAAAACTTAGTTTGGGAAAACACCACCATGGGGCTTTAGTTCCCAACCTTCTTTTTTATATGAAAAAGCCCTTTAAAAATTTGAAACAAAAACCCCAAATATTCAAGTCCAAATTTTAATGAAATCAAAGGGCGACTTAAAAAGGCTTTTTTCCAAAAAAATACCAAAGGGGTTTTTAAAGATAACAAAGGTTTGGGTTGCCGCCGTTAGCCACTGCATCAATCAAATTCGTTTGCCAAGTTACGCCTTTTCAATTTTTTTTTAGCCAGGCAAAAAAATATTGATTTTGGGCCCCTTTAAATTTTTTTCAGGAAAATAATAAAAAAAGTTTATCATCCCTTTTTCCGGCTCACTTTTGTGTAAACAACAATACACAACCGTCAAACAGAAAATCCTCTAATTCAAAAAAAAATTTTTGTCAAGGTTTTATGAAAATAATTTTTTTAAGAAGTCCCCCTCATATTCTGTTTGGGTTCCCAGTCATGTTTTTGGGAATTTAAGGGAAAAGAGGAAGCTGAAAACCCCAAAAAACAAAAAAAACCTTTCATTAAATCAAAACAAAATTTAAAATTTCCATATTTTGATTTTTTGGTCAAATAAACAACAAATCATTTTAACTAAAAAGGCAGTCTTCATGGAAAAAAGCATCGTTCAATAAATTCGTGAAATTAAACCCAAAATAGGGGGAAATTTGGGACCAGGGAAATAGATCTGTTCGCAGGGGGGAAGTTGTTCTTTCCCCCGTTGTCGAAAAGGGCAATTTCTCGGTTAACTCATTTTGTATCCTTTTTAAAAATGAGATTTAACCTGAGGTGTGTTTTCCCCATTTTCCCCAAACCCCCCCCCCCCCCGCCCTTTTTATTTTAAAAATATTTTTAAACAACTGTTGACCCCGATCCCCAGCGCAAAATTTATACAAAAATTTTTTAGAATCGTTAAAAGAGTTTTTTTTGATTTAAGTTCCCGCCCACAAAATTTTGCAATTTTTTAAACCAATAGGCTATATAATTTAAAAACTTAAATTTATATTTTTTTTATTTCGTTTTTCTTTTTTTTGTTTGCAATTTTTCTTTTTTCGCTATATATGTATATTTCCTTTTTTTCTTTAAAAAGTTTTTAAAATGCTTTACAATTAAAGTAAATTATTTTAATTGTTTTCTCGGGGATAAATGACCTTTAGTGTCGGTTTCGCCTTTAAAAACCCCAAATCCTTCATTCAATTTTAAAACACAAAACACATCCCTTTAAAAGGTGGAAAAAAAGAACAATTTTAAATTGGAACCCTTAAAAAAATTTTTTTTCATGAATGAAATCTGATATTTAAAAACATTTTTTTATCGATTTTCTTCAGACATTTTTGTACAGATTATTTCATAAACCCCCTGCCCCCTTTTTTGATTACGCAAATTCTGATATTGGGGCCCCCGGTCCCAAAAAAGATATAAAATATATAAAAAGGGCCCAAGACCAAGAAAAAAAGCTTGGCATATGTTTCTATAAATTTTTCCCAAATTTTTTTCTAGCCCTTTTTTACAAGGGGCGAGAGCTCAGTGATAATTTAAATCTTGGGGGGGGGGGGGGGGGGAAAAAATTGTTCAATTATTCAAGGGAAAATAAGCTCTGGGTTTATAAGTTTTTTACATCAAACAAAGGTTTCGTTGGGAATATCAGATTAACCGGATGCCTTTATAAATGTTAATCTCTATTATTTGTGGTGTGTGCCATTTTCTGGATTTCAGACACAAAATAAGGCACATACGTTTAGGCTAGTGTCATCTGTTGTTTTCATAAAAAAAAGTATTCAACGGTTTAAAGATTTAAAATTGTTATGGATTTGCAATAATTTGAATTCCTTGAGCATCTGATAAACTTTAAGCAGCAAAAAAGCAATTTATATGTACATGAGAATGAATGATTTCTGATCCCAAAGTTTACATCATTCTGAGTAATAACATGCTTCACATCAAGGCACATCTTCACAAAAACAGTCATGGGAGTTCAAACAATATTGTGCAATACACTATAGCCTATAAAAAGCATTACAAGATACACTGCTATAAAATGTTAGACATCAGAAACATAAAATAAACTATAAAACCCATTCGGAAACAACGTATCACTGCCTTATTGACAGTGCTTTTGTTTAAGATGAAAGCCCTTTATGGATCGATCAAGGTACTCGTTTAATGCAATTCTATTTTATATTCTGAAATATTGGAAAAAGCGTTACAAACATTGATTGCGCCTGCTAGGAGAGGCTCTCGTGCCCTTCGCTCCGTAGCACTGGACATCGAGAAATGTGCTACAATGTACATGTATATTGTTCGGATTTGGAGTTGATGTTTGTGTCAAAATAATTTTGAAATATATAATTCTACATGAATTGACTGTTAGAATTACGTCTCTGTAAAGGTACTATGATAAGATATTTTGAATTAGAATAACATTTTTATGATAACAAAGACAGTACAAAATTATTTTCGAATCTGCCAATAAATGTTGAAACGATTCTTATACACCAACTTTGGTTGAAAATAAAGATAATTCCTTCTTAACTGGACCCGACTGTATACTGGTCGTTTCATTTCCTGTTAGTTAGACTTGGCCATTATTTGTATTGTTTCAATTAACAGATCTGTTTATAGCTTGTATTATTAACGCAACGCTTGTCTTCTAGTGCCGTGTGTAACCCGTCAGTATATAAAATTTCGCGTAAGCTCATTTGCTAAGTGTGTTTTGTACTTCCGAAACATCTTCTAACAGATTTTATTTGACATATTTATAGCCGTTCGGTATGAGAAAGGTTGCTATGTTTCCGGAGAAGAGATAATTTGGATTACAAGGGTATTTTCACAATATAGAACGAATAAGAATATCGGGACCAAATGATTGACTTGCTTTAGAGAGGTTTTCGGACTAGAAAGGTTTGGATTGGGGAGTTTCCCCTGTGCTACAATTTTGAAGTGTTTGTATCTAAAAAAACTAAAGAATGAATTAAATATGTGCATATTTGTAAAAATAAAAGAAATGATGTTGAATTACCTTTGTAAAATCATCTTGAAGAATCAATAATGTAGTTTGCATCAAGTGAATTTTGTCAGACCCGCCGCAACGCGATAAGTCTTTCCTTTGATTGTTTAAACAAATTTAAGACAGTTTTATGAACACTTTATTACAGTTTATTAAGTACAACTGCTTCTGCGTAAATGTTTAGTCCAGGCCGGCTGATATTATTTTTCAACCTCAAATGAATGTTCTTAACCGCTGGATAGGATATTTTTGTGTGTTTCTTTTATTATTTTTGACAGTCTCCATTTGCTAATCAATTATATCAGTATATGATGCACATTCTACCTCTAGCAATTGAGACCACTGCTCTACCGATTTCCGTTCGACAATAAATATAATAGTGAAAATAATAGAAAAAGTGGAAACTCCACAGGTCGCTCAACACGACAAAAATGAAAATGTTGCAGGCCTACCTTGATTAAGCCATATCTCTCACCTGAAATATCGATTATTTTAGGTGTATGCCATTTTCTGGATTTCAGATACAAAATAAGGCACATAAAAACAATAAATATCAAACAGGGGATGTCACGTTCCAAAAATGAAGCCTCCTCAAAACGAAACGCACAACACACAGCTGTACACAGTTCTAACACCCTCCCCCCCCCCCCCCCCCACACACACACACGCAACCACATCAACACACGTACACACACACATACAAAGCAAACACACTAGGACAAAACAAACCAGAGCCGTCACAGGAGTGACGAATTATACCCCCACAAATCGACCTTGTCACAGACGTAAGCCGATGTCAAAGTCGAACCTCAAAATCAATAGAGGTTATCTGCTGGTCATAATCAACCTGCCTATTAAGTTTCGTGATCCTAGGCCCAAACATTCTCAAGTTATCGTCCAGAAACGGTTTAAATGTTCCGGGTCACTGTTACCATGAACTCTGACATACTGACCTTAAACTCATAGTCATCTGCTTGTCATGACCAACCTTCCTTTCAACTTTCATTATCCTAGGCCCAAGCGTTCTCAAGCTATCGTCCGGAAATGGTTTAACTGTTCCGGGCAACTTTGACCTTGCCCTCTGACCTAAAAATCAGTACGGGTCATCTGCTGGTCACGATAAACCTCCCTATTAACTTTCATCATCCTAGGACAAAACGTTCTCAAGTTATCATCCGGAAACCGTTTAACTGTTCCGGATCTCTGTGGCCTTGACCCTTGACATACTGACCAAAAAGTCCAACTTTACCTGTATTGTACGATGTTACACCCGTGTACAATAATTCATGATCCTATGCCTAAACACTCTCAAGTTACAGTCCGGAAACCGTTAAACTGTTCCGGATCGTTGTGACCTTTACCTTCGACCTTCTAACTTCAAAGTCGAAACTGACCTGTAATTTATGATGTTACACCGGTGTTCCAAAATGTATGATCTTTGGCCCAAGCGTTCTCAAGTTATCATCCGTAAACCGTTTAATTTGTCCGGGTCATTGTGTCCTTGACCTTTGACCTACTGATATCAAAGTTGAACTTGACCTTTATTTTATGATGTCACTTCTGTGTACCTAAAACTATTTAAACCTGTCAAGGCTTTCATGAGTTATTGTCCTGAAACCATGAAAACCAACGGACCGATCAACCGACAGACTTAACAAGCTCACTCCTGTATATCCCATCAAACTTCGTTTGTAGGGGTATAACAAATAAAGGACACACAGTGGGGCACCGCCTTGGAACGTTCAGTGGCAAAAACATCTAGGGGAGCTTAAACCGGTTTATGGTACGCACCTAGCCTCACTCTTACCACCACCATGTTCCAAAGTGGTTCATTTTTGTACTTAATTCAAATCAAACATTTGCTGCGATTGCATACAGATCATTATATATATATATATATACTTTTGCTTATAAAGTGTTCAAAGATAACTTTAAAGATTAACCAGCCCGCTTAGCTCAACAGGGAGAGCGCAGATATCCGGATTGCGGGGTCGTAAGTTCGATCCCCGAGCGTGGCATATGTTCGCCGTGACGAATTGATAAAATACATTGTGTCTGAAATACTTCGTCCTCCACCTCTAATTCATACATGTTGAGAAGTTGGCAGTTACCTGCGGAGAACAGGTTTGTACTGAATATAAATTTTAATGCTACTGTAACACTTTTAATGGATCAATCAGTAGCCGGGTTCATCCGGGTCTTCTTTCTTGGCTTGACAAATGGAAGTAAAATGTGAAATTGCCCGATTTGTATCATAGCACACCTTTTTCTTCTGCTCTTCCTCATCTACATCAACTAAACAATAAGTAACAAAAGTTGAATAATTACATGCAAAGTTTGTTTCCGAATTATCTCTCAATTTGTATGTATTACCTTATTTTACGTAAATGATGTCTGTAGTTCTTTAACACATACCGTTATATCTAATAGCTCCGTAGCAACTTCCTACTGTTTATAAACATGAACATAACAAACCTGTTCAGTCAGATAATTATGGTGGCTGATTTCTGCTTTTTCGTGTTGGCGTGTTGGCGGGGCAAAAACACGACAACACGAAAACTCGACAAAAACCTAATTTGTCGTGTCGGCGGAGCGAAAACACGAATTAATTTTTATTCAATAAGGCTGCATTAGGAGATCTGAGATTATAAAACAATACAATAATTATGTATAACAGACACGGTTCCAGAAATATTTCTTTGGGGTGCGGTGAGCGGCAACAGTTAAAGAATGAAGGCGGCATCGACGAGCCGAGTGGGGTTAGGTACGGAAGGGGATAACCCCTCATGTTAGGTAGGTCAGGGCGGTCTGCCTGGAAATGTTTGAAATATATTAATAACATGGTGGCCCCTGCTGCATTTTTTGAGTCCAAATTTTGAGGTTCGAAGGTTAACACCCTCCTGACAGTGGAATCACAGTCTCTCCCTTGTCATTTTTGAAATATAGATATGAAATGGTGGTCCCTGCTGCATTTTTGTCCAAAATTTGCGGTACGTGAGGGAATCATGCCCTCCTATTTAGGTGGTCAGATGTATTCAGACGGACATTTTTGAAATAAAGGAATGCAATGGTGGCCTCTGTTGCATTTTTGGTCTAAATTGTGAGAAAATATTATTTTGATATTCGACCATCATCTTTTTATGTAACAAAATGGTATTCAGTCGAAATATACATAGAACATCAGTCAATATTTATTCTTAAACTTATATTTTCTAGCATGCAGTTATGTTGTGTTCAGTTCAGTAATAGTTGTGCGCATGTGTAAAGGAAGATGCCAAAGCGATAACACGAAAACTCGACAAATAAGGTATTTGTCGTGTTTTAGAGTTTTCGTGCCGGCGGGGCGAAAACACGTAAACTCGACAAATAATGTATTTGTCTTGTTTTCGCCCCGCCGACACGAAATCACGACAAATGATTTACGCCAATACGACATATTCATACCCGCCAACACGAAAACTTGACAAATAAATATGTCGTGTCGGCGCCCTCTAAAGGTCGTGTTTTCGTGTAAAAGTTGTTGTGTTGTCGTGTTTTCGCCACGCCAACACGAAGTGGCAGAAATCAGCCACCATAGATAATCCTTTACGCAAACGAACAAAAGTTGTATCTAATTTCCCTAATACATGCCTTTTGAAAAACAAAAACAGAACATTACGTTGAATAAAAGAGCAGTTATCGTTTAACCTGCGCCTTTAGGTCTGGGCATTTTATGTGCCCTTTGATCTTGCTGTAGGTTTTACATGTAGTGCCAAATTTGTAAATCTTACATAATTCAATTACTTTGTGAGTGATAATAATACACCGGAATTAATCGGAGTGCACTTAAAACATGTCTGAAAATCAGTACTTGCAAGAGCTCACGTTTGTCTCCAGAAAATGTGACAGACTTGGTCGCATTCTGTGTCAGAACAATAAAAACTTTAGAAATGAGAATGTCTGAAAAGCATTATAAGGTTCGTATTTCTAAGCATCAGGTGTTGCATAGGCGGTTTCAATGTTATAATGAGGTCAAATTTAGCAGATAGAATATAAAAAAGAGCCCTTCAAAGAATTTTAAAAGCGGTTTTCCTAAAGGACATGTCTTATGTACACCTCATTGTACAAGTGAAGATTCGTAATTGCTGCGCTGAAATATCAGTACAGGAAGTGGTATATCGTGTGATAGCCCGTGTGTGTTTGTTTGGGTATAGAGGCTTTTCTAACAATTTTTCAGTCATTTAAGGGACAGTGTGTCTACTAGTAGCACTAAGCACAATGCCCAAGTATAGAGCTGCTTCACTGGAATATCACGCCGTAGACAAGTGATAGGATACTCCACCTGTCACAATTTACGGACACTTAGATTTATCCTTTTAATGCAAAGCGCCAAGCGAGGAAGCTTCCAGTATCTTTTTTTTCCACGTCTTTCGAATGACGCGGCCAGGGAGCGGCGGCCGCTGTACCGTGGCGGTGCTATATCAATATATATAGGTAATTTAATTTGATGTAATACCAGTTTCACATCCTTTGGCAATTTGCATTTCTTTATGGCAAATAAACGAGGACTCAAAGAATGTTTACATTAACTTGAGAAGTTTCATTGCCGGACATTATCGTGATTTTATTACTGTAAAATAGATGACATTAATTCTTTGTAATCCCATAAACATGATAAACCAACCTTGAGAGGAATAAGCTAAAATTAACAAATAACAATCAATATAATGTACACGTTATTCTTTATTATATACATTTGCTAATGTATGGGGAGTTATCGAATATGCAGAATTATTTGGTATTGAAACCAATCTTACTGGTTTGCATGCAGTAGACGGACTGAATAGCCCATCAGCCGGGAAAACTTTAGGTCTAGTATCTTCAGATATTGCTGTAATTTTGACTGCGGTCAGAAAATAAATTAAAGAGATGATTGAGTTCTAATTATTTTTGCGCATATATCCGGAAACATAAATGGATTTTTTAAAAAAAAACAGTGACAGCCAGATTTTGGATAAAACTGATCTTTCTATGAAATTTGGTCATATTATGAACATAAGAATATGATATTTTGTTTCTAAACTATCTTAAAAAAGACAAAATAAAGTTTTCTTTTAAAAGGAAAGGCTTGCCTGGTTTTGCAATAAGGAACTATATTAAAGACTGAAGTATAGCAGCTGGTGATCAAAACAAAAACAGTTCGCATTAAACCGAAAACTTTGTGTAAAAGCATTCGTATCGTCCACTTGTTCTATTTATAGTCCAAATGAGGGGTTTCCTTTGTTACTATTTAAATCCAACGAAACCAGAAGCCGTCGACTTGTCTGTCTTTTTCACAAGTGTATCTCTTTCAATCACATATATAAACTTGAAATATTTATTATTGATAAACACTTTGTGAACTTTCGTTCACCATTGTAGTTTTCAATCATGGATTTTATTATGTATGACAGAAATTTCTTACACAAAATTGGACAATCAACAAGGTGTAGACTTAATCCTATTGTGTTATCGAGGTTAAAAGATTTGAGAATATTGAAACAGTACAGAGGAAAAAGAGCTGGTCGCCTGAAGGCACAATCCTTGAACAATAGCAAAAGTGGTTACGGTAAACCAGTGGTTTTCAGAGGTGTAAACTTAAGTAACCTTATATACCCTAAGAAAAATGGAAATAAATTGAATGGACAAAATGAACAGCTTACATGTTTGACGCTAACTTGTCGCTCGGCAGTAAACAAGGATGTTCTTATTGGTCAATTATTACGCGAGGAAAAGATAGATTTTGCTCTTCTTACAGAGACTTGGTTTTCGGACGACAAACAACACCAATATGAAACGTCTGATCTCAATCAAAATTGCTACAAACTGAGTGTTACGAACAGGCAAAATAGTGTGGGTGGTGGTGTTGCACTGACGTGTAGATCTGCTGTAAACATGCGCAAACTTTCGGCAGGAAATTCTCACAGTTTTGAATATGGTATTTGGCAGTTGATTTTCAAGAACATTACCATGCATGTAGTTGGGATTTACAGACCTCCGTCTTTATCCACTTGTTCCCAGTTCGTCACAGACTTCTTTCAATATATGGAGGGAGTACTATCACAGTACTCAATCGTAATGGTCATGGGTGACTTTAATCTTCACATCCACGATGACACAAATGCAGTAACAGAATTCAATAATTCTTTGTACGCCATGGGTTTACAACAACATGTACAATTTAGTACACACACTGGTGGTAATATTCTTGATTTGGTCCTTACGGAAGTCGTAAATGGTGTTGAAGTAGTTTCTTGTGAACAGGGTCCATATATTTCTGATCACTGTGCAGTCAAAACTGTGACAAATGTTAGAAAGGAAAATATAACAAGTGAGGTGGTGCTCTTTAGAAATTTCAAAGACATGGATACGAATACATTTTCAAGCGATCTGAGAAAAATGACAGTCGAAAGTGATAATGTCGACCTTTTTGTTGAGGAATTTCAGACAGCAGTAGAAAAGATTATGAACTCACACGCACCATTTATAGAAAAAACAATCATCCATCGCGCTCCAAAGCCCTGGTTCACAGAAAAACTTCTTCACCTTAAAAGAGTGGCTCGCAAATCTGAACGTTTGTGGAAGAAACATAGACAATCAAATCTGCATGAAGCCTTCAAAACAGCACGTAAAAACTACGAAAAAGAACTCAAACATGAGAAAAATCATCTCTGAGTGAAAAAGTTCTTAATGCAAAAGGTGACTCGAAAAAAGCTTTATAGATTTGTATCTGAGACAAACAGGCACTAGGTCTGAGAACCCTATGCCAACTGGACATGACAATACACTGGCTGAGAAATTTGAAGATCATTTCATGAATAAAATCGAAAAAATTCGAGAATCGTTGAAACATTTCGATAAGTTTCAACCATGCGAAAAAGATATTCCTTGTTTTGACAGTTTTAAAGATCTGAGCGAGGAAGAAGTTAGAAAACTTATAAACCAACTACAGACAAAATCATGTGAACTTGATATTCTACCAACAAAAGTGCTAAAATCATACTTGGATGAGCTGTTGCCTGTTATTACCAAATTGGTTAATTTGTCGTTGCGCGACGGCATCTTTCCAACAAAATGGAAACAGGCAATTGCAAGACCTTTGTTGAAGAAAATGGGACTTGAACTTGAATTCGCAAACTACAGGCCTGTTAGTAATCTATCGTTTCTGTCAAAATTAATTGAAAAAGCAGCTCTGTTCAGGCTCAATGATCATGTAAACAAACACAATCTTCTACCAAAAAACCAATCTGCTTACAGTAAAACCATTCTTGTGAATCAGCACTGTTACGTCTTGTAAATGATTTACTGGATGCTATGGAGAAGAAAGAAGTTACGGCGGTAATTGCCATCGATCTCAGTGCCGCTTTTGATACTGTAGATCATGACATTCTTGTTGATGTGTTAAACAAGCAGTATGGCGTTCGTGGAACAGCACTGAACTGGGTTGATTCCTATCTGCGCCCCAGAAGTTGTCGTGTAAGTCTCAATTCAGCCATGTCATTTCCACGCCAGTTAAACTGTAGCGTTCCACAAGGGAGCTGCTTAGGACCGTGGCTATATTTGACATATGCGGGGACACTGTTTGATGTTATTCCGCCGTCGATTTCAGTTTACGGCTTTGCGGATGACCACACTGTTAATAAACGCTTTAAACCATCATCTCCAACAGTAGAATCCCAGGCAATACGGGAACTGGAACAATGTGCTAAAACAATCAACAACTGGATGAATGAAAATAAGCTTAAAATGAACACTTCCAAAACTGAGTTCATCATGTTTGGTAGTAGGCAGCAGCTCTCTAAGTGTTCAACTGACAAAGTATGCATTGTAGGTGATGAAGTGAAATCAGTGAGCTTTATTCGATATCTAGGTGCATTCCTGGATGAAAACTTGAATCTAAAAGAGCATGTAAAACGAAAGTGTAGAACAGCAATGCTCAACTACTTCAGAATAAAATGTTTCCGGAAATATCTTACCAAGGAGGCTACCGAAACCCTTGTCCTGTCATTGGTGATATCCCATTTAGATTATTGTAATGCCATTCTGTATGGTATTGCTCAAAGCGAAGTGAACAAAATGCAACGAATTCAGAACATGTGTGCAAAACTTATCCTAAATCGAAAAAAATATGACAGTTCCAAGCAAGCGCTGTATGACCTTCACTGGCTACCAATCAAGCCAGAATCACATTCAAAATGCTCACCTACATGTATAATTGTTCAGTTGGAAACTCTCCAGAATATCTTTCTGAACTTCTCATAAAACAAACACAGACAAGAAACTTGCGTTCTTCAAACTCCGTTACTGGGTGTTTCGTTGTTCCTTTCAGCAAGCGCAAAACGTTCAGCGACAGAAGTTTTGGTACTGGTTGGACCTAAACTCTGGAATGAATTGCCTCTCGAAATAAGGAACTCAGACACAATAGATGTTTTCAAAAAGAAGTTGAAAACTCATTATTTTGGAAATTACTTTGCACTCTTTTAGAGAATGTGACTGTAATTTTTAAGAAATTGAAGTAACGTGAACTGGATGATTTTATTGTGTAAATACATTCGAATATGAACTATATTATAACAAATACAAAATACAATTGTTTGTAATTACTTCTGGACATGTCGCAATAACCCACTTATTCTTACTTAATAACAAACAGCTGTCTTACTGTATCTTAATATTCTAATATTCTATTAATCTTATCTGATGTCCGATCTTTTTTTTTTAATGCTTACTAAATAGTTTATTCACAATGGTATTTATGCTAAATTATGTTATATGTCATTAAATATCTTATTTTTTGTCGTATTTTTATGTATTTGTAAAACGCCATTGAATATGTTTTGCGTAAAAATAGGCGTTTAATCAAATAAAAAAAAAAATAAAAAAATAAAACAGTTTTCAAAATATGTAACATTTCGCCTCACGGCATGAAAAACGTATGCATATCTAGTGTTTTTTCACGAAGAACGTATGTCTACTACCACTTAGCACGCAGAAATTGTAAAATGTTAAGGGCAATAACTCATACCAAACTTATACATAATATGTTATACTGTAACATCTACATGACAGGCGTATATTGTGACATTCTGGCACTCTTATTATTGTTAATTTTTGTTCATGCCAAGATGCTGTATTGGCAGGCAGTATGTTTTGTGAAAAATGTCCTTAGGCGGGGGACGTTGGTAACTCTTGTTACAAATTCTTGTTTTACTAAAAGCTACCTATACTCAACGTTCATTACAATATACGAGAAGATAACATGGTTTCCTGAAACACGTGAATTAACACCACTTAATGCGGTAATAATCTGTAGCCAAATCCACATGTTCTCGATCCTTATTATTATGTATCCAAAGGACAATAAACTATTATTAAACAACATTTTAAACATTCAAGTAATTCAACTTGTATAGTTTTCTTTCAAAGACGTTGTTTAACTGCCAAAGATGTGTAACTAGGACATTTGTTTTCCGGTATTCAGCACGTACCATTTTCATCATAAAGATCATGAAGTTCAACACTATTCAGCATAAATTAAAAAAGATAAAGTCTGTAAAAAATCCTCTGAAAGCATAGAATGCAACCAAAAAGAATAATAACAGACTCGGTTTAAGTCCGTTTATGTGAGCTAATGAAACGTGCAACACCTCTCACGCACCCTAGCACCGGCTTAAGCAGGACTCTATTACACATCTATTGAATGATCCCAAAGGACCAGAAAATATAACAACACTGAACACTTTACAGCCGCCACAAGGCACTTAAAGACTGTTTTGGGATATCATAATGACCAAAATAGAATAACTTACATCCAAGTACGGATAATCATCAGTTCTGCTTTAGCATAAACAAATTCATTCGACAAGTGCACCGTTTTTACCTGGCCTTGAACAGAACTAGAACACTCCCTCTTAACAGATGTCGTTAAAGACAGTTACTATAAATATATTCAAATCAGCAGAAAATGCCCATCTACTTAATATCTCATGCTAATGACCACTTAATAGAGTAAGCAATGTATTCCGTATACATAATACCAGTAAACACCGATTATGTCGGATTTACTCAGTCTACAATTAGAAACAAATTGGCCAACTTTAATTTAGCCATCTGCTCATTAGTTACAGTTCTCTTGTTGTCTATCCTTCTGCAAAATATTTGCACTTTTGCATTTATTTCATTCTTTGGTTTACATATCATGTGTACTGATACCACTACATGGCTGATCGACTAAATTTGCGAAAATATGCTTAAGTTACACTGTTCTGCGACTTTGGAATATGGTGCAAATTAGCAGTTTTTTCATATTTGAAATTTAAATTTTACACAGCTACATTATGTCTCTTCAAATGAAAGTTGTCTAATGTGTGTTTTATTTAACCTGGCGGGGCGGAGTTAATCTTACTTATGCAAATAATGGAAATCTCAAAAACTGAGCAAACTAGGTAGAGCAATATTAATGTTTCATTCCGTAATCTTTCGGTAACAAACGACTAAAATTCAACGCTACATTGGTTACATTGTAAGGTAGATGGCCACTGAATAAGAAATCAGGTTGCCGAATATACTACATATCGTGCACAATAATGCAGTGGACCGTCGCGAAACGCAGCTCCGTCAGGTTGATTAAAACGCACAATGCTTGAAAAAATATACACCGTGTCAAAAAAGTCTGTTTTAGTTATAACAATACAATAATAATGCTTTATATATAAAGGGGGTCTAAATTGTCCATTATACAGAGGATGGATAACTCAAGGCGCAACATATCAAGTCAGACGCATCTCCGTACTAACCAAAACAAGTGTACTAACAAAAAGGGTCAAGTAAGACGTATCTCTGAACTAACTGAAACATGTCAGATGTATCTACGTAATAACCTAAACCAAGTCAGGCGTATCTCCGTACTAACTGAAGCAAGTGAGACGTTATCTCCGTACTAATTAAGACAAGTCAGGCATATCTTCGTAAAAACTGAAACAAGTCTGACGTATCTCCTTACTGAGTTAAACAAGCCAGACGTATCTCCGTTTTAACTGAAACAAAGTGAAATGTATCTCGGTAAGAATCGTATCTCCGTACTAACTAAAACAAGTCAAACGTATCTCCGTACTAAATAAAACAAGTCAAACGTATCTCCGTACTAACTAAAACAAGTCAAACGTACCTCCGTACTAACTAAAACAAGTCAAACCTATCCCCGTACTAACTAAAACAAGTCAAACATACCTCCGTACTAACTAAAACAAGTCAAACGTATCTCCGTACTTACAAAATAAGGTCAAGTCAGACGTATCTCCTTAATAACTTAAAACAAATCAGTCGTGTCTCCGTACTAGCCTAAACAAGTGAGACGTATCTCTATACTAGCTGAAATAAGTCAGACTTATCTCCGTACTTACGAAAACAAGTCAGACGTATTTCGGCTCTAACTAGTCAGACAGAATTAAAATTTAATTGCATAAACATGTATTGAAATCATTTTTTTTCTCATCGATGATATTAAATGAAGATTCCTAGAACATTTAAAATAAATCTCGTTTTGTTACATTTAAATGTTTTAAAGAGACTTTTCTACATTCTTAAAATGACTACATAAATAGTTGACTATGCTGAGTTTGCAGTGTTATAAAGAACAAGTAATTTAACAGGTGAATTAAATCTAATATGTTTGTATTTCAAATATTACACTGCTTTTCAGTATACCAATGAAACAAACATGTCAAGATAATGTGTTTTACAATCAAAGCCTTTAAATCTTTATTGTTGCAAATAATATTTAGTTCAATTTAGTTTCTGGTTTTAAGAGAAAGGAATATTAAACTGCTCACTTATGTGTTTGTGAGATCGTATAAGACTTCAAAAAAATATGTTGCGGCTAAAGGTGGACCATTGCTATTTTAACCAGCTTTACACACACACACTGCACGAGAAAGATAGTTTGATCTAGAAAACCATTTGTTTTGACCTTAGCTAGAAAACCATTTGTTTTGACGTTAGTATTGCGAATTAGAATGATGCCAACTCTTTGAGTGCTGAGTAAATAAAATCTTTTCCAGGAGGGTAAAAATATGATTTCGTATATAACGTTGCCTATTTTCAGCTATTTCTTTTGACAGGAAATACTATACCAAATGTGTTTTAGCGATACTTTTCGGAGGTGATTTAAGGTATAAAAATTTTAATAGTTGAAGATTTGAACTACCTAACAGAAACTACTTTTGTCCTATTCTTTGACTTCCACTGATTATTTAGGAGCCATTCTGAGTAACGTAACACGTAACATTTCAGCAGTTTTATTGCAATTTAGAAATTTATTGATTAAGTCTTCGAATTTTATAGATTGATGTTATGCACATGATTGCTACAGTACTTGTCTATTATCTTCTGTCAATTCTTTAAGGCCAATTTATTAAAGAATAGACAGTTAGAGCTCAATAATATTTTTATAATGAAATAACTTGTTTATAGAGCATTGTCTGTACAATAACATACATAATGGACAAAACTAAAAAAGGATTACGTCACGCGTGTGTTTAAGATGCTGAACGCAAACCAGTACAAATTATTGATATTACATGACAATTAGTGAATGTGTCTTTCTGCTTACCTAGTGGTACACTTAAGTTATGTTCTTGGTTCTCTGACTTAAGACAATCGGAATATTTATTGAGTACATTGGTGTATTTAAACACCGGATTGACCCTATTTCTATACTTTATAGGGATCGCTTTTAACCATATGAACATAGCGTTCGATTTATAACAGTAGCATGCGTCTTCGTATTTTTACGGTTCTAGTAGATATTTTCATACAACAAGACGTTCAACACAAACCGAATGGTTTTACATTATTTCAAAGTTCTTCCAGATTTTCTCATTTTATTTATTTTTGTAAAAGTAAACAGGTTTTGATTGGTTTATTTTTTTACAATAGTATATAATAAAAACATATTAGAATTATAAAAGAAATTACCTCCCTTTATTAAATACAACATTTTTTCCCGACACTTAAATGTTAATCAAAAAAATGTGCGATTTCGTATGTGTCCGCGCATGTGTAGTTAATCTATATACATGAAGAAACGTCTGCAAAAGAAGTCAGATATATAGTAACCCTTTAGTCGATAAATCTACAAGTTTTTCGGCGACGCCGTCTAAATTCGCTTTCGTTACCTATGCCACGTGACTTCAGTTAGCAAATCAAACTACTTGATAACGCATTATAGATAATTTATCAAAATGGAAGATTTATGCAACACTCTGCCTGATTGGACGAGAGTGTCAATTTCTTTCACTCTGTTGATTGTGCTACGCTGAGTGAAATGTAGACAACGCGTTTATCCTAAACGACGCTGTTCACAGTTTTAAAGCTAACTTTGGCTCAGTATATTTAGCAAGAATATTGATATATCTCAAAATGATAAGTAAGTTTAATAAATATGATAAAAACCTGTTCAAATACCAACATATATCAAATTAAAGAAAGAGCTGAATACGGTCTGCGTATCACATGAATAAGGGTGTGATAAGAGTCTTTTTTGTAGAGAAGTGCTTTTTAAAAGATTTTCCTTGTTACAATTGTCGTCTGTATATGAAAAAGTTTCTTGCTTTTGTGACTTATTCAATTTGCATATTAAAATGAGTACTTGTTTGCTTTGATATACTTGTTACAAATTATTTAACTGATTTATTATATATGAATATCTTTCTTTAGTATGGTATGCAAATATTGAACTCAGTTGAAATCTGTTTTATTATATATAATGCTATATAATGACTGAATCTCATTACACTGAAATGAAGGTACGCAGCATACAGTTTATCTATGTGATATGACTACGGTCAAACTTTGCTTATGAAACAGAAATATTGAAATAATTACAATTGTATGTTTTGCTTGACCTTCACTTTTTACAGGTGTGACGTCATTGTCCAAAGATTCATGAATAGCGAATATGCATTTGTTAAAGCGGGATCAGTTGGCCTATTTTAGTAATAAATAAAAATAATAAATAAAAAATCCTTTAATTGATTTTTTCTCATGTATTCTAACCAAACTTGATTTGAAGCATCTTTATTAGGCCCGCAGCCAACTTTGTTCAGCTGGGACATTTAACTCCTTTTAGGGGCTGCTAGAGCTAAAACTAGAAATGCCTTTATACAGCGTCTCATGAACAGCTTGGTGGATCTTTGTCATACTTGGTCTGGAGCATCATTATACGATCCTCTTCCAAATTAATATATATAGGAACTTGGGCCCTATTAGGGACCACTATAGCTAAAAGTAGATATGCCTTTCTTCGCATTAACCACTTAAATGTAATGGATTTTTATCAAACTCGATGTGTAACAATATCGTAAGGTCTCTTGCTATTTTGTTACAAATGGGGGTAGGGACCAATTTAGCTAAAAATATAAACACGTTTAATGACCTATTCTCATGAACCGCTTCATGAATCTTCATCAAACTACTGCTGTAATTATTCGTCTAAGGATAAACGAACCAAATTGCAACCCTACGAACCTTTGCGAAAAATTAAAAGAGAACATTTAAATTGTTAAAGTGCGGTGTTTAGTTTTGCAAATTTAGATGAAAATGAATGTTAGATGAAAAAATTTCATAAACTTCTTTCTTAAATTACAATTCGCCGACCATTATTTTTAAAGATATTTCTTGTTAGGTTTTATACACAGATCTAATGTGTTCATGTACGTCAAGTTTATATAAAAATTGTGATGTTTTTATTTTTTAAGAGCCTTAACACTTTTAAACATAAAGAATATCTCTACACGTACGCGTACTTGCATGTGTTTAATACTGTTTAGTCGGAACCTCTGTATCAACTCCCTTATAGCCGCAATGTGAGAAGATTTGAATCATATTTTTTACAACCCATACTCTCAATCAGATTGGTGTAATTCTTAAAGGAAATTTTGATGTACTTTCATAAACGTAATGGGGTTCGGATATGAAAAGTAATGAGCTAAAATAACAAAGGCATAAGTATCGGACCTAGAATAAAACAAAAATATGACCAGACAGATAAGAAAATTTTTTACTTGTCTGGTTATATTTTTTACCCGTGCTAAAAACCTAGAATGAAAAAGGAATCTTATATCTTTTTTCTAGCGCGACTGAAACAATGATTACTAAAGACGATGCTTACTTTGCAATAAGAGTGAAAACCCCAAAGGGAAACCGTATTCCGATAAATGGAGAATCAAATACAGATTTCAGAAAGTTCTTGGAAAAAAAACATCCTTATTTATCTCCAATCTGACACAACAGATGTTTACATGCAAAAATGCAGACAAAATTCTACTTCAAACGCCGCAACAATGTTAAGCAGACCCCAATCCAACACCGCTAGAATCATTTTGATCCCATCAATACTAGGAGAATAATCCGTCAAAAATGGCACGGATTGAATCTGAAAATGACACTATTTCACTTCCCATTAAAGATCACTGGGTACACACATTCCAAGTGTTTTATTTGCGAAAAGCCGCCCAACCTTATAGAGTGAAAAGTTTTGCTAGGAATCAATTATTTGTTGAAACATGGGCTTCTTTCAATGGTGCAAGATGCTGTCCACTCATTTAATTGAAAACATGTTACTGCAAGTAGTAAAAACGACTGTAAAAGGAAGGGAAATGTTCAAAACAGAACTAATCTATCGAGTTCAAACTGATTGATTTGTTTGAAAATATAACGCCAAATCGCAAGGGAAAATAAAGAAAAAAGACTCTGCTTTGATGACGACTCGTTATCGAGTGATAAAATACCCTCAATCTAACGGGTCTTAACAAATCTGATTTCGATGAAATGGTCCAGTACGAAAATAAAAATAAGGTTTCTGGGAAAAAAAGTATTCGCACCCCCCTTGCTATCTTCTCACCAAAATGAAGACTGGTCTTTCCAACAAAATAAAAAGTACTCTACACAACCTGTCAAAATCACAAATACGTAGGTCATAACCTCAATCCGAAGCAACTGGCTAAAAAACTTTGCTCCTTTGGTACATCGGGTTTTTCAACACATTAGCGGGAGTGATGTAATTAAAAAGCACACACGACCATTAGCATTCTTTATTAGGTCAAAATAAATGTAGCCCGCCGCGATCCTTGTTTAGACGGAACGTACGTGTATATCCCACAAAATTTCCCTAATTTCAAATTCCAGCGCAAAACATACAGTGTACACAAGAAAGACCACTTGTCAAACCAATGATGGTAGTAACAACACCTGGATACATAGGAATCATATTTGGGTCCATATTTGGCGAATGGTAAAAAAATGATGCGAACATTTTGAACATATTTAGAGCAAAATGTTGAAGAAATGAAAACATGAGTTAGGCGTGGCGATGTTTTCGTCGTTGACAGAGGTTTTAGAGATTCTTTAGGGGGTGCTAAAGAAAATCGGAATTGAAGCTAAATGCCTTTTTTTTTAGAGAAAAGAAAAACACAATACGCAACAGAAGACCGCTAACGAAAGTAACTTGGAAAAAAAAATACTTTGGGTTGTAGAATCTGCCAATGCTAAAAATCAAAAAATTGGCAGATTCTAAATAATGTACTACCAACAAGTCAAATTACCGTATTTAACGGTTTAAATGTCCGCATCATATGCGCAACCCGTAACAAGTTTAAGCCTCCACTTTCTCAAACAAAGGATCGCCTCGCAGATATCGAACTTGGCACTAAAATGTTCGAACTTGCTAAAAGGAAAAACGAATTACAAACCTGTAGAAAAAAACTTCAAAGCCGGACGAAAAAAAAGTGGCGAGAAGTAACAGAATCAGCAGTTATTGACTTCCTAAATTGTCAGAAGAACAAGTGCGGGGAAATTTTACATTGGGGGTTTATACTGTAAAATTGGGCTAAATCGTACACAGTGAACATATGAGTGACGACACTATGCATTACTGTATGTAGCGATGTTCCTGGTATTTCAAGCTAGACTACAAAGCAGCATACACAGCTTTAAGTATAAATTTTTGGATGGGGTATGACAGTAAAAATACACATCTTGGATTGCAAGTGTAAGGCCGCGCACGTGTCGTCGGGTCAGGTGCCCGTGTAGCGAGTGTGGTATGGTACCTGGGAACCGGCGTTACCGTTCAACAAAGGGCCCGACTGGCTGGGATAACTTCGGTCTGATGCTAGTAAGCAAGAGGAAACTGTTTTTAAAAAAATCCAAAATGTGTTTAAATGTTTATCAAATTGTGGGTGACATGTACTCGCTAACCGATATGAAAGTTAAAAATACCAGTCATTTGTCATATCTATTTGACAATCGATGACAAATTTAAAAGACATGCTGTAAGAACACTAGTTCGGCGAAACTCTGTTATATTTTTATCGTTTTACAAAGTCGAATGATATCCCATGTTAGCTTTTCTATGAGAATGATTTTATATTTAACTGCTTCTCATTCATTCCGATTCATTCATTCATTCATTTATTCATTCATTCATCCACCATTCATTCACTCAAATGCTTTTGTTTAAAGAATGATTATTGACCGATGCGGCTAAGTCACTAAAGGCTTACAGACCGCTCAATGAACTCGTAAATCAAGGGACGAAATATTTGCCTATTGATTTATTTTGAGACATTTTTTTAAATCTAACTTCAGAAATGTTAATAGTATACTTAGAACTGTTATTTTTTGCTTTCCCAAACAATAGAGACTTACAGTTTAAAAGAATAATACCTTAGAACTGTAATTGAACATTAGCATGGAAATTGTAACAGCATTACATGTCAAATTTTTCCTAAGCTGTCAATAATGAAAGGGTTTATTATCACTTAAACAACACATGTATATTAATCAGTGTTTTATATATACAGTACGTATGTGTTAATTGTTCATTATCATCAAACTTATATTTAATTCATCATTTTGTATCATCGCTTCAGATATATAAAATGCTAAACTTATCACAAAAGCCTTTCTATCTGCCTCAGTCATTATTTCCCATAACAGAGAGTATGCAACAAACGATATACAAAATGTTAGTTAGTTTCAGTTACTTGCTATAACAATTAAAGACTATAGGAGAGCGGCAGCGGTGAATTGTATTACAAGTATGAAAACACATATTGAAACGCGGTTCCGGTTTTTATTTATTTATTAACCACATATGAAATATAAATATACATTCATAGACATTAATAATCAGTCCATCTATGATTTTCATAATTGCGTGAAGACTACTAAAAATGAAATAATAAAGTACACCACGCACGGTTAATTGAGCCATGTCAACGGAAAATTACCCTCACGAATAAATGTATAATATTAGGGGAAACAAAGGTGATCGAGAAAATATCAATTGATAATTTAAATATTATCAAAGTTATCGCTATAACGACATTGACCGATTATAAAAGTCCATGAGTGTAGTTTATTGTTTTAATTTATCGCGGTCAGCATCTTGATAAATTTCAGCACGATATATGAGGTTAATACGGATCTGTTTCTTTTGTCTTTTTTATATTTATATTCGCTACATTTAAATTAACAGTAACAGTAAAAATATCGACGACTGTTTAATGTCCTTTAGCACCGAATTTAACTAGCGGATACTGAAAAATGATAACGGGAAATGAAGAATTCCGGGCAAACGTCAAAATGAATTGAGCAGACCACGTTCTCCATCGAACAGTCGGGTCGGTAAATATCCAGTAGAAAGGTGAGTTTTTGATGTATCTGAATATTTTTTTCAGTTTTGTGTTGTTAAAAGTTTGCAATCTTTGCATGACAAATATAAGCAATTTTTGTGATGGGCCATTTTTCAATGTTAAGCGTACCGAGCCCTTTTACCTTCAGATTACCAAGGTAAACATTCTGACCATGTTTCTTTTTTTTTCATTTGTGCTTTACGGCGCACCAACACGTTAAAGGTTATATGGCACCAAACAGGACTACAAATTTTTGTTTCACATCTCATTTACATCGGAATATGTCACTCACCTGAGTAACATACAATAAAAGTTTAAACATGTTTAACCTAGTGAATTCATGAAGACAAATATTCTGTCCAATTTTCATTATGATTGGACCAAAATGCAGCCTCTTGAGTGTAAACAATCATTTTCTTTTCTTTTATTTTTTGACCTTCGTACTTGTCCAATAATAAACAAGAGGGCCATGAATGCCCTGCATCGCTCACCTGACGTATTGGCCTAAAGATCATCAAGATTAACATTCTGACCAAGTTTCATTAAGATATGGTCATAAATGTGGCCTCTACAGTGTTAACTAGCTTTTCCTTGGATTTGATCTAGTGACCTAGTTTTTGACTACACCTGACCCATATATGAATCTGACCTAAAGATCATCAACATTAACATCCTGACCAAGTTTCAATAAGATGTGGTCAAAAATGTCGCCTCTATAATGTTAACTAGCTTTCACTTTGATTTGACCTGGTGACTTAGTTTTTGATCCTACATGATACAGATTCAAAATGGACCTTGACAACGTCAATATTGACATTCTGACCAAGATTCAGGAAGACCTAGTCATAATTGTGGCCTCTACAGTGTTAACAAGCTTTTCTTTTGATTTGACCTGGTAACCTAGTTTTTGACCCCAGATGACCCAATAATGAACTTCTCCAAGATTTTATTAAGGGTAACAAATTGGACCAAAATTGTGACCTCTAGGATGTTAACAAGCTTTTCTTTTGATTTAACCTGGTGACATAGTTTTTGACCCAAGATGACTCAATATCGAACTCGTCTATGATTTTGACGAGGGTAACATTTTGACCAAGTGTCACAAAGATTGGGCCAAAATTGTCACCTGTAGAGTGCTAACAGTCAAATTGTTGACGACGACTGACGAACGGATGACGACGGACAAAGGGCGATCACAAAAGCTCACAATGAGCACTTCGTGCTCAGGTGAGCTAAAAAAAAAGGATAAAACATTCTGTCATAGTTTTGAGGATACTGGAGCAAGAAATTGGCCTCTTAAGTGTGTACAAGCTTTTCCTTTTATTTGACCTAGTGACCTAGTTCTTGATCCCAGTTGACAAAGATTTAAAATCATCCAAGACTGCATGATAACAAACATTTTGACCAAGTGTTATAAAGATAGAATTAAAAAGAAATTTTTCCTGGAATTAAAATAAGCTTATTCTTTAATTTGACCTGGTGACCTAGTTTTGTACCTCACATGACTCAGATAAAAAATAATCTGATATGTCATGTTGAACAACATTATGGCCAATTTTCATGCACATCAAATGAACAAGGCTGTCAACAAGCTTTTCCATTGACCTGACCGGTTGACCTTGATAGGACTACAAGACCCTTAGGTATTAACATTACGGGTTCTTATATTAACTAAACTCAAAACTGCTGAGTAATAAGACTGACAAATAATGAAAAGTAAAATAAGACAGATATACTTCTATCATCAGGACCTGGGATAAGAGAAGCTGAATTATAACAAGCAAAACTGCTGTCTCTTGACAATATTATTTAGGCACACAATATTGTTTACAGTGTAATTTTATAAATTTTCTGTCGGAAAATTAAAAATACATTAGCATTGTGTCACGCAATGAAAGGCAAATGGGAGTTGAGTGAGGTCTGTATTTTGAAAAAACAATGCTAAATAAATTATGCATTTTCAACAAGTGCAAAGGAGAAAACAGAAAAAGTTTTTCGAGATCCATGTGATGTCTGCTTCATGTATGTCGTCAAGCTTAAAATTTCTTTAGACAATATAATATTGTCAATTTAATTTAGACTTATGAAGTTATTTCTATCATTTACATTACAATTAAATGTGTTCTACATGTTGTATGTACAGGTTACTAAAAGCTAGAGTGGTGCCTTTAAGTGATAATCGTTCTGACAAGATGATAATAGCCCAATGACTATTTTCACCTCCAAGGCCATTATCACTTAAAGGCACCGCTTCCACATGTATTTTTTGGTTCATTACATTTTTACCTATAATATAGTAGGAAAAGTACAGTGTGCAATTTTTACGGTTACCTAAGCATTTACTGCCTGGCATAAAAACTTGCAGCTTTTCAGTTCCTTTATATTTCTATTTGCATAATAGGCCATTGTATAAAATCAAATGCCTTGAAAGTTGTACTTTCATGTTCCACTGCAAAACTCTCGCATTTTTTATAAAAAAACATATCTTAATAGACATAGTGTTATTCAAAAGGGCTGCGTGAGACTTATGCTGAATAAAATACTCAGAAACAATACCTGACAATCAATTAGTGAAGTTTATATAAAGATCATATGAATTTGTCATGAAAATTCACTGAGATTGCATATGAACAGCATACGACATTTGACAATGCTTTATGTCATTACTTTAAATATTTTCAGAAACATTCATGCAGATATTTACGTAAACCTATCGGAAATGGAGTCACTCTTCATTGGAGCTTGGCATAACCAGTGGTGCCAAAACCGTCAAATGACTTTCCAGGTAATGCAAATCAATCCTGTAAACTTGACTGCAATAATATATGTGCTTATACTTTATAGTAAATACAATAATAGTCTTTCCGTGTCCACAGACTTCACTAAAACTGTAATGAACAATTTTAAAATATACTTCAGACTAACATTGACTAAAATGATTGAGGATGAGGGTTTTAAGCAAACAACTAATGATCCACCATTAATGGTCACAATTGCTTGTATTTATGGGTTTTCTACAAAGTGTGCAGATTTTCATTGTCAATCTGCCTTCCAACAAAGAGAGAACCTGAAAATTTAGAAAATATCCTCAAGACATTTCCTAAATTAGTTACTAAAATTTCCCCCATTACTTTTAAGTAGACTAGAGAAGATAAAACTTGAATAAATTTTGCATTAGACTCAGTGTTTAATTGTTGTTGTTTGATGTTACAAGTACAGTATATATTAAACACATAATCAAGGCCTTCGATTGGTTTATTGTCCAGTTCAGTGTTCATAACGCCCTCAAGGTTAAATACTGATGCGTCTGACCGATGAACTGTGGTAAATTGGATGATAAACCAAAAGAAGGCCTTGATTATTGTCATTCTTACTTCAAATGTTTAATAAATATTACTCAGATGGAGTAATGTACCACATCTCAAGTGGTAATCTGAAGTCATAACTTTCGTCTTAATGCTGTCTTACACGTTCGCGCAGCAACCATTGTTTCTCTAAGAATATACAGAGCTTGATCTTCTTTGTTTAACTGGCAAACAAAACTAGCCATGTTAGAAAACATCATTAATATTAAAATAAAAAAAACGGAAAAAGCAAAACTCTAATAAAAATGATTCACAGACTAATTAAAGCATAAAATTTCTTGAAAAGTTTCTTCAAGCCAAATTTAGCAGTCACATTAAAGTTAGGCAAGCAACATCCATTTTCTGCAATTAAATGCAAACATTGAAAGAATGTAAATTGGCAAAATAATTTGGCTAAGGCGATAAAGCTGTGGAATTTTTAAAATATTAAATCATTCTGAAAACTGTAAAATAGAACGTTGAAAATAATGCCATTGCTTGGAATTAACAAAGGGCATAATGAAAGTGTGCCTTGGGCGATTTGAAGGGTTATCAAATTTGACCGAGATATTATGCCCAAACATTGTCAAAAAGTTTGGTGAATACCGGATGAAAAAAGTCCAACTTAGAGAGTAGACAAGGCTTTATTCACAGTTTTTAGCTCGACTATTGAAGAATAGTTTAGCTATTCTAGTCACCCTGGCGTTAGCGTCACACCTTGGTTAAGTTTTTGCGTGCAAGTACATACAGCTATCATTTAAAGGCATATAGATTTGAAACTTATTTTTTCTTTTTCGAGGTCAATTACCAACCTTACTGGGTCAAGTCCCATAACTCTGACATGTATTTTGGGCAAATTATGCCCCCTTTTGGACTTAGAAAATCCTGGTTAAAGTTTTAAATGCAAGTTACTATCTCCAAAACTAATGCAGGTATTGGACTGAAACTAAACATGTGTCTTCGGGGTTATAAAACTAGTTGATAGCATCAAGTCCCATAACTCTGACCTTCAGTTTGGCCAAATTATGCCCGGTTTTGGACTTAGGATCTACTTTCCAGATTTTATTAGAAAATTTTGGTTAAAGTTTTGCGTGCAAGTACATACAGCTAAATCTAATTAATAAAAGCCATATAGATTTGAAACTTATTTTTTCTTTTTCAAGGTCAATTACCAACATCACTGGGTCAAGTCCCATAACACTGACATGTATTTTGGGCAAATTATGCCCCCTTTTGGACTTAGAAAAATTCTGGTTAAAGTTTTACATGCAAGTTACTATCTCCAAAACTAATGCAGATATTGAATTGAAACTTAACATGTGTGTTCGGGGTTAAAAACTAGTTGATAGCATCAAGTCCCCTAACTCTGACCTGCATTTTAAACCCCAACTATGCCCCCTTGGGCTTAGAAAAAACCTGGTTAAAGTTTGCGTGCAAGTACTTACAGCTATTACTTAAAGGGATATAGATTTGAAACTTATTCTTCATTTTCTATATCATTATCAACATCACTGGGTCAAGTCCCATAAAATCTGACATGTATTTCGGGCAAATTATGTCCCCTTTTGGACTTATAAAATTCTGGTTAAAGTTTTACATGCAAGATACTATCTCCATAACTATTGCAGATATTGAATTGCAACTTCGGATGTGCCTTCGGGGTTATAAAACTAGTTGATAGCATCAAGTCCCATAACTTTAAAATGCATTTTGGTGAAATTATGTCCCCTTTTGAACTTATAATTCTTTTGATATTTAACATTTTGGGTAATATTTTCCTGCTTCTGGGACAATATTTCGAATAGTCGAGCATGGCTGTCTTACGGACAGCTCTTGTTTTTTTTTTAGTAAATCAGGGGCCGTAACTGGAGAGTGCCTGGGTTGATTTGGCTAGTTAGCAAACTTGGTCGAGATGTTCTAACCAAAAACAATATCAGTAAGTTCTGTGAAGTTTAGATGAAAACTGACTTAGAGAGCGGACAGGGTTAAATTTGCTGTTTTTCAAGTAATTGAGGGCCATAAACAAATACTGCCTTGGACGATTTGGCTGGTTATCAAATTTGGCCTAGATACTATGCCCATAAACCTTGTCAGCAAATTTGGTGAATTTAGGATGAAAACTATATGACTCGGAGAGCGGCCATGCTTTGGATGCAGTCTGCTGACCGCCACCAAAAAGAGTGTTCACATAAAACAGCTTGCTCTGTCGGAGATGGGCATACAAAAGTGAGAGATGTACTTTAAATTGCAGGAAAAGGTACGTGTTGCTAGAAGATCCTACAATGACAGCCAGGATAAAAACACGTGGAAGGACCAAGCGGTAGTAACGTTATGTAACCGTTACATTACAAATAAGGTAAGTAACTTTGGAACAGTGCTTCTAGTTCACATATGTGTGGCTTTCAACTCATTAGATTTGAAATTGAATACTGCTTAAGCCGGTGCTAGGGAGTGGGCCGTGTTGCATTTTCCAATTACGCTCCATGAACAACTCAATCAAACCGAGTCTGCAATTTTTCAGTTGCCTTTTTCTCAGTGCTTTCCGAGGGATCTCCTTTCCAGATTTATTTACTCCACAACAGCGGGGGTTAAGTGCTGTGTGGCGGCCGAAAAGTCGCCCCGACTTCATCCAGTGTTGTTATATTTTTCTGGTCCTTCGGGATCATGATTTCAACTCATTTAGATTTGAAGATTGAATACTGCTTAAGCCGGTGCCAGGGGGCGTGGGCAATGTTGCATTTTCCATTACTGCTCATGACCAGACTTAATCAAACCGAGTCCCGCAATTTTCACTTTTTTCCTTGTTCTCGGTGCTTCCCCAGGGATCTCCTTTCCAATTTTATTTACTTTACAACAGCGGGTGTTAATTGCTGTGTGGCGGCCATAAAAAGTCGCCCCGACTTCATCTCAGTGTTGTTATATTTTCTGGTCCTTCGGGATCATTGATTTCAACTCATTTAGATTTGAAGATTAAATACTGCTTAAGCTGGTGCTAGGGGGCGTGGGCAATGTTGCATTTTCCATTACTGCTCATGAACAGACAGAATCAAACCGAGTCTTTCAATTTTCAATGTTTTCCCCTTTTTCTCGGTGCTTCCGAGGGATCTCCTTTCCAATTTTATTTACTTCACAACAGCGGTGTTAAGTCTGTGTGGCGGCCGTAAAAAGTCGCCCCGACTTCATCTCAGTGTTGTTATATTTTCTGGTACTTTCGGGATCATTTATTTCAAATCATTTTGATTTGAAGATTGAATACTGCTTAAGCCAGTGCTAGGGGGCGTGGGCAGTGTTGCATTTTCCATTACTGCTCATGAACAGACTCAATCAAACCGAGTCTGCAATTTTCAATGTTTGCCTTGTTCTCGGTGCTTCCGAGGGATCTCCTTTCCAGATTTTTAAATTTTCTTCACAACAGCGGGTGTTAAGTGCTGTGGTTTGGGGGCCGAAAAAGTCGCCCCGACTTCATCTCATGTTGTTATATTTTCTGGTCCTTCAGATCAAATTTATTTCAACTTATTTAGATTTGAAAATTGAATACTGCTTAAGCCGGTGCTAGTGGGCGTGGGCAGTGTTGCATTTTCCATTACTGCTCATGAACAGACTCAATCAAACCGAGTCTGCAATTTTCAATGTTTGCCTTGTTCTCGGTGCTTCCGAGGGATTTCCTTTCCAGATTTGATTTCAATTTATCGAATAATTTATATTACATTTCCTTCCTTCTTCATGGGAAGTTTACCCTGAAATAGGGCGAGATAAATAGAGGGATTTGTTTGTTTAAAAAGCAAAATATATATCACACTACAATGCAACAATTTCACCAGATTCTCATTCAATTGTGAAATTGTCACAAATTATGGCGATCACAAATTATGGCCTATTAATGATTTTTTTCTCGACTGAACAAAGTATAAGGAGAGCTTTCCTACTCGAACTAGCAAAGGCGTTGGCGTCTTTCAGCGTCCCCACATTGGTTAAAGTTTTTTTTTTAAGTTTCTCTTCCTTTTTCTTATCTCTAAAATTAATAGATGGATTTGATTCAATCTTGAAGGGAGTGAGTTGGGTTTTATGGCGAATCGACACAAAATGGTCATATATCGCCGAGGAGAAGAAATCATATTGCAAACACCAACTGTAAAGCATAAACACTGATGTAAAAATGTAAAGCATACCTAAAAACATCCATGTAAAAATGTAAAGAACACTATGAATAATGCAAAACGTATGTTTTACATGTTATTATCATTATACCAGATTTATATAGCGCCCTTTGCATGATAAACACGTTCAAAGGCGCTTTACAGCAACTGCAGCTACACAGGGCGCGAAATCATCCTCTACTAGTACAGACACAGAGCGATCTGACCAGAGAAACAGAGTGAGATAAAGCCCCCAGAACAGACAGATAGAACTTTTCAGATACAGACGTGTCCAGCTAACTTAGCCTAGCTCTTTTCGAATAGACAGTCTGGTTCTTTAACGTGCCTGGTGTATAGCACCGATGGTTGGAGACACTCAAGAGCATCTCAGAAATTTTCAGTGTTAGGACTGGGATTCGAACCCCGGACCTCTGGATTGACAGTCAAGCGTGTTACCACTAGACCACCTGTGTGTGTGTGTGTGTGTGTGTGTGTGTGTGTTCGTGGTGTGCACGTCTGTGTGCTGTAGGTTTCGTTTTGGGGAGGCTGCGTTTTGGGGAGGCTGCGATTTTGGCGTAGGCAGTGTTGCATTTACCATTACTGCCCATGAATAGACTCAATCAAACCGAGTCTGCAATTTTCACTGTTTGCCTTGTTCTCGATGCTTCCGAGGGATCTACTTTTCAGTTTTTATTTGGAACGTGACATTCCCTGTTTGGTATTTGTCTTTGTTTTTTTTGCAACACTTGCTCACAATGATAAGCTGACCCTGTACAGCAAGAATAATAATTCCAACCTGTTTCTTTCAAGAATTATAACCCCTTTTGGATTTTGAAAATATCAGATTCATTGGTTAAGTTTTATGTTTAGGCTAAACTATCGAAGCTATTGCTTTGAAAGTAATAATGCATGTTTACTTAAGCGGAATCAGTACAACAGTAACGCAATTCATGGATTTGCCGATCCTATTCTGTCGTTCATTTCACATGAACACCGAAACAAATCATTTCATTTCTTAAGTGAAACTTTTATATTGTCACTAATACAACATTTCCAATACATCACAGAGATATACAAAAAAGGTCCTTGGGACGGTCCTGCCTGTAGCAGGATACGGGGAAGTGAACTATGACATAGCACAGAAGATTTTCAGGAGCTACGAGTTGGAATACAGAACTTCATATCCTCAAAATGTAAAAATGTTTAGAAATTAAAATATTTTTGTACCTATTTCATAAAAATATTTAGATTTTTCCAACCTACATTGGGAATTTAAAATCTTTCTCAAAGCATTTCGAGATCAGCTCCCAATAATGTAACAAAGTAGGTCAAATAGGAGTGTTCCATGTATATTCAGTGTTTGTGTGTATACTAGATTTGGCATACATTTAAATGGTATGTAATTACACAACTTATATACAGGTGGCATTGCATTAAGAGACCCCCAATGGACTGCCGTTTTCGGATATATGTACTTCGGTTTCGCGTTTTACAAATGTGTAAAACATAAAATATGACATTCAGTCCTTTACCCATTTTGGAATTTATCACATAAATTTTATTCATCATTTTGAATGATATCATCACTATAAGAATAAACAAAGGCAAATTAAAATGTTAGAACTAACCATTCATAACGATTATACACACACACCAAATCGGAATTTTTACAGTTGTTCAAAACCCTTCAAGGAGTGAGAGATGAGAAGAGAACACAATACCTTTCCAAATAAAATCTGAAAAGTAGATCCCTCGGAAGCACCGAAAACAAGGCAAACAGTGAAAATTGCAGACTCGGTTTGATTGAGTCTGTTCATGAGCAGTAATGGAAAATGCAACACTGCCCACGCCCACTAGCACCGGCTTAAGCAGAACTCAATCTTCAAATCTAAATGAGTTGAAATCAATGATCCCGAAGGACCAGAAAATATAACAACACTGAGATGAAGTCGGGGCGACTTTTTACGGCCGCCACACAGCACTTAACACCCGCTGTTGTGAAGTAAATAAAATCTGAAAAGTAGATCCCTCGGAAGCAACAGCCATTGGCACAAATGGGTTGAAAGTTGCAAAACTTGTTGTGCAGGACAAGAACAGGTTGGCATACCACCTTCATTATGTAAACACAGGTGCAAATGATCAAAAGATTACTCTAATATGCTTATCTCTATTCAAAAGTAAGAAAAATATCAAACAGGGAATGCCACGCTCCAAAAGCGCAGCCTCCTCAAAACGAACCCCCCAGCACGCAAACGCGTGCACCACACACACTCATAGCTTACACATCAGGACAAAACGAACAACACAAACACACACTCAAAAAGCCAACACATAAGGACAAGACGAACAATAAGCATACACACACGCGCGCACACAAAGTCAACATACAAGGACAAAACGAACAAACAAAGGAACACAGTGGGGCACCGCCTTGGAACGGTCAGTGGCAAAAACACCACTGGGGAGCTTAAACCGGTTTATGGTGCGCACCCAACCTCACTCTTACCCCCACCATGTTCCAAAGACATAGGACAGTGTAAATAAAAGTAATCCCCTCCAGGTGAATCTCTAACACACGTAATGGAAACAAAAAGGCATGGCATGTAAAACACAAAAATGCTCTTGTATAAATATATAAAAAGCAAAACTTAAGAACCAAAAACGTATGTACTCAATGCCTTTTCAGAAGACAGAGCAACAAGAGAAACACCCTTAAGGGCCCGACGAAACAGGCCAGAAGACAAATATCAAAACAGTTCAGTCCTGGTAGGATTTAAAAACTGCTTATCATAGAGTCCTCCCCCTCTTCCGTCAGATGCAATCAAAGAGGGAAGCGTAGTGTCCAACTGTAAACGGGTTGAACACTAAACATGCGGTATGTCGCAAAAAAATTGGGTCGTAACCTCTTCTAATAAAACGTTTGATAATCTTTCCAAATACATTTGGAAAATTACCATGACCCAAGATCTTACGAAGTTTGTAAAACAAAGAAAAGTATCAAACAGGGAGTGTCACGCACCAAAAGCGCAGCCTCCTCAAAACGAACCCCACATCCCCATAAAAAACGGGTTTAGAAATACCTTCTCGCAGAAGTGTCTTTAAATTACTATTGAATTTTAAAACTAAATCAGAATTACTATAATAAAATTTAGTAAAATATTTACGCAATTTGTAATAACGGTAGCCTTGCTGAAGAAGTTTACTTGTAATATATTGATTACGTTCATTGAAATGCTTGACATGACTACACGCTCTGGCAAACCGAATTAATTGAGAAATATATACCCCATAAGATGTAGCCTGAGGTACATCCCCATCCAAATGGGGAAAATTTACAATACTAAAATCAAAATCATCCCCCTTGTCATAAATTTTGGTATGTATAATATTATCAAAAATAGAGAGATGTAAATCTAAAAATGAAGCATCAGTATCCGAATAGTTAGTTTTAATTAACTGAAGCTCCCTAGGATAAATAGTACCTACCAAATGACCAAAAAAACGGATTATCCATATTAAGAATATCATCCAGATAGCGTGATGTATTATTAAATGCAGTTATAATATCTGCTTGCGTATCTGGAGATAGGCTCAACATAAGTCTCTTTCATAACAATATAAAAACAAATTTGCGACAAGGGGTGCACAATTTGTTCCCATGGGAATACCAACAACTTGTCTGAAAACTGCATTCCCAAACCTGATGTAAATGTTGTTCAATAAAAAGGAAAGGGCTTTACAAACTTCGTCACAGGTCCACATAGTATAATGTTTAATAATATTGCTAGTAAAAAAAGCTTTATCAAAATTGCAAGCGATAAATGTAGCATTCTCTCTGGCAAAAGTCTTTTGAATAAGGGCAGTTAATTTGTCATTTATTAAGTTATGTTGTAAAGTGGTACACAAAGTAGAAAAATCGTATGTACTAACTGTAGATACCTTGTAATTATTAATTTTCAACTTATCCAGGATTTCGCCAGAATTTGTAATCGACCAAAATAAGTGTTTACCAGAATGTTCGTATACTTTATCGCAGTATCTTTCCACGTGGGCTTTCACAACAGTTAGACATGATGTTAATAGTTTTCAAATATTTGTAGTTGTACAAGAGCTTGAATTAGCGATAAAGCGAGCTTTATATGGTTGTTAATGCAATTTAGGAATCCAGTACATGGTCGTAGTTTTATTGGGTTGATCGTCTAATATATACGAACTTTTAAATTAGAAACTTCAGTGATGTTAATCAGTTATACCAATTTGTTTTCAACAGAAGGACTCAATGTATAAGTTTTAAGGCTATTTAGTCCGGTTTTGTAAAACATTAATATAATGCAGGCGTCAAATGAGATAATATTGTTGGCCTCCTGTCCTCTGGAACTAAGAAAACCTCTTACGCTAGAATGACGTCACATTAAAACGTGCAATGACGTCAAAGATTTTGTTGGGACCAAAAAAGAGTGCTTGTATATTTAATCTACTGTTTCAGATTATATACAAGAAGTGTATACAAGAATCAAATTAAAGTAAAGTAAAACTCGGGCGGTAATACATCGTACAAATAACTCCACTCGTGCTGCGCCCTCGAGCAATTATTACGCCCGATGTATAACCGCTCTTTGTGCATTAAAAGTGTTAAAGCACTCTTGCTATAGATAATTTCTGATATTGATAAATATAAAAATAGATTTGAAGAGTCCCTCAATTTCAAAAAGAGAACCTACATCGCAAGAAGAGATTAAAGCGCAAAGTGGAATTCTGTTCCTCATTATCATTGAAACCACTGCAAGACAAATAATGTCACTGAAATCTGGATCTCCTAAAAAACAAAGAAAAATATCAAACAGGGAATGCCACGCACCAAAAACGTAGCCTCCTCAAAACGAAACCCCCAGCACGCAGATACGCGTGCACCACACACACATACACCCACTCACACACACACCCAAAGCCAACACATAAGGACAAAAAACGAACAACACACACGCACACAAAGCCAACACATAAACTAAACGAACAAACAAAGGACACAGGGGCACCGCCTTGAACGTCATGGCAAAAACACCACTGGGAGTCTTAAAAACCGGTTTATGGTGGCACCTAACCTCACTCTAACCCCCCACCATGTTCCAAAGACATGGGACAGTGTAAATAAAAGTAATCCCCTCCAGGTGAATAAACCCCTTGAATAACTTACATAAAACATGTGTCAAGTGAACACCTCATCAAGATGATGTGCAAAACTCATGAGTCAGCCATGCACGTACAATGTCAAGGTCACAACGTAGGTCAAAGTTTTGAGCCTTCCACTCTGTTTCCGCTTTTTATATCCTAAACCCCTAGTAGGATTTTAATGAAACTTGAGTCAAATGATCACCTCAACAGTGATCACGAAGATGTGCGGATGTTATGAGTCAGCCATGTTGGGGCAAGTTCACAACTCAAAATCAAAGGTTTGAGTCTTCCATTTTGTGTCCGCTCTTTATCTCCTAATCCCCTTGAAGGATTCATATGAAACCTGGGTGAAGTGATCACCTCATCAGTACGATGTGCAGAACTCATGAGTCAACCATGCAGGCTTAATCCCTGTTTGATATTTGATTTGTTTTTTAAGGTCAAAGTCACACCTTAGGGTCTAAGTTTTCAGCATTCAATTTTGTGTCCAATCTGCATGTCCTAAAACCCTTCAAATATTTTCATCAAACATGGGTCTCATGATCATCTGATGCACGAACTCGTGATAAATGGTTTCCCCCCCCCCCCCCCCATTTTAATGTGGTGTCCGCCGTAGCTCCAAAAGTATTAACCTAAAGTCACAAAGTTTACAGAAATGTTGTCACATGTGTAGTTGTGTACCGAGGAGTTTCGCGTCCGGATTAATTTGTATTGTAGAGTTATGGCCCCGACATTTTAACAATTTGGTCATTTTAATGGTGTGTCGCGTGGAGCACCAAAAGTAATTTGAACCAAAGGTCACCAAAGTTTCAGGGTTGGTCAGCATGGTGCAGTTTGTGCACCCGGGGTTGCGCGTCTGGATACTGTCTGTTGTGGAAGAAGTTATGGCCCCTGACTTAGTTAAAATGGTCATTTTAATGTTGGTGTTGCGATGTAGCTCCAAAAGCATTTGACCTAATCACCAAAGTTTACAGGAATGTTGGTCAGCATGTGCAGTTGTGCACCTGGGGTTTCGCTTCCGGATTCATTCAGTATTGTAGGAGGTATGGCCCCTGACCTGGGATAAATTGACATAAAATGTTTTGTCGCGCGTATTGTCTTCCCAAAGTTGATCTGTGTCCTTTGTCATGTAGTGGGTGCATCTGTGTTCCATGGACACATTTCTAGTTTTCGTCTTAAGGAGCTCTATCTTATCATAGAATTTACACCTTTATAGAACTTACAAATACACAATAAAAAACAAAGAAGGAGGACACCCGGGTAGAACCACCGACCTTACGTAAGACAGCTGGATAGCTTCATCACATGAAGAATTCAACGCCCCGAGTGAGGCGTGAAGTTATTTGAAGTCAGATACCTTAACCACTAGGTCCATGAGGACTGGCTTTAAAAGTGCCCTATGTTTCGGATACACACACTATTTTGTATAGATGTACAAAAAGCTCACTATTTTGTATAGTCATATATAAAGTAAAAAGTTATGTTTTAAATATATATAGTTTTGATTTATCAATCGAGGAATGTGTTGACGACCATGAATCAGAGATGGGAAAATATTGAACCTTAAAGATACCTCAAAAAGGTTTTATAACTCATGAGCAGTTTAATTTGAGGAACACATAACCTCTGACAATAGATTGTTAAACGGAAAACGAGTTAATTACCGGGAGATATTACCCATAATCTAAGACAGTTAATATCTTTTTTGTTTATTAACCTTCTTCTGTGCCAAGTGGAAAAGGTCAGTCAGCTTCATCGCATTTAATACATTCAAGTGTTGATTGCTGAAATGTTAGCTTCTTTCTGGCAAATAACTTCATAAGACTCTTGTCCCGATAGAGAAAAGTGTTAATTAATAATTTAAACCAGAATGGTGACGCATTTTAATTTGTTAACCAAGTTTTCAACGAAAACCGAGTTATTAGATTGGGGTAGATTCGGTCGCCGGCGGCGGCTTGCGGGCGGCGGTGCGTCAAACTGGTGTTTCCGGTCAATAACGTTATATGATATTCGGTAAATATATTTGAATAAAACTTGTATGTATGTAGATTAGAGCAAGACAAAGGCTGGGATTGATTTGGGGGTTTTTCTGGGTCAAGGTCAAGGTCACTGTTACTTTAAGATAGAAAATGGTTTCGGTCAATACTTAACTTAGAATGAGCTATCATGAGAAACTTGGTGTATAGAAAACTTATATAAAGAGGTACATGATGAGTTTGGGGTTTCTGGGATCAAGTCAAGGACATTGTTACTAAAAAATAGGGTTAGGGTTAGTTAGGGTTAGGGTTAGCATATCTTCTACATGCTGAGGGGATTTTTGATGAATGTTGGCCACATTGTCACCATCATGAGACGATGTGTCATGCGCAAGAACCAGTCCCTAGGTCTAAGTCAAGGCACACTTAGAGGTCAAAGGAACAAGAATGAAAAACATTGTGCTGGACATATCTTCTTCATGCATAGAGGGATTTTGATGTAAGTTGGCACAATTATACACCACATGAACGAAGTTATGCGCAGTTCCCTTCTTAGAATTACTTCCCTTTGTTACTAAACGTAGGGAAAAATCGAGACCACCCACGTTATGTATACAACATGCATGTTATCATCAATTTTGAGGTGTATTTTGACCTATTCTCTACCTGGTAAGATGTCGGTGTGGACTTTAAAAAATTTTTTTTCTTAGTATTTTTTTTTTTAAAGAATTACTTCCCTTAGTTTGTTACTATAAAATCTTAGATTGGAACTTTTTTTTATAATTGACCGTAGGGAAAAACCAAGACCACTTTCTGGTGTACACAGTTGTTACTTTCTAATGTTAGGTGTATTTTAAGGTGTCTCTATCTGGGAAGGATGTGTTTTTGTGGACTTAGATAAACAAAGAATTAAAATGATCTAAACAACCACAAAATTAAAATTACGTCTGCATAATACAGGTGCTAGAGTAAAGAAATTTGCGGTGACGACGTAATATGTGGACATGCTGGCACTCATGTTTATGTCTTATGAAAAGTGTTGAAAACCTGGTTTCGTGGCATTGCCGCGTTTCTTGTTTATGCTTTATAGAAACAAGCCGGTGTTCAAACATGTGTGTTCTTGAACATGATAGTGTGCCAATAATTTTAAAGGTACTGTATTAAAATGCGTTTGGAAAAGTGTTTGCCTACGTCTGACCTTTATATATCAATGTTTTAACACAGAAAGGATCAAAACTGCGGCGTCTCTGATATTTAATAAAATAAAACGCGCAGGTTTTGCTAAGGCGACAAAAACAAATAACAGGAAAAGCAAATACATGCACTGCAGTCATCGCGTATCCTCATTTCGTAAATATCAAAGGTTAAGTTATACCAACTCTTGTATACACATGTTTACATTTGTATCAGTGAAATACGGTTTCAGGTCATATGCATATATTTATTATGACAAATGTTTAATGAATTCATAAACAGATACTGTTTTAAACAATATATTCCCTGTAAGTTGATCAATTTATTATATATAAATGCTTAATTTAGTAGGCGGGGTCCGATTGAAGTTTTTGCCTGCTTATGTGTGGTGCGTTTGTGAGGCTTTTGAGTATTGGGCGGTGCCCTACATTGTTTGTATATCTTACTTGTCTTTTATCTATGTTAGTTAATTGTTTGTCTTTTGTACATGGTGTCTTCGCTGCTTGGTTTACGTTGTAGGGTAACTGTGATTAATTAACGTAGCTTTCCCTTTTGAATATTCATACATTGTTCCACTTCCCTTCACTCCGCCCCCCCCCCCCCCCCACCTTACCCCTGCCTCCACCATTTGCTAAAATGTCCTTGTTGGATTTTTTGCAGCAAGCCCTCTATAATAGTTTTTCGTTACAATCATCTTTTTGTTGTGGGCCTAGCGTGGCTTTGGACGGCTGTGTTTGTGGCTCTATTCAGCCGAGAATCTACAACTTACCTAGATCATAATGAATTCATAAACAGACCGTTTTAAACAATGTGTT